>NC_092744.1:11473978-12092478 GCF_047496795.1 Chiloscyllium punctatum
TTCTGCAGTCCATATCACATTGATAATGTGAGTGGATAGACCATCCTACAGTCAGCATCACAGAGACACAGTGTGGGAATAGATCATCCTGCAATCTGTATCACAGAGACACAGTGCAGGGTTAGATCATCCTGCAGTCAGTGTCGCAGTGATACAGTGTGGAGATAGACCATCCTGCAATCTGTATCTCACTGACACAGTCCGGGGAAAAACCATCCTGCAGTCAGCATCAATGACACAGTGCGGGGATAGACCATCCTGTACACAGTATTACAGTGACACAGTGTAGTGATAGACCATCCTGAAGTCAATATCACAGTGACACAGTGTATGGATAGAACATCCTGCAGTCAGCATCACTGTGACATAGTGCGACAATAGACCATCCTGCAGTTAGTATCACAGCGACACAGTATTGGGATAGACCATCCTGCAGTCAGCATCATTGTGACATAGTGCAGGGATAGACCATTCTGCAGTCAGCATCACAGTGACACAATGTATGGATAGACCATTCTGCAGTCAGCATCACAGTGACACATTGCGGGGAAAGACCATCCAGCATTCAGCATCACAGTGACACCGTGCGGGGATAGATCATCCTGCAGTCTGTATCGCAGTGATACAGCGTGGGGATAGACAATCCTGCAGTCTGTATCACAGAGACACAGTGCAGGGATAGACCATCCTGCAGTTAGTATCACAATGACACATTGCAGGAATAGACCATCATGGAGTTAGTGTCACAGTGATCCAGTGCGGGGATAGACTATCCAGCAGTCTGTATCACAGATACACTGTGCTGTGACAGACAATACTGCAGTCCCTATCACAGTGACTCACTGCGGGGATAGACTATTCTGCAGTCAGTATCACAGTGACACAGTGTCAGAATAGACCATTCTGCAGTCAGTATCTCAGTGACACAGTGTGGGGATAGACCATCCTGCAATCATTATCACAGTGACACAGTGTGGGGATAGACCATCCTGTAGTCAGTATCACAGTGACACAGCGTTGGAATAGACCAGCCTGCAGTCAGCATCACAGTGACACAGTGCAGATTAGAGTGTATTGCATTAATGTCAGAAATTAATTGTCACGATGCAGGGAATTCAAAGGCTTTGGATAATTTATTAATTAGTACTTTAACAATGTTGACAATTGGACAATTAAAAGACTGGCCTTATTGTTTCAGTTATTTTATCAGTGTATACTTGTCTCTTGTACTTACCTCTGTGTCAGAATCATCATTTCAAGTCTCAGCTCTTCCAGGGTTGTTTCATCACAGATTGATTAAAAAAGTCTCAGAATAAATTTCAACAATAAACTCATTTTTTGCAAATTGACATACACTTTAATTCTCCCTGTTATTGTTGAACTGTTGATAGAAGATATGTTGACTGAGGGATTGATTAAGAAATATATTTATTGCAATATTGGCCCTCCATGCTGATGTTTTCTGTTATAATGGTTCTGTCCATTGTGCACCCATCAGTCATAGAATCAATCATTCCAGAACAGCCTCTTCAACCCTTTATTGATAGCCACACGTGAGTTGCCGGAAGACTGGAGGTTGACTAATGTGCGGTGCCACTATTTCAGAAAGGCCTTAAGGAAAAGCATGGGAGGTATAAACCGATGAGCTTTATGTCAGTGGTGAGTAGGTTGTTAGAGGAATTCTGATGGACCGGATTTATATACATTTGGAAATGCAAGGAATTATTAGAGATGTTCAACATGGCTTTGTGCATGGGAAGTCATGTCTCATTATCTTGAATGAGGTGTCTGAAGAGATGCGAAAGAAGTTTGATGAAGGCAGAGTTGTAAACATTGTCTACATAGAGTTCAGCAAAGCGTGTGACAAGGTTCCACATGCTGGATTCGGTCGCAAGATTAGATCACGTGGGATCCAGAGGAAACTGGTCAGTTGGATACAAAATTGACTTGATTGTAGGAGGTAGTGGGTGGGAAAGAGGGTTGCTTTTCGGATTGGAGGCCTGTGACCTGCTGTGTGCTGCAGAGATCAGCGCTGGCTTCATTGCTTTTTGTCATTTATATAAATGATTTGGATTTGAATATAGCAGAAATGGTTAGTAAGTTTGCAGATGATACCAAAACTAGTGGTCTAGTCGACAGTGAAGAAGGTCACTTCAGAGTATATCGGGATCTTGATCAGATGGGTCAATGTGCTGAGAAGTGGCAGATCAAATTTAATTTTGATAAATGCAAGGTGTTGGATTTTGATAAGGCAAATCAGGGCAGGACTCATACAGTTAATGGTCGGGCCCTCAGGGGTGTTGCCAAAGAGACCGTGGTGTGCAGGTGCATAGTTCCTTGAAAGTAGAGTCACTGGGAGACAGGATAGTGAAGAAGGAGAAAATGAGGACTGCAGATGCTGGAGATCAGAGTCAGGAGTGTGGTGTTGGAAAAGCACAGCAGGTCAGGCAGCATCTGAGGAGCTGGAGAATCAATGTTTTGGGCAAAAGCCCATTGAAGGGCTTTTTCCTGGAACTTTGAAGGACCTCGCTCCGAAAGCTAGTGTGCTTCCAATTAATCCTGTTGGACTATAACCTGGTGTTGTGTGATTTTTAACTTTGTACACCCCAGTCCAACACTAGCATCTCCAAAGCATTGAGTAGAGGAGTTGGGATTCCACGTTGCAGCTGTACAGCACCTTGGAGAGGCCACTTTTCGAATATTGTGTACAATTCTGGTTGCCCTTCTGTCAGAAAGATGTTGTTAAACTTGAGAGGCTACGGAAAAGACTTAGAAAGATGTTGCCAGGGTTGGAGGGTTTGAGCTACAGGGAGAGGCTGAATCGACTGGGGCTGTTTTCCCTGGAGCATCAGAGGCTGAGGAGTAACTCACCTCTCAACTCACCAAAGTCTGTCCACCAGCTACAAGACACAAGTCATGAGTGTGATGGAATACTCCCAATTTCCCTGGATGAGTGCAGCTCCAACAACATTCAAGAAGCTTGACACCATCCAGGACAAGGCAAAAGTGAGGACTGCAGATGCTGGAGATCAGAGTCAAGATTAGAGTGGTGTTGGAAAAGCACAGCAGGTCAGGCAGCATCCGAGGAGCAGGAAAATCAGTATTTCGAGCAAAAGCCCTTCATCAGAGAAGAGGCAGGGAGCCTCGGGGGTGGAGAGATAAATGGGAGGGAGTGGGGCTGGGGAGAAGTTAGCTAAGAGTGCAATATGTGGATGAAGGTGGGGATGAAGGTGAGATGAAGGTCAGAGAGGAGGGTGGAGCAGATAGGTGGGAAAGAAGATTGGCAGGTAGGTCAGGTCATGAGGATGGTGCTGAGCTGGCAGGTTGGAACTGGGGTAAGGTGGGGGGAGGGGAAAAAAGGAAACTGGTGAAGCCCACATTGATGCCCTGGGGTGAAGTGTTCTGAGGCGGAAGATGAGGCGTTCTTCCTCCAGGCATTGGGTGGTGAGGGCGGTGGAGGAGGCCTAGGACCTGCATGTCCTCAGCAGAGTGGGAGGGGGAATTGAAATATTTGGCCCCGGGGGGGCTTGATTGCTGCGTGTGTTCCAAATTTGCCAGCTCAGCACCATCCTCATGACCTGTCCTACATGCCAATCTTCCTTCCCACCTATCCACTCCACCCTCCTCTCCAACCTATCACCTTCATCCCCACCACCGTACAGGACAAAGCAGCCTGCCTGTTTGGCACCACATCCACAAGCATGCACTCCCTCCGCCACTGAGGCACAAGAGCAGTAGTTGTACCAATCATATTATGTACTGTGGAAATTCACCAAAGCTCCTCAGGTAGCACGTGACAAACACATTACTGCCTCTACCTAGAAGAACAAGGGCAGCAGATACATGGGAATGCCACTCCCTGTAAGTTCCTTTTCAAGCCTCTCATCTTCCTGACTGGGAAATATATCACTGTTCCTTCAGTATCACTGGCTCACCATCCTATGAACCCCCTCTGTAATGCCATTATTGGGGTCAGTTAGCTGAACAGCTAATTTGCAATGCCAGCAGCCTGGATTCAATTCCCTTACCAACTGAGATCACAATGAATGTTCCATCTTCTCAACCTCTCCCCTTACCTGAGGCATGGTGACCCTTAGGTTAAACCACTGTCACTGTCTCTCTCACAAATGAGTTCCTCTGGAACTATGACTTCTTTATTATGGATGTGTCTACACCACTGGATTGTGGCAGTTCAAGAAGGCAGCTCACCATCACCTTCGCAAGAGCAACTAGGGATGGGCAATTAAAGCTGGCCACACCCCATGAGTAAATAAAAAAAACACAACTTATGATGATGTCTTCTGAATGAAGAAGTCCAATTCAGTTCAGAGATTGGCTCACAGAACAACTATGTTCATTTTGTATGTGCAAATCTGAATGTTCTATCATCTATCATTTGAATTCTCCATCCACTTCCATTCTGACCTCACTGAGCATAACTCCTACATTTTACAGGCCTTTCGGGGGGGTTAACCAGTAAATTCACTGATGACACAAAAGTTGGTGGGACGACAACTGATAATGAGAAGGATACAAGAGGGTAGAGAGGGGCTGATCAGGAGCAAAATGGAATTCAACCCTGATAAGTGTGAAGTGATGCACTTTGCAGGATAAACAAAGCTAGAGAATACATGATGAACAGTCAGACCCTGGAAAGCTGTGAGGAACAGAGGGACTTTGGTGTGCACGTGCGTTGGTCCCTTAAGATAGAAGGACAGGTGGATAAAGTGGTTAATATGACTTTTGGGATACTTGCCTTTATTGGACAAGGCATTCAGATTAAGATTGGAGCGTTGTGTTGAAACAATATAAAATGTTGGATGGACCACACCTAGAACATTGTATACAATTCTGGAATCCAGAAAGGAAGTGACTGTACTGGAAAAAATGCAGTGGGGATTTATCAGGATGTTGCCTGGTGAGAGAGTTTTAATTATGAGGAGCTTGGACTGGGGAGTTTTTTCTCTTAAAACAAAGGAGGTTGAGAGGGGACATGATTGAGATGTATAAAATTACGAGGGGCATAGACAGGGCTCACAGGAAGAAACTATTCCCCTTGATAGAGGGATATGGATGAGGGGCAGAGATTTAAGGCAAGGGGCAGAAGATTTAGAGGGCATGTGAGGATAAACTTTCTTATCCAGAGGCTGGTGAGAATCTGAAACTTCATGTCTGTTAGGGCAGTAGATGCAGAAACCCTCATAACAATTAATCAGTGCACTTGCAATGTCAAGGCATATAAGAGCAAGGGTCAAGGGCTGGAAAATGGGATTTGAATAGTCAAGTGGTTGCTTTCGATTGGTGCAGACTTGATGGGCTGAGGAGCCTTTATCAATGCCGTAGACCTCGATGATGCTGTGATCTTCACTCTGGGGTTAGGTGCGCAGAGATGCAAGAGATTCACAAACGCAATCTTTAAAAACGGCTGTCTGCACTTTGCATTTTCCACTTGCTGCAATGGAAGTCAGGCCAGGTGACCTTGAAAGAGCTGAGCGTGCTGCCATTTTCTGAGACAGGTTCAAATGACAAACTTGGTCCAAAAATTAAGACCAAAGAATAAAATATAAAACATTTCTCCAGTCAAGTAAGTTGTCTGTGATCATTCTCATCCAGCATTTAATTGCAGTGGTGCTGAGAATGGGGATGAGGTTCTTAGGCAAATTCATCCAATCATTTCACTTTTTCCCTCTTACTCTTTTGACCTCCTGTAGAAGTATATTCTATCCAAAGTCTTTCAATTAAACCTTTTCAGCGTTGAGTCATAAGAACCGTACCCTTTTTTTTTGCTAAAGGTGGTTGGTAATTATTGTGCTATTGTTGAAGAGTGTGGTGCTGGAAAATCACAGCAGGTCAGGCAGCATCCAAGGAGCAAGACAATCAACGTTTTGGGCATAAGCCCTTCTTCAGGAATGAGGTTTGTGGGCCGCAGGTGCAGAGGGATAAGTGGGAGGGGGTTGGGGCTGGGGGCAAGGTAGCTGAGAATGTAGGAGGTGGATGGATGTAGGGGAGAAGGTGATAGGTCAGAGAGGAGGGTGGAGGGGATAGATGGGAAAGACGATGGACAGTTCAAGACGGCGGTGCCGAGTTGGAGGCTTGGGACTGGGGTAAGGTGAGGGGAGGAGAAATATGAAAACTAGTGAAATCCACATTAATCCCGTGTGGTTGGAGGGTCCCAAGGCGGAAGATGAGGCATTCTTCCTCCAGGCAACTCGCAGATTCAACGTGACCTTTCTTCTCAGTGATTCTGCCATTATCATTTCTAACTATTCTCAATCATCTATTGTTTGCTACCTCTCAGGATTTTACTTTATCAATTCTTTGGTCAATAAATTTCCCCCAAGTTCCTTTTTATCACTTAACTTTATTTCAGTTCTTTCATTCCACCTCCATTTTCCCTGCATCTATACTTGCTCAAACCTTGTTCCATCACCAGCTTTTACTGTTTCTGATCAGCGGCCATCTTCTCTCACCACAGGTACTGCCTGTATTGCTGAGCATTGACATTTTCTGTTCCTTCATTATCACCTTCCCACCTGTATGATTTTTTTTGTAAGTAAATTAGCTGTTTCCCTTTCTATATTAAGCAATATCAATGCAATGGTATTTCGCTAATACCTTGTCAACTGCAATGTTCTTTTGAGTTGTCTGGAGATGTTGACGTACACTTTATCAGAACACTTCCTGATGAAAGGGTTTTGCCTGAAACGTTGATTCTCCTGCTCCTTGGATGCTGCCTGACCTGCTGTGCTTTTCCAGCACCACACTCTTGACTCTGATCTCCAGCATCTGCAGTCCTCACTTTCTACTACACTTTATAAGTGGCAAGTCCTTCTTCCTTTTAGCAAAAAAGGAGGAGAATTGAGGAAGAAAATTTAAAAGCATTACGATAAAGTTCAAGGTAAGTTTCCAGCATTGTTCAAAGGGAATATTTTGCCAACAGAATTCACAACTTTGTGCTTGTTTAGGAGGTCTTACTATACTTGTGCTTGGCACGCCGACTTTGCAAAGTAGTCAATTATATTGTGAACTCTTTTAACAGAATGGCCCTAAGCAGCTGCAAGACAGATCAGCAGAGCTAAGGTATTATTTGATTAGTTCACAGATGAAATGAATTCTCCAGCAGAGTCCATAAGAACAGTGCATCAGTGCTACACATCAATATTATCCCACATTTTGCTGCAGGTTAAGTGAACCATATCGTTAATGTTCCTCAAGATACATGGTCACAATGCTAAGCTGACCCCCTCCTCATTTTTCCCAGAGTTAATCCTCACATCATCTGTTTGAATTCCTCAGCATTTTGTTTTGCAGCTGGCTATAAAACTATATTTATAATGTTTTATATGAAGGATTATCTGTCACTGATATGCCTTAGGTTTTTTTCCATTTTGAAAGAACCTTCAATGCCTATATAATATCCAAACACATGGAGTATGCCAACATGATGGGTTGCAAGGGTATCTGATGATAGATAGAGCAGTAGTTAGACTTTGAGAGAGTCTTTCCCATAGAATCATGCTTTAAGCAGATTCTTATGTTTATGAAGAAGGGTAAAACTTTATGATTCTCTTATTGTTGTGTTAGCAAGAGAAACATTTTTGTTTCATGTCAAAAATTGTATTATGTTGTACAGGCCAGGATGTTTTTGACATTTTTTCTGCACAGTGGAAAGGAAAGACATTAGATTTGTAGCTTTGATTGATGCTATTCATAGAATCCCTACAGTGCAGAAGCAGGCCATTCAGCCCTTATCGACCCTCTGAAGAGTACCACACCCCCTTCTATCCCTGCATTTCCACCTAGCCTACATGTCTTTAGGCTGTGGGAGGAAACTGGAGAACCCAACGGAAACCCATACAGACACGGGGAGAATGTGCAAACTCCACACAGTCACCCAGGTGTGGGATCGAACTTGGATCCCTGGCACTATGAGGCAATAGTGCTAACTACTAAGCCACCGTGCCAGCCACAATTCCTTAATCTTTGTCATACAATTAAAGGAGGTATGGGAAGGCAAGGCTCTTCCTCTGTACTTTCAGTAAACTCACAGGTAGAATTAATTCTCCAGCAAAGTAAACAGAGATTATTATTAGACATCGTGATATATTTCAGTTAGCATGGGAATATCATATATTCATGCACCTTGCTACTTTAACATCTGAGGGATATTAACAGAAAATGGTGGAGACTTGAGAACATACTGGCTACTGTCTCCCCAACATGAGGGTGATAAATGTAGACAAACAGGTGTCCTCTGCTCCACACCACCCCTGCATTCCACAACCACCCCCCCCTACCACCACCAACCTGTACCTCCAAGCAACCATTCCACTCTCTGCTATCAATGTCACTAAAACTGAGGGACCCAGCCTGATTTGCATTGTATGTTATTGCTGCATTGGAGATGGTATCACTTTTTTTTTAAAATGCATCTCAGCTCTATAGAAAGAAATGTGCAATCGTGCATCTGATTCACAAATTGTGCAAACATCATCACAAACAAGTCTGTGTCCTTTTCTATTGCATGAGAATCTCTCTTGTCTCTCGCTCTTCCAGTCTGGTCACCATTGGGATGCGTGGGAACAGTCTGCATTCCATTTCCTGTCTGGTTGCTGGAGGGGAATCTTCAGAAGCCTGTGGCCAAGTTTGCAGCTGTATACCTTGAACTGTGTACTGTATGTGACATGCGCTTTGAACAGGATTGAAATCTGTAATGATCTTGCCTTTTCTCACAGGCAAGTGCATATAACACTCCCAGCAAAAAACAGTTGAGGCTGGGTGGATTAATTCCTTCCCCGAAAACAAAATCAGCTGGATAAACATCTGGTTGGAATCGGATTGATGACTGAAAGAAGAGGCAATTGTCAATCATTGATGTAGATAATAGTTCCTGTTTTGCTGAGCAAGGCAAAAATGTTGTGGAGAGAATGGAAAAATCAGAGTTGGATAAGGGAGGATAGAATATGGATATTTCCTATACGGAAGTCCATCTTTGAATCCTTAAAACCAGGTTTCTGTTCCTGCGATGACTCTTAACGGTTGTAATCGCATCCCATACACCATCTAAACCCAAGTCAGTCCTTGTATCAATCTGTTGGGAGCTTGACCTCACCTTCTCCTATTGGAAAAATTAAATGCTCACCACTGATTCCTATTGCCTCATCACATATGAATCCATGCCACCACCATCCATTTCATTTCATGGGTTGGGATGGTAAGACTGTTATTAGATTCCCTACAGTATGGAAACAGGCCCTAAGGCCCAACAAGTCCACACCGACCCTCTGAAGAGTAACCCACCCAGACACATTCCCCTAGCTAATGCACCTAACACTATGGGCAATTTTAGTATGTGGGAGGAAACTGGAGCACCTGGAGGAAACCAACACAGACACGGGGAGAATGTGCAAACTCCACGCTGACAGTTGCCCAAGTTGGGAATCAAGCACAGGTTCCCGGTACTGTGAGGCAGCAGTGCTAATAACTGAGTCACCGTGCCACCCACTTCATTGCCAAAAACCTTTTGAAAGAAAGTACATTGTATTTAACCACATTGGCCTCTTCAACCCTTACCTCAAAGGATGATCGAGTTAATTAAACATAATTTTCCTTCAATAAATTTAGGTGGCTTTCCAAGTGATGGTTGATTGTGTCCAAGGTTATCATGTCTAAAAACCTTCTGAAAGTAGAGGCTGGACAGATGGATAGGATGTTACTGGGCTTACCTTTGCACTCTGTTTTCAACAAGAGAGTACGTTTGCAATTCTCCAACCCTCTATATCAAAATCAGGATTTGAAGATTATTGCCAACACCACCACAATTTTCACCCTTACTTCTGTCAGCAACCTTCAATGCATCCCATCTTGTCCTGAGGACTTAACAACTTTCAGTATAGCCACCATTTCTAGTAGTTGGGTTTATCAATTTTTAAAACATTTTGTAGCTCATCTGTTTTCAGTATGACTTTAGCAGCATCCTCTCCTCAGGAAAGACAGATGCAAAAGAATCTTTTTTGTATCTTAGTCATGCCCTCTTCCTCAATGAATAGGTCTCCTCATTAGCCACACTCTCCCATCCTTTGACTATTTTACTGTTTGAAAGATTTTTAGATTTCATTTTTGGTTATTTTTCAGTTTCTTTTCATACTTACCTTGTCTCTTTTATTTCTTTTTAAATATTCCTTCCATAATCAGACCAGTACTTGCTTGCATTAACAATCTGCCATTTTCCCTCCTTTTCTGCTTCATCTGAGTCCCTATCTCTTTCATCATCCAGGGACTTCTGTCTTTATTTTACTTACTTTTGACTCTCATGGAAATGTACTTCAGCAGGAGCCAAACTACCTCCTTGTTAAAGATTAATCATTTATGGGCGGCACGGTGGCACAGTGGCTCAGTGGTTAGTACTGCTGCTTCAGCACCAGAGACCCGGATTCAATGCCCGACTCAGGTGACTGACTAACTGTGTGGAGTTTGCACATTCTCCCCGTGTCTGCGTGGGTTTTCTCCGGGTCCTCCGGTTTCCTCCCACAGTCCAAAGATGTGCAGGTCAGGTAAATTGGCCATGCTAAATTGCCTGTAGTAATGTAGGGGAATGGGTGGGTTGTGGGTCGGTATGGACTTGTTGGGCTGAAGGGCCTGTTTCCACACTGTAAGTAATCTAATCTAATTACAGCATAGAAGCAGGCCCTTCAGTACATTATGTCTCTGCCCACTAATAAATACCAAACTACGCTAATCCCATTTACTCACACTTGGTCTACTATGACCTTGCATTTCAAATATTTATCCAGATGCTTCTGAAGTGTTGCAAAAGTACCTGTTTTCAGCACCCTCTCAGGCAGCACATTCCATATTTCGACCACACTCTGAGTGGGAAATCATTTTTCTCAGATCTCTTTTGAAACCACTTTCTCTTCACCTTAAACCTATGCCCTGTGATCTTGAAGATTCCTGCAATGGGGAAGAAATTCTCACTATCTGGTCTGTGCCTCTCATAATTTTGTATACCACAATCAGATCTGCCACATCCTCCTCTGTTGGAAGACAAGAATATAAGAACTAGGAGCAGGATTTGGCCTCTAGCTCTTCGAATCTGCTCTGCCATTCAATAAGATCTTGGCTGATCCACTTACCTGCGCCCTCACCATAACCCTTAATTCCATTATTGTTTCAAAAATATCTACGTTAGTTTTAAAAATGTTCAGTAATGTCAAATACTTCACTGGGCAGGGAATTCCACAGATTCACAACCCCCTGGGTGAAGAAGTTCCTTCTCAATTCAGTCCTAATTCTGCTCCCTCTAATGCTAAGGCTATGTCCTCTTGTCCTGGCTTCACGTGCCAGTGGAAACATCCTCTCTACTTCTATCTTATCTATTCCCTTCATAATTTTATAGGTTTCTATAAGATCCCCCCTCATTCTTCTGAATTCCAATGAATATAATCCCAATTTACTCAGTCTCTCCTGTTAACTCCAGAATCAACCTAATGAACTTCCTCTGCACCCTCTCCAGTGCCAGTACATCCTTTCTTAAGTAAGGAGACTAAAACTGCACACAGTATTCCAGGTGTGGCCTCACCAGTACCCTGTACAGCTGTAGCATAACCTCCCTGCTTTTAAACTCCACCCTTTTAGCAATCAAGGACAGAATTCCATTTACCTTCCTAATTACTTCTTGTATTTACAGACCAACCCTCTGTGATTCATGCACAAGGACACCCAAATCCCTCTGCATAGCTGCATGCTACAACTTTTTAACCATTCAAGTAATAATCATTTTTACTGTTATTCCTACCAAAATGGAAAATTTCACATTTATTTACATTGTATTCCATCTGCCAGATCTTTGCCCACTCATTCAATGTATCTATGTTCCTCTGCAAAGTTTCACAGTCCTCTGAACACTTTGGTCTGCCACTCATCTTAGTGTTATCTGCAAACATTGACACCCTACACATGGTGCTCAACTCCACATCATCGATATAAATGATAAATAATTGCGTCCCAACACCGATCCCTGAGGCACACCACTAGTCACTGATTGCCAGCCAGAATAGCACTCATTTATCCCCACTCTTTGCCTCTTGTTAGTCAACCAATCCTCTATCCATGCTAATACTTTACCCATAATGCTATGCATCCTTATTTATGCAGCAGCCTTTTGTGTGGCACCTTGCCCAAGGTCTTTTGGAAACCTTGGTACACCTCCACGGGGACCCCATTGTCCACCTTGCTCGTAATGTCTTCAGAGAATTCCAAAAGATTTGTTAAATGCGACCTGCCCTTCATGAAGCCATGCTTCGTCTGCCCAACTGGACAATTTCTATGGAGATTCCCTGTTATTTCTTCCTTGATAATAGACTCAAGTATCTTCCAATGTTGCAAGGAAAACAAATCCAACCTATCCATTCTCTTTCTCTTAACTGAAAATTTCCATCCCAGGCAATATCCTGGTGAATCTCTTCCACACCATCTTCAGTGTAATCATGTCTTTCCGATAGTACGGCGACCAGACTGCACACAGTATTCCATCCGTGCCCTAACCAATGTTTTGTAACCTTGTGATGAGAATTCCTTGCTCCTGTAATCTAAGTCCCAGCTCATGAAGGAAGACATCCTGTATGCCTCCTTACCCAACTTGTCTATCTGTGCTATCATCTTCAGGGATGTATGGACCTATACACCCAAGATCCCTTCATTCCTCAATACTCCCTAGGGACCATTCATTGTTCATTTTGGATCTCAAAAAATATATCACCTCATACTTATTGGGATTAAATTCCATCTGACATTGCTCCACCCAATTTACAAATATATCAATTTTCAGACTGTAGCCAGACACCATCTGCCTCACTATCAACAACACTGTCAATTTTCATGTCATCTGCAAGCTTACTAATTATATCTTATACATTCATATCCAATTTGTTAATGTACATAACAAACAGCATATCCCAGCACCGATCTATTTGGCACACTGTTGCTTACAGTCTCCAATCAAAAACATTCTTCCATCATCACCCTTTGCTTTCTATGTGTAAGCCAGTTTTAGATCCAGTTTGCTAATTTGCTTGGATCCCATGGGACCTTCCCTTGGATCCAGCCTTGTACGTGGGACCTTGTCAAAGGCTTCACTTAAGTCCATGTAAATCACAACTGCACTACTCTCATTAAAATATTTATTCACGTTTTCAAAAATCTCAATTAAATTTGTCAGTTAGGATCTCTGTTCAATACATCTGTACTGAATATCCCTCGTAAATCCCTGCCTTTCCAAGTGTTGATTATTCCTGTCTGTCAGAATTGTTCCCAATTCTTTCTCTACCAATGACACCAGACCAACTGGTCTGTAATAGCCTGACCTATCCCTGCAGTCCTTCTTGAACAGGCTTATCCAGTATTTTACCTGTTGTCAATGAAGCATTAAATATCACTGTCAGGGCTCCAGAAATCTCCAGAACAGCCTGGGGTACATCTCATCAGCCCTTGGGATTTATGCACCATTATGCCTGCTAAACCACCCACTATCTCCTCCTCAAAATCTTAATGTGTTCGAGAACTTTACCATCCCAACTGAAACTCCAAATATCCTTCTCCTTTGTGAATACAGATGAGAAGTGTTCATTGAACAACTCATCCTCAGGTTCCACACTCAAATTGTCCCTTTGATCATTAATAGGTCCCACTCTTTCCCTCGCAATCATATTATTCTTCATACACTTATAAAAAAACCTTAAAGTTTTGCTTGATCCTATTTGCCAAAGATATTTTGTGGCCCCTCTTCGTCCTCCTGATTTCCTTTTTAAGTAACTCCCTACACTCTCTAAACTTCAGAAGGGCTTCCCTGTTTTAATGCATTGTACCTGAAATAGAACACAGAACAGTACATCACAGGAACAGTTCCTACGGCCCACTATGTCTGTGCTGACTATGAGGCCATTCTAAAGTAATCCCATCTACCTGCACATGGTCCGTATCCCTCTATTTCATATGTCTTCTAAATGTCTCTTAAATGTTGCTATTATACCTGCTTCTGTCACCTCCTGAGGCCATGCATTCCAGGTACCGAACATCCTCTGTGGAAAAAAAATTGCCTCTTCCATCTTCTTGAAGCTTTCCCTCTCTCGCCTTAAATCTATGCCCTCTAGTATTTGGCATTTCTACCTCAGGAAATAGACTGTGATTATCTACCCTATCCCACCCCTTATACTTTATGCACTTGTATCAGATTCCCCTTCAGCCTCCCTGCTTGTGAAAACAATCCAAGTTTGTCTAACCTCTCCTTTTATACCGTGACACTCCAATTCAGGCAACATTCTGGTAAACCTCCTTTACACCGTCTCCAAAGCTTCTCCATCCTTCCTATAGTGTGGTGACCAGAATCACACACAATACTCTATATAAATTTGTATACAGCTGCAACATGACTTGGCAACTTTTATCCTCAATGCTCTGATCAATGAAAGCAAGCAGGCTGCAGTGCTACCTTCTTAACTCGTGTTCACTTTCAGGGATCTATGGACTTGCTCTGAGGATCCCTTTTCATATCAATGCTACTAAAGTTTCTGCTATTTACTGTGTACTTTCCTCTTGCATTTGACTCCCTAAAATGAATCATTTCACACTTGTTTAGATTAAACCCCGTCTCCCATTTCTTCACCCAAGTTTCCAGTGTGCTGATGTATCCTTTGATATCCTTCCTCAATAACCACCAATTTTTGCATCAAAATATACTTCTTTTTTTTAAACTCATGATACCCTTTGGCATCTAGACTTCCTTGAACTTGCTGCCCTAGCGCTTCACTCTTAAAGGAACATGCTGACCCTGAATTCTCACAGTACTACTTTTAAAAGATTCCTACTTTCATAGAGTCATGGAGTCATAGAGATGTGCAGCATGGAAACAGACCCTTCGGTCCAAGACGTCCATGCCGACCAGATATCCCAACCCAATCTAGTCCCACCTGCCAGCACCCGGTCCATATCCCTCCAAACACTTCCTATTCATAAACCCATCCAAATGCCTGTTAAATGTTGCAATTGTACCAGCCTCCACCACATCATCTGGCAGCCCATTCCATACACGTACCACTCTCTGTGTGAAAACGTTGCCCCGTAGGTCTCTTTTATATCTTTCCCCTCTCACCCTAAACCTATGTTCTCGAGTTCTGGATTCCCCGACCCCAGGGAAAAGACTTTGCCTATTTACCCTATCCATGCCCCTCATAATTTTGTAAACCTCTATAAGGTCACCCCTCAGCCTCCAACGCTCCAGGGAAAACAGCCCCAGCCTGTTCAGCCTCTCCCTATAGCTCAAATCCTCCAACCCTGGCAATATCCTTGTAAATCTTTGCTGAACCCTTTCAAGTTGCGCAACATCTTTCCGATAGGACGGAGACCAGAATTGCATGCAATATTCCAACAATGGCCTAACCAATGTCCTGTACAGCCACAACATGACCTCCCAACTCCTGTACTCAATACTCTGACCAATAAAGGAAAGCATACCAAATGCCTTCTTCACTATCCTATCTACCTGCAACTCCACTTTCAAGGAGCTGTGAACCTGCACTCCAAGGTCTCTTTGTTCAGTAACACTTCCTAGGACCTTACCATTAAGTGTATAAGTCCTGAAAGATTTGCTTTCCCAAAATGCAGCACCTCACATTTTTCTGAATTAAACTCCAAATATTTCCAAATATAAATTTATCTGCAAGTAACTGCTGTCAGTCTGTGTTTGCCAGATCCTGTGTAATGATTATAGAAAACTTGAAATCCCCTTTTCTTATAACTCTGTTTCTCTCTGACCTTTTTTCCCCCTACATATCGGCTTCTCAATTTTCCTCTGACGGTTGGGAGGCCTGTAGTATAATCCGAGCAAAACAAATCATCCGTGTTTTATGTTTAAGCTCTATCCAGATGGACCAGTTGAACACCCTTCCTGGACTGCACTAATGATTTCCTTTATTAATAATTCAGTGTCCCCAACTCTCATATACACACCAACCAGTCCCCCAATCACACCTGAAACATCTATACCCTGAAACATTGAGCTGTCGGTCCTGTTCTTCCTTCAACAACATCTCACTGACTGCAACATTATCGTATTCCAACATGCTGATCAATGCTCTAAGTTCATCCACCTAAACAGTCAAACTCCTTGCATTAAAGTAGATACAATTTAGCTTCAACAACACCTCCTTCCCCCCTCCCCACTCCAATGTACTTTATTCTGCCCACGCCTTCTCCACCTATTGGACAGTCCTAGCATTCCTTCTACATCAGATTGGACCCTCCCGACTTAACATCTACTCCGTGCCCAATCCCCCTGCCAAATGAGATTAAACTTAAACCAACAGCACAAGCAAATCTCCCAGCAAGAATATTGGACCCATAGGGCAGCATAGTGACTCAGTTGTTAGCACTGCAGTCTCACAGCACCAGAAACCCGAGTTTGATTCCACCCTTAGGTGACTATGTGGAGTTTACACATTCTCTCTGTGTCTGCATGGGTTTCCTTCAGGTGCTCCGGTTTCATCCCACAGTCCAAAGGTGTGTAGCTAAGGCGGATTGGCCATGCTAAATTGCCAGTAGTGTCCAGGGATGTGTAGTTTAGATGCATTAGCCATGGGAACTGCAGGGTAGGGAGATGGGTCTGGGTGGGATACTCTTCAGAGGTTCGATGTGGACTTGTTGGGCCAAAGGGCCTGTTTCCACACTACTGGGATTCTATGATGTCAGCGCAAACACGTGAAATGTTGGCTTTCTAATCACTTATGGGATGTGAACTTTGTAGGCTAGTCCAGCATTTATAGTTGCCCTTGAGAACATGGTGATAAACTGCCTGCTTGAACCACTACAACCCACTTGGTACAGGAGCAAGTTAAAGTAGATGCTGTACTGAACCTGTACTGAAAACAAAAATTGCTGGAGGTCACAGTGGGTCAGGCAGCATTCATGGAGAGAGAGCAAGCTAACGTTTAGAGTTTAGATGACTTTTCATCAGAGCTGGTATAGGTACACCTACAGTATGATGAGGATGCAAGTTCCAGGATTTTGACCCAGTGACACTGAATGATGAGCACATAAATAACTCAGCACGCCTCCATGGATTGTACGCCACATAGTAAGTGGAGTCTTGCCAAAACAGAAGTGAAGAAAATTAAAAGGGCCTAGAAAAATGGATCTAAGGAATCAATCGATTTATCAAAAGTATCATTAAGACCTGAACAAGAATAAGACAATTTTTCAAATCATAAATTTTTGAAAATGAAGGGAAGTGGTGCAAATTCAGACTGATCATTAATGTTGCTTCCCAGTAATCACATGTACAGTGTGAAAAATGTCTGTGCCTTTGTCTCCAGATTAAAGAAAATGAAATAGTTTGGAATAAAAGATAACTAAGAATGAACTGAGGCAGTTCTTTTTTTCCGCAGTATCCCACATGAAAGAAAGACGTCACACTGATTTTCAAAGGGCTTTTTAAAGTGCTGGTAGCAGCTTGAAATTTGCACTTTTAAATACCATGAACATTCTATCTCACTTTAAATAAATCTAAATTATATATGCTAAAAGAGTAAAGGCATTCAGTTTTTAAAAAGTCCTTTCAGTGTAAAGAAATATCTTCATTGATGAGTAATAGAAGATGGATAAACTCATCGGAAACCTACAAAGTAGGTTAGTAAAATTTTCATAAGGGAAAGTGTCATGAGTTTTTAATCTTTCAGTGGAAACATATTTGCTCAAAGATGAAAATGCTTCTTTGTTGCTCACATCAAAAGGCTGTCTGATGTCATCAAAGAATACCAAGGCATGGAACATACCAGTGCAGAGATCTGCAGCTCTGGCACGATTTATCCTTTTAATCGGTTTGTATAATATAGCCTCAAATACTTTTCAATTCATCTTAAATGCGTATAATGGGGAAATGACATTGAGGCACACAGCACTCACAGAATGGTAGCCTGTATATGTCACTGGAGCAGTGACCTGCTCACATAGAAACATCAGCACAAAATCCCAACAAACCAGGCAAAGAATGTCTTTTTCTCTTATGACACACCAAAATAAAACTAGATCTGAAACGCTGATTTATTTATTGAAGAGATTTCACATGAGATAACCTACATAAGTTACAGAGTAGACACAAAGCAGTACTGTATAAAAGATAAAGCAAATATAACAAGTGCTCAGTACAGGGTAGTTTTATAGACAGATGCACATGATATAAAGAATCCAATAAAAACGGACAGACACCATGCCGTTCATGGAGTGAAAAATGTGGCCCAACTTCACAGTGTTATGTCCATGACCAGGGCCCAGTTATTTCCGAGGGTGTCTTAACACACGCAATGCAATTTCTCATAGCAGTCTCACTCTCTCTGTAGGCTTGGAGATTTAAGATGTAACATAATGCTCAAAGACACTCTGATCTGTTTCATTCCTCTCACATTCTGGTGCACCAGCCTGCCATTCCCTAGTTCACCTTCTGTGCCTCTATTCCAGTAATAAGCCCGTCGTGCCCGCGGTTTGGCAACACAGCCTCGCCCTTTTACTTTCTAGTGACCACAAAGGAATACTCGCAGGAGAACTCACCAACTCACTCTCTATGATACAAACCGAAAGGACTGCGGATGCTATAAATCAGAAGCAGAACGAGAAATTGCTGGAAAAACTCAGCAGGTCTGGCAGCAACCTGAGGAAGGGTCACTCGAGCTTAGAGTGAATAGTGCTTGCCCTTTCCTTAGGATGGGAAATTTCAAGACTTGGGGGCATATTTTTAAGGTGAGAGGAGAGATATTTAAAAAGACATGAGGGGCAACTTTTTTACACAGAGGGTGGTTCACGTGTGGAATGTACTTCCTGAGGGAGTGATGGATGTGGGTACAATTGCAACGTTTAAAAGACATTTGGCTACATACATGAATGGGAAAGGTTTGGAGGAATATGGGCCAGCAGCAGATAGGTGGGACTAGTTTAGTTTGGGATTATGTTCCACATGGACCAGTTGGACCAAAGGGTCTGGTTCGTCGTTGTATGACTCTATGACCCAAAATGCTAATTCTGATTTCTCTCGCAAATGCTGCCAGACCTGCTGAGCTTTTCCAGCAGTTCCTGTTTTTGTTCACTCTCTATGCATGCTGGTGGGCGGCACGGTGGCACAGTGGTTAGCACTGCTGCCTCACAGCGCCAGAGACCCGGGTTCAATTCCTGGCTCAGGCGACTGAGTGTGTGGAGTTTGCACGTTCTCCTCGTGTCTGCGTGGGTGTGCTCCGGTTTCCTCCCACAGTCCAAAGATGTGCAGGTAAGGTGAATTGGCCATGCTAAATTGTCCGTAGTGTTAGGTAAGGGGTAAATGTAGGGGTATGGGTGGTTTGCGCTTTGGTGGGTCGGTGTGGACTTGTTGGGCCGAAGGGCCTGTCTCCACACTGTAAAGTAATCTAATCTAATAAAAAGGGCTTGTTGGAATTCTCCTAGCAGTTAGCAAGACGTGTAATGCTTTGTCTGACAACATGGAACCTAGATTATTTGTACCTTCTGTCACCAGACGTACATATTGCATATGTGTGAAACTTGTACAATAGACACAGAAATACTTTACATTTGTCTCATCTCTTACAGAGTATTGTTTAAGAGGTGAAAAATAAAGATTCAAGTCAAACGTGACAAAAGACAGAAGTCCACACTGAGCAGAAGTCAACACAATATAAGTAAAACTCATACATAACACGCTGCATGGTATGGCATGGAACTGTCAATGCCCTCATGATACCTACTTAGCTGTAATTCTGATTGAAAATCCTAATGTGATGGAGTCATTGGTGCTCGTGACAGTCACTGGATACTTAAATAACATTCAAATGTAGGAGCAGCTGTGAAATCCTTGGCATGCGTAGATGTGGAAATTCCAGACCTTGATGCTCCATCTGGGATTTTCCCATTATTAAATTGAATTAATGGAAAATGGTAGATTTATGATCATGGAATATATGCTCATATTGTGGAACTTCATGGAATTACAAGATGTATGAATGCTTATTTTTACAAGGGTAAGATCTCATTGGGTCCAGCGCTAAAGATTCTGGACTTCAGCTTTCGGTCTGTTTAGAACTTGACTAGTCTACTCTGGCTGGTTTATTCCCATTGGTAACTTTAAGTGAGATTTAATACTACATCTCAAAGATGATGCCCAGCCAAACATCAGTCTTCTCCATTAGTGCAGTATCCACATCCAGAATAATTTCAAGTTGGAACTGGATTCTGTGGTTCAGAACAGCATCACTCATAAAACTAAAACCCACATCATCTGGAGGGGGTTTGCTCCATACTTGGACCCTCATAGTGCCTTGAATACATGAAAAAATAGTCTGGTTCAAAGAAGAGATGCCTTTGGTATGTTTTGATGGAGTCAAACTCCGATGTTTGCTTGATTGCTTGCTTGATATGCTACTGGACAAAACTAAATTGTGTTTGTGAATATGTATATGTACAAAGATAGTTTTTAATGAATAAAATATATTTTGAAATTTTTAGAAAATGCCATTATGAGTTCCAAGCTTAATACCAAGAATTAACAATGGCTCATATATCTCTCCCCACAAGCACTGACAATTTTCAGAACACCTTTCAGAGGAAATTGCTTTTTTCTTCAGATTACAGTTTGAATTATCCATTAGCCAGGCTAGATTTGAACTGCAGATGGTGTAAACCTGTCAGGTATTTTCTGTATCACAGATGACGTTGCAGCTCTTGAGAAACCTGAACAGGAGCACAATACAAACTTACATCAGCTCACTAGATCAGCAAGGCACAGGGTTTACTTTCCCTCAGCAAGAAATGTCAAATCAATACTAGCTCAAACAACTTTGGATCAATTTACTTTTCAAATAGTACCAAACTTGATCTGGCCAAAATTGAAGGCGTACAAAAGATGCCTGCATCACAAGATAAAAGCGACTTACAATGGTGTCACTGTTTCTTGAACTATTTACCTCTGTCTATTCTGAAATTTGTGATCAAAGTGTTTCCTCTCCTTTGTGAACAAAGTCCAACACGTTTTGCAAGAAGATCACCAGCATGTTTCTCAATCGGTTAAAAATGCTCCATCATCCAGCAAATATGTTCTTCAATATGATGATCCCTCCAAGCTTACCATATTGGAAGCAGAGGAATCCCAGAAAAACTTCAGAGCATGTTCATTACAGGGAGAGAAATCCTATTACGTTTGGTTCCAAGGTCCTTTCAACAGCCTACGCAAAGCATTCCAAGGTAGAAAGGGAAACTCTCGCTTTAGTTTCTCTTAGTATAGCATTTCAACATGTACTTATTCTGGCAAGCATTTTATTGTTCTAGCTGACCACAATACATTGGAAATGATCTTTTCAAAATGTTTCATAAGTGCACCATGAATACACTCTATATTTATAAAAATCCAAGGTATGACTTCAAAGTTCAATACGAATCAGGCTCATAGATGTTAATTCCCAATGCTCTTACTCAACTTCTCAAACCTGCAAAGATCAAATGTATCTCTTTTCAAGAGGATATTGTCAAATACAAAGCTGCTTGCCAAGCTGTTTTGCATAAGAATATTAAACGTTTGTGCTACACCTCTAGGCAATGGTTTATCTTCACTAGCAACTCTCAGGTTTGGAAGACAAATCTATGTAGTACTTCTTGGATAGTTGGTTCATAAAGCAACAGCATGGATTCAATTCCTGCACTAGCTGAGATTACCATACAGGATTCGCCTTCTCAATCTCTCCCCTCAGATTAAACAGCCATCAGCCATCTCTCTCTGATCAGTCTGTTTGGACTTTGACAATTTTACAGCATTTCCACCACACACTCTTACCATGCAACATCTCCATCAGCACGTTGGAAGCTCACAACCTCTACCATCTAGAAAGACAAGGGTAGCAAATGTGTTTCAATACCACAACATGCAATTTTGTCTCCAATCCACAACCCATTCTGATTTGAAAATATATCACCATTGCTTTAATGCTGTTTGGTCAAAATCCTGGACCACCCTCCCTAATAGCACTATGGTGTCCCTGTATCCTAGAGGTATTGCAGAGTTAAAAGAGACAAGTCACTACCACATTCTCTCGAGCAATTAATGATGAATAATAAATGCTTGCCGAGTCAGAGACACTAACGTCCAATGCACACATAAAACAATAAGCACACAAATGATATAATATTGAAAAGAATGGAAAAACTAGTACAATTGTGTGATTAATGAACATGCAAACAACTATCCCAACTTAAACATGTCAAAGCTTCAGTTCTTTATATGAATACATGGATTCATGGAACCAGAGTGTGATGCTGTGACCAAATGATAAGACATTGTCACAAACATTGTTCAATTCTTATCGCAGATGACATATTAGAGATTTGTAAAATTAACTGACCACCATACAAGAGGTGAAAGTGTCAGACAGTAATCTTGATGACAGTGGCAAGCGGCTCATTGTAAAATGCAGCCACGCAGTCAAGTCATAGAGTCAAAGAGATGTACAGCACCAAAGCAGACCGTTTGGTCCAACTGGTCCACGCGACCAGGCACGATGAATGTGCAAGGATTAAGTTGGTCATATTGTGCATCTGACAGAGTGCTGCCTGAATATAAGATGATGCATTGTTTTGATACTAGCTGTTTTTGTTCCTGGACATTTTTGTTTTGCTATGTGACTTAAGATTTTTCAAACTGGCTTCTCTATCTCAATAGTTTGTTTTGCCATTTTTGTGTTCATTTTTTTGTCATAATCTTCTGTTCTGCTGCTTACAAAACTCTGCAGCCATTCGTGACTATGTGTCTCATTGACTGACCACTGTATTTGCTAATATTTAAGAAGAACTTTGAGATATTTATAGGTTGTGGATGATGCTGCAACAATGCAAAGTCGGTGCAGAAACACATATTTAGCATCTTAATTTTTCTTAACTTTGTTTGCTGTTCTGTTTCATGCCCAACACTGAACATAATGACAGTAGGTAGGCAGTATATATATTTGTGTTGGTCTCTTTTCAGAAATCAAGTAAGTCTACAGAACTGAAGGCATGTGTGAGAATATTTTAACAGGCTGATCTTCATTCTACACATTGGCAAGCGTGATAGAAAGCCATTCAGCTCATTAACTTTCTTCTATCAAATGAACTCAATTCTAGATTACACTGTTATATTGAATGCTCAATCTCCAAAGGAATTTTTAAAAAATAAACTGTCATGGACCAGATCAGACCTTCTCAATATATTTTAAGACATTAGCCACGTACTTAACTTGTTCTTATTTTAAAAGTACATGTGGAGTGCCATGTTTCAGATACAATACGACTGGTCAAGCTAATCGATGTTGAGGCAGACACAATTTATTTAAACACAGTTGTTAAATAACAAACAAAAGAAAGAGGAATTTAGAATAACTTAACTATTGGAAAACTTAACTGAATAATTGATACAGTACTTATACTAATTAACTGATCCAATGTAGTAACATCCCACAAACACATCCCCTGGCAAATTCAGATACAAATTCTCACATGCAGTTCTCCAATCCAGGAGGGGAAAAACATGAAGTGAACATTCAGAGAGTGTAGTAGCTTAGAGATTTCTACTGAAGCTCTCAAATCTTTTGACACCCTTAAGGCTTCTACTTACTAAACTTAAAAACTAAAACAAATCTAGATGGACTGGTCTTTGAGAGCTGGCCCCACCCAGTCTGATTCCATTTGTTCCAACTTAAAAAAATACCCCAAGATCTCACAAATTGTTTACTTTCTTAGAGACAGCTCAGTACATTTGCTTCACAACCTTTCTTCAAAAAAAAGACCAGGATAAAATAACGTCTTAAAGTGACAGCATCATCACAATCCATGGGTAACATTTTCAAGATGGACACAGTTGAAGTTAAAGTACGATGGCAAGGCTTTTTAAATGTGAGAAATAAAAGCATTATTGTCAACAATAATAGGATTGTGAGAAACAATAGGCTTATTACTTGAATAGTCAGAATGTAAAAATGGCTATTAGAAAGAAGAACAATTTGAGATTGCTAAGAAAGACTAGTCAGTAAGCTTGAAGGTGGTGCCATTGTGAAATTGTCACTAGACTAGTAACCCAGAGACACAAGCTAATGCTAAAGGACTTGTAAGTTTGAATCCTACCATAGCACATGATGAAATTTGAATTCAATTAATGCATCTGGAATTAAAAACACAATTAAAAGTTCAATAGGGATGGTGAAATGATTGTTGAAAAAACCCAACAAAGATCACTATTAAAAACTCTGCCATCCTCATCTGGTCTGGCATTGCAATCTCGTGATTAGTGGCACAGTGGGGTAATTTTTCTGGATTTCCATCTATGTAAAGTAATGGTATTAGAAAGTAGGTTGAAAACTGCTGTGGTGTAGGAAATGCAACAGCTAATTTGTACATAACTCAGTCCTTCGAATAAAGACCAAACACGTTTTTCGTGAGTTGCTTGAAAGCAGCATACTGTAGGTGCTGGAAATCTGAACAGACATAGAAAATGCTGGAGCACATCTGGAAGCATCAGAGTTTAAATCTGCTAATGACCCTTCTTCTTGAGTTTTGAAGAAGAGCCATATTGGATTTGAAACGTTAACTTCGCTTCTCTCTCCATGAATGCTGTCAGACCTGCTGAGATTCTCCAGCGTTCAGTGTTTGTTTCTTTTTTAATGAGGTTGAATGAGGAATAAATATTGTCACTACTCTTGAAATAGGACACTGGGAAAGACTTCCGTACTTTTTTTTTTAACACTGTTAAGGGACTTCTATATCCACTTAAGAGAGTAGACAGGGCCCTAGTTTAAAGGTGTCAGATCAAGTGCACAGTAATCCTTCAGCAACACACTAAAGCATCAGCCTAATCATAGAATCCCTCTTGTATGGAAGCAGGCCATTCAGCTCATACCGACCCTTTGAAGAGCATCCCACCTTGACCCCAACCTTATCTTGCATTTATCATTGCTAACCCATCTAGCATGCACAGTCTGGGCAATTTAGCATGGCCAATACACCTATCCTGCACATCTTTGGACTAGGGGAGGAAGCCCACACAGAAATGGGGAGAGCATGCAAATTCAGTGCTAACCACGGAGCCCCCATGCCACCCATTCTAGATTACAGCTTAGTTGTATTGTTCGGAAGATGTGGGTGTACCTTTAAGAGAGTTAAAAGGAGCAGACCTACCAGGCACAGCACCAATGTATGTAACACTGAATTGAACAATTTGAGTAATTCGTTGCCTGGAGACAAAAACAAATTTGAATTCAGCCAATCAGTTTAAATGATACCCTGATAAAAATACCAATTTCCAATCAAGTTTGAATTGAGTATATTGACAATCTTAAAAAACAATGACACAATCCAATGCTCTGGGGTATACGTCCAGGGAAAAATTGAACAGTTGAGAGGAGAACTGACAAGCCCAGCATGTAAACAGACTGTGTGAAAAATGGCTCTCTTAGAAATGTACCTTTTCGAACAGTAACCTGTGATTAAGGAATTCCTAAGATAAACAAAAGAAGACACAGGAAGATCTGGATAAATGAACGAAAGCTGCCTGGCTTTGAGTTAAGAAATGTTGTTTTGTAAATCTTAATTGGGAGTTTTATCAGACTAGTATTATAGAAGGGAAGATAAAAGATCGGTTAGAGAAAGAAATTGTAAATAGTGTTTTGTTAATTATTATCTCTTAAGAAATAAAATTGTTAATTTTTACTTTAAATAGTTCTTGGCCACTCGATTTTTACAGATTACTGCACGGGAGAACTCTTTTCTGTGTTACTGGTTAAATTAAGCAGGAGAGTTTATCCCGTGTCATAACAGCTTGGGGGCTCGGGTCTGTGATTTGAACTGTTTTAGACAGATTTGAATAGATTTGGAGGTATGAAAAATCCCAGCAGATTTAAACATTTGCAGGTTAGTATCCTAGACCTTTAACTAAAATGCAGATGAGCCAATTTATTTAATTTTGGTGACTTATGGTTGATTAAATTAAAAATAAGAGAAATGGCTCTGAAAATTGCGAAAGAGGTTCTGGGATTTGAAGATTATTCTCAAATTTGCCAAGAAATTTTAGAAGGAAAGAAAAAGACCGTACTTTTAGAATTAGCAAATAAGTTAGATTTGGGTTTAACCAAGGACTAAAGCAAAGCTGAAATTGTGAAGGCGTCACTCAAACACTTCGGTGTGTCCGAGAAACAGACAAGTGCAGTAGTGGTAGAAAAATTTAAATTACAATTGAGGAAAATGGAGTTCAAAGATAAACAAAGGGAGAGAGAGAAAGGAGAGAGAGGAGAGAAAGAGAAAGAGAGAAGGTTCTTGGCTGAGCAAAGAGAGAGAGAAGAAAAAAGAAAGGGAAGGAGAAGAGAGAGAAGGAGAGAGCGAATTTGAACTTGAGAAGTTGCAACTTAGTCAGTAAAGTCAAATTAACAGGTTGGAGATTAAAAGAGAAGGTAGTGATGTATATAAATATGTCAAAACTCTGCCACATTTTGATGAGAAAGATGTTGAAGCCTTCTTTATTTCATTCGAAAAATTAGCCCGGCAGGTGGAGTGGTCCAAGGAATTATGGGTAATGCTAGTTCAGATTAAGTTGGTAGGCAGAGTTTGTGAGATATTTCCCGTGTTGTCAGATGAGGTGTCAAGAGATTAAACAGGCTATTTTCAGTGTTTATGACATGGCACCAGAAGCATATAGACAGTGGATCAGGAACAAAGAAGGAACCAGGTCAGACTTACGTTGAGTTTGAAAGAATTAAACATGATCACTTTGATCAATAGGTCTGTGCTTTGAAAATAGATAGGACACTTGAGGCTCTAAAAGAGATTATTCTGCTGGAGGAGTTTAAAAACTCACTTCCAGAGATGATAAGAATTCACATGGAGGAACAGAAAGATCAGGAAGTCAGAAGGGCAGATGAGTGCATGCTGGTGCATTAGACAAATGTCTGGCCAGAATTTCATCCTCTGAGGGATAGAAGTTTGGAGAAGGGGAGATCCTACACAACTAGACCAAGAGTCAAGCGCTCTGGTAAGAATTTATCACAGGTTAAAGAAGTCCAAGAGGGTGGACATGAGGTGAAAGGCATCAGGTGTTTTCACTGTAATGGAATGGGACACAGAAAATTACAGTGCTGTTGATGGGAGAAGGGCACCGGGAAAAGATGTTTTCACTGCCAGAAAATGGGACACACAAAGACACAGTGCTGGTCGTTAAAGAAAGGCGCTGTGGGAAAAGATATGGTAAAAGAGGCTAAGCCAGTGGCATCAATGAAGGGCCGAGAAGAGCCAAGGAGCTGCAGGAGAGTGCATAGCCTAGGCAGGGGCTGGGTATGGAGTTAGTACCTGTTCTCTACAAAGAATTCACCTCTGTGGGTAAAGTTTACTCAGAAAGAACAAGGCATGAAGGACAACAGGTTGAAATGAGTGAATATGCATTCTTTCTGATCTGTTACCCGAGAGACTGGTAATTTGGGGGAGAGTTGGACAGAAATTTAGCGTTTGCCTCTGTAAGATCAAATTGGAGTGCCAACTTAAGACTGGGGATGTTACAGTGGGATTGATTGACCGAGTGTCAGTTCCAGGAATTTAGTTTGTTCTTGGGAATGATTTGGCAGGATCCAAGGTGGGACTGATACCCCCTTGTTGTGGAGAGGCCCAAGGAAGACCAAGAAACAAGGGAGTTAAAACAGAAATATCCGGGTATTTTCCCAGACAGTGTGGTAACCAGATCCCACTATCATAAGTCACAGCACGAAGTGAAAAGTAAAGAGAAAGATGAAGGAGTTGAGGTTCAGTTAGCAGATATCCTGTTTGATGTAATGGTGCAGGAAAAATCTGAACAGGCAGGGGGTCAGACAGAAGCATTTACTCCTGAAAGGCTAAGAGACTTGCAGCAGCAAGACAAGACAATAAAAGACATGCATATGGATGCGTATTCTGAAAAGGAGGCAGAGAATAATCCGGATGGCTAATATCTGAAAGATAGAATTGTTAGATGGAAATGGAGACCACGGCAGGTAAGTGCAGAAGAGAAATGGGCCAAAGTGCACCATATTGTGTTGCTGGTAGCATACAGACAGGAAGTGTTACGGGTAGCACATGAACTATTTGTAGGAGGTCTCTTAGGGGTTGAAAGATCCGGCTAAGGTACAAAAACATTTTTATTGGCCTGGAATGCGCAAGGATATTTTTAATTTTTGATGTACGTGTCATGCATGCCAAATGGTAGGTAAGCCACAGGCGGTAATAAAAGCAGCACCTTTGTTGACAATTCCCACATTTGCAGAACCTTTCACACGGGTTATAATTGATTGTGTACTTTCGCACAGTTTGTTAACCATAGTGGATGTGTCTACCAGATTTCCTGAGGCAATTCCATTATGGAGTATCAAGGCAAAAAAGATGTTAGAGGAGTTAGTAGCTTTCTTCACATGGTATGGGCTACCCAGAGAGATTCAGTTGGACCAAGGATCAAATTTTACTGTTTGGTTGTTTAAGGAGGCTGTGGACAGTCTACTTACAGCACTTTAAATCTAGAGCATATCATCCTGAATCTCAGGGAGCTTTAGAAAGGTGGTATCAGACCTTGAAGACCCTTAAGAGCATACTGTCAGGATTACCCCAATGATTACCCGAATCTTTTTGCCATTTATCAGAGACGGCGAAAAGAATTCTACATTTGTAACCCCAAATGGGCTATATCAGTTTAAAGTGATGCCCTTTAATGAAGAACACACCTACACATTCCAAAGGCTCATGAATAGAGTTGTGTCTGGGTTAACAAACTGTGCAGTCTATTTGGACAATGTAGTGATCTTCAGTAAGTCCTGGAAAGATCACATGGTACAGTTGGCAGAGCTCTTTGAATGACTACGAGAAGCAAAACTGGAGATAAACAAAATGGAATTTGCGAAAGCAGAGGTGACGTTCTTGGGCATACCGTTGCTCCGAGTTCTTATGTTCTTATGTTCCTATTGCACCAATTATAAGCTTCCCAGCCTTAAGTAGGATTTTAACAAGGTCTCCTCTTAAAGAAAAGCTGAAGTCAAATAATTAAACCAAAGCTGTTCTTTTTGTAACTGGGGTCAATTAGCTCTTCTCTTCAGAAGCATATGAAGTCATAGTCATAGAGTAACACAGGACAGAAATGACACTTCAGTCTATCGAGCCTACGCCTACCTATCAACACAACCAAAACCATAAAACTCAGCAGGTTAGGCAGCGTCTGTGGAGGGAAAGCAGATTTACTGTTTCAAATGCAGTCACCCATGTTTAGATCTAGTTCATATCAATACTAGCTCCACCTTCCAGCACTTAGCCTACAACCTTGAATCTAATGATATTTTAAGTATTCGCCCACATACTTTTGTAAGGTATACCACCTCTACTACCCTCCCAGGCAGCGCATTCCATATTCCCATCACTGTCTGGGTGAATAACCTTTCCGCAAATCTCCTCTGTTCTGCATCTTAAAATTGCACTCCCATATTCTTGGCCCTTTGACTAAGAGGAACAGATAAGGTACCTCAGGGCAACTTCATCCTTGAGTACAGGAAGTTTAGTGGTTAGGTGGGGTTCAGGGAGGAGGTGAAAGAGATCTCACATTATCTACACTTCTCTTCTAACATTTTCATCTAGAAATTGGTTCTTACTCCATTACAGAAGAACCTCGATTATCCAGCAAGATCCCGATCTCAGCTAAATTATGTTATCCGGAATGCGATTAACTGAATGAAATACTCCCCACCCATGCCTTTCGGATAATTGAGGCTCCTCTGTACATGGGAAGCAGAAACCCATTTGAATCATAGGATCCCTGCATTGTGGAAACAGACCATTCAGCCCAACCCTCCAAAGAGCATCCTACCCAGAACCATCCCTCTACCCTTTAACCCAGCATTACCCCTAATCCGCCCGTCTTAAACACTGTGGATAATTTAGCATGGCCAATCCACCTAACCTACACATTTTTGGATTGTGGGAGGAAGCCTGCACAGATATGGGGAGAATGTACAAATTCCACACAGACAGTCACCCAAGGCAGGGACTGAACTGGGCCCCTGGCACTGTGAGGCAGCAGGGTGAACCACTGAGTCACCATGATATTTGGTGACTACCAGGTAAGTGGTTAAGATCGATTCTATTCTTAAGATAAAGAAGCTGGTGGTAGGCTGAACAAAATGTACAAAAAAAGGTAAATTAAAAAATGTGGATAAAATAATTAGGTAGTTAATTAAAACAAATTAAAGCTGGCAGGTGGTGATGTGTTATGCTACAGCATATGGGAGCTGTTCAATGTCAGTATGATTCAAGGCAACTGTACCTGCAATAAGTGTTGTATTATTACGCTTGTAAAAATATATAATCTGATCATTGAGATATTATAGTGTTGGAAAGGCAAAACATATAGGATAGCATCCCATTCCTATTATGCCATGCTTCCTTTATTGATCTGTGCTGCTGACTTCATCCTGTTTAATTATGTTTTACCTGATTGAATGCTGTAAAAAAATCCACTTAATGAGTCACCTCTGTCAAATTAAAATGTAAATTACATTCAAAACGCTCTTGCTGTATTGTTAGCTAGTTAAAAGTGACATAACAATTGACTGCTTATATCTTTTTTGTTTTTAAAATTTTCACCTTCCATCTTTCAAACGATCTTGGTGCTTTCCGTTGTATATTACATGTGGTTTGGTGGAATGGGTACATGGATACAGATGTCATAACAGTATTGCCATTATTTGCCAATGAGCTAGATGTCTCATCTCAAAGATTTTCACAGCAGATATTTTTAAAATCTGCCCACTTCCAATTATTTTGTAAAAGAAGGCAAAATTCACACAGCTGCAGCAAGCTTGACAAAATTAGTCTGCAGTTCTAAGGTTGGATTTGGTAACATAAAACTCTTCACAACTGGTAAGATCTGAAGGCAGTCTTTTGCATTTATCCAGTCATATAAATGGACTAACCTTTGATGATATTAGTCACAATGCATTTATAAACATTCCGACTTTTTAACAGCTGCAGTGTGTAAAAATGCTTTATTCATCATTAAACCAGCTAAATAGAGTAGACTTACCATATTTTACAGTACATGAATCAATACTTGGAGCAGTCAAGCATGAACCGTATAGAGTGATCTTACACAGTTTTAAAAAATATTTTCTTTTGATATAAACGAAACTAAGTCGTGCATAGAACTTAAAAACATAACTGTGTTCCATCTGGACTGTTTAATGGTCAAAGAAATGTTATGTAGAAAAGAAAGGAAGGCTTGTGTTGGATCAATGTGGTTGAGTCTGTTCTCCAAAATGTTTTAACATGACACTCAAATCAAGTCCTCATCAGTGGCACTCAAGGAATAAAAAAAAAACTTATGTAGCAACTTTATTTTCATTGAAACATTTTGCTGATGTGGTCACTATACTGGTATAAGAAACACTAGAGTAAAATTGTCAACAATGAGGTCTCAGAAGCAAAGTTAAAAATCATACAAAACCAGGTCATAGTCCAACAGGTTTAGTTGGAAGTACAAGTAGCTAGGGGGGGCAGGACCATAGGACACAGAATTTATAGTAAAAGATCAAAGTGTCATACAACAAATGCAATGAATTGGACAAATCTGGATTGCTGTTCAGTCTTTAATCACTTAGAATGGGGATGCAGGTTTTGATTCATTAATATGTAAATCCCAGAACTTAATTCAAGTCACATTCCTGGGATAACTTAAGATTTTATAAAAAAGGTGACATCCCAGCTCAGACAATGCATTAAAGGTGTGACATTAGAGTCTGCCTGTATCCAATCTTGAGTCAGACTGGTTCTATTTCCAAAGTAAGAATTGAGAAAATGTCAGATGGACTGACTGCCGACAGATTGTAGGCAAAAGTGAGGAGTGCAGATGTTGGAAACCAGAGTTTAGATCAGAGTGGGGGTGCATAGAAAAGGGCAGAAGGTTTACAGGGGATGAGAAGACCAACCTTTTCACCCAGAGGATAGTGGGAATGTGGAACTCACTGCCTGTAAGGGTGGTAGAGGCAGAGATCCTCATAATATTTAATCAGTATTTAGACGTGCCAAGGCATACAAAGCAGCCTTACAAAACATCACAGAGGCACTAGACAGGAGGCTCCCAAGCACTGAGGATGTCACCTAGACAGGGAACGAAATGTCTGCAACACAAATTCCCAGCTCGGCGAACAGAACCACAACAACGAGCACCCGAGCTACAAATCTTCTCACAAACTTTGAATAAAAAGCTATGGGCCAAATGCTAGAAGATGGGATTCAAATAGTTAGGTGACTGTTTTTGATCGGTGCAGAAATGATGAGACAAAGGTCCTTTTTCTCTGCTGGAAACCTTTATGATTCTATGTCTCTAACTGCTCCTGCTTTGAAGGAGGGCCACAAAACCTTTTGTGTCCCTCTGTGAGGAAAGGCACGATCTCAAGTAACACCTTGACCAAAAGACATCTCTCAGAGCAACAGTCTCTTGTTATTGAGCAAAGATGCCAGTCTAGATTTAGCAATGAACTCTCTGAAGTGGGTGGTTTGAGCTTCATCCATGGAGTTACACCCATGGTGATCTCCAGTCATAAGATTTGGGCAATGGATATCTATATTGCATGCTTAAGATACTCTATTTATAGTTACATTGTCCCTATTCTGAGTCTGCTAAATCTCTGTCTCCAATTTATCTAAGAGCAACTATTGTCTGACTCTCAGGAGTTCCAACAACCTCTCTTATTTGCATACTAATACTATTTTCCATACAATTTATGTATTTAAAAGAGTAACTACAATTCTTCCATTCTTCTATTCTCTCAGTTTAAATGGCACGAAACTGTTGATGCTAGCGTTACATTACCATGTACATTATGGTGCCTTCTTAGCGCAGTAGGCAAGGTGTCAGTCTCATAAGCTGAAGGCCCTGAGTTCAATCCTCAGAGAAGGCACGTTTGTGGCTTGCTCTTGTCAAGAGGAAGGAGAAGACTTATGAGAGGATGAGGTGTGAAGGCTCAGTTAGGGCGCTTGAGAGTTTTAAGTTAGCCAGAAAAGATCTAAAGAGAGGGCGAAGAAGAACCAGAAGGACATGAGAAGTTGTTGGTGAATAGGATCAAGGAAAACTTTAAGGCCTTCTACAAGTATATCAGGAATAAAAGTGAGTTCAGAGTAAGATTAGGGCCAATCAAAGATAGTGGTGGAAAGTTGTGCATGGAATCTGAGGACGTTGGAGCAGCGCTTAATGAATGCATTTCATCAGTATTCACACTGTAAAAGGACAATGTTAGTGAGATGAGATTCTCTACAGTGTGGAAACAGGTCCTTCAGCCCAACAAGTCTGCACCACCCCTCCACAGAGAACCCCCCCCACCCAAACCCACTCCTCTACATTTGCCCCTGACTAACACAATGGGCAATTTAGCATGGCCAATTCACCAGACCTGCACACCTTTGGATTGTGGAAGGAAACTGGAGCACCCAGAGGAAACCCACGCAGACACAGGGAGAATGTGCAAACTCCACACAGACAGGCAGGAATCAAACCCAGGACTCTGGTGCTGTGAGGCAGCAGTGCTAACCACTGAGCCACCGTGCCACCCACAATATAGCAATACAGGCTACAAGATTAGATGGGATTGAGAATGACAAAGAAGAGGTTTTAGCAATTTTGTAAGATCTGAAAATACATGAGACCCATGGGCTGGATGGGATTTATCTTCAGATTCTTTGGGAAGCCAGGGAGGAGATTGCAGAGCCTTTGGGTTCGATCTTTATGTCATTATTGTCGACAGGAGTAGTGCCAGAAGACTGGATGATAACAAATGTTGTTCCCTTGTTTAAGAAGGGGAGTCGGAACAACCCTGGTAATTATAGGCCAGTGAGCCTTACTTCAGTTTTGGGTAAGATGTTGGAAAAGGTGATAAGAGATAGGATTTATAATCATCTGGAAAGGAATAATTTAATTAGGGATAGTCAACACGGTTTTGGCAAGGGTAGGTCATGCCTCACTAACCTTATTGAGTTCTTCGAGAAGATGACAAAACAGGTGGGTGAAGGTAATGTGATGTATATGGACTTCAGTAAGGCGTTTGATAAGGTCCTACATGGTAGGCTATTGCACAAAATATGGAGCTTCGGGATTGAAGGTGATGTAGTGGTTTGGATTATAAATTGGCGAGCTGAAAGAAGACAGCGGGTGGTGGTTGATGGGAAATGTTCATCCTGGAGCTCAGTTACCAGTGGTGTGCCACAAGGATCTGTTTTGGGGCCACTGCTGTTTGTCATTTTTATAAATGATCTGGAGGTGAACATGGAAGGATGGGTTAGTAAAGTTGCGGATGACACTAAGGTAGGTAGGCAGAGTTGTGGATAGTGCTGAAAAATGTTGTGGGTTACAGAGGGACATAGATAAGATGCAGAGCTGGGCTGAGAAGTGGGAAATGGAGTTTAATGCGAAAAAATGTGAGGTAGTTCACTTTGGAAGAAGTAACAGGAATGCAGAGTACTGAGCTGATAGTAAAATTCTTGGCAATGTAGATGAACAGAGAGATCTCAGCGTCGAGGTGCATAAATCCCTAAAAGTTGCCACCAAGGTTGGTAGGGTTGTTAAGAAGGCAACAGCCTTCTGTATTGGCATTTATTGGTGGGGGATTGAGTTTTGGAACCTCGAGGTCATGCTTCAGCTGTACAAGACATTCGTATGGCCGCACCTGGAGTATTGCGTGCAGTTCTGGTCACCGCATTATAGGAAGGATGTGGAAGCTTTGGTAAAGTTTCAGAGGAGATTTACTCGAATGTTGCCTGGTAAGGAAGGAAGGTCTTACGCGGAAAGGCTGAGAGATCTGAGGCTGTTTTCGCTGGGTGAGAGGTGACTTAATCGAGACGTATAAGATAATCAGGGTGAACAGTGAGACTCTTTTTCCTCAGATAGTGAAGGTTAACATGGGGGACATAGCTTTAAATTGAAGGGTGATAGATTTAGGACAGATATCAAAGGTAATTTCTTTACTCAGATCAGTAGGGGCATGGAATGTCCTGCCTGCTACTGTTGTAGACGTTAAGGAAATTTAAATGGGCATTGGACATACATATTGATAATAATGGAACGGCATAGGTTAGATGGGCATCAGATTAATTTCACAGGTTGGCCCAACATCGAGGGCCCAAGTTCCTGTACTGTGCTGTAACATTCTATGTTCATGCAATCATCATATTAATTCTCCATAAAACAGAATGAAGAGTAGCCCATTCAGCCCACCACATCTGCTCTGTGTTTCAATGAGATCATGGTTAATCTGTTAAAAATCACACAACACCAGGTTATAGTCCAACAGGTTTAATTGGAAGCACACTAGCTTTCAGAGCGACGCTCCTTCATCAGGTGATAGTGGATGAAGTTCATCAGATGAAGGAGCGTCGCTCCAAAAGCTAGTGTGCTTCCAATTAAACCTGTTGGACTATAACCTGATGTTGTGTGATTTTTAACTTTGTGCACCCCAGTCCAACATCAGCATCTCCAAATCATGACAGTTAATCTGATATTCCTCAAGTCCACTTTCCTGCCTTTCCTCCATAACCTTTGATTCCCCTGCTGATTAAAAATCTATCTATACTTGTCTTAAGCTTCCTAATGGCCTAGATTATTCAGGTGCACCACCGTCAGAAAAGGGATTCCTCCTCATCTCTGTTGTAAATATTCTGAGACGATATCCTCTGGTCCTCAACTCCAATACGGTTGGCAGCCTAACATGGCATCAGCCTGGATTCCAGTCTCGAGGTGAATCCAGAGTGATCTCCCAGCCTTGAGAACCTCCAGGTGATGCCTGATTGGAAACTAGGTACCAGTATGTACTGGGTTGGAAGGACTGTTATTCAGAACATTTTATTTATGCAGTCCCTAATCTATTCCTACAATCTGCAATGCTGAATGTCTTTATTTCTTTTATTTTCCCTAAAACTTGCACTGAAGAATCAGTACCAAAGAACCTCTATACTTAACCTGGTGCTCTAAGTGTTGACTCATAAACTCTTCACTGTACTCATCTGTGCCAATAAAACAGAGTCAATTCATTGAGACGCAACCATTCCATACACACTACTCTACAGTGGGATTATGAACTCAAAACCTTCCAATTCCCATTCCAGAACACTCTACTTTAGCCACTTCATAGAACTGCACAGAGCTAGTATTTCTTGACACAAAAGTTCACTTCACTCAAATCTACTGCTACAATCAGCTGCCATTCTCTTCCCAACTTCCCAATGTTCATATGTCTGGACACAAACTATGTGACCCTAAATAGTATTTTCATCTGTCCTCTAAGTTTACATCCACAATCTCTTCTTTAAAGTTATGACTCAAGTGTATTGCTTTAAAAATTTCTTGTTTGCTGTATGAGACACATGCAATCAGATGGAAAATAACTACCAGAAGTAAAAGGTCAAAGAAGCTCATTAGCAAGTGTGTTCATTACGTTATAATTACCTTTTGCTGAAAACTCATCTATTGATCCATGAATGCCTGTGTGCAACTTCAGATTAAAGCTTTATTAACAGAGTATAGAGGAGATGGCATTGAAATTGTATGATTGTACTTGGTAGAACTCAGCTGGAGTACTGAGTGTAGTTGTGAATGTTTCATTGTACCAAAGGTATGAATGCATTGGAGGGAGTGCAGATGAGGTTTACGAGAATAATGCCAGGAATGAGAAACTTCTGATATGAGGATAGACTGAAGAAATTGGGACTGTACTCCTCAAAGAGGAGATTTGATAGAGAGTTTCAAAATCATGACATGATTGAAAAGAGTAAATAGGGAGCAGTCACGGGTGCTGGCAGGTGGGACTAGATGGTGTTGTGATATCTGGTCGGCATGGACGGGTTGGACCGAAGGGTCTGTTTCCATGCTGTACATCTCTGTGACTCTATGATTCTATAAAAACCACAAGACCGAGAGGACATTGATATAAAGTGATGTGCAAAAGATGCAAGGGTAATGTGAGAAAATACATCAGAAAGAAAGCAAGTACATTGGGTAGGGAATGTACTGCCTGGAAATATGATGGAGGAAGTTTCAATCAAGACATTCACTGGATGACTATTTGAATAGAAATAGTGGGCTAGGGTATGGGGAAAAGCAGGAGACGGGCACTGGGGAATAGAACTGGTGCAGGCACGATGGACTGAATGGCCTCTTTCCTGGCCATAACAGTTCACCCACGATGGGTGAAATGTCCTCCTTCTGCACCCTTAGTTAAAGACAACAAAACTGCAGATACTTTAATCAAGAGTAGACAGACCAGGAGACTGGAAAAACACAGCAAGCCAGGCAGTTTTAGGAGGTGTAGAAGCCAACGTTTCAGGTGTAACCCTTCTTCAGGACCAGGAGTGTGTTTAAGGGGAGCTGCAGACAAAGGGGTGAGGGGGAGAATTTTGGGTGGGGAAAGGGGCAGAGTGATGAGGTAGTGATAGTGTACCACCTGGTTGGTCAATGGGAGGAATGAATCCAGTTGGTGGCTAGAAGGAAGGGTCAATCAGAGGAATACATAACCTCCTGTCCCATCCCCCAACTCCCTATCCAGCCCCTGCCTGTTCCCTTCCATTCTTCTGACCGACCCTTCCCTGCCTTCCAGCTACCAAGTGGATTCAATCCTCCCATCAACCAACCAAGTTGTACCCTCTACCTGTGTTCACCTGTCCCTACCTCACCCTTCCATCCCTCTCCCCATCCAAATCTCCACTACGCCTTATCTGCAGCTCCTCCACACCCAGCCGAAGTGCTGAAGAAAGATTACACCCGAAACATTGACTTCTCCATCTCTTAATGCTGCCTGGTTTGGTATGTTCCTCCAACCTCCTACTTGTTATCCTTCTGCACCCCGACAAATCTGTGACCCAGTAAAGTGTCCAAATGCAAACTTGATGCAAATTAGCTGGCTATAAAATTGCACCTCTATTGTCAAGTGCAACAGGAAACAGAGAGATTTCTCTGGTGTCGAGTCGTGATTTTTTTTGAGTGATTTCTATTTATTTATCCTCACTGATAAGCTGCTCTGTATTTTCTCTTTTATTTAATTTATTTTGATAAGTCGCATTAAACAGTGAAAAGCATCCACAATTGCATAATCTTAAACATGCTGTGCCTAATGTGCATGAATGATGAGTAGATGGCTTGAGACATTAAATTTTATTCATAAAAGATGAGTAAATGCTTTGAGTTTGGTACATTGATGGCCAGTTTGTTATGTTGATCTTCACTTGTTCATGCCCACTTTTATGTTCCAGTAGATCTTGATGAGAATGACAATAATTTGTGCAATTTCAGCGACAAACATGCAATTATCCTTGATTTCCTGAGCATAGGCAGCAAAGACATATGTCATCAGTGCACACAGACAATTCCTCCTGCAAAAGGTCAAGCAAAGTTGGGCCTGATCATGTCTGTGTCCTAGGCCTGCATTTCTTTGATTTTTTTTGCCCTTGTTCACGGGGACTGATACTCAGGTGGCAATCAATATTTTGTCAGGTTTCCATACTTAAATAATGAACCAGCCTCCTTTAACGTAAAATAACTTTTCCACTTAGGGCAGAGCTAAGCCTCGGTTTTGGTAAGATCCCAGTGATTTGGAAAACTGTGAATGTGATATTTCTAATCAAGAGAGGATGGAGATAGAGATTAGGAAACAATAGGCCTGTTAGTCTAACATCTAACATTGAGACAATGCTAGAGACAATTACTAAGGAAAATGTAACATACTTAGAAAATCATAATGCAATCAGGCAGAATCGACATGTCTTCATGTGTAAGACAAATTCATCAGGATCCCTTAAGAACAATGGAATTTCAAAAGGTCTTTGGTAAGGTGCTCATGATGTTGGGGGTAATATATTGGCATCAATGAAAGATCTGCTAACAAGTTAAATAGGATCATTTTCTTTTCAGATTGTCTATGAGTCATGCGTCACAAGGACAAAGGCCTCAAGTATTATTCACGTATATATTAATGATTTAGATTGACCATGGTAGCCAAATTTGCAGGCAAATCAGAAGTAGTCTGGAAAGCAAGTTACCAAGGTACAAAGGAGGATTCCTGTGGAGGTATCAGAGTCTCACCTGCTGGTCGTGAAAGTAGTGAATAAGTCATATTGCATCTTTCCAGGAAGGCCCACCAAAACACAAGCCAATCACGGTGAGGTCACCAGAAGGATTTCTCCTGGCACGAAGGCCCAAGAAGCAGTAGTCCCATTTATTAAGAGCCACTGGTGAATCAAAGTGTAATCAGCTGCAGCAATATTGTATTGATGCTAATGTGCTAACCTTAATACCATGAGACTTTGTGTAGAGCTCGAAAAATATAGAAAACAGAAGTAGGAGTAGGCCATTCAGCCCTTCGAGTCTACACCACCATTCAATACAATCATGACTGCTACCTCTTTCTGTCCAAATGCTTTTGGATAATTGGGCTCCCTTGCTTATCCCACTCTGCAGTGGACCCAGATGACCTTGCCTTTGGTGGACAAACCCCCATGATTGACCATGGATCACCCGTTTGGCCAATTTGGTTGGACAGCCCCAACAGAGGTATGACCTGAACCTTGACTGATCTGTGGGCAGCTCCTAGACTGACTCACTGTGACTCCACAGTCGAGTTGTACTGCATCCATAGGACTCAGATCTTATGAAGCATTGCCAATTTATTGATGCACATAAAGGTCTCTAACCATTGTTATGGACCTGACCAAACCCCCTCAAAATATTCAGAAAATTGTTTCGCCAAAACTTTTTCTTTTTTTAAAGGCAAATGTAAGGTTCCAAATATAATTTGATTGGTCAAACGACTGGATTTAAAGCAAAACATATTTTATTCATCCACTATAGTTAAAATATTGAAAAAAAGAAAGAATTGGAATAACGTGACCGTATTGGAAAATTTAACAGAATAGTAGGTACATTAAGTGTTACTAATTAACTGTTCCAATTTGCCAACATCCTATAAACACACTCTTGGCAAAAGGGAAATTTAGAACACAGATGGTCTTGTATGCAACTCCAGAAGCAGGCAGAGAACCTCCAGATTTTGAATTGAGGGAAAGAATAGTTTCTACTTCTTCAAGATAGCAGCTGCTAAAAGCTAAAACTCAAATTTCTGGCTGTATCAGAGCTTGACCACACTCATTCAGGCTGCTTCTATTGTTCCAACTATTAAAAACCCCCATGGCCTCACAAGTTGTTTACTCTATTGGCTCTAGTAGATAGCTCTGTGTCTCTGCCTTAAAACCTCTCTTCAAAAAATAAGGACAAAACACACCTCTTAAAGTCACAGTATTGCCGCACCATTCGCAAGCGAGATTCTCATCTCATTGTTCAACACTTAAGTGGAGAATCAGATGTCTAGCTCCTGATGTTGAGAATGTCCTTACTGCCAATCTTAACTTACTTTCTCGGCCATGCACATTCCATTTGGGGGCTGAGAAGATTCCACTTATGGTAGCTGTTGTCATGTTGAAAGCATACAGCCAACTTGGATTTTCGAAAGATGTTTGATAATGTCCAACATCAAAAGTTATTACACAAAATAAGAGATCATGGCATATGGAGAAACATGTGGGGTAATACAGCATGGGAGAAGGATTGGAATCAGAGAGTAGGGATAAATGGATCTTTGTCAGTTTGGCCAGTTTGACTGAACATAATGCCGGGACCTGGACTTTATCAATGACTTAGATGCAGAAACCAATAATGGAGTAGCTGCTTCTTTTGATGACAGTGAGCTAAGTAAGAAGGTAAGTTACCTAGAGAAGGTAGAATCTGCAAATTAATACAATAAATATTTGGTAGATGGAGTGTAATGTAAGAAAATGTGAACTTACCTACTTTGATAAGAGGAATAGAAAATCAGTATACTGTTTAATGGATAAAGATTATAGATCTGAAAGGTACAGACAGAATGTGAATCACAAAGGGTTAGTTTGAAAATACAAATGATTAGAAAGGCAAACAGACTATTTCCATTTATTGCAAGGAGAATAGCATGTGAAAATAGGGAAATTTAACTGCAGCTGTGTGAAGTCTTAATGAAACCACTTCCGGAGCAATGTATACAATTTTGATCATCTTATTTGAAAAATATACATAAGATTGCTGGAACCAGTCCAGAGAAGGTACACCAAGCCAATGTCTAAAGAGAAGGCCTTATCTTATGAAGAACAATTTGATCCTTTACCCATTAGTGTTTAGAAGTGTGAGAGGTGATCTTATTGAAACATCAGTAAATGGCATGGATAGGAAAAGTATGAGGCTTTTTCCCAGGGTGAAGGAGTCAATTACTAGGAGACACAAGTTCAAGGTGTGAGGGGAGAAGTTTAAAAGAGATGTGTGAGGCAGGTTTTTCACACAAAGGATGGTGAGTGCCTGGAACGGACTGCCAGAGGAGGTGGTGGAAGCAGACACAATAGCAGCATTGAAGATGCACCTGGACAAATACGTGAATAGGAAGGGAATGGCAGGATCCAGATCCTGTAAGTGAGGACAGTTTTAGTATTGAAGGGCAAAATGTGGTGGTGCAGGCTAGGAGGGCAGAAGAGGCTGTTTCTGTGCTGTATTGTTCTTTGTTCTTTCTTTGAAATGTGTAAGGTCCAAGGGCACTAGACAGGTTTTAACCTAAGACGATGTTTCTCCTGATTGGAGAGTCTAGGCCTAGGGCACACAGCTGAGAATGAAAGGTTAGGGCTGAGATGAGGATTTTTTTTTTGTTCAGATTAATTGGTCTATGCAGTTCCCTTTCTCAGAGAGCAGTGGACCCTGGCTCACTGCATATACTCAAGGCAGAGTTAGACAGAGTTTGTTGAGAGACATTGGAGTTAAGGGTGGTGCAGACAAGGAAGTAAAAATGGGACCACAACCAGATCAGTTACTATCTACAATTTCACTGAATTCCTACAGTACAAAAAGAGACCATTCAGTCCATCAAGTCTGCACCAATCCTCCAAAGGGTAGCCCCCAGACTCCAAATACAAACTGCGCACAATCGTCCAAAGATAGAATCAAACCCGCGTCCCAGATGCAACACCAATCACTGTGCCACCATCTTATTGAATGGCAGAGCAGTCTCAGAGTGCTGAATGATTTATTCTTATGCCTCAGTCCTGAGGTCCTATAATTTGGCTCCATAAGCAGCAAAGAGGTAAAGATCTGGCAAACTGTTGCTCTTTATTGATGTTGTCAGCTATTCATGTCTTTGTTGAGATAATAGTACCTTCAATAATGCTGCATTCCCTTCACTTCACTCCAGTGAAATGCCCACTCAAAATCTTATATTACAGTCTCTGAACTGGGAATGAAACCCACAGCATCCTGACTCAGAGGTAGATGTACTGTCAACAGAGACATGGATGCAGTTGTTAGTTCCATTTGGGATAACGTTAGCAGCACTCCTGTTGATAGTAATCTGCAGTTTTTGAGTGGATTTGTAGCTTTGGTTGAGGTTCAGGTTGCAAGTTTGCTCCCTGAGCTGGAAGGTTTGTTTTCAGACGTTTCATCACCATACTAGGTAACATCATCAGTGAGCCTCCAGTGAAGTGCTGGTGTTATGTCTCACTTTCTATTTATGTCTCTTGGTCTGTTATGGTGGGTGTTATCATTTCCAGTTCTTTTTCTCAGAAGATGGTAGATGGGGTCCAAATCAATGTGTTTATTGATGGACTTCCAGTTAGAATGCCAGTTTCTAGGAATTCCCGTGCATGTCTCTGTTTAGCTTGTCCAATGGATGGATGTGTTGTCACTCATTGCCTGTATGTAAGGATATGTCCTTTTGTGACTAGTTGGTGTTCATGTATCCTGGTGGCTAGCTTCCTGCCTGTCTGTCCGATATAGTGTTTGTTACAATCCTTGCATAGCATTTTGTAAATGACATTAGTTTTGCTGGTTGTTCACATAGGGTTCTTTAAGTTCATCAGCCACTGTTTCAGTGTGTTACCAGGTTTGAGGGCTACCATGATGCCAAGGGGGTATGAGAAGTCTGGAAGTAATTTTGGAGATGTCTTTGTATGGTAATGTGGCGAGGGTTTCTGGGCATGTTATGTCTGCTTGTTTGGGTTTGTTGTTGAGAAATTGGCAGGCTGCGTTTATTAGGTACCTGATTTGCAGACGCTGGTGTTGGACTGGGGTACAAAGTTAAAAAATCACACAACACCAGGTTATAGTCCAACAGGTTTAATTGGAAGCACACTAGCTTTTGGAGCGCCGCTCCCTCATCAGGTAATTGTGGAGTACACAATTGTAAGACACAGAACTTATAGCAAAAATTTACAGTGTGATGTAACTGAAATAATACATTGAAAAATACCTTGATTGTTTGTTAAGTCTCTCATCTGTTAGAATGACCATGATCGTTTCACTTCTTTCATATGTAAATTGCAAATTTTTTTTAACAGTTACATTCTCAGGTTAACTGTAACAATTGGTGTCAGCCCAGATAAGATATTAAGATGAAGAAGGTGTTAGCCCCCTATGTTCTGTTGTCTGTGCCATAATGTTTAGACTGATTCTAATCTAAAAACTGAATTAACATTGAATTACATGGATTCATGCAGTTTTTGAGCAAAGAATAATGTAACTCTGCAAGTACAAATTCACCCCACAAACATATATGTGTATGGGTGCATGTGGGTTTTTTCATGTGTGCATGTGTGTGTGTGTGTGAGTGTAAAGGGCTCTAAGTCTATGAGAGGGTGCATGTGAGAGTGTGTGCGTGTGTGCGGGGTGAAGGGTTTTGACTGTCTGTGAGAGAGACTGCATGTGTGTGTGTGACTATAAAGTGTCTAAATCTGTGAAAGGGTACACATGTGAGTGTCGGACTGTGTGTGTGTGTGTGTGTGTATGTGTGTGTGTGTGTGTGCGTGTGTGTGTGTTGGAGTGGGAGTGCCTGTATGTGTATAGTACAATGGTGGTCACCTGTAATGTGACATAAACCCAAGGTCCCAGTTGAGGCCCTCCCTATGGGTACCGAACTTAGCTATCAGCCTCTGCTCAGCCACCTTTCACTGCTGCCTGTCCCGAAGTCCACCTTGGAGGATGGTCACCCGAAGGTCCGAGGTCGAATGTTCCGGACCACTGAAGTGTTCTCCAACTGGGAGGGAACCCTCCTATCTGTTGATTATTGTGTGGTGCCCATTCATCTGTTGCCATAGCCTCTGCTCGGTTTCCCCAATGTACCATGCCTCCGAGCATCCTTGCCTGCAGCGTATGAGATAGACAACGTTGCTTGAGTCGCATGGGTACCTGCCACGTACATGGTGGGAGGTGTCCCCACGCGTAATGGTGGTATCCACATCCACACTCTGACACGTCTTGCAGCACAGTTTGCTGCGAACAATGATCTGTTTAAGGTTTGGCGGTTGTTTAACGGCGAGTAGTGGAGGTGTGGGGAAGGTCTTGGTGAGGTGCTCATCCTCATTGATAATGTGTTGCAGGTCACGAAGAACATGACATAGTTTTTCAGCTCCTGGGAAGTAATGGAACAACGAAGGGTACCCTGTCGGTTGCAGCACGTGTCTGTCTCCTGAGGAGGTCATTACGGTTTCTCGCTGTGGCACGTCGGAACTGGCGTCGATGAGTTGAGCATTGTACCCCGTTCTTATGCGGGCATTCCTGAGTTCTTCCGGGTGCCCATCATGTTCCTCTTCATCTGAACAAATCCTGTGTACACATAAGGCTTGTCCATAGGGGATGGCTGTTTTAATATGTTTTGGGTGGAAGCTGGTGAAGTGTAGCATTGAGGTTGTCTGTGGGTTTGAGGTAGAGTGTGGTGCTGAGGTGTCCATCCTTGATGGAGACGAATGTGTCCAAGAATGAGACAGACAGCAGAGAGTAGTCCATGGTGAGTTTGTTGGTGGGGTGAAACTCATTAATATCACTGTGTAGTTTTAATCAGTGACTCCTTGCCATGGGTTCAGAGGAAGAAAATGTCATCAATGTATCTGGCGTATCTACGCGTAAGGTCCTGTGTAGAGAAGCCTTATTTTAACCTGTGCACGAAGATGTTGGCATATTGGGGTGCAAATTTGGTCCCCATGGCTGATCCATGTGTTTGGATGAAGAACTGGTTGTCAACGGTGAAGACGTTGTGATCGAGGATAAAGCGGATGAGTTGTAGGACGGTGTTCGGAGTTTGGTAGCTGTTGGTGTTGAATACTGAGGTTGTTGCCGCGATGATGGCTTTACACTCGCATTGAAGGGGATGATGGTGTAGAGTGCTGAAATATCCATTGTGACGAGGAATGTTTCCGATTCAACTGGTCCATGGGTGCTGTCTTTCTGTCAGAAATCTGTAGTGTCGTGATAAAAACTGGGGATCCCCTGTACAATGGGTTTCAAGATGGCTTCCACATAGCCGGAGAGATTTTCACATAGGGTCCCATTGCCTGATACAATGGGACTTCCTGGTGTGTTGGCTTTGTGTATATTTCGAAGGCAGTAGAAGTCGCCTACGCAAGAAGTACATGGGATGAGGGCTCGTAGGGAACTCTATGTGGCAGGTACCCATGCAAAACCGCCAACGTTGTCTATCTCATATGCTGCAGGCAAGGATGCCCTGAGGCATGGTACATTGGTGAAGCTGAGCAGAGGCTATAGCAATGGATGAATGGGCACCACACAACAATCAACAGACAGGAGTGTTCCCTCCCAGTTGGGGAACACTTCAGCAGCCCAGCACAGTTGACCTCGGGCCTTTGGCTGACCATCCTCCAAGGTGGACTTCGGGACAGGCAGCAGCAAAAAGTGGCCAAGCAGTGGCAGATAGCTAAGCTCAGTACCCAAAAGGAGGGCCTCAACCAGGACCTTGGGTTCATGTCACACTACAGGTGACCACCATTGCACTATACACATACACAGACACTCCTATACACACACACACACACACACACACACAGACACTCCTAAAGACACACATACTGCCACACTCATACATGCACCCTCTCACAGACTTAGACCCCTTTACACTCACACACACATACACTCTCTCTCACAGACACTCACAACCCCAGACACACACACACTCCTACAGACACACACACTCCCACACATGCACCCTCTCACAGACTTAGACCACTTTACACTCACACACACATACTCTCTCTCTTACAGACACTCACAACTCCCCAGCCCAGACACACACAGAAACACACACACACAGACACACACTCTCCCACACTCACACATGCATCCTCTCACAGACTTAGACCTCTTTACATTCACACACACATATACACCCTCTCTCACAGACACTCACAACACCCCACCCTAGACACACATACACATACACAAACCCACACACACACACACACACATATATGTTTGTGGGATGAATTTGTACTTGCAGAGTTACATTGTACTTTGTTCAAAAACTGCATGAATCCATGTAAGGCTCTTTTAACTCACTTTTTAGATTAGAATCAGTCCAAATATTATGGCACAGACAACAGAACACAGGGGGCTAACACCTTCAACATCTTAACATCTTATTTGGGCTGACACCGGTGTTTAACCAGTTGTTACAGTTAACCTGAGAATGTAACTTTTTTTTAAAAAAATGTGATTTTCATATGAAAGAAGTGAAACGATCATGGTCATTCTATCAGATGAGAGACTTAACAAGCAATCAAGGTATTTTTCAATGTATAATTTCAGTTACATCGCACTGTAAACTTTTGCTATAAGTTCTGTGTCTTACAATTGTGTACTCCACAACTACCTGATGAAGGAGCAGCACTCTGAAAGCTAGTGCTTCCAAATAAACCTGTTGGACTATAACCTGGTGTTGTGTCATTTTTAACTATTGGATACCTGTTCTTCCTGAATATGCTGTATAGGTATTTTTCTTCTGCTGTTTATTGTTCCTGGGTGCTGCAGTGTGTTGTGGCCCATTGAAGTAATGCCCTGAGACAGCTTTATTTGTGGTTCTTAGCAGAAGCAATAATGCAGAACAAACAGCCCTCCCAACTATCCAACCTAACCTTTGGGTCCACTATGTGGATGACACCGTTGTCATCACAAAACGGAACAAATAAGAGGAAACTTAACATCATTAACAATATCCTTGCTGGCATAAAAGAGGAGGAGAAGGACAACAGACTCCCATTCCTAGATGGCACAGCAGACCAAACAGTTAATGGAGAACTTCAAACCAGTGTCTACAGGGAAGCAAAACACACAGACCAAATACTGAGTAGATTAGATTATTTACAGTATGGAAACAGGCCCTTCGGCCCAACAAGTCCACACCGCCCCGCCGAAGTGCAACCCACCCATACCTCTACATCTACTTCTTACCTAACACTACGGGCAATTTAGCATGGCCAATTCACCTAACCTGCACATCTTTGGACTGTGGGAGGAAACCGGAGCACCCGGAGGAAACCCACGCAGACACGGGGAGAACGTGCAAACTCCACACAGTCAGTCGCCTGAGGCGGGAAATGAACCCAGGTCTCTGGCGCTGTGAGGCAGCAGTGCTAACCACTGTGCCACCGTGCCGCCCACATGGGATCCATGGTGAATTACAGAAGCAATCATCCCAAAACCCACAAAAAAAGCTGCAACTGGAAATTATTTAAACAGGCCACAACACACTGCAGGATGAAGGACCCACTTTGACTGGGACAATGCATCCATCCTAGGACAGGCTAAACAGAGACAAGCACAGGAATTCCTAGAAGCCTAGCATTCTAAACAGAACTCCATCAATAAACACATTGATTTGGACCCCATCTACCATCTTTTGAGAAAAGGAACCAGAAATGATATCCCCTACCTTAAGAGACCAAGACACATAAATAGAAAGCGAGACAGGACATCAGATGATGTCACCTGGCACGGTGATGAAACATCTGAAAACAAACCTTCCAGCAAACTTACAACCTGAAAGTAATCTCCCTTAGCTGGAAAGGTTAAAAATAAGCCAGTGATCAGTAATCTTCACACTATGATTCTTGTTGGAATGTTGCAGACATTCTCATTGACAATAAGTAAAGACCGCTTCAACTGGAAAGCCCCTTTAGACAGGCTGACACAGATGGCAAAGCGCATGGGATCCATGGTGAGCTGGTAAGATGAATACAGAACTGGCTTGGTCATAGACGACAGAAAGTAGCAGTGCAAAGGTGTTTAACTGACTGGAGATCTGTGACCAGTGGTGTTCAGCAGGGATCAGTGCTGGGACCTCTGTTGTTTACAATAAATGATTTGCAGGAGAATGTAGATGGTTTGATGAGTAGGTTTGTGGATGACACAAAGGTTAGGGGAAGGATAATGAGGGGGATTGCCATAGTGTGCGGCAGGATATAGATAGGCTGGAGACTTAGACAGAGAAAAGGCAGATGCAGTTTAATATGGATAAATGTGAGACGATGCATTTTGAAAGGTCTCTTGCAGGAAGGAAATATACAGTAAATGGCAGAAGCTTTCGAAGCATTAACATAGAGAGGGAGCTATGCATATGGGTGTACAGCTCCCTGAAAATGGCATTACAAGTGGGCATGGAGTGTAAAAATTAGCAAGTCATGTTGCAGTTGCATAGAACGGTAATAAAGTCACATTTATAATATTGTGCTCATTTCTGGTCATCACATTACCGGAAGCATATGGAGGTTTTGGAGAGGGTAAAGAAAGGGTTTACCAGGATGTTGGAGTTGAGAGTGTGGTGCTGGAAAAGCACAGCAGGTCAGGCAGCATCCTGATGATGGCCTTATGCCTAAAACATCGATCCCCCAGCTCCTCGGATGCTGCCTGACCAGCTGTGCTTTTCCAGCACCATGCTCTTGACTCTGATCTCCAGCATCTGTAATCCTCTCTTTCTTCTTGACCAGGATGTTATCTGGTTTGGAGGGTATCAGCTAGAAGGAGAGATTGGTCAAACTCAGGTTATCTTCACTTGAACATCGGAGGCTGATGGGTGACCTGATGAAAGTTTACATAATTATGATAGGCATGGATAGAATGACTGGTCAGAGTCTTTTTTTTCCCATGGTAGAAATGTCAATCTCTAGGGGGCATGGTTTTAAGGTAAAAGGGGGAAAGTTTAAAGGGGATGTGAGATGAAAGTCTTTTTACACAGAGGGTGTTAAATGCTTGGAATGTGCTGGTAGAGGACGTGGTTAAAGGAGATATAATAGCAACATTTAAGAGATTTGGCACAGTGGCTCAGTGGTTAGCACTGCTACCTCACAGCGCCAGGGACCCGGGTTTGATTCCTACCTCAGGTAACTGTCTGTGTGGAGTTTGCACATTCTCCCCATGTCTGCGTGGGTTTCCTCTGGGTGCTCCTGTTTCCTCCCACAATCCAAAGATGTGCAGGTCAGGTGAATTGGCCATGATAAATTGCCCATAGTGTTAGGTGTATTAGTTAGGGGTAAATATAGGGAATGGGTCTGGGTGGATTACTCTTCAGAGGGCTGGTATGGACTTGTTGGGCTGAAGAGCCTGTTTCCACACTGTAGGGAATCTAATAATAGATACATGATTTGGCAGGGAATAGGAGGAATACAGGGCAAGTAGAGGCAAAGGTTTTTAGCTTAGAAAGGGATTGTATTGTATTGCAGTCTGCAATGGCTGAAGGGCCTGTCCCTGTGCTATACCGTTCTTTGATCACTGTCTTTTATTTTAAATTCATACACAGAACAGTGCTGGTGAGATCCAGCATTTGTTCCATAATTGCTCAGAGGGGAGTTCAGAGACAACCACATTGCTGTGGGTCTGGAATCACATATAGACCAGACCAGGTAAAGATTTAATGAATCAGATTAGATTTTTACAACAATGAAAAGTGGTTACAGGGTTGTCATTAGACCAAACTTTTATTCATTAAATGTGAACAAACATTCCCAGAACGTTAGCCGAGTGTTCAGGATCATAGTTCAGTGACATTGCCACTGGAACACTGCCTCTGCCAGTCGAAATGTTTGAAAAGTCCTCCTACAGAGGCTGATGAAGAAGGAGCTCCTTAGCTAAGGAGGTCAGAAAACTCGACAAAAATGCCAGCACAAGTCAACATTCAGTCCTGAGGAGAAGTGGGGGTTCGAAGGTTGGAGGTGAAGGAAAATGAATCAAGAATCATCTTCCTCTTACAGGATAGTGATATAGCTATCAAGATGTTAAATTGAACAATCAAGAGATAGTCACAGTAAATTCAAAATATCCAAGAATACCAGTTCAATAACATTTTGCCTTTTTTTAAAATCACAATATCGCATATAGATTTCCAAAATTCACTTTCCAACAATGTAAGAACAATATTGTCTGAAGACAAATGCAGAAATAATTAGGAAAACTCAACAGCTCACAATTCTGAAGAAGGGTCACTGGACCCAAAACATTAACTTTCCATTCTCTCCACAGGTGCTGCCAAATCTACTGAGTTTTCCCAGCAAATTCTATTTTCGTTTCTGATTTCCAGTATCTGCAGTTATAGAGTCATAGAGCCACACAGCATGGAAACAGACCCTTCAGTCTAACCAGTCCATGCAGAATATCATCCCAAATTAACTAATCCCACCTGCCTGCTCCTGGCCCATATCTCTCCAAACCTTTCCTATTCATGTACTTATCCAAATGTTTTTTAAATGCTGTAATCGTACTCACATCCACCACTTCCTCAGGAAGTACATTCCACATGTGAGCCACCCAAAAAATTGCCCATCATGTCTTTTTCAAATCTCTGTCCTCTCACCTTAAAAATCTGACCCCCGAGTTTTGAAATCCCCCACCCGATGGAAAAGACAACTGCCATTAACTCTATTTATAGTCCTCATTATTTATAAACTCCTAACAGGTCACCTCTAAACCTCCTGTGCTCCAGTGAAAAAAGCCCCAGCCTCTCCAGCCTTTCTTTATAACTCAAACCTTCCATACCCAGCAACATCCTGAAAAATCTCTTCTGATTTTGTGACTGTCTAAAGGCAGCTGGGAGCACCAATAAATGGGCTTTGGCTCAAGACATCTTCCACGATTTGATCATGAAGCAACTCAAATGAAAACTGAAATTATAACAATGCAATAGTTCAACTCATTAAGGTTGTGATTAGTTTAATCACACAGCTGAAATTACACCAATTTCCACCATTAAATTGGGAGAAAGATCAGGATGAAGTGAACTGTCTGGCAGTTCTTCAAAAGAAAGACCCTGAATCCCTCCTGGCGTTCTTGTTAAAAGTCAGGCCTTAAGATGTACACCCCTTCCATTTCTGACCTATCACACATCATAGAACATAGAACATTACAGCACAGGATGGGCCCTTTGGCTTTCGAAATTGCACCAACCTGTGAAACCAATCTGAAGCCCATCTAACCTACACTATTCCATTCTTGTCCATATGCTTATCCAATGTCCATTTAAATGCCCTTCAAGTTGGCGAGTCTCCGACTGTTACATCATGCAATCTGAATCAAATTCCTCGTCCATGCATCTCAGAACTAGATATTCAGCATCAAATTCTTTCAATTGAGAACTGTCCTGAAATGAGTTCAGACTTCAGTGCAGCAGAAGCATGAGAATCAGGTGCATCCTTCATATGAGACTCAATTATTATTAATCAGTGTGCACTAACACAATAAAAATATAATCATAAAATGGTGCCTACTATCTGTTTGGTAAGAAATTATTTACTTATTGTTACTTTCCCTGATCTCATTCAGTCATCTGAAAATCCCTCATGTATTCATCATATTTTGTTCATAAAGGTCTGAGGAAAAATACTTGAAAGTACAAAACAAAATCTTGCAGTATGAAAAACATATATTTTTCTTAAATATCCAAAATGCTGAAATAGAATTGGAGCTCTGTAAACAAATTGGACTTGAAAATTCTTTGGTATACTGGAGCAAAAGACACAGAATACGCATCACAATAAGCTCTTAAACTGAGGCAGAGCTTAGAAATGCTGGGGTTCATTCAAAATCTTAGTGACATCCACAATGGACAGGGAGGTGAGACAACTGGAACTGTTGTGCATCCCAAATAAAAAGACCCATTACAATAGAGAGACTGAAATCGAGAGAACGTTTTTCTTTCTTTAGAAAACAAATTAACTGTGGATGCTGTAGACAGAAACAAAAACAGAATTTGCTGGAAAAGCTCAGCAGGTCTGGCAGCACCTGTGGAGAGAAAGCAGAGTTAACGTTTCGGATCGAGTGACCCTTCCCCAGATCCTTCCTCTCAATTCAGAAACGTGTTTTTTTTCTTTCCCTCCTCTCCCCAAGCTCCCTTTATTCTCAATAATCTGTACATGGATACACCTTTAAGGAACATCTTATAAGGTTTGGCAAGAGAAGAGAAATTAGGCCACAAGTTTCAGTTTATCTGCTTCACTATTGATGCACAATTAGTTCCACATTAATTCCTGTGACAGCTTTACAGATCCTCATCTTTCTAAGCAATGTTGATCAATATAGAACTCATTTTTATCTAATAGCTAGCAATTAATTACTAACAATTACACGGACTATTGTCGTTAATTGATTATTGTATTGTCAAGATGTCATTTGCCTCATCATTGATCATCAAGTAAGAGGGAATAAGGTTTTGATTGTTAATTGATGACAATAATGTAAATAACTGTTGTGACCTAATCAATCATTCTTTGAACCACATTCTTGAGAGGGTTCAGTAATTGGCTCACTTCGTAATGCTGAACTGGAATCTTAATCATATTTCACTTTATGTGGTGCAGAGATCTGGTCTATATGGTGGCTCACTGCTTTCATGACCTCACTTTGCACATTAATATTTGTATGTGCCAGTTTAATGTTGTGTCTCAGTAAATTTTCATAGTCGCAATAATAAAGCAGGTACTAATTGTTGGCTATGTTTATAAATGTCACTGCGTGGCACGGTGGCACAGTGGTTAGCGCTGCTGCCTCACAGCGCCAGAGACACGGGTTCAATTCCTGCCTCAGGCGACTGACTGTGTGGAGTTTGCGCGTACTCCCCCTGTCTGCGTGGGTTTCCTCCGGGTGCTCCGTTTTCCTCCCACAGTCCGAAGATGTGCAGGTCAGGTGATTGGCCATGCTAAATTGCCCGTAGTGTTAGGTAAGGGATAGATGTAGGGGTATGGGTGGGTTGCGCTTCGGCGGGGCGGTGTGGACTTGTTGGGCCGAAGGGCCTGTTTCCACACTAAGTAATCTAATCTAATCTAGTATTGAAGCTTGTCATTATATTCTGTGTTACGTCTTTTTTTGGTTATAGGGTCAGCTCTGCATTTGGAATAATTATACACTCATGATTAATATGTTATCAAGAGGACTTCTGACATAAGACCATAAAATCAAAGATATAAGGCTACTCAGCCAATCAAGTCTGTTCCTCCATTCACTCATGGCTGATATTTTTCTCAAAACCATTCTCCTGCCTTCTCACCATAACCTTTACACAACACCAGGTTACAGTGTAACAGGGTTATTTGGAAGTACAAGCTTTTGGAGCACTGCTCCTTCATCAGGCAACTAGTGGGGCAGCATCATTGAATTCTATGATCCTACTCCAGTAGCTATATGACGAAAGGAGATTTTTAACTTTGTCCACTCCAGTTCAAAACCGCATCTCCACATCACGACCATAACTTTTTATCGCCTTACCAATCAAGAACCTATCTATCTCCGTCTTAAATACTTGCAATGGCTTAGTCTCCACAGCCTCTTGTGGCAATGGGTTAGAACAAAGAGAACAAAGAACAGAGAACATTTACAGCACAGGAACAGGCCCTTCGGCCCTTCAAGCTGATCCAAGTCCATTGTCTAAACCTGTAGCTCAATTCCTAAAAATCTGTATCCCTCTGCTCCCCACCTGTTTATGCATCTGCTCAGATGCATCTTAAATGAATCTACTGTGCCTGTCTCTACTACCTCTGCTGGCAACGCGTTCCAGGCACTGACCGCCCTCTGTGTAAAGTACTTGCTGTGTATATCCTGCTTAAACACTTCACCTCTCACCTTGAAAGTGTCACCTCTCGTTATTAAATCCCTCACCCTGGGGAAAAGTTTGACTCTATCGACTCAGTCTATACCCTTCATGATTTTGTAGACCTCAATCAGGTCGCCCCTCAATCCCTTTTTTCTAATGAGATTAGAAATCTCAGATTCACAGTTCCACAGATTAACCCCCCTGTGACTAGAAAAATTCCTCCTCATCTCAATTCTAAAGGGTCTCCCCTCTAAGACTGTGCCCTTGCGTCCTAGTCTGTCCTTCTATTGGAAACATTTTCTCTACCCAGCCTTCTCAATATTCTATAAATTTTAACAAGGACTCCTCTCATCTTTTCAAAGTCCATCAAATACAGTACTAGAGTCTACAACTACTCTTCATATGACAAATCCTTCATCCCCAAGATCATTCTTGTAAACATCCTTCAGTCCCCTCCAAGGCCAGCATGTCCTTCCTTAGATATAGAGCCTGCCACGCTCACAATATTCCAAATGCGGTCTGATCAGAGCCTTACAGAGCCTCAGCCCCTGCTCTTGTGATCTATTGCTCTTGAAATAAACGCTAATATGGCAATTGTCTTCCTAACTGCTGACTGAAACTGCATGTTAACCTTAAGAGAATTATGAACGGACTCCTTAGGTCTTCAGATTTTTGAAGCCTTTCCCCATTTAGAAAATAGTTTATGTCACCATTCTTCCTACCAAAGTGCATAACCTCACACTTTCCCATTTTGTGTTCCATCTGCCACTTCTTTGTCCACTCTCCTCGCCTGTCCAAGTCCTTCTGCAGCCTTCCTGCTTCCTCAACACTACCTGTCCCTCTTTCAATTCCCCTCCCACTCAGCCGAGGACATGGAGGTCCTGGACCGCCTTCACCGCCGCTCCCTCACCACCCTGGAGGAAGAACGCCTCATCTTCCGCCTTGGAACACTTCAACCCCAGGGCATCAATGTGGACTTCAACAGTTTTTTCATTTCCCCTTCCCCCACCTCACCCCAGCTCCAAACTTCTAGCTCAGCACTGTCCCCATGACTTGTCTTACCAGCCTATCTTCCTTTCCACCTATCAACTCCACCCTCCCTCTGACCTATCACCTTCATCCCCACCCCCACTCACCTATTGTACTCTATGCTACTTTCTCCCTATCCCCACCCTCCTATCATTTATCTCTCCACCTGCAGACACTCTGCTTCTATTCCTGATGAAGGGCTTTTGCCTGAAACGTTGATTTTCCTGCTCCTCAGATGCTGCCTGAACTGCTGTGCTTTTCCAGCACTACTCTAATCTGGAATCTGGTTTCCAGCATCTGCAGTCCTTGTTTTTACCGACCTGCCCCTCTGCCTATCTTTATGCTATCTCCAAATTTAGCAAGAATGCCTTTAGTTCCTTTATCTAGATCATTAATGTATAACATGAATAGCTGTGAACTCTACACTGACCTCTGCAGAACTCTACTAGTCACTATTTGAAAAACACGCCTTTATCCCCACTCTCTCCCTTCTGACAGTCAGCCAGTACTTTATCCCCTTATCTTATTAAGCAGCCTTCGGCACAGTACCTTGTCAAAGGCCTTCTGAAAATCCAAATAAATCATGTCCACTGGGTCTCCTTTTTCTAACTTGCTCATTACCTCCTCAAAGAATTCGAACAGATTTGTCAGACATGATGTCCCCTTGATGAAGCTGTGCTGATTCTTGTCTAGTTTACCGTGTTCTTGGAAGTAATCCACAATCTCATCTTTAATAATAGACTCTAAAATTTTAACAATGACTGAGGTCAGGCTAACCAGCCTATAATTTCCTGTCTTTTGCGTCCCTCCCTTCTTAAACAGGAATGTTCCATTAGCCATTTTCCAGTCATATGTAAATCACAAAACTTTTTTTTAAAAAGTTACATTCTCAAGTGAACATTAACAACTGTGGCACAGACAGTCTCACACAAAGCAGCTCACACCTTAAACGCATTATCTGGGCCGACATGACACCAATTGTTAAAGTTCATTTGAGAATGTAACTTTTAAAAAATGTTTTGCAATTTACATGTGAAAGAACTAAAACCAACGTGGTTATTCCAAAAGATGAGAGACTTAACAAACAATCCAGGTCTTTTTCGATATATTATTTCAGTTACAGCACACTGTAAACTTTTCTATAAATTCTGCATCTTACGATCTTATACTCCACAACCATCCAGTGAAGGAGCAGCGCTCTGAAAGCTATAAACCTATTGGACTATTTAAAGGGTAAAAACAATGACTGCAGATGTTGGAAACCAGAGTCTAGATTAGAGTGGTGCTGGAAAAGCACAGCAGGTCAGGCAGCATCTGAGGAGCAGGCTCGAATGGACTATAACCTGGTGTTGTTCGATTTTTAACTTTGTACATCCCAATCCAACACTGGCACCTCCAAATCATAACCACCATCAGGAAGTTTGTGCTGCAAAGGAAATCAAAATGAATTCCCAGTAGCAAGGACAGATTTGCAAATTAAAGACAATTTGATGATGTAAAATAAATTTGATTTTGAAAGTAAAAGCACAATTATGGATGATCAGCTTGTGGTTGTTCTGACGGGAGCGACGGTTATTATCATCCCCCCACATCAGACAGGGCGTAATTTGTGAATAATGCAAGCTCATGGGTGCCCATTATCAATGTTCTCATTGACCTGCCCTCTGAACATAACTCAGGGCTAAACTTCTGTCAGAAATCCCAAAGGAAACACGAGGTTCTTTTGTCAATTCATTAAGTCATTTCCAAGGGCCGAATTAAATCTAAAGAGTGACTTGACCATTTGACATTCAATTCTTAGACTTCTGACACTTTTTCAGTTACCGTACAGGGGAGGTGATGGTGAAGTGGTAATATCACTGGGTTAGTAATCCAAAGCGAAAGTGAGGACTGCAGATGCTGGAGATCAGAGTCAAGATTAGAGTGGTGCTGGAAAAGCACAACAGGTCAGGCAGCATCTAAAGAGCAGGAAAATTGACGTTTTGGACAAAAGCCCTTCATCAGGAATCACTAATTCAAAGCACCAAGTTATTATTAAAGGGACATGAGTTTGAATCCCAATGTGTCAGATGATGATATTTAAATTCAATAGGAAGGTAGTCAAAGGTAATCCTGTTGATTTTTGTGTGGAATAAAAGCATCTAGTTCACAAATATCTGTCGGGAGAGAAGTATACTATCCTTACCTGGATTGTCCCTTTGCTAGGAATGTATTTTTATTTAATCATAGAACTTCTACAGTGCAGAATATGGCCAATCAGCCCTTCAAGTCCACACTGATCCTCCAAACAGCAGCCCAGCCAGACCCACCCGAACCCTGCAACCCTACATTTCCCATGGTTAATCTACCTAGCATGTACATCCCTGGATACTACAGGGCAATTTAGCCCTGGCCAATCCATCTAACCTGCAGATCTTTGGATTGAGGGAGAAAACTGGATCACCCAGAGGAAACCCACGCTGACACAGGGAGAACGTGCAAACTCCATGCAGACAATCACTCAAGGGTGGAATCAAGCCATTGTCCCTGGCACTGTGAAGCTGATGTGTTAATCACTGAGCCACTGTGCCACCCTAATATCATTGATCATTTCTTTTGTTCTCAACTGAAAATTCATTATTTATTCATTTGACTCTAGATCCCAGAAATGAGATTAACTCTGAACTACAACATGGACAATTAGAAATGGGCAATAAATGCTGACTTCATCAGCAATACCCATACTCTCTGAGGGAACTTATAAAGTAATCAAGGAATAAATGCAGGTGATTATATAGTTACATTCAAATCTATTAGTTTAGATTCATGTTGTCTCAACATTTAGAATACTTACGGTTAGCTAACAGAGAGTATGGAATATTTTGGAGTAAAGAGCTAGAACTTATGTAATACAACTACTCAGTGTGTCACATATTATTAAAAGGCTTTTAGGATCAGCAGAATCCTAACCGAATTCAAAGCTCAAAACAAATAGTTTTGTTACTAAGATAATATTTTTCCAAGTTGGTATCACAGCCACACGAGAGATGCCCAGAGAGTATTCCATGAACTGAGAAATTGTTTAAGTCTCTTTATAGTTATTAGTTTTAGTTTTTGAATGACTCAATTTAAAATGTAAGTTGCAGATTGGCTTTATAAAAGATAAAGATCAAGATTTAGGACAAAGGTTAGGAGGATTGACCATGTTAAATTGCCCCTTAGTTTCCAAGAATGTGTAGGTTAGGTGGATTTGCCATGAGATTTTACAGGGTTACAGGGATAGGGTAGGGAGTTGGTCTGGGTGGGTTGCTGTTCGGATGGTCAATGTTGGCTCGATGGGTCAAATGGGCTACTTCCACACTGTAGTGATTCTATGATTGTATTTGCAAAGCTACAGCACTGGTTATTCAACTGATGGTAATAGCAGAGGACAAATACCCTCAAGCTAATATTCTGGGAACATGGGTTTACCTCATAATGGTGAATGGTGAAAATTAAATTCAATAAGCATCTGAATTTTTAAGCTAGTCTGATGGCAATTGACCCATTGTCAATGTCATAAAAACCTATTTCATTCATTGATACCCTTCAGGGAACAAAATCCTGCTCTAGTTTACATTGTGAAACAGCCCAACAAGCTACCAATTCTTTGGTAGCTTGGAGTTGCTCTTCAGCATCAGAGGCTTTCCTCAACTCAAGAAAAAAATCATTTACTTTATTCTCAAAACAAGAGGCAAAACTAATTCATAAGTCAGCTACAAGCTGCAATTAAATCTAAATTCCTTTTGAACCTTGAAATGAACACACCCAGATTGACAGGATTGTTAAGAAGGCATACAGTGTTTTGGCCTTTATTAATAGAGGGATTGCGTTCCGGAACCAGGAGGTTATGCTGAAGCTGTACAAAGCTCTCATATGTCGAGACTTGGAGTATTGTGTACAGTTCTGGTTACCGCACTACAAGAAGGATGTGGAAGCTTTGGAAAGGGTGCAGAGGAGATTTACTAGGATGTTACCTGGTGTGGAAGGAATGTCTTACGAGGAAAGGCTGAGGGCCTTGAGGCTGTTCTCGTTAGAGAGAAGAAGGTTGAGAAGTGATTTAATAGAGACATACAAGATAATTAGAGGGTTAGATACGGTGGACAGGAAGAGCCTTTTTCCAAGTATGGGGACGGTAAACATGAGGGGACACAACTTTAAAGTGAGGGGAGATACGTATAAGACAGATGTCAGAGGTAGTTTCTTTACTCAGAGAGTAGTAAGGGTATGGAATGCTTTGCCTGCAACGATAGTAGATTCGCCAAGTTTAAGTGCATTTAAGTCGTCATTGGACAGGCATATGGACGTACATGGAATAGTGTAGGTGGGATGGACTTCAGATTAGTATGACAGGGCAGCGAAACATTGAGGGCCGAAGGGCCTGTACTGCGCTGTAATATTCTATGTTCTATGTTCTATGTACCCAATGCAAAGGACAACAAGCTCTGCAACAAGGGTATTTTAAAACAGTATAAGAAAAGACATCTTTCTTCACCAATACTCTGAAAAGCCCAACATAGAATTTGACAAATTCTCGCAATCCACCTCATTTCCTGTTTACAAAATTGAATTTTTGACAGATATGGCCACATGTCAGACAAACAAAACGTTGGTTTGGAGCGACATCAAGCTAGTTGCACGTCTTTGGAAAGTAGACAAAGTTCAGATCCTTTGGGTTTAAATGGTAGTTAAAAGCACTGAGATGAATAGAATAGAATCCTTGCAGTGCGAAAAAATGCCATTTGGCCCAACAAGTCCACACCGGGCCTCTGAGCCCACCCAATTCTCTATATTTACCCTGACTAATTCACCTAACCTGCACATCCTTCAACAGTATGGAATATTTAGCATGGCCAATCCACCTGACCTGCATATCTTTGGATTGTGGGAGGAAAGCCACACAGACACAGGGAGAACATGCAAACTCCACACAGACAGTCACCTAAGGCTGGAATTGAACCAGGTTCCCTGGCATTGTGAGGCAGCAGTGCTAACTACTGAGCCACTGTAGATGTAGAACCTCAATAAAGTTCTCAAATACTTCAACTAAGAGATAATTTTTTGCCGATAGTGCAAGCTTTGAAAGTTTTTTTTCCTTCCTGACTCTCTTTGAAACAGAAACCATGAGAAGATGGAACTGTTAGGCAACCACCTGCACAAGGTTCCATAATCTCTTCCAATCGTGTTTTCTAATAATTAAGAGCAATATACATCACTTCTTATCTCCCTAAAGGCCAGAGACATTTGACTTTCTGTAATCAGCAGGTGGCATGCGGCCTACATCAAACTCTTGACCTTTTCCCTTTGATAAAACTCTGTTTAATCCACGGAGTGTCCAAACAGTTTAATATAGAGTCATAGAGTCAAACAGCATTGAGACAGGCCCTTTGGCCCAAACTGGTCCATGCCGACCAAAATGTCCATCCATGTTAACCCCATTTCCCTGCACTTGGCGCCTCGGAACACTTCAACCCCAGGGCATCAATGTGGACTTCAACAGTTTCCTCATTTCCCCTTCCCCCATCTCACCCTAGTTCTAAACTTCCAGCTCAGCACTGTCCCCATGACTTGTCCTACCTGCCTATCTCCTTTTCCACCTATCCACTCCACCCTCTCCTCCCTGACCTATCACCTTCATCCCCTCCCCCACTTACCCATTGTACTCTATGCTACTTTCTCCCCACCCCCACCCTCCTCTAGCTTATCTCTCTACGCTTCAGGCTCACTGCCTTTATTCCTGGTGAAGGGCTTTTGCCCGAAACGTCGATTTCGAAGCTCCTTGGATACTGCCTGAACTGCTGTGCTCTTCCAGCACCACTAATCCAGAATTTGGTTTCCAGCATCTGCAGTCATTGTTTTTACTCCATATCCTTCTCAACCTGCCAATGTATTTGTTAAAATGCTTTTTAAATGTTATTCATGTACTCACCTCAAGCACTTCCGCTGGCAGCTTATTCCATATGTGTACCACCCTCTGTGTAAAACAATTGCCCCTCAGGTTCCCTTTTATTCTTTCCCCTCTAATCTTAAACCGATGTCCTCTGGTCCTTAATGCCCTGGGAACCCTGGGGAAAAGACTGGGTGCATTCGCCGTGTCCATGCCTCTCATGATCTAATACACTTCTATAAGTTCCTCCCTCAGTTTCCTACACTCTAAAGAGAAAGGTCCTCTAACCTCTCTCTATAACCCATACCATTCAGTCCTGGCAACATCCTTGTACATTTCTTTTGCATTCTTTCTAGTTTAATAGCATCCTTTCTATAGCAAGGTGACCAAAACTGAACACAATACTCCAATTGCAGCCTCACCAATGTTCTGTACAAGTGCAACATAACTTCCCAACTTCTATACTCGATGCCCTGACTGATGAAGGCCAGTCTGCCAAAAGCCTTCTGTCTACTTGTGACTCCACTTTCATGTACCATGTACCTGAACTCCAAGGTCCCTCTGTTTCACTACACTCCTTAAGGCCCTACCATTTACCATGCACCTTAAGGCCTTAATATCTTGCAGTTTTTCACATAGTCTATAAATATACATATGTATTTCCAATCCAATATCAAGAAATGGCTAAAGACACTAGATACAGCAAAGGTTATGGGCTCTGATATCATTTCAGAAATAGGACTGAAGGTTTGGGCTCCAGAACCAGCAGCACCTGTAGTCAAACTGCTCCAGTACAGTTACAACACTGACATCGAAAGCGACCTGACAACATAGAAATCACTTTGGTGTAAACTGTAACAAAAAGCAGAGACCTCTGTCCTCATTACAGCCTTGGTTCAAATGTGAGTGAAAGTGCTGAATTACAGAGGCGTGGTGAGAGAGACAGCCACATTTGACTGAGTGCAAGGCTCAGAAAAACTGGAAATAATAGGAATCAGGGCACACACTCGCAACTGGTTGGTGTCAAACCTGGCACATGGGAAGATGGTTGTAGGGTATGGTTTTTGGAGGTTAATCACCACAACATTACATCCCTGTAGGAGTTCCTCAGGGTAGTGTCCAAGGCCCAATCATCTTCAGTTGCTTCAACAATGACCTTGCCTCTATCAAAAGGTCAGAAAAGGGATGCTCACTGATGATTGCACAATGTTCAGCCCCGTTTGTGACTCCTCAGATACTGAAGCAGTCCATGTCCATATATAGCAAGACCTGGACAGTAACCAACCCTGGGCGGAGAAGTAGCAAGTAACAATTGTGATAGATAAGAGCCGAGAAATGACTTTATCCAACAAGAGAGAATCCAACCATTGTCCTTTGACATTTAATGGCATGACCATTACTAAAACCCCCATTTATCAATTTCCAGGGAGTTATCATCAAAATGAAGTCGAATTGGCCCAATTGTATAAATACTTTGGGTACAAGAATGGGTTGTAGGCTAGAATTTCTATGGAGAGTAAGTCAACTCCTATCTCCCAAATGTCTGTCCACCATCAGCAGTGCACAAGTCTTATGTGGATGGAATATTCTCCACTTGCCTGGACAAGTGCTACACCATCCTGGTCAAAGCAGCCCACTTGATTGGTGCCCCATCCACAACATTGAGCATTGAACCCCAACCTTTTACTACCAACTCAAATTGAGTGCAGTTTGGGTACCATCAATCAGATAGGATAACATGAGGGCTGCAGATGCTGGAGATCAGGGTCGAGAGTGTGGTGCTGGAAAAGCACAGCAGGTCAGGCAGCATCCAAGTAGCAGGAGAATCAACATTTCGGGCATAAGTTATTCATCAGGATTCCTGATGAAGGGCTTATGCCCGAAACGTTGATTCTCCTGCTCCTCGGATGCTGCCTGACCTGTTGTGCTTTTCCAGCACCACACTCTCGATCATCAATCAGATGTACTGTCACAAAACCTCCTTTGACAGGACTTTTCAAACCCTCAGTTTCTATTACCTGGAAAGACAAGGGCATCAGATGTACATATAAATACCACAGGCTGAACAGTTCTTTCCAAGTCACACCCCATCTTGATGTTAAATTATATCATAATTTCTTCTCTACTGATGGATTAATATCCTGGAATTCTCTTCCTAACAGCATTGTGATTGTTCCAGTCCCAGTCCCCAAGGATTACCATGGTTCAAGAAGTGAGCTTATTTACTATCTCCTCTGTGCAATTAGGAATAAGCAATAAATACTGGACCGAGTCACATTCTGTAGAAGGAATATGAAAAACTAAAAATGATAATGTTATTTGCGAAAACAGAGTTGCAAAGGTTAGAAGTAGGTAAGAATATAGACTTATAAAGATGAAAATAAGATTAGATTCCCTAGTGTGGGGAAACAGGCCCTTCGGCCCAACAAGTCCATACCAACCCTCCGAAGAGTAACCCACCCAGACCTATTTCCCTCTGACTAATGCACCTGACACTATGGACAATTTAGCATGGCCGATTCACCTGACCTGCACATCTTTGGACTGTGCGAGGAAACCAGAGCACCCAGAGGAAACCCACGTAGACACAGGGAGAATGTGCAAACTCCATACAGACAGTCGCCCAAGGCTGGAATCGAACCTGGTACTGTGAGGCAGCAGTGCTGACCACTGAGCCACCATACCACCCATGTCTCTCAGACTGTTAAAGATCTGTTATTTGTTGGAAGACTTTCTTTCCAAAGTAAATGGGTTGAAAACTTAAAGTCAGAATCCAGCAGTTGTGGAAGCTTCAGTCAACATTGTTCAACATTGCAGCCATAGGTGGACTGAGACAAGTCCTGGGAGGGAGTGAAAGCTCCTTTTTTTCATTTTTACAGCACTGCAGATTGCTGCTCTTGGTAGCCTAGTTGAGTATAACAGAACTCCATAAAATATAGAAGCAGAAATTAGGCCATTCAGCCCATTGAGTCGAGAGTGTGGTACTGGGAAAGCACAGCAGGTCAGGCAGCATCCGAGGAACAGGTGAATCGATCTGCTTTACCATTCAATCATGTTTCTTAATCACATTCTCCTGCCTTCTCCCTGTAACATTTGATCACCTTACCAATCAAGATGTTATCTATATCTGTCTTAAAAACACTCAATGACTTGGCCTCACCAGCCTTCTACAGCAATCAGTTCCATAGATTCATCACCCTCTAGATGAGAAATTCCTCCTCATCTCAGTTCCGCCCTGTGCATCTGACTTGACGGATACTCTTATAACTTCAGTTTCAAACTTGCCATATCCTTTGGTCACCGAAAGCTGGAGTGTATTAACTCTTTCAAAGCCACAACCCACAATAAGATCAATAACAATGTTGTGTTTCAAATGATCATTGGAGGCAGGTTGCATTTTTAATTGGCTCAAAGTGAGTGTGATCAATCTGTGATTGGCCATTGAGGTTGATAGATATTATCAACTCTCACTATCTCCTGACTAATTCTTTAAGATGCCACTTATTCATGGGTCAATTCTCTTCATAGTGGTCTGTTTTTGCTAGTTTCCTAAAATAAGAGACAATGGGATGGTTTAGGGGTATTATAGATGGGCTGTTAATCCAAATAGTGCTCTGGGGACAAAAACAAAAATGACTGGAAAAGTTCAGCAGGTCTGACAGTATCCTTGAACTTTTTTGCTCCAGTGACCCTTCCTCGGAATGTTCTGGGACCTGGATTCGAATGGCAGATGATGGAATTTGAATTCAATTTTTAAAAACAGTCTGGAATTAAGAGTCTAATGGTGACCATTAATGCATTGTCAATTGTCAGGTAAAACCCACCTGGTTTGCTAATGTCCTTTTGGGAAGGAATCCATCATCCTTTCCTGATCTGGCCTACATGTGACTCCGGACTCATGGCAATATGGTTGACTCTGTGGGCAATTAGGGATGGGCAATAAATGCTTGTCCAGCCAGTGATGCCCTCATCCTGTGAATGAATTTTAAAAAGTATATTTTACCTTGCCTATTTTTTCAGGAATAGTGAGTTCTATATGAACATGTCCTTGTGAATGATATTCGGAGCGATTATGTGTAAAAGTTCACCAAACACCTATCATTGACCAGTTGTTTTTAGAGACTATTTTTTTCAGTTGCCGTTTTTCTTTCGGTGGTTGTGGTGCTTGTATTAAGCTTCTTAAGCTTTTAAACCAGAGTTTATGTTCGATATAAACTTAAAACTATATGAAGCAAATACAGAGCTTTAAAAAGTACTAATACTGATCACAATGTGGGTAGTAAAAGTTAAACAGACAGTGTATAAAGTATAAGTTCAGAATAATCAATGCATAAAGCATGAGATATCCTTATTCATTCAATCAATACATAGTCTTGAGTAATAAGTCCAAAGGATGACACATTTACAAACTCAAATCTACATGATTAAAGTGAACTTCAAAACAAAGAGTATATTTAACCACCTGGTAATTGCTCCTGTTCTAAAACACTACAAAGTAAATCAAAGCCAATTAAACCACAAAACGTATTTTTCTTTCGTTCTTTTCCATAATTAATCATCCCTCACCTTCCTTTGCTGATAACACCATTTTTTTTCTGAAGAAAGATTCAACAAACTGAAGGTTTGTGAGTCCTCAGTCCAGCCTTGAAGATTGCAAATGTTGGCAATCCAGCTCTGTGAGATGGAAATAAACTAACTTGGAGTCACCCAACATTAACTCATTACCTGTGTGTTACCTTTATGCTGCTCAAAATCCCATGATACATTCCTTGTTAAGTAGCTAGCTGCCTGATGAAGTGTTTGCTTTCTTAACCACGGACACAACCTGCAAGTCAACCTTTAGAGAATCCTGTCCTAGCACTCCCAGATCCCTTTGTACTTTGGCTTTATAAATTTTCTTACCGTTTATCAAATAGTCCATGCCTGTGTTCTTTTTTTCCAAACTGCAAGACCTTGCATTTGCTCACATTGAATTTCATCAGCCAATTCTTGGACCATTCTCCATTAATGATGTAACCATACAAAGGCGCCTACTAGCTGAAGCCCAACTGGACATTAAACAGGCACCACAATTGGCTTTATCATTGAAAGATGTGACAAGTGGAGCATATCAGTTACAGCACATTCCAGTGGAAGTGGACACTCTTGCCAGTCCGACTGAGCTTGGGGAACACCAGTTGAGTGAAGGCAGTTGCACAGCCTCACTCAGGATATATCCCGAACAGAAGGGCTTTCGGTCAGCTCGCAGCAAAACACAAGGTAAAAACCAAGCCTCGACTAATTGGTTAAATTTTCTTCAGGATCTGAGCCATCAAGCCGTTGTTGTAGCCACCAGGATACAGATTCGGGACAACCTAGGAGTCTGACTAGACCTAAATTTAGTAAGAGAACTCAGGGGTCAATATTCTGGATACTGCACGCTGTGAAAAATCCACCTACTTATCGTTTGGAACAGCTAAATTGCTCAGCAGCATCCAAATTAGAACCAATCAAAATGTCTCATTAAATGGTCACCTCATTCGAATGGAAGTTGATACCAGTGTAGCCGTTTCAGTGATCACAGAACCAGTCTTTAATAAAATTCACTCTGAACTCCAAACTTTAAGTTTGCACAAGACCTCAGGCTAGACTGAGAACCTATACTGGGGAGTCAGTACAGATTAAGGGGACAACTTCGATTCTGGAGTCTTTTGAGAAGCAACTGGTTCAGTTCCCACTGATTGTAGTAAAAGGTTTGGGCCCAGGTTTGTTGGGGTGAAACTTGTCAACAAAGATTCACCTTGACTGACTTAGCATTTTTCGATTAGAAAATGGTTGAATGAATGAAGTCCTCAACATACCTGAGAGTTTTTCAGGAAGGTCTCATGACCAGCAAAGAAGGCACAGCTACCTTGCATGTTGACAAGGAAGCCATTCCACAATACTGCAAGGCCCGCTGTTATGGACCAGACCAAACCTCCTCAAAATATATTAAGGAGATAGGCTAGACCCTACCTTTTTCTTATCTTAAAGGTTAGTGTAAGGTACTGTGTTCCGAGTGTAACTCAATTGGTCAAACTACTAGGCTTGAAACAAAACACACTTTATTCATTCGCTATAATTAAAATACATACAAAATAAAAAGAAAAGAACTGTAACTCTATAGAAATGCTTAACAAAATAATAAATATAGTAACTATTACAAATTAATTGCTCCATTATAGTAACATCCTATAAACACACCATTGACTAAGATGAATTCAGTAAAATAGATTGTCTCAGATGCAATTGTAGCAACCAGAAGAGAACCCCAGCTTTTAGCTGCAACTGAGAGAGGAATAAGAGCTTTCATATCCAGCTTCAAGATCCAGCAACTGCTACTGAGAGCTAAAACTAAAAACCCTGGTTTTGTGAGAGATTGATCCCACCCATTCAGGCTGCTTCTATTGTACCAACTTTTAAAAAAAACAACAAGCTATTTACTTCATTGGCTTTGTGTAGACTGCTTACCATCTCTGTCTCCACCTTTCTTCATTAAACAAAAAGCCAGGAAAAATTCACCTCTTAAAGCCATAATATTATTACACCTCTCCCCTTAAAAAAGAACTATAATATATAAAGATGGCTTCATTTATATAAAAAAGAGTCAGTCTTATGCTATTAGTACATGATATCACATATATATTACATTGATTCTAAGCATGAAAACATTCACCACTGCATTTCATTTCAGTCCTTTAATCCCTCCTGCCACCGAAAGCTTCCATCTTCCTTTTCTAAGTCGTGAGAACATGTTGGCAATTCAGTTTCTTGTGCTATCAAATTGGATAGCTGAAATAATGAGCTCCATCTAAACAGTCTGGAATTTTTGTCTTAAATTTCTACAAAATTTTTAAAGGGTTGTAATCAGTGTGCACAATTGTCTCAGACACATTACCGGCAATATAAATGTTGAAATATTGCAGCGCCAATATCAAGCTCAAGGACTCCTTCTTAATCATGGAATATTTCTGATCATGTTTATTCAATTTTCTGTAAATCTACCAGGTTCTTCCATCTTCTTATTGTTTTCTTGTAAGAGCACCGTACCAACACTCACCTCACTTGCATCGATGGCCACCTTGAATGACTTTGCATAATTAGATGTGGCTAATATTGGGACAGCAGTAAACACGGCTTTCATGCTGTCAAATGCCTTCTGATAGTCTGCCTTCTGTCCATGGATATTTCCTGCACTTCTTCAACAAGTCACCCAGTGGAGCAGCCACACTGCTATGATTCGGTATAAACGCCCAATAAAAACTACCTAGTCCCAGGAATCAGGATACTTCCCTCTTTGTTGATGGTATGGGAAACTCCCCAGGACATGAGATGAATGACAATGGTCTTTTCCCTCGGGTGGGGGAGTTCAAAACTAGGTGGCATATTTTTAAAGTGGGTAGAGCAAGATTTAGAATATAAAACATTACAGGACAGTACGGGCTCTTTGGCCCTCAATGTTGTGACGACCTGTGGAAGCAATCTGAAGCCCATCTATCTTACACTATTCCATTATCATCCATATGTTTATCTAATGACCATATAAATGCCCTTAAAGTTGGTGTTTCAAATGGAATGAGGGGCAACATTTTTACACAATGAATGATGTAATGAAGTGATGAAGTACAGTTACAATGTTTAAAATATATTTGGATAAGTACATAACAGGAAAGTTAGGAGGGATATGGGCCAAACATAGGCAGGTAGGATGAGTTTAGTTTGGGAACATGGTTCTGTTTCTGACCAAAGGTTCTGTTTCCGTGCTGAATGAGTCCGTGACGCTATGACAATCAACTGTACGATGTAATAAGATGCATTCTACACCCTTCAATTTTTATAGCATAATAATACAGAATATTTGGGATTTAACCTATGCCTCATATCAGTCGTTAATGCCACAAATGCTGCATGGTTAATGGATTTGAAGTGTGGACAAAGAAAAGCAACAGTAAATTTATTTCCCACAATCAGCAATGGCATAATTGGTGCATTAATCCCATTCTGGACTGAAATAACTGCACAGAGGCTAGGTCCCATCACCAAGTCCCCCTTTATTTATTAGTGTACTGTACACTTGCTGTGGCCAGCCAGGTTCAGAGTTAGTCCTCAATTGAGGAGATTCTAATCTCCTGTTTTCTTTTGTAATAAGTGCAGGTGACAATAAGTGAATCGAATCAAATCAACTCAACAAAATCATACCCGAGTAAAGAATGCGTGACATGATCTTAGGATAATGATGTAAGTGTGCAAAAGTGATTGCTACATCTGAAATAACAAACACGAGGAAATGCATGATAAAAATGTAATGAACAATGGTTCTCAGACATATGCACTTACTTGTTAAAATGGTTAGACCTGGAAGAGCACAAAAACATAGTTTGATAAGGCACTAAAATAACTTCACAGAGGTCAGTATCCCGTCACCAAGTCCCCTTTTATTTACTTATGCACAGTGCACTGACTGTGACTAGCCAGCTCAGAGTCAGTCCCCTGAACTGAGGAGATTCTAATCTCTTGGTTATATTTCTTTTATTAAACAGTGGTAATGTTTATTTTTCCCGGCACCCATGTTGTGTGTGTGTAGGAGTAAGACATAATGAATGAACAATGAATGACAAGCAGTGCCCTTCTTAACAAAGGGCAATATCCTGATTATATTGGTCAGCCAGGGCTTCCTGATTGCCCCAGGTTAACAATTAAGAATCTCGTAGTTAATGGGGTCAACCTAGTTCCAATCACTACATTCCCCCCCTCAGCCTCCAGTCCGGGAATGTAGGCCTGGTCTTTTGTTTGTAGCTTCTCTTGCAACGTTTTCATTCCAGGTCTGGTTCGTCTGACTTGGACTCAGACACTGGCGGTGTGTACCGGACTATGGCTTGTCTTATGCATCCGGAATGTCTTGGTAGAGTCTCCTCCTTTTTTTCTGGCAGTAACAGTATCGATGCTCCATCTATTTCAGACTCTAAGGTTTTCTTAACACTTGATGGAGGGGGAGCACCTACAGTTTCTGCCTGGCCTTTCAGCTGTTCGGAGGGGCCATGTATGTGTTGCTCAGGCCCTGCTTGTGAAGTGCTGGCTTTCAGGTGGTCCACGTGTTTGTTCAGGGCTGTATCACTGACCCAAACTTTGTAAGCGATGGGACCTGACCTTGTGTCAACCTCGCCTCATACCCATACAGGGCCATTCCTATGGTTCTAGCACCAAGCTTCATCCCCTGAATAAAATTGTCTCTCTTACCTAGAGAAAGCGGTCAGCCAGCATTGATACTCCTGCTGCTGTTTCACCCTCCTCCCCAGGGTCTGGAAATATCTGGGTCAAACTGGTGCAGAGTCTTCTCCCCATCAGCCACTCTTCTGGAGTTATCCCTGTGTGAGGGATGGTAATACAATCAAACAGGATATGGACAGTTTGGTACTGAGTGGCACTACAGGCTGCTTCTTTAAGCCTGCCTTCATTGTTTGGATTACTCTTTCTGCTCGAACATTGAACGATGGATGGGATGGATCTTAAGTCATAGAGTCATAGAAATGTATAGCACAGAAATAGACCCTTCGGTTCAACTTGTCCACGCCAACCAGATATCTCAACCCAATCTAGTCCCACCTGCCAGCACCCGGCCCTTATCCCTCCAAACCCTTCCTATTCATGCACCCATCCAAATGCCTCTTAAATGTTGTAATTGTACCAGCCTCCACCACTTCCTCTGGCAGCTCATTCCATACACGTACCACCCTCTGCGTGAAAAAGTTGCCCCTTAGGTCTTTTTTTTAATCTTTCCTCTCTCACCCTAAACCTATGTCCTCTAGTTCTGGACTCCCCCACCTCAGGGAAGAGACTTTGTCTATTTATCCTATCCAAGCCCCTCATGATTTTACTATCAAATGCCAGTGGACTTTCAGAAATTTTCAAATTCCCTGCCGGTAAATGACCTCCCATTATCTGTGAGCAATACTTCTGGGAGTGCCTGTATCATGAAGAATGCTTGCAGCTTTTCAATTGTCATTTGTGGGTGGCACGGTGGCACAGTGGTTAGCACTGCTGCCTCACAGCGCCAGAGACCTGGGTTCAATTCCTGCCTCGGGCAACTGACTGTGTGGAGTTTGCACGTTCTCCCCGTGTCTGCGTGGGTTTCCTCCGGGTGCTCCGGTTTCCTCCCACAGTCCAAAAGATGTGCAGGTCAGGTGAATTGGCCATACTAAATTGCCCGTAGTGTTAGGTAAGGGGTAGATGTAGGGGTATGGGTGGGTTGCTCTCCAGTGGGGCGGTGTGGACTTGTTGGGCCGAAGGGCCTGTTTCCATACTGTAAGTGATCTAATCTAATCTGAATTTGCCGAAAGAACCTTTTGCACGGCCAGCCGCTTTGAATAGGCGTCCACAATGACCAGGAACATTGAGGCCATGAAAGAATCGGCATAGTTGACATGTAACCAGGGTCTACCCGGTCATTCCCACGAATGTGATGGTGCTGCTTGTTGGCAATCTTTGTTCTCGTTGGCACTCTGGGCACTGCCCCATTAATTGCAGCCACCAGATGTAGCTTCTCACTCATACCTTCATCTTGGAAATCTCTGTTAAAATTTGGTATGATCTTCCAATGAAAAATCACTCAGTCCCAGAAATCATAATACTTCCCTCTTTGTCAATGGTATGGGAAACTCCCCAGTACATAAGGTGCATGACAAGGGTCTATCTCTTTGGTGGGGGAGTTCAAAACTAGCGGGCATATTTTTAAAGTGAAAGGAGAAGGATTTAAAAAGGATGTGAGGGGCAACTTTTTTACACAGAGGGTGGTTTGTGGATGGAATGAACTCCAAAAGAAAGTGATGGATGCAGGTACAGTTACAACATTTAAAAGACATTTGGATAAGTTCCTGAATAGGAAAGCTTTGAAGGAATGTGGACCAAATGCAGGCAGGTGGGACTAGTTTAGTTTGGAAACATGGTTAGTGCAGACTAGTTGGACTGAAAGGTCCTTTTCCATGCTGTATGATGCTGTGACTCTCAGCTGTGTGATGCAAAGAGATTTATTACAGCTATTCGAACTTAATCGGATAATAAGACAATAAGTTTGGGATTTAGACTGTGGCTTCTCATTACTAGATAATGTTGCAAGTGTTTCTATGCTATACGTTGCTATGACTCTATGCTCCACAGTCAATGGATTTTAACTGTGAACACTGATTTACCACAGAAAAATAGCAGCAAAGTTACTTCCCAGAAGCAGCAATGAGATAAATAGTGAGTTAATCCAATTCTGGCAAGATTAGCTGATGGAGGAATATTGATCTTGGGACTGAGGAAGGACAAAATTAATCTCCAGAACAAGAGTGTTCAATTAAATTTACCCCACATCCTGAGGCCAGACCAGTGAAACTAAACACTCCTACCCTCTTTTTCTCTCCGCCAAGCAATCATATACCCAAAGAAGGTGTGAGCTTAAGTGGGAGTGTCCCTCCATCTAAGTTAAGAGGCCCAGGTTCAACTCCCACTCGCTCCAGAGCTGTGTCATAACATCTCTAAACAGACTGATTTACAAGCGTGTATGTGAAGAGAAGGTGGAAAATTAAACGATATGAAAAAATGTTTCTATGACAGTCAAATGATTGAAAAGTCTACCAATTCTGTGGGTAATTATTTTCATGATACTTTCCTTCTACATGAATTGGTATGTTGTATGAGCAAGTGGTTTTCTGCTCATTGGCTACAGAATCAGTGCCAGCCTTCCATGATTCTTCTCTGAGGCCCAATGCCATTCTAAGGGAAACCATAAAGTTACCGTCTTCCAAGAGCACCGGAGGGCTGTTGTCTTATTGAAGAGAGAGAGAGAGATAACTGGTGTTGAGTTTAACCTGGGGGTCACCAAGCCTTAGGCAAGGGGAGAGGTTGGGAAGGTAAGGCCTTCGTGATCACCTCAGCTGGTGTGGAAATTGAACACAGCTGTACGTACCTGGGCAGCATCAGGCCTCAGTCAGTTTAAGGCACCAACAGAAGGAAAATCCTGCCTCACAGTTGACTTTCTAACAGTGAGCCACCACAAGAGAGCAAGCATGCAGCTTCACCTACCTGAGAGTGTGCTAAAATTACATTTTCTTCCCATTTCTGTCCATGATATTTGGTCTCCCTTGAATAATGCTTCTGACTCTAGTCCCCTGCTGTGATTCATTTACAGTACCAAATATGAAGTGCAGTCAGTGGATTGCCGTAGTAATGGTCAATAAATTGAGGCCTTTATCAGAAAATCATCCCAAGGGATTGGACTCAAAGTGCTATCCATTTCCTAATACAGTACAACAGTAGATGGAAGAAAATACATATCTCATATGAGACAGTACAACATTTATCCTTCTTTAGATTCAATGTCTACTCACTAAGATATTTCAGGTCTGCAAAGGTTGTGTTTTCCATCAATTCTCAGTGCCCTTTCAGTTAAATATGTTTCCAAAAGCACTAAGGTCTGTGTTAATCATAAACTGTGTTGGTATTTATTCCAGATTGAGAACAGTCGTCCAGGAAATGAGCTCATTGTATTAGTTGGAAATCTCAGAGGGAAAATGGGTAAGCTGTCCCATTAAGAAGGAAAGTGTCTCAGTAGAGAAGACCTTTTAATTATTTTATTCTACACGCAAGTGACCATTTCGATCACTTTTTCATGGGACAGGCATATCACAAGGTAGGTCAGTATTTATGGACCATACCTAATTGCCCTTGACAAAAGAGTGCTGAGCCTTTGTCTACAACTGCAGCAGTGCATCTGGTGTAAGTACCCCACAGCGCACTTAGAGAGGGACTTACACCCAGTGACAGTGAAGAGGTAGGGATATATTTCCAATGTAGGATGCTGGGTGCCATGGAGGGGAACATACAGATGTTACGCTGCCCTTGTCTATCCAGGTATCAGAAATGAAAATATTTGCCCAGACTTTCTGTTTAGCTGACAGTCTTTAACCCAGCATAGAAGGGTGTTGCACTTATCCCCATCAAAGCAGGCTCTGAACAAGCTGCCTGGGAAAGAGAAGATTTTGCTGAAAGTATCTGTTTAAACTGAAGGATCCAAAGGGATCCAATGGAATAATAACTCAGTAAAGGTTAGACTATTAAATATATCTATTTAACTGACCCCGTACATCTTAAACTATATTTCCCCAATCCCCTTTACAGACCACAGCTTTTGGGCTACATCACCCTCATCTCCTGCAGGACCTGGCACAGTCTTTCTGAAATAACTCCACAGAGACTGATATCCTATTACCAAGTCACCCTTTATTTATGTGTGGAGCCCTTGACACTGGTCCAGCTCACTCAGAGTCAGCTCTCAGAGTGAGCAGAACCTCTGACACTCCTGTTTATATTTGTCAACCAGCGCTCCCTGATTGGACCAGACTAACAGCCCCAGTCAGGGAACTCATTCTGTCAGGGCCACCTGACTGACCTTGTTACACTTCCCCCACTCCAGATACAATCTCCCTAACCACCCAACCCCCACTTCATCTCAGTTTGAACAGAGATACATAATCTCACTACCTAAGAGTTGTTGAATTTAGTTAAATAAGCAAACCAGATGAAGCTGGTTTTACTGTAATTGAGCTGAGTTAACTCATAACCTTTAGCTTCAGGCAACTGGGATTTAAGAGTTACACAGCGGCTTAGTGGTTAGCGTTTCTGCATCACACACCAGGGACCCGGGATCGATTCCTGCCTCGGGCAACAATCTGTGGAGTTTGCACATTCTCTCTATGTCTGTGTGGGTTTCCTCCCACAATCCAAAGATGTGCGGCATAGGTGGATTGGCCATGGGAAATGCAGGGTTACAGGGACAGGTCTGGCTGAGATGCTCTTTGGAGGATCCAAACGGTCTGCTTCCACACCGTAGGGATTCTATGAGAACAAAGTGCTGGTGTTAGGTGAATAATAGTTGTCAGTGAGTTGCAAAAGTTTTCACTCCTTTTATACCTATCAGGAATTAGTTATCACTCAGACAATGTACCAGACACCAGCAACAGTACCCATAGGTATGTACTATCCCACCAACAAGACAGATCCAGCTGGGGCAAATTAGACCAATTAGAATCCCTACAATGTGGAAGCAGGCCATTTGGCCTATCGAGTCCAGACCGACCTCTGGAGAGCATCCCACCCAGCCCAATCCCTGTAATCCTGGTGGTGGAGTAGTTGTAAAATCATAGAATCGTAGCATCCCGACAGTGGTGGAATCAGACCATTCAACCCAATAAGTCTACACTGTCTCTCTGAAGAGCATCCCACCGAGACCCATATCCCTAACCTATACCTGTAACCCTGCAATTCTCGTGGCTAATGCACCTCACCTACACACCCCTGGACACTACGGGCCATTTCCCATGGCCAATCCTCTCTAACCTACACATCTTTGGATTGTGGCAGGAAACTGGAGCACGCGAAGGAAACCCATGCAGATAACAGGGAGAATGTGCAAACTCCACACAAACAGTGGAAAAGTGGTTGCCTAGAAGTCCTCAACATTGATTCCAGCCCTCATGAAGTCTAATGGCATCAGGTCAAACGTGAAATAGGAAACACCCTGCTCATTACCACAAATTTCCTTACTTCCTGGTTGATGAATCAGTACACCAGCATGCAGAACACTACTTGGATGAGCTCTGAGGGTGGCAATGGCACAGAATGTATTCTGTGGCTTCTATTTATCTCACGAAGAGTGGGTGGGCAGCATACTGCTGGATTAGTGGTGCTGGAAGAGCACAGCAGTTCAGGCAGCATCCAACGAGCAGCGAAATCGACGTTTCGGGCAAAAGCCCTTCATCAGGAATAAAGGCAGTGAGCCTGAAGCATGGAGAGATAAGCTAGAGGAGGGTGTGACCAAGCTGGTGTTGAATGCCATTGCTGCTAGACTTTATCTGCAGCTCCCCTTACACCCCACTCCTGAAGAAGGATTACACTCAAAACATCGACTTCTCCATCTCGTGATGCTGCCTGGCTTCCTGTGTTCTTCCAGCCTGCTGCCTGTCTACCCTCGACTGAGTCTGAGGTATGTGGTGAGGGAGTGAAAATACTTGACCTCATCCTCACATATCTGCCGGCTGCCGGTACATCTGGCTATGGTGGCCATGTTCAAAATGATCACTGCACTGCCCTTGTGGAGACAAAGTCTTGCCTTCACAGTGACAATACCCTTCATTGTGTTGTGTGGAATAGACTTCCTAAAGATCTAGCAACTCAAGACTGGGTATGCATGAGATTCTATGAAGCATAATCAGCAGCAGAATTTACCTTAAATACAATTTGCAGCCTGGCATGACCTTCCGACACTCCTAACCTTCTGTCATTAACTAAGTGACTGAACATGGTTGGGGCAAGGGTTCCATCTGATGGGCTCTGGCAGAGATGTCCTGGAGCTGTGGTGACCAATCTCCAACAGTCACAACCATCTGCCTTTGTAGTAGATAGGAAGCTGGACAACAAAGAGTCTTCCCCCACCCCCTCACCGATACCCAATGTTTCCAATTTTACTTGGTGTCTTTAATAAAGCCTCACTCAGTCAAATCCAACCTTGATGTCAATGGCTCTCATTCACACCTAATGTCTGGGATTCACCACTTTTGTCCATGTTTGAACGGAGGCTATAATGAGATTAGGAGCTGAGTGCCCCGATAGAACCTGAGTTGAGCATCAGTGAGCAGGTTATTGCTCAGTGAGTGCTGCTTGATAGAGCTGTTGATTACACCCTCTATCACTTTACTGATGAAAGTCAGTATTGTCCTTTGGGAAATTAGTCTAGGAAAATAATGAGATGTCAAAAAAATCAGTTATTTTCCATCAGTCTTTTTGAGTAAGATATAAATAAAACTCGAGAAATAAATATAAATCAGGAGTTTGGCTGACTAACTGGAAACATATTAGGCAGAAATGGATGATTTTCTATTTGGCAAGATGTAATGAGTGGTTTCTTATAGGGATCAAGACTCAGACCTCACATTTTGCAATTAATATTAATAACTTTGTTGAAGAGTTGGCTGCTAAATGTGCTGATGATAATTCAACTGGTAGGAAAGCAAATTGCAAACAGGATTTAAGGAGTCTGGGATGTGGACCAAGATCTGGAAAATGGAATGTAATTTAGGAAATGTGAGATTGTCCATTTTGGTGGAAGATTAGAATTGCTTAGATATTGCAGAGATCTGAGATGCAGAGGGATCTGGATGTCCTAGTGCATGAATCAAAGGAGGTGGCATTCAGGGACAGTAAGTAATTAGAAAGGCAAATGGAATTTTGTGATTTATTGAGAGGGGAATATAAAAGCAAGTGAGTTAAGCAGGTCATCAGAGAGACCACATTTGGGGTACAATGTGCAATATTGGTCTCCTTGTTTAAGGAAGAGTTTAAATGCATTGGAAGCAGTTCAGAGGTTTACTAGACAAATACTGAGAATGGCCAGATTGTCTTATGAGGAAATTTTGGATGGGCTAGGCTTGTGTGTGCTGGAGTTTAGGAAAGGAAAAGGTGAAATATATTTGAGACCCTGAGCAGTCTTGACAGGTTAGATGTAGAAAGGATGTTATGCTTGTGAAAGAAACTATAATTAGGGGTCTTTGTTTAAAATCCAAAGATCACCTATTTGAGACAGAAATCAGGAGCATATTTTTCTCACAAAGACTTTGGAACTCATTTCCTCAAAAGGCGATGGAAGTTGAAATCTTTGAAGGTAGAGGTAGATAGATTCTTGATAACCAAAGGGATGAAAAGGTACTATGGGTAGAAGATTTGTGGAGTGATCAGATCAGCCATAATAATATTGAATGGTGGATTGGCTTGAGGGAGAAAGCAGCCTTCTCTGTTCCTAATTCAAGAGGACGTAATTAGTGGGCGGTACAGTGGCATAGTGATTAGCACTGCTGCCTCACAGCGCCAGAGACCTGGGTTCAATTCCCACCTCAGGCGACTCTCTGTGTGGAGTTTGCACATTCTCCCCGTGTCTGCGTGGGTTTCCTCCGGGTGCTCTGGTTTCCTCCCACAGTCCAAAAAATGTGCAGGTTAGGTGAATTGGCCATGCTAAATTGCCTGTAGTGTTAGGTGAAGGGGTAAATGTAGGTGAATGGGACTGGGTGGGTTATGCTTCGGTGGGTCAGTGTGGACTTGTTGGGCTGAAGGGCCTGTTTCCACACTGTAAGTAATCTAATCATTTGTCTCTATGATTGTATAAACTAAGACGATTGGCCTTCAAAACCCATCTTCTCTTCTGTTAGATATGGTGTCCTTATTGAGGTGTATAAAATTATTAGGAACATAGGTTAGATGAATGTATATAGTCCTGCTCCCAGGGATGGGGAATTGAAAACTAAAGGTTTAAGATGAGAGGGGAAAGATTTCGGAAGGACCTGAAAGGCAATTTCTTCACGCAGACAGTGGGGCATATATGGCATAGGCTGCTAAAGAAAGTGGTTGAGGCAGATACAAAAGCAACATTAAAAAAAATCATTTGGATACATCCATGGATGGGATATGAATCAAATGAGGGCAATTGGAGCTAGCTGAATTTGCACCATGGTCAACATGTTTCCATGCTGTATTACTCTATGACTCTATAATAAGTAGATTGTTTTTCTCCTGATTCCATTAACTTCAGTTTTGCTTGGGCTGCAGGAAACCATATTTGGTCAAACACTACCATGAATTTGAGTGCAGTCATTGTCACTCAAAACGCGTGTTCTGTTTTTTTTGTCCATGGATTAAAGGCAGCACAGTGGCTCAGTGGCTCAATCCCTCACAATGCAAGGGACCCAGCTTTGATTCCAGCCTCGGGCGAATGTCTCTGTGGAGTTTGCATGTTGTTCCCGTGTCTGTGTGTGTGGGTTTCCACCGGGTGCTCCGGTTTCCCCCCACATTCCAAATATGTGCAGGTTAGGTGAATTGGACATGCTAAATTACCCCTAGTTTTCAGGGATGTGTAGGTTAGGTGCATTAGTTATGGGTAAATTATCAATGTGGTCTTCACCAGTTTCCTCATTTCCCCTTCCCCCACCTCACCCCAGTTTCAAAATTCTAGCTCAGCACCGCCCTCATGACTTGTCCTACCTGCCTATCTTCCTTTCCACCTATCCACTCCACTCTGACCTATCACCTCCATCCCCACCCCCACTCACCTATTGTACTTATGCTACTTTCTCCCCACCGCCACCCTCCTCTCATTTATCTCTCCACTCTCCAGGCACTCTGCCTTCATTCCTGATGAAGGGCTTTTGCCCGAAATGTCGATTTTCCTGCTCCTCGGATGCTGCCTGACCTGCTGTGCGTTTCTAGCACCACTCTAATCTAGACTCTGGTTTCCAGCATCTGGTCCTTGTTTTTACCTCGTTGATTTTAACCCTACTGCGAATCCTCTTGCAAGGATGCCTGTCTTGAAGAATCTCTCTCTCTACAAGAATCTCAGTGAGCCTCTCTCTCACTAATACCCCCTGGTCATCTCCTCTGCCCTGAAGCTCTTCAACCATGTCCTGAAACAGACTCGCTACCACAGCCACATTTGCTTCCTCAGTGCCTGCCTCCGTAACCAACTCATCCCACACGGACTCTAGACCACCTTTAAACCAGCAGAGTTCGGACCCGAACAGGACAAATAGTACAGACTACAGATTCAAAAACACCAGTAACAGTTCTCCTTCAAGATCCTCCGCTCCACATTCGCAGCCATGCGCTGGCACCTAACCTCTCTACAGTCAGCCCTGCCTCAGCTGAGGGCCACACTCTCTCAGAATTGCAAAGGACCCTTCCTTTACTATATCCTCAGGAGAATTCATACTCTCAACAAACATCAACACCGTCTCAAACATCAAAAACTGTGAGTACAACAAACTTTTATATTACCACCTGCATAGCCAGCACTCCTCAAACATTCCAGAACAATCCCCCGGCCTCTGGAACTGTTTGGATGCCATTACCAATGTGGCTGATGCAGCTACCGTCCCCACGGTGATGGATTACGTCACTTCTGCCCCCATCATGGCCACTTCTACAGCCACTTCCGCCCCTCACAATTCCTCATGCACCACACATGACATCACTTCCGCCCCTCACATCATTGCTGTTGTTGCACGCTCAGTGACTTCCATCTCCCCCATATTACCGTGTTCACCACCACTTCCGCCCCCACCAACACCACTCACCAGCATTCTGCTGACACGCCCCCAACAGATCCCACCGTCACCATCCCCGCCCCCCCCCCCCCCGGAACCCTGAGGGGAACATCACACCTGCTCATGACTCCATTCCCATTCCCCTCACCATCACACCCACTCCTGTTACTAGCTCCCCCCCCCACTCCCAGCTCCACACCCACATCAGATCCCAGCTCCCAGCTCTGTCGAGTTTTCACCATTCCCCCGACCTCCCCTTCACTGAGGATGAATGATCAGTCCTCACCAAAGGACTCACCTTCATCCCCCTCCGTCCACGCATCAATGAATTTTAATACACGCCATGACGTTGAACACTTCTTCCACCGCCTCCGCCTCTGAGCTTACTTTCACAATCAGGACTCCCGCCCACCTTCCGAGGACCCCTTTGCCCACCTCCAACACACTCCATCCACCTGGACACCCCGCGCTGGCCTATTACCTGCCCTCGACCTCTTCATTTCCAACTGCTGCCAGGACATTAACCACCTCAACCTATCTACCCCCTCCCCCACTCCAACCTCTCACCCTCACAACGCGCAGCCCTCCACTCCCTCTGCTCCAATCCCAACCTCACCATCAAACCAGCAGATAAAGGGGGTGCAATGGTAGTCTGGCACACTGACCTCTACACCACTGAAGCCAAACGCCAACTCGAAGACACCTCCTCCTATCACCCCCTTGACCATGACCCCACCCATCCCATTACCAAATCATCATCTCCCAGACCAGACAGAACCTCATCACCTCAGGAGATCTCCCACCCACAGCTTCCAACCTCATAGTCTGAGAAATTCACACTGCCCGGTTCTACCTCCTTCCCAAGATCCACAAGCCTGACCACCCTGGCCAACCCATTGTCTCAGCATGTTCGTGCCCCACCAAACACATCTCCACCTACTTCGACACTGTCCTATCCCCCCTAGTCCAGGAACTCCCCACACACCTTCGAGACACCACCCATGCCCTCTACCTCCTGCAAGAGTTCCATTTCCCCAGCCCGCAACGCCTCATCTTCACCATGGACATCCAATCCCTCTACACCTCTATCCGCCATGACCAAGGCCTCCAAGCCCTCCATTTCTTCCTCGCCCAACGTCCCCAACAGTACCCTTCCACCGACACTCTCATTTGTTTGGCTGAACTGGTCCTCACCCTTAACAATTTCGCCTTCGAATCCTCCCACTTTCTCCAGTCCAAAGGGGTAGCCATGGGCCCCCATATGGGCCCCAGATATGCCTGCCTCTTTGTTGGCTATGTAGAACAGTCCATCTTCCGTAATTACACCAGCACCACTCCCCACCTCTTCCTCCGCTATATTGATGACTACATCGGGGCCACCTCGTGCTCCCTCGAGGAGGTTGAACAATTCATCAACTTTACCAACACATTCCACCCTGACCTTAAATTTACCTGGACCATCTCTGACACCTCTCTCCTCTTCCTGGGCCTCTCCATCTCCATTAATGACAACCGACTTGACACTGACATTTTTTACAAACCCACCAACTCCCACAGTGACCTGGATTACACTTCTTCCCACCCTACCTCCTGCAAAAATGCCATCCCCTAATCCCAATTCCTCCACCTCCACCATATCTGCTCCCAGGAGGACCAGTTCCACCACAGAACACACCAGATGGCCTCCTTCTTTAGAGACCACAATTTCCCTTCCCACGTGGTTAAAGATGCCCTCCTACGCACCTCATCCACATCCTGCACCTCCGCCCTCAGACCCCACCCCTCCAACCGTAACAAGGACAGAAGCCTCCAGGTGCTCACCTTCCACCCTACCAACCTTCGCATAAACCAAATCATCCGACGACATTTCTGCCACCTCCAAACGGACCCCACCACCAAGGATATATTTCCCTCCCCACCCTTTTTGCTTTCTGCAAAGACCGTTCCCTCCGTGACTTCCTGATCAGGTCCATGCCCCCCTACAACCCACCCTCCCGTCCTGGCACCTTTCCCTGCCACCGCAGGAATTGCAAAACCTGCGCCCACACCTCCTCCCTCACCTCCATCCAACGCCCCAAAGGAGCCTTCCACATCCATCAAAGTTTTACTTGCACATCCACCAATGTCATTTGTTGTATCCGTTCCTCCCAGTGCGGTCTCCTCTAGATTGGGGAGACATTGGAAATGATGCTCCTAGCAGCTACCTGGCTCCTAGCTTTAGGGAATATCTCTGGGACACCCACACCAATCAACCACACCGCCCTGTGTCCCAACATTTCAACTCCCCCTCCCACTCTGCCGAGGACTTGGAGGTCCTGGGCCTCCTTCACCGCTGCTCCCTCAACCCCCCCCTCCCCACCTTCCCCCCCGATGCCTGGAGGAAGAATGTCTCATCTTCCACCTCGGATCACTTCAACCCCATGGCACCAATGTGGATTTCACCAGTTTCCTCATTTCCTCTTCCTCCACCTCACCCCAGCTCCAACCCTCTGGCTCAGCACCGTCCCCATGCCTATCTGCCTATCTTCCTTTCCACCTATCCACTCCACCCTCCTCTCTGACTTATCACCTTCATCCCCACCCCCATTCACCCATTGTACTCTTTGTTACCTTCTCCCACCCTCCTCTCTGACCCATCACCTCCATCACCACTCCCATTTACCTATTGTACACTATGCTACTTTCTCCCCACCCCATCCTTCTCTTATTTATCTCTCCACCTTGCAAGCACCCTGCCTCTATTCCTGATGAAGGGCTTTTGCCCAAAACGTCGATTTTCCTGCTCCTCGGATGCTGCCTGACCTGCTGTACTTTTCCAGCACCACTCTAACCTAGATTCTGGTTTCCAGCATCTGCAGTTCTTGTTTTTACCATGTAACTATGGAGTAGTAGGGGAATGGGTGGGTTGCTCTTCAGAGGGTTGGTGTGGACTTGAGCTAAATGGCCTGTTTCCACACTATAGCAATTCTATGATTCGATGAATTACAATAATGTCAAGACCTGAGTGGCCCTGGTGGAACCCAAACTGAGTGTTAATGAGCAAGTTACTGTTGTGTGAATGTCACTTGGCAGCACCGTTGATGAAACCTTTCATCATTTTGCTGAGTGTGAACTACTGGAGCAGTAATTGGCCTCTTTGTATTTGTCTTAATGTTTGTGCTTGGGATATAACTGGGCAGTTGTCCACACTACCTGACAGATGCCACAGTTGTAATCATATTGGAACAAATTGGCTAGGGGTGAACATCTACTTGTGAAATGTTCCTGGGTCATTGGCCTTTGTATAATCTAGTATCTTCAGCCTGATCTTGCTATTCCTTTAAGGGGAGGCAATGATATCAATGTATTATTGCAAGACTCTTAATTCAGAGGCCCAAGTTCAGATTCTGCCACAGCAGATGGAGGAATTTTAATTCAATACCAAATCTGGAATTAAGAGTCTAATGATGTCCATGAAAGTGTTGATTGTTGGAAAAATCCATCTGGTTCAAAATGTCCCTTAAGGAAGGAAGCTGCCATCCTTATCCCGTCTGAACCTACATGTGGCTCCACGTCCTCAGCAATGTGGTTAACTCTTCACTGTCCTCTGGGCGATGAGGGATGGGCAACAAATGTTGGCCTAGCCAGTGACATCCATATCCTGTGAATGAACGGAATTGGCTGAAGACTGGTATCTGTAATGCTGGAAGAGGCTGAGATAGATCATCGACTGAGAATTTCTGGCTGCGGGCAATTAAAAATGCTTCAGCCTTCGCTTTTGCACTGATGTGTTAGGCTCGTCTGTCACTGAGAATGTCGATAATTATGGTGCCTCCTTCTACAATCAACGATGAAATTGAACCACCACTATTTTTGACTGAATGGGGCAGTTTTGCAGAGCTTAGATCTAACAGGTTTAGTTGTGGGACCTCTTACCTCTGTCTATCACATGCTGCACGCATTACTTTGCGTGCAAATAGTCCTACCCTTCAAGATAGGGGACAGGCTAAATAATAATACATTTTCCCTAGTATCTAAGATCAATTGCAATTTGTAGATGAACACCCACTGCTTGTTTGTTTTCTTTCAAAATTGTTGCCTCCAGCATTCAAATAATTAAGATACAATAATAATGGAATAGAATTGAGATCAGACAAATTAATGTGTAATGGAAATGCATTTTCTTTCGCTGACAGCTGGCAAAAGCCCTTCACTTGGTCTCTCAAACGTACGAAACATTATCATTGTGACAGTAGACAATGAGACTATCAGATTCAGGACGCATTTCAATGCTCAAGAGGTAAGGTGTGTCAGTGACACATCAATACCGTAAATCTGTTTCACTTAAGTAGCTTTTATTATGTTTGTTTTTGTAATTCTGGACATCTGCTTCATCTGCCAGCCCCTCAGAAATGATAAGGCTCGGAGAATGTGTCATTTCAGTGAGTTACAATTATATGAGAAAATTACACAAGCTAATTATTTTGTAGCCTGCACCTCACTCACTGGAATGGTTGACATGTTGATGCTGTTTCTCTGTGTACTTAATTATTAATATCTGAGTCCATTATATCATGTTCATTGCCTGTCAGGGTTTTAAATAAAAAAGATTACCAAATAGCATATTTTCAGTTTAGTTAGGAAGACACAGATTTACTGACAACATTGTGACAACTGATTTCTGGAACCTTTTATTCACATCGCTTTTTATGGTTGCATATTTAAATTAACTTTGATTTCTGCTGTGGACCTGCTTGGTAGGACAGTTAAGTCTATAGAGCGTCTTTATCGTCATATGTACAAACCATGCTGCGTCCCCCACCCCCAACTTGGTCTGACCACGAGTGGATTTCCAATGTCAATCACACCATTATATTGCACACTTTGATAAACATAACAGGCACGAGTATTTGCACCAAGTCAAGTTTGTCTTAACATTCTTGTTAATTATCTCAGTATATTTTTTTCTTTCTCCCTTTGATGGGATCTAGGCATCATTGGCAAAACCAGCATTTGTACTGACTGCCGAACGTCTTCAAGCTCAGGGGCTCACATGCCATTGAAGAGGATCTTTGAGAGTCAACTATGTTTCTGTGGATTCAGAGACGCATCTAAGCCAGACTGGGTTAGGACAGCAGATTTCCACCTGAGAAGCCAGGGAACATTATGGGAGGTGGTGGCTTTATGATAATGTCACTGGACTAAGAATCCAAGATACCAAGTTTGATATTCTGGGGACATTGATTTGAATCCCACCATGACAAATGGTAAAATTTTATGAATTCAATTTAGGAAAAAAACCCCTTGGATTGAAAAGCTAAGCCAAAGTTGACTTGGTAGCCACATTTTCTTTGTTGTAAGAACTTATCTTGTTCATTAAGGAAATCTGCCTTCCTTACCAGTTCTGGCCTCCATGTGACTCCAGGCCCACAGTGATGTGGTCAACTCTTAATTAGGGATGGGCAATAAATGCTGCTCAGGCCAGCAACAGCCCATCCTTTGAACAAATAAAAACAATTGATAACAGCGCACATCATCGCCTCGCTGACACCAGCTTAGCATGACTGAGGTATTGCCTTGAATCTAAATTCCATTAGTTGCAGAGATAGGATTTGAACCTGTATCCCCTTACCTGGCAGTGGCATTGTCACTGCACCACAATATCCCTCTTGTGAAAGGTAGTTTTCTGAATTTGTGCTTCCAGCCTTTGAGCATCACTCACTCGAATCCCAAATCAAAGATTCAATTCAACTGTTCATTTTAAGCAGTTTCAAGATTCTGCATAGAATCAGCCCAACCCTCTTAAGTAAGCTATTTATGGAAGGCATGATGTGGAGGTGCTGGTGTTGGACTGGGGTGGACAAAGTTAAAAATCACACAATACCAGGTTATAGTCCAGCACTGCTCTTTTATCAGGTAGCTGTGGAGCAGCACTCCGAAAGCTAGTGCTTCCAAATAAACCTGTTGGATATTAATGGAAGACAAAGAGGCAATACTTGCTTACTGAGAACAGAGAGATGACCCAGCACAGAGAAACTGTGCCAAAGCAGAGGAGATAGAACCCTTGTAGGAAATGTGGTCACTTTATGACTAAGCATTTAAGAAAGATTGCATTATTTGAACTTTTAACTGCATTCCTTTATTCTTTGACATAATACTGACCAGGACTGTAACATTTAACTTTGTTCCTTACTTCTTTCTAGCTTGTTCTTAAGTTTTGTAATCTGAAAGTGTGCCACTGGAAAAATACAGCAGGTCAGCCAACATCGGATGAGCAGGAGAGTCGACGTTCGGACATACGCCCTTCATCAGGAATTCCTGATGAAAGGTTTATACCCGATTTTTCCAGTGGCACATTTTGCGACTCTGATCTCCAGCATCTGCAGTCCTTACTTTTTTCTTAAATGTTGTACCCAAGTCCTTGTACCTAAAATGGCGCCATATATGGTGGTATTGAAAACTTTTCACTGTAATCCTGTACTTTTGTACTTGAGTACACGTGTCAATTAAGTCTAAATCTAATGGTCTTCTTTTAACCAGGAAAAGTGCAGATAAGTAGACCAAGGGCCAAAATTTCAGTTCTCCTCGAGAGATTAAGAAATGATACCATTTAAGTTACCCCTTACAAACTCCATCCAACCTCACTTTTGATAGTCAATCAAAAGAATAGACCTCTTTTGGGATGAAATATTAAACCAAGTACCCATCTGACCTCTTCGGTGGATTCAAAAGAAACAATGACTCTTTTGAAGAAGACTAAAGGTTGTCATCAGAGTGATTAAAAAAAAGGACTAGCAATTTTCAATATCTAAATGCTTTCATGAACTTTCATGAACTGAAATGATTTTAACGAGGAAAAAGGACACTGACTTAAAGTGATCACCTGGCCCCGTGTTAAGCCAAGCTTCATGAAATTATCAAAAAAAACCCATTCTGAACAGAAATTAACACATTATCGGAGATTGAAGCTGTAGTGATTGTAATGAGGTCAGCCAGGTGGACGTCATAGAATATAAGTTCCATGGTTAGGGCTATTAATCTGTCCAATCAGGGAGCCCTGGCTAACAGATAAAAGAGGAGTGATCAGGCAGTCTTCCTCTGAGAGCCGGCTCTGAGGGGTCTGGACCAGTATCATGGACTCTCCACATTTAAAATATAGTGGCTTGGTGACCAGATACAGCCTCAGTGGAGTTATTTAAAGAAACCAGTGAACCAGTTCCTGTTTCATTTGTACCTTCGTAGAGAATTCACATGCTGAGACAAAGATAAACATTGCTGCACTTATCCAGCTTGGAGACAATAAACTCAGTCAGGGGAACGCACAAATGATCGATATTTTAAGCAACTGTTTTGGCAGAGCTGAGTGAGATGGATTTCTAACTGAAAACAAAGAACTCTTTCTTTCTGTCAGCTTTCTCTCAGCCTTTCAGAGGACAAAATGCATGGTAACTGGTGAATTTAACAAACATCCAACTGCTGAGACCTCAAAAACATCTTCAATATTCCCAGTTCCATTGAACAAAGTCATCTCTAACCAATTGTGTTTCCAGATTCAAACCTAATACTTCAAAAGACATCTTAAGGAACCTAAACTGAACATTCTTTAATCTTTCTTTTTGTACTGGACACTAAACTCTATTAAACTTTGTACCTTTGTTCGATGTCACATAGAGTCATGGAGACATAGAGATGTACAGCATGGAAACAGACCCTTCGGTCCAAATCATTCATACTGACCAGATATCCTTACCACCACTTGGCCCGTATCTCTCTGAACCCTTCCTATTCTTACACCCATCCAGATGCCTTTTAAATGCTGCAATTGTATTAGACTCCACCACTTCCCTAGCAGCTCATTCCATACACATACCAGCCTCTGCGTGAAAATGTTGCCCTTAGGTCTCTTTTATATCTTTCCCCTCTCATCCTAAACCTATGCCCTCTAATTCTGGACTCCCCCTCTCCCCCCCTCCCCAACCCAATGCCAGAAAAGACTTTGTCTGTTTATCCCATCCATGTCCCTGATGATTTTATAAATCTCTATAAGGTCACCCCTCAGGCTCCGATGCTCTGGGGAACACAACCCCAGCACATTCAGCCTCTCCCTGTAGCTCAAATTCTCCAATCCTGACAACATCCTCGTAAATCTTTTCTGAACCGTTTCAAGTTTCACAACATCCTTCTGATAGAAAGGAGACCAGAATTGCATGTAATATTCCAACAGTGGCCAAACCAATGTCCTGCACAGCCACAAAGTGACCTCCCAACTCCTATATTCAATGAGGTAAAAACAATGACTGCAGATGCTGAAAATCAAATATTTCACTGCTCGTTGGATGCTGCCTGAACTGCTGTGCTCTTCCAGCACCACTAATCCTATATTCAATGCTCTGGCCATAAAAGAATTCATACCAAATCACTATCCTATCTGCCTGTGACTCTACTTTCAAGAAGCTATGAACCAACTCTCCAAGGTCTCTTTGTTCAACAACACTCCCCAGGATATTACCATTAAGTGTATAAGTCCTGCTAAGATTTGCTTTCCCAAAATGCAGCACTTCGCATTTATCTTTATTATTTTTCTGAGGATTCATAAATGATAAAATGCTGTTCCTTTCACTCAAAGAAACTGATTCCTCAATTATTTCTGTTGAATAAGGTAACTGTATTTTTATTGAAGTGAAATATTTCCTCTTGATTCAAAAAAAAGGGTGAAAAGAGGGGAGACAATCTGCCCATCATTAAGTTGGTCCCTTTCCTCAGTGTCCTGGCTGTAACCTATACTTCACACAACATGAAGTACTGTCATAAGTCCAGCAGCTGATCAACAGAACCTTGACGGAGATGGTGTAAATTGCTGACAAAGGCTCTTTATGCCATTATTGTAAAGTTTCTGCCAACAATTCAGGAGATAGACACAGAAATTCAAGTTCAAATTTGTTTTGTGCATTTTTCTGCAACTAAAATATTTAGTTCAATCTTGAGGATTAAACTAACAGATTTGACATTATAGTAAGTAGAATGGAATAATTATTGATACTCTATCCCTGAAATGCAGCATAATATGACATGTATTCAGTTTTGCATAAAACTTTGATTGCCTTATTAATTGTTTCCTTGTATTTCCTTTCTGGAAGCCATTATTCCCTTGCCAAGGGTACAATTCATTCACCTCTTGTGCTTTTGTTAATTGGTCATCGCTCATAGATATAGGTTACAGTAATGTATGTGTCAGCCATGGTTCAAAGGGTATCTTTCATTTTATGCGTCAGAGAATTATGTATTCAAGTCACACTTCAGGAATTTGCGTGTAGAACTCCAGTATAGTACTGAGTGAGTGTTACTCTATTTAACGTGGGTCTTTTAAATGAGACGTAGAACTGAGGCTCTCTGTCTGTTCACTCATGTAGAGGCAAAATATCTCATGCACTATTTTGAAAAGGGATTGGGCATTATCTCCAGTGTCTTGGACAGTACTTCTCCCTCAATCAACTTCACTATAAAAGTTTATCTGCTCAATCTCATGGCTATTAATGCAATCTCTTTTCTACAATACCTCAGTGGCTACACTTCAACAGTATTTCATTGACTGTAAAGTGCTTTGAGAAAATCTGAGATTGCAATAGGTGCTATATAAATGCCAGTGTTGTTTTTTGTTAACAGGGGCATTCTCTGTGTAAGGCAGAGAATAATATCGCTCAAATCACATGCATGCACTCATTATTGAACAGCAGTCAATAGCAGGATGCACTTTGGAACAAACAAGGATGAAACAGAGCACTTTCTAAGTGGTGAGGAACTGAAAACAGTAATAATCCAAAGAGACAGTTGTACATTAGAATGTCACCAATGTGTACAGAAACTAAGCAAAAAGGTGAGTGAAATGTTGACCTATATGACTAGAGGCAAGAAATAAAGGGGTAGAATCATGCTTCAACTTTACAAAGTCTGGATTAGACGACATTTGAATTATTATGAGCAGTTCTAGTTCTGAGGAAGGGAATCCTGGGAAGGAATATAGACAACTATGTGAGGTGCTGCGTTTTGGGAAAACAAATCTTAACAGGACTTATACACTTAATAGAGTCATAGAGTCATAGATATGTACAGCATGGAAACAGACCCTTCGGTCCAACCCGTCTGTGTCGATCAGATATCTCAAATCAATCTAGTCCCACCTGCTAGCACTCGGCCTATATTCATCCAAACCCTGCCTATTCATATATCCTTCCAAATGCCTTTTAAATGTTGCAATTTTACCAGCCTCCTTGGGCAGCTCATTCCATACACGTACCACCCTCTGTGTGAAAATGTTGCCCCTTAGGTCTCTATTATATCTTTCCCCTCTCACTTTAAATTGATGCCCTCTAGTTCTGGACCCTCTGACCCCAGGAAAAAGTCTAAATCTATTTATCCTATCCATGTCCCTCACAATTTTGTAACCCTCTATAAGGTCACCCCTCTCCCTCCAACGCTCCAGGGAAAAAAGTCCCAGCCTGTTCAGCCTCTTCCTATAGCTCAAATGCTCCAACCCTGGCAACATGCCTGTAAATTTTTCTGAACCCTTTCAAGTTTCACATCTTTCCAATAGGAAGGAGACCAGAATTGCATGCAATATTCCAACAGTGGCCTAACCAATGTCCTGTACAGCCGCAACATGACCTCCCAACTCCTGTACTCAATACTCTGACCAATAAAGGAAAGCATACCAAATGCCTTCTTCGCTATCCTATCTATCTGTGACTCCACTTCCAAGGAGCTATGAACCTGCACTCCAAGATCTCTTTGTTCAGCAACACTCCCTAGGACCTTACCATTAAGTGTATAAGTCCTGCTAAGATTTGCTTTTCCAAAATGCAGCACCTCGCATTTATCTGAATTGAATTCCATCTGCCACTTCTCAGCCCATCTGCCCATCTGGTCAAGATCTTGTTGTAATCTGATGTAACCCTCTTCGCTGTCCATTACACCTCCAATTTTGGTGTCATCTGCAAAATTACAAACTGTACCTCTTATGCTCGCATCCACATCATTTATGTAAATGACAAAAAGTAGAGGACCCAACACCGATCCTTGTGGCACTCCACTGGCCACAAGCCTCCAGTTTGAAAAATAACCCTCCACCACCACCCTCCTTTGAGCCAGTTCTGCATCCAAATGGCTAGTTCTCCCTGTATTCCATGAGATCTAATCTTGCTAATCAGTCTCCCATGGGGAACATTGTCGAACACCTTACTGAAGTCCATATAGATCACATCGACCGCTCTAACCTCATCAATCCTCTTTGTTACTTCTTCAAAAAACTCAATCAAGTTTGTGAGGCATGATTTCCCATGCACAAAGCCATGTTGACTATCCCTAATCAGTCCTTGTCTTTGCAAATACGTGTATATCATGTCCCTCAGGACACCCTCCAACAATTTGCCCACCACCGAGGTCAGGCTCACCGGTCTATAGGTCCCTGGCTTGTCCTTAAACAGTGGCACCATGTTTGCCAACCTCCAGTCCTCCGGCACCTCATCTATAACTATTGATGATACAAATATCTCAGCAAGAGGCCCAGCAATCACTTCCCTAGCTTCCCACAGAGTTCTAGGGTACACCTGATCATGTCCTGGGGATTTATCCATGTTTATGCATTTCAAGACATCCAGCACTTCCTCCTCTGTAATATGGACATTTTGCAAGGTGTCACCATCTATTTCCCTACATTCCGTATCTTCTATATCCTTTTCTACAGTAAATACTGATGCAAAATACTCATTTTGTATCTTCCCCATTTTCTGCAGCTCTACACGAAGGCTGCCTTGTTGATCTTTGAGGTGCTCTATTCTCTCCTTAGTTACCCTTTTGTCCTTAGTGTATTTGTAAAAACCCTTTGGATTCTCCTTAATTCCATTTGCCAAAGTTATCTCATGTCCCCTTTTCGCCCTTCTGATTTCCCTCTTAAGTATACTCCTACTTCCTTTATACTCTTCTAAGGATTCACTCGATCTATCCTGTCTATACCTTACATATGCTTTCTTCTTTTTCTTAACCAAATCCTCAATTTATTTAGTCATCTAGCATTCCCTATACTTACCAGCCTTCCCTTTCACCCTAACAGGAATATACTTTCTCTGGATTCTCGTTATCTCATTTCTCAAGGCTTCCGTTTTCCAGCCGTCCCTTTACCTGTGAACATCTGCCCCCAGTCAGCTTTTGAAATTTCTTGCCTCATACCATCAAAATTGGCCTTTCTCCAATTTAGAACTTCAACTTTTAGATCTGGTCTATCCTTTTCCATCACTATTTTAAATCTAATAGAATTATGGTCGCTGGCCTCAGAGTGCACCCCCACTGACACCTCAGTCACCTGCCCTGCCTTATTTTCTAAGAGTAGGTCAGGTTTTGCACCTTCTCTAGTAGGTACATCCACATACTGAATCAAAAAATTGCCTTGTACACCCTTAACAAATTCCTCTCTATCTTAACCCTTAACACTATGGCTGTCCCAGTTTATGTTTGGAAAGTTAAAATCCCCTACCATAACTACCCTATTATTATTACAGATAGCTGAGATCTCCTCAAAAGTCTGTTTTTCTATTTCCTTCTGACTATTAGGAGTCTATAATACAATCCCAATAAGGTTATCATCCCTTTCTTATTTCTCAGTTCTACCAAAATATCTTCCCTGAATGTATTTCCAGGAATATCCTCCCTCAGCACAGCTGTAATGCTATCCCTTATCAAAACCGCCACTCCCCCTCCTCTCTTGCCTCCCTTTCTGTCCTTCCTGTAGCATTTGTATCCTGGAACATTAAGCTGCCAGTCCTGCCCATCCCTGAGCCATGTTTCTGTAATTGCTATGCTATCCCAGTCCCATGTTCCTCACCATGCCCTGAGTTCATCTGCCTTCCCTGTTAGACCCCTTGCATTGAAATAAATGCAGTTTAATTTATTAGTCCTACCTTGTCCCTGCCTGGTAAGGTCCTAGGGAGTGTTGCTGAACAAAGAGACCTTGGAGTACAGGTTCATAGCTCCTTGAAAGTGGAGTCACAGGTAGATAGGATAGTGAAGAAGGCATTTGGTATGCTTTCCTTTATTGGTCAGAGTATTGAGTACAGGAGTTGGGAGGTCATGTTGCGGCTGTACAGGACATTGGTTAGGCTACTGTTGCAATATTGCGTGCAATTCTGGTCTCCTTCCTATTGGAAAGATGTTGTGAAACCTGAGAGGGTTCAGAAAAGATTTACAAGGATGTTGCCAGGGTTGGAGGTTTTGAGCTACAGGGAGAGGCTGAACAGGCTGGGGCTGTTTTCCCTGGAGCGTCGGAGGCTGAGGGGTGACCTTATAGAGGTTTACAAAATCATGAGGGGCATGGATAGGGTAAATAGACAAAGTCTTTTTGCTGCGGTGGGGGAGTCCAGAACTAGAGGGCATAGGTTTAGGGTGAGAGGCAAAGATATAAAAGAGACTTATGGGGCAACTTTTTCATTCAGAGGGTGGTACATGTATGGAATGATCTGCGAGAGGAAGTGGTGGAGGCTGGTACAATTGCAACATTTAAAAGGCATTTGGATGGGTATATGAATAGGAAGGGTTTGGAGCGAAATGGCCAGGTGCTGGCAGGTGGGACTAGATTGATTTGGGATACCTGGTCGTCATGGACTAGTTGGACCGAAGGGTCTATTTCCGTGCTGTACATCTCTATGACTCTATGACTAGATCAAAGTTCAGAGATTGCTTAAATGCTAGCACCAGACCTTTCATAAAGGAAGTCAGGATGCCTCTTCCACAGACAGCAACTGATATTAGAACAATGGTTAATTTCAAACTCAAGATCAAAATATATTTGTTAACTAATGGCATTAAAGGGTATGGTAAAAAAGCATTATGACCCTAACATTTTTAATTGGAATGCTGGAAACATTTATTCCTTCTCATTAATAAATGTTCACTGCATTTGCATTTTGAAAGCTATGCCTCCAAAGCAAAACAGTTTTTTTTAATGGGGTGAGGGATCTACAAGAAGAAAGGACAGCCTAAATACAAATGACATTTGGATTTTCATCCCATTAGTGGTTAGTGGGGAGCGGCAGATTTCCAAGCTTGTCTCACCCATCTTAGTAGATGGTGCCTGAAAATGCCCAGTTTTCATTCTGGAGGGTTGGAGAATACGGCAGGCCATGATGGCCTTTCCTGGAGAAGCCATTGGAGCTGCTAGATACAGGGATGATCTGTCTTGAAGGCTTGCCTTGTTGAGTTGAGACTTCATCTCAACTGTAATAAAACTAATTAAACATAAATCAGCTCTTCACCCCCCTCCCCCACCCCAACAGTTTCCACGACCCTTCAGACTAAACTAAATCTCTCCACCCATTTCCATTCTCCAACCACCTCATGTCATACAAAAGAACAAAGAACAGTACAGCACAGGAACTGGCCCTTCGGTCCACCAACATGGTGCTGACAAATGACCCATTTCTAAGCTAAAAACATTTTGCCTCTATGTCATATATGTATTCCTCTATTTGGAGAAGGTGAGCACTCCAGATGCTGGAGATCAGAGTTGAAGAGTTTGGTGCAGGAAAAACACAACAGGTCAGGCAGCATCTAAGGAGCAGGAGAATCAATGTTTCGGGCAGATGCCTATCATCAGGAATCTGATGAAGGGCTTATGCCCGAAACATCGATTCTCCTGCTCCTCAGGTGTATTCTTCTATTCCCTGCCTATTCACGTACCCGTCAAGATGCCTCTTAAATGTTGCTTTTGTAGCTGCCTCCACCACCTTTGCTGGCACCACATTCCAGGCACTAACCACCTTCTATCAAAACAAATCTGCCTCTCACATCTCCTTTCAACTTTCCCCCTTTGACCTTAAACATTGACCTTCCTACCCTGGGAAAAAAACCCACTGATTTATCACTCTATCCATGACGCTCATATATTTGTAAACTGCTGTCAGGTAGCTTCTCATCCTTTGAAAACAAACCAAGTTTGTCCAATCTCTTCTCATAGCTAATATCCTCCAAACCAGGCAACATCCTGGCAAACCTTTTCTAAAGCCTCCATATCCTCCTCGTAAAGTGGCAACCAGAACTGAACATAATATTCCAGATACGGCCTAACAGAATACAATATGGCCTAACTAATGTTCTATACAGCTGCAACATGCTTGCTAATTTTTATATTCGATTGTGATGAAGGCAAGCGTGCCTTATGCATGCTTGACCATCTTATCCATTTGTGTTGCCAATTTCAAGAAACTGTGGACCTATTCGTCCAGTTTTGGTTTTCAATCTAAGTTTCAGTTGTAGCTTTCCTAGAAACCAGATGGGTCAGTTTCCTTTCTCAATGTATGCCCCTATACCAATGCTGCCATGACCCCAACTACCTCCAAATGTGTCTCTATCCACAATCCCTTCCGTCATGGTCTCTCATACCCACCATGCCAACCCATTGTACCCACTATACACTCTGTACAGAACCAATGAACATGATAGAAACAATGGCGTGTGTGAAAAGCTTTTGGAAAAAGTAATTAATTCATGTTTTCATTGAGCAAACTGGTGTTATTACAGAGCTTCACAATTGTCAACCAATCAGGATTTTAAACTACCACTAGCAGAAACAGCAAGCACGTGATGCCCCTCTTTCTGAAGTGAATAAAGATTAAGCTATTTAGAAATAAATCTAAGATTGTCAATCAAGCTGTGCTTTCCCTTGGCAATGGCTTTCTTGGCAGCCCAATGGAGGTATGATCTCTCAGCCAAGCCTCAATATACATGCTGACTCTCAGTAGGAAGTCACATAGAAACAGAAATAAGTAATAGTTCTCTCAGCTGAGCAAGGGGCATGAGTTATAATCTTGGTTGAGACCAGTAACTTTCAATTTGTAAAAAGGAAATTCAAAATCTCAGTTATTTATTCAAAGAATGAAGCCACCAGAATTTCATGCCTTTAAATAAAAGATACTTTACTTAACAAGAATCAAACAAAGCAAACACTAAATATGATCTTTATTATCCACCTACAGTCAACAACTCAATCAAGACAATTTAAACATCAACTAACAGAAAAATTGCAGTTGATTGTAAACTGCAAGTTACACATTAAATACGACAGATGTGACACATTGATTTAGCAAACAACTCGATATACATGGCATCAATTTCAGTCAAAAATCTTCAGAATTCAGTCTTTCTCACAAAGAATTTAAGCTCCTCTTCTCTTCGTTAATCTGATCCTCAGCTGACACCAACACATAACCAGAGTTTGAAGTCTTTCATAGGCTTCACTGAAAATGGTATACATCTGTAAAACTTCTTAAAATGGTCTTAGTGACATAGGTCCACTCATATTATATTCAGGTAGTGGAAGCATCTGCATTAACTGTATATTTGATGTCTAACTTCTGGCTGCTTTATCTAACTTGTAGATCATTACTGGACTCATCATGTCATGAACTCTGGCTACTCTGCGCACTTTAAGAAGTCCCAGAAGGTTCCATATTCCCAGAGATTTTGGTTTACAACCACAGTTTCTGTATGAAGGTTCCAGGAAAATGGGCGGGTCAGTTCCCTTTCTCAATTTCTCTTTTCAATTTTTGCTTTGCAAACTTTGAAACAATGGATAACATGCCCATAAAATGTGCCTATCAGACAACAAACAGAAAAATCAGGGGATTGAAGCTACCTTAGAGTTGTCTTCTGTGTCACATTGTACCATTCTTCTGTCTTTCTCCAGGACAAATCACTTCTAAAATGACATATATGTTACCTGATCCAATTGAAAGGTATCCCCCCTTTAAGAGATGCAGCTTGGCTTTAAGTAGTGCAAGTTAATGTGCAGTCATGTAAGTGAGCAGGCAACACAAAGTCTGAGTGTTGCTCTACATTGAAATGAACGTGTATATGTTCATCCTGCACTCTGACCCCTATGATCATTTTCACCAGCTATCCAAATTTGCCACTCATCTTAAGAGGCTCATCAATGAAGCTTATTGTTTTATGTCCACAGGTTCATTTTTCAGTCTGGGATCCTTTGAGAATGTTCATTGAACAGCACCAACTCTGCCAAGTTTTGATTGAATTTGCGATTTGTGTTAAATACATTGGGTGGAGGCTTCCTGTTGGTCATAGCAGCACAGAGGTGGACAATGTCCTTTCTGACAATGTTAAAAATCACACAACACCAGGTTATTGTCCAACAGGTTTAATTGGAAGTACTAGCTTTTGGAGCGTTGATCCTTCATCAGGTGGTTCAGCAGGTGACAACCACCTGATGAAGGAGCAGTGCTCAAAAAGCTAGTGCTTCCAATTAAACCTGTTGGACTATAACCTCGTGTTGTGTGATTTTTAACTTTATACACCCCAGTCCAACACCAGCATCTCCAAAACATGACTTTCTGACAATGACTTCCTTCTCGAACAGCAATGAGAAGTATTTAAGAGAGAAAAAGGTTGACTTTGAGTTGATTTGATTTATTGTAGTCAGGTGTACCTAAGTACAGTGAAAAGCTTTGTTTGAAAGTCCTACAAGCAGATCATTGTAAGCAAGGAGGTACAAATCGCAGGGCTTAGATAGAGTGAGACATACAGGTTACACCACACAGGATGTGCATGTAACAAGATCAACATGAACAAAATGACCACTATTGAAGGTAGAGAGTCCATATAATAGTCCAATAATGGCAAGGAAAAAGCTGTTCTTGAACCTGTTGGTGAGTGTGAGCAGGTTGGTTTCTATAAAGAACTCAACCAGCCTTTCTTCTTCCATTTCTTGAATAAACAAAGCTGGATCCATTTCCCAGGAACATAAATCTGTGTTAGGAACGGTTTTTCTTTTGGATTGGCACTGCGTTGTCACTTTCTGGGCAGGTGGCATCAATCAACCAATTGCCAACACTTAAATTTCTAAATTTGGAAGCAATCTTATAGACCCATATGAATCAGGAGCTGAGTGTTTCCATGTCAATGTTATATGCCAGGAATAGCATGTGAAATTCCATCCCCCGAATTGATGATTTTCCAACTATTAAACTTAATAGTGGAAGAATCAAAGGCTGAGATGTGGAATTTCCTAATAAGTACTCACAGTGTGCCCTGTAAGTCTGCCAATGTGAAATAATTAAGCTTTTTCCCAACACCTTTTGCTTATGTTCAACTCCAAAGATTGGCCTCTGTGCTCTGCCTGCAAACCATAGAAATAGGACGATTTCGGGATTAGGTTTTCTTATTCATCAAGGTTTTGGAAGACAAATAAATTATATGTTTAACATGCCCACTCTGGTACATTTCTGGACATATCCCACAGACAGTATACTGCATATTTCTGAAAGTTAACACCCCGCACCCCCCCCTTCCCAGAAACCCACTAAACATTAGCTTTTTTTAAAAATGAAAAAACATGGATCCCTTAATCAAGAAACTTCCAGTTGCTTATTCAGTCTCCTACAAAAGAAATAAGATAATGAATTCTGAAGAATCATGCAATATTCAAAACATTAACTCTGTCTCTCCATAGATGTTGTCAGACCTGTCGAGTATCTCCAGCATTTTCTGTGTTCATTTCAGGTTTCATCTCAGCCAGTATGCTAGCTCAATGGTTAGCACTGCTGCCTCTCAGTGCCAGGAACCCAGGTTCAATTCCAGCCTCGGATGACTCGCTGTGTGGAGTTTGCATGTTCTCCCTGTGTCTGTGTGGGTTTCCTCTGGGTGCTTTAGTTTCTTCCCACAATCCAAAGATGTGCAGGTTAGGGTGAATTAGCCATGCTAAATTGCCCATAGTGTTCATTAGTCAGAGGAAATGGAGTAGAGATATGGCTCTGGGTGGGATACTCTTCAGAGGGTTGCTGTGGACTTGTTGGGCCAAGAGGCCTGTTTCCACATTATAGGGATTCTATTCTATAATTTCCAGCCTTCACAGTATTTTGGCTTTATTGACGACATAAGACAGTTCTTTATTCAGTAGAGTGTTGTTTCTCATGTCTTTCATTTTCCTTTGTCTCAGCTTCATTGCACCAACCATTTAGTCTCCTCTTTAAGAACTGAGCTGTTTAATCATTCAAGTTCCTCTGGCTAATCTCGTAAAGCTATTTAAAATCAAAATATTGTTGGCCCTTGCACTTTTTCTCACTTAGCGTCTTCACCTATTAAAGGATCAAACTTTTTCTTGAATACTAATGAGAAAAGAGGCTGCAGAATGACTCCAATTTGGCAAAGCAATCCTCAGAAGAAACATCAGGAAAACACATTCTAGTAATCATTAAGACCCGACCAGTTATCTATCTATTGCACCATTTGTTATCTTCAGAAACAGAACCAAAACAGAAAAATATCAGATATGGCCTCACTCCAATGCTTCCTTAGTTCCAACACCACTTTAGGCAGTGTTCAGCTATTTATTTTAAAGTATAAATAATACAAATTAAGAAAGTATCAACCTTTCAAGAAGCAACAAAGAGAGAAACAAAGAAAGAGAGAAGGTAACAAGAAATAAGTACGTCATTACACCATACTACAGGTATTTTATATAATGGCAATTTCTAAAGAGCACAGACCTACACAGTAAGATTGGAAAACACACATCTGAACATGGATTGGCACACCAATGACAATTTGACAGTATTTCAATTATTCAGGGAAAGAATGAGTCTTTACTTCAGAGATCAACACTACTCTTAAAAAAAAGTAGTCAAATTTCTTAATGGATTGTAAACATTGTAAAAATGGTGGCAAACATTTTTTTCCAATTTCAATGCCAAAAGTGTTCATTGGTCAATACATCTCTTCCCAGAATCACAGGAACTGACAACTCTTAAAATACCCTTCAATCAATACTGGTTTCTCAAGCAACCATTTGGATTATCCATTAACCAGGATGTATTCGAACAACATAAGGATAGAGTCATAGCGAATCCATATCAATATTGCAAATGACACTGCTGTTTATGGAAAATTAAACTTGAACATGATAAGCTTTCATCAGCTCATTGAAGCAACAAAAAATACTGTTTTGTTTTCAAGGCAAAAAATGTCAAAAACAACAGGAAACAAATCAACTTCTTTGGATCATCTTCCTCTCCAGGGAATATTGAACTTGATCCTACCAAAATAGAAACTTGTAGAGAGTGGGAGGTGGCAGCATAGCATCGTCACTGGATTAGACTGAGCCACACCTTAATGTTCTGGGGACATGGGTTTCAATCCCACCATGGCAGATTGTAAAATTTTAATTTAATTTTAAAAATCAGGAATTTAACAAAAGCAAGCTAGTTGGATGTCAACCATGCATGTGGTAAAAACCTATCTGTTTAATGAATGATCTTTCTCCATCTTTACCTGATCTGATCCATGTGTATTTCTAAACCCACAGCTGTACTTTGTACACTAGCCTAGCGGTTATGCCCACATCCCTTAAAGAAACAAATAATTAAAAATGCCTACACCTCAAGACAAGCGTGACTCAGTGTCATCACCTTTTTAACACATATATTCCAAATGTTGCAACCACAGAATCACCAAGGTCATGTGGTACAGAATGAGGCTGGAATAACTGCACAGAAGCCAGTATCCTGTCACCAAGACACCCTTAATTTACGTGTGCACAATACAGTGTCTATGGCCAGCCAGCTCAGAGTGAGTCTCCTGAACTAAGGACACTCTAAATCCCCTGTTAATATTGGTCAGCCAGGGCTTCCTGATTGGCCCAGGTTAACAACCACAATCGAGGACCTCATAGTCAACAAGGCCCACCTGGTCCAGTCACTGCAGAGGCCATTTGGCCCATCGTGACTGCACTAGCACTCCACATGAGCTTTTTCTTCTCATATTACTCTTGTTCCTTTTGTATGTTGCTCGAAATCAATGCCCTCTCATTCTTGTTACTTGTATGAGATGGAACAGCTTCATCTACTCTATCCAGCCTGCTAATGATTTTGAATTCATCCATATAATCTCCTCACAGCCTGCTTCTCTTCAAGGAGTACAGCGCTGTCTTTTTCAATCTATATTCATCACTGAAGTTTCTCATTCCTGGAGCTATTTTTGTACATCACTTCTGCTGTCTTCCCAATTTGTTTGCACTTTTCCTATAACGCTGCTCCCAGAATGAAACAGAATATTCCAGCCAAGAGATAACAAACGTAACGTCACTTCCTTGTTCTTGTACTCTATTCCCCTATGAATAAAGCTGAGTATTGTATTCTACTTCTCCTGCTATCTTCAATGTTCTGTGCATTTGTACACCAAGTCCCCATGCTCCTGCACCCCTTCATAATTGTTCCCTCTGTACGACATTGTCTGTCAATACTCATCCAAAAAAAGTTCATCACCACACAGTCCTCTGTGTGGAACCTCATCTGCCACAGATCCACTCATTCCATCAACTTGTCAACGAACTACAGGAGCTCCCCATGGTCCTTCTCACAGTGTACAATTTTCCAAATGTACTGCAAACGTTGAAATTGCTCCGACACACCAAGATCCAGATCACTAAGGTGAGGAGAGGCAAGGGACCCAATACAGACCCCAAAGGAACTATAAACCAAAGTATCTCCTCTTTGAAACTTTGCGACTATCCAAGTTGCATTGTGGCATTCATATTGACAGAGTTAGTATGTTCATGGATGTACAGGCTAACTGCATGCTATACAGTTTGGAGGAATACATATTCCAACTTTACTTGGCTTTCAGCTTCTCTTTCATTGTTTGGGAGGTCTGCTCCTTGACGTTGCCATGCACTTGAACTCCCTCTGATCTGTGGTCACCTGGAGAGAGGCAGGGAAGTCAGAAGGAAATCCTCTTGCTTCAGGTCCTGGGCCTGGCCAACGTGGGCATGAACAGGTCCAAGCAATAGGCTCAGAAGCTTTGAGATACACCCAGTTGCCTGCCCGTCTCCCATGATTATTGGCAGTCTCTAAATAAGCATCATGTGGAATCCACTGAAGCACCTCAGAATTCCCATGACAGGTTGACTCTAATGGACTGGTCTGCATCATCACCCTTTCAAAAAAAATTCAAAACTGAATATTAACACGATTTCTTTAGGATTTTGCCTTTTGATACGCTGCCCCATTCGAAGTTGTCACTTTTTATTTTGGTCTATAGTCATGGAGTCATAGGGACGTACAGCACAGAACAGACCCTTCGGTCCAACTCATCCATGCCGGCCAGATATTGTAACCTAATCTAATTCCATTTGCCAGCACTTGGCCCATGTCCCTCTAAACCCTTCCTATTCATATACCCATCCAGATGCATTTTAAAGGCTGTAATTGTACCAGCGTCCAACACTTCCTCTGGCAGCTCATTCCATTCACGCACCACCCTCTGTGTAAAAAAGTTGTCCCTCAGATCACTTTTAAATCTTTCCCCTCTCACCTTAAACCTACACCTTCTAGTTTTGGATTCTCCTAACTTGGAGTAAAGACCTTGCCTATTTCCCTATCCATACCCCTCATGATTTTTTAAACCCCTAAAAGGTCACCCTTCAGACCCCAATGCTCCAGGGAAAATAGCTCCAGCCTATTCAGCCTCTCCCTATAGCTTGAACTCTCCAAACCTGGCAACATCTTTGTAAATCTTTTCTGAACCCTTTCATATTTCACAACATCCTTCCTACAGCATGGAGGCCAGAACTGCATGTAGTATTCTAAAAGTGGCCGAACCAATTTCCCATACAGTCGCAACATGACCTCCCAACTCCTAAAAACAATGCTCTGGACCAATAAAGGCAAGCATACCAAATGCCTTCTTGACAATCCTGTCTACCTGTGACTCCACTTTCAATGAACAGTGCAACAGCATTCCAAGGTCTCCTTGTTCAGCAACAAAGATGGATTTATCTGAGATGTTTATTCTAAGAAGTGTGTAATACATTCTGAGTTCTCTTTTGGTGCAATGGTACAGCTAAACAAGAATTGAAAATGATTTAAGCTGCATTATCAAATCTTGGTAGAAAACACAGAGACATATGTAGGTCTGTGAAAAGTGAAAAACAATTCAAGCTTGGAGTTCAGACAATTGTTCAGAAAGATTGAAGCTTCAGTTCTTGTGCTGTATCGTGTTATCCAAGTTCCATTAGTGTGGTACGGACATGCACCTCATCTCCAATTAACTTATTCTTATGAAATAAATTGCGATAGAAAATCCCTGTAACCTGCAGTCAAGTATATTTTCGCAGCTCTATCCATACATGTATCACCCTCTGTGTGAAAAAGTTGCCCTGTAGGTTTCTTTTAAATCTTTTCTCTCTCACACTAAACTTATGCCCTCTAGTTCTGGACTCCCCGACCCCATGGAAAAGACTTTGCCTACTTACTCTATCCATGCCCCTCATAATTTTGTAAACCTCCATAAGGTCACCCCTCAGCCTCCGACGCTCCAGGGAAAACAGCCATAGCCTATTCAGCCTCTCCCCATAGCTCAAATGCTCCAAACCTGGCAACATCCTTGTAAATCTTTTCTGAACCCTTTCAAGTTTCACAATATCTTTTTGATAGGAAGGAGACCAGAATTGCATGCAATATTCCAACAGTGGCCTAACCAAAGGCCTGTACAGCCGCAACATGACCTCCCAACTCCTGTACTCAATACTCTGACCAATAAAGGAAAGCATACCAAATGCCTTCTTCACTATCCTATCTACCTGCGACTCCACTTACAAGGAGCTATGAACCTGTACTCCAAGATCCCTTTGTTCAGCAACACTCCCTAGGACTTTACGAATAAGTGTATAAGTCCTGTTAAGATTTGCTTTTCCAAAGTGCAGCACCTCACATTTATCTGAATTAAAGTCTATCTGCCACTTCTCAGCCCATTGGCCCATCTCATCAAGATCCTGTTGTAATCTGAGGTAACTTTCTTTGCTGTCCACTACACCTCCAATTTTAGTGTCATCTGCAAACTTACTAACTGTAACTCTTATGCTTGCATCCAAATCATTTATATAAATGACAAAAAGTAGAGGACCCAACATCGATCCTTGTGGCACTCCACTGGTCACAGGCCTCCAGTCTGAAAAACAACCCTCCACCACCACCCTCTGTCTTCTACCTTTGAGTCAGTTCTGTATGCAAATGGCTAGTTCTCCCTGTATTCCGTGAGATCTAACCTTGCTAACCAGTCTCCCATGGGAAACCTTCCAAACGCCTGACTGAAGTCCATATAGATCGCATCTATAATTCTGCCCTCATCAATCCTCTTTGTTACTTCTTCAAAAACCTCAATCAAGTTTGTGAGACATGATTTCCCATGCACAAAGCCATGTTGACTATCCTGAATCAGTCCTTGCCTTTCCAAATACATGTACATCCTGTCCCTCAGGACACCCTCCAACAACTTGCCCACCACCGAGGTCAGGCTCACTGGTCTATAGTTCCCTGGCTTGTCCTTACCGCCCTTCTTAAACAGTGGCACCACGTTAGCCAACCTCCAGTCTTCTGGCACCTCACCTGTGACTATCGATGATACAAATATCTCAGCAAGAGGCCCAGCAATCACTTCTCTAGCTTCCCACAGAGTTTTACGGTACACCTGATCAGATCCTAGGGATTTATGCACCTTTATGTGTTTCAAAACATCCAGCACTTCCTCCTCTGTAATGTGGACATTTTGCAAGATGTCACCATCTATTTCCCTACTTTCTATATCTTCCACATCCTTTTCCACAGTAAATACTGATGCAAAATACTCATTTAGTATCTTCCCCATTTTCTGCAGCTCCACACAAAGGCCGCCTTGCTGATCTTTAAGGGGTCCTAATTTCTCCATAGTTATCCTTTTGTCCTTAATGTATTTGTAAAAACCCTTTGGATTCTCCTTAATTCTATTTGCAAAAGCTATTTCATGTCCCCTTTTTTGGCCCCCTGATTTCCCTTTTAAGTATACTCCTACTGCCTTTATACTCTTCTAAGGATTCACTCAATCTATCTTGTCTATACCTTACATATGCTTCCTTCTTTTTCTTAACCTAACCCTCAATTTCTTTAGTCATCCAACATTCCCTATACCTACCAACCTTTCTGTTCACTCAAACAGGAATATACTTCCTCTCGAGTCTCGTTATCTCATTTCGGAAGGCTTCCCATTTTCCAGCCGTCCCTTTACCTGTGAACATCTGCCCCCAATCAGCTTTTGAAAGTTCTTGCCTAATACCATTAAAATTGGCCTTTCTCCAATTTAGAAAGTCAACTTTTAGATCTGGTCTATCCTTTTCCATCACTATTTTAAATCTAATAGGATTATGGTTGCTGGCCCCAAAGTGCTCCCATACTGACACTTCAGTTACCTGCCCTGCCTTATTTCTCAAGAGTAGGTCAAGTTTTGCACCTTCTCTAGTAGGTACATCCACATACTGAATCAGAATATTGTCTTGTACACACTTAACAAATTCTATGATGGGACTCAATCCATGATTGCTCTGCTTTAACAAGAGGGAGGGAGATGTGCACACACAGTTAGCCTGGCAGCTTTAGTCCTATCCAATGTTACCCCATAATCTCTTGGTGGGCCCTATCATCCTGGTCCCAGTGAAAGCTTGGACTTAGCTGAATGTGTCCATCCATTGCTGAAAGCCACTTTATTGACCTCTTGCAGTACCAATAGTGACCACTGTTCTTCTTCAGCACTGCTGGAAGTGCCAGTCTCCAACTGGTTGGCAGCTCAATGAGGCAAGATGTCCTCTTTGATAGAGGTCTCACCTTCTATCAATGATAGAGCCATCACCTGACCAATTAACCTGGGAGGTAAACTGGTTAAGCAGAAGCTGAGTCACCTCTGCCATTTACACTGGGGGTGCCCACACAGTAAGAAAAATCTATTTGTTTCTCCTCAGGTATAGTCGGTTCTGCTATAACTGTATAGCTCTGATCTCGTGCGAGCCCATGTTGTAAGAAATTTATGTAATAGCAGCACCATTTAAACTAATGGGGCTGGAATCATGTTATAACCAATACATGCTTTAAAACTTTATGCTTTAGAAACAGTGTCTCTAATTCATCAACTGTGTTATAGCGAATTCATGTTAACAAGACACACATTAGATTAGATTAGATTAGATTACCTACAGTGTGGGAACAGGCCCTTTGGCCCAACAAGTCCACAACGACCCTCTGAAGAGTAACCCATCCAGTCCCATTTCCCTCTGAGTAATGTACCTAACACGATAGGCAATTTAGCATGGCCAATTCACCTGACCTACACATCTTTGGACTGTGGGAGGAAACTGGAGCACCCGGAGGAAACCCACACACATGCAGAGAGAATGTGCAAACTCCATACAGATAGTCGCCTGAAGCTGGAATCAAACCTGGGACCCTGGTGCTGTGAGGCAGCAGTGCTAACCACTGAGCCCCCGTGCCACATTATAGCAGAATGACCTGTATAGTGAGACCTGTCGAACATTGTGTTTTTATTTCAGAGTTCAAGCACCTGCATTAATTTAGCTTTGCCTCAGAGTTGAGATGATATTTAAAAACGAGTTCAGCTCTGCTGTCAGGGCTGATGATGTAATCTGAACCCCTTGATTAATTACAGTGTTGCAGCTCACTCCCAGGTATTAATTATTCTATATATAGCCTTTTAAACATTTACCACATTAACACCACAGCACCATGGAGATGAAAAAAATTCCGGGCCCTATTTTCAAAAGTGCTGCTTTCTTTTAATGAATATATTTTATCAAACAGCATATCACCGAACTTGGAGCTGTGTTGTATGCTATTTGAAAAATTACCAAAATTCCAGAGAGTTGTCATTCACAGTCATGTTACCTGTGATTAATAGTGGTTTCTTGCAGGAACAACTTATATTAATATCACGTCCTTAAGTTTAGAAAATATCATGTAACATAAGTACAATATAAATCAAAATATAACACTAAGCCACATGAGAAGAGATGAATCAGACTAACGAAAGCCTAAATTTCAAGGGGTGTTCTTAAATGACAGAATGTGAGGCAAACTCTCTTCCACACATGGCAGTGGATGGTGGATCAGTTGTTAATTTTAAATCTGTGACTTATAAATGTCTGTTAAACAAAGCTATTAAGCGATATGGGCCAAAGTGAGGGTTATGGAGTTAGCCACAGATCAGCCATGATCTCATAGAGTGGCGGAACAGGCCGGAGGGGCTGAATGGCCTACTCCTGTCCTGATGTGCCTATGTGAGAAGGTGAGGAGGTGTAGGGAAGGTCAGGTGACAAAGATTAGTGGCCCTTCCAAGCTCTTCAGCTGTGCATGCAGCCTCTTCAAAGTTTTACACACAGTGATGGTATCGGTACGCCCATCATGGCCTTTACTTCCTGTTTCAGAAGTTGCTGTTGTGCACAGGCCTCAAAGGTCTACACAGCCGGAAAGAACATTCGAGGAAACACCAATACAGGCGTCTGAAAGTGACTAACTGCTCCATTGAGGCTGTCTCATTGAGTGGTGTCCCCATCCCTTCAATCCTCCTCACCTATCAGCAGGCACTGCAGTTCCTGGGAAAGGCATAAAATAGCTTTAAATCAGGGTTGGGGTGATTTCTCTCTCTAGGTACAATGATGATCAAAAATAAGCTCTGAGAGATTCATGCCCCCACAATGTAAATGACCTAATATCTCACATAGCACTTACACCCAGCAATGTCAACCTCTTCCAGGCAGTTGTCCAACTTCCTTTCTGAATAATTGCAGTGAATCTGCACAAGAAAACAACTCATCCCCAAGGCTAATGACCCTGCTGCTGCAAATATATTGATCCCCTGCCATTCTCTTGCAAGGACAAATTGGACACAAAGATACTTTCAGAAACTTAAAGACAACGTGAAATGATAGAACCCCAACAGTGTGGAAGCAGGCCATTCAGCTCATTGAGTCCACACTGACCCTCCAAATAGCATCCCAACCAGATCCACTCAATCCCTGTAACCTCACATTTACCCTGGCTAATCCACCTAACCTACACATTCCTGTACACTACGGGCAATTTTAGCATGGCTGATTCACCTGACCTGCACGTCTTTGGACTGTGAGAGGAAACCAGAGCACCCGGAGGAAACCCACACAGACACTGGGGGAGAATGTGAAAACTCCACACAGACAGTCACCCGAGGCTGGAATTGAAGCCCAGCTCCTGGTGCTATGAGGCAGCAGTACGAACCACTATACTGAGTACAGTTAAAGTCGGAAGTCACATGATACCAGATCATAGTCCAACAAGTTTATTTAAAATTGTAAGCTTTCTGACTGCTGCTCCTTCATCAGGAGAAGTCACTCTAGAAGCCGCGCTCTGACAGCTTGTGATTTTAAATAAACGTGTTGGTCTACAAATTGGTGTTGTGTGATCTGACTTTGTCCATCCAAGTCCAACACCGCATTTCCATATCAGGGGTTCAGCTAAAAGCATTAAAAATCTTCCTTTAAAAGCGCTGAAAGTCTGATGTAACACGTTTGTTTATAGCTGTCACAGCAATAGTCAGGAATTGTTTAACCAACATGCGCACTCAGAAACTGGAAACGTTTCTACAGATACATTAAAAGAAGTTGGAGAGCAAACTGCAGCCATTTCTGACTTAGAGGCAACTCTACATGCACATTTTGTATTTTACTAATACAATTGACATGGTTCAATATCAAAGGTAATCACAGGAGAGAATGGGCATCAAATCTGTTTGGACTGCTTTTGCTTCAAGGGGCCCCATGAAATGGGAACATGCTGATTGAGATTCTTGAGTGTATTATCGAACTTGGTTTTATAAAAGCACAACTTGTGAGCTTAGCACTTCATTCAAAAGAATCCATCTTCATGTTAGATTTAGGTTATTATTGTCACATGTGAACGAGCACTGGAATACAGGAGTACAGCGGAAAGTGTACAAAGTCACCTATCTCCGGCAGCATACAAAAGGCAGAATTGAGACCAGAAACAGAAATAAAGGAAACAGCCAAAAGAAAAGGAAATGTCCAGATCACTTCCCCCATCTCTGTCGTGAGCCCTCACCACCAGTGTAAAAGTCCATTGCTCAGTTTGCAAACCGTCAGGTGCCCCGAGTCCGCATACTCTGCTCAACGCTATTACTTGCACTGTCAGGTACCCACTGCTGGAACTGTGTTGCTAGTCTTCACTGCCATCTTGCCTCCAATGACGTTGTTCCGCCATGAGCCTGCTGAAGCTATTTATCTCTCTCAATGTAGAAGGTGAGTCAAAATAAAGTTGCTAGAGTCTTACCAGGCCATGGGGCTCACTCTGTTATTAAAGAGAAGTGACTGGTGGTGGTTTAACCTGGGGGTCATCTTGCCTTAGGTAAGGGGAGGGGTTGAGAAGGAAAGTCTTTCATGGTAACCTCAGTCAGTGTGAGAACTCAGCCCATGCTGTTGGTGTCACAGCTATCCTATCAACTGAGCTACCTGCCCCTGACCAAGATTTTTAAGTGGTGGCAGCACAAAAGCCTAACTACTGGACACCAGAGAAAGTTCTGATGGTTTAATGGATGAATGGGATTCTGAAGAAGGGTTGTTGGACTCAAAACATTAACTCTGCACACGCGTACTCATGTATGCACACGGAAAGTCCAACAATTTAAAACGAGGTCCCAGAGCCTTTCATGGGAACCAAGATTTCTTCTGAATCCTTTCCAGGCTGTCTGTCTCCCTGAAAAGGCCAGAATTTGATGCGAAATTCTAGATGTGGCCCCAGTCTAAATTATGTACAGGGACACAATGGTACTTTTAATTTTAGAATGGGTCACACAGGTTATATTCCCTAGTGTTGCTGTTATGGATTGTGCACCTGTAGAAATCTATGTGCTATAACACCTCAGCATCTTGCCTTCTCTCTGTAAATCTTAATTTAGAACCCAGCAAACTATTCATATCCTGACATTAGTCCCCTCCACATGCGTTACATACATTACATTTAGTCCATCAAATGTCGTCTGTTGGGATTATTTCTCCATCTCACTTTGTTTTTATTTATTCACGGGATGAGGGTGTCACTGGCTGGGCCAGCATTTAAGAGTGAATTATATTGATGTGGGTCTGGAGTCACATGTAGCCCAGACCTGGTAACGGTTGCAGTTTCCTTGCCTAAGGGACATGAGTGAACCAGATGCGTTTTCCTGACAATTAACAATTGATTCACGGTCATCATGAGACTCTTAATTCCAGATATTTATTGACTACAAATTCTACCATCTGTTATGACAGGATTTGAACCTGGGTCCCCACAACATCACATGGGTCACGGGGTGGCACGGTGGCTCAGTGGTTAGCACTGCTGCCTCATAGCACCAGAATCCCAGGTTCGATTCCAGCCTCGGGCGATTGTTTGTGTGGAGTTTGCACGTTCTCCCCGTGTCTGCGTGGGTTTCCTCCGGGTGCTCCAGTTTCCTCCCACAGCCCAAAGATGTGCAGGTCAGGTGAACTGGCCATACTAAATTGCCCGTAGTGCGAGGTGCATTAGTCAGAGGGAAATGGGTCTGTGTGGGTTACACTTAGGAGGGTCAGTGTGGATTGGTTGGGCCGAAGAGCCTGTTTCTGCACTGTAGAGAATCTAATCTAACGGGTCTCTGGATTAACAGTCATTAGGCCATCACCTCCCCATATTTAGGGAATTACTTTCCCATAATTAGGGTATAGTGAAAACTGCAAATGCTGGAAGGGCAGCATCAGAGGAGCAAGAGAGTCGATGTTTCGGGATAGATGAAAGGTCTGACCTGAAACATCGATTCCCTTGCTCTTCTGACGCTGCTTGACTTGCTGTGCTTTTCCCAGCTCCACTCTTTATCAATCAGCAACCATACCCCACCCCACCCCAATGATTAGCTTAATTAGATAATTAGATTGTAGTATAGAATCAAGGGCTCCGATGTCAGCACGAGCTAGTTATCCATAACATAATGGGCAGTGCCTCTCAATGTAGGTCCTTGTAAAAAGTAACATTGACAGAGAAGTTTGTAGAGAAAGCAACATAGTTAACATTGCGAGTTTGGTTTGACTATGCTTTTGAACCAGGGCTTGAAACATGAACTCTCCACAGACACTGCCAGACCTTAGATTAGTTTAAATTCCCTACAGTATGGAAACAGGCCATTTGGCCCAGCAAGTCCACACCAACACAGTGAAGAGTAACCCGCCCAGACCCATTCTTCTATCCTATGTTTACCCCAGACTAATGCACCTAACACTATGGGCAATACACCTAACCTGCATATCTTTGGATAGTGGGAGGAAGCCAGAGCACCCAGAGGAAACCCACACAGACACAGGGAGAATGTGCACACCCCACACCGGCAGTCCCCCGAAGTGGGAATCAAGCCCAGGCCCCTGGCACTGTGAGGCAGCAGTGCTAACCACTGGGCCACTGTGCTGTCCTCTTGAGAAACCTGCTGAGTTTCTCCAGCATTCTCTCTGTTTAAGATTCCCAGCATCTGCAATTATAAAAGCAAACTACTGCAAAGAGTGGGTGCAAAACAATTTGTTAGGAATTAAAATTGCAACAAGTTTATTTTAAAATGCTCTTTGAGTTGAGCTTCCCCATCTTCACTTTGCAGGACAACCACTTAAGATGAGCTGCTAAACCTGCCTATCAACATTATAAAACATTTTTCCATTATTTATAGCACCTAACTGAAACTATTCTATAATACTGGAGTTTCCAAGCTCAAAATTATTTTAATTGTTGGATGTGAATTACATATGGTTATCGATAGATATATATAAATTTAGGTGTTTTGTCCCTCCCTTCCTTCTTCTCTTGAAATATTTACTTTCCTTACTATAAAAGATGGAAATTTTCCTTTATTTTTGCTGAAATATCGCAGACAAATCCAAAAGTGCAAAATGTTTCAATTTGTGTTTATGCTTCTAATGAACATCACTAATAGACACTTTCTAGTCAACGTGTTAAAGTATGCTAATACACACCTGTGGAACAGATGGGACTTAAATCCTGTTCCAGAGGTCGAGACATTACCACTGCACCACAATCTGTGTCACTAAATGACTGGAAGAGGATGAGAAAATAAAACACGTCCTCACAATTAAAGCAGGTTCAATCATTTAAAGCAGGTTCACACCGCCCTGTGGCCCAACATTTCAACTCCCCCTCCCACTCTGCCGAGGACATGGAGGTCCTGGGCCTCCTTCACCGCCGCTCCCTCACCACCAGACGCCTGGAGGAAGAACGTCTCATCTTCCGCCTCGGAACACTTCAACCCCAGGGCATCAATGTGGACTTCAACAGTTTCCTCATTTCCCCTTTCCCAAACTCACCGCAGTTTCAAACTTCCAGCTCAGCACTGTCCCCATGACTTGTCCTACCTGCCCATCTTCTTTTCCACCTATCCACTCCCCCCTGACCTATCACCTTCATCTCCTCCCCCACTCACCCATTGTACTCTATGCTACTTTCTCCCCACCCCCACCCTCCTCTAGCTTATCTCTCCATGCTTCAGGCTCTCTGCCTGTATTCCTGATGAAGGGCTTTTGCCCGAAACGTCGATTTTACTGCTCCTCGGATGCTGCCTGAACTGCTGTGCTCTTCCAGCACCACTAATCCAGAATCTGGTTTCCAGCATCTGCAGTCATTGTTTTTACCTACTCAACTTAGGTTCATTCAACACAATTTTTCAGAGAGTCAGGCAGCATCCGAGGAGCAGGAACATTGACTTTTCGGGTAAAAGCCCTTCCTCTATTCCTGATGAAGGGCTTTTACCCGAAACATCAATTTTCCTGCTCCTCGGATGCTGCCTGACCTGCTGTGCTTTTCCAGCACCGCTCTAATCTAGACTCTGGTCTCCAGTATCTGCAACCCTTGTTTTTACCTAACACATTTTTTCAGTCAATGTCTAAAGAAATTCATATAGTGATGATAATTTCACTTTTCTCAGGAATGGCAGGAAAGAGCTTGTCATGATAATCCAAAGGTCAATCCCTAATTCAAATTTTAAAGCACGGATCATCACTGCAGCTACGATTGGTGCATGATCTGCCAAAATTGGAAAGCCCACAGCTTGTGAGCCAGGTAAAGAAGGTCCACATTGATCTAATTAATTGACAGACCAAGCTCACAGGGCTTAGCAAGATTTAAATATAAGAACAAGACAGTTGTGATAGAACTTTAAAAACCATTAGTTAGGCCATAACTGTAATATCATGCGCAATTCAGGTCTTATCATCACAGAGCCAATATAATTGTACAGAGGAGATTCATGAAGAGGTCCGAAGAAGAGACATATTGAACTGGAAACATTAACTCTTTTTCTGTCTCCATTGATGAGGTCTGAGCTTCTCATAGAGTCACAGAGTCTTACAGCATGGCAACTGACCGTTCAGTCCAGCCAGTCCATGCCAATCATGTTCTCAAACTAAATTAGTTGCACTTGCCTCCATTTGGTCCAGATCCATTCAAATCTTTCTGATTCATTTACTTATCCAAATGTTTTTTAATGGTTCTAACTGTACTTGTGTCCACCACTTCCTCAGGCAGTTTATTCCACAGGCGAACCACTCGCTATATAAAAAGGTTACCCCACATGTTCTTTTTAAAACATCCTCCTCTCATCTTAAAAATATGCCTCCTAATTTTGAACTCCCCCACCTTAGGTAAAATATCCTTTTGATTCACTTTATCTATCCCACTCATGACTTTTTGAAGATGATGTCTATCCCTCAATCTCCTACACTCCAGAGAAAAAGCTCCCAGCCTATTCTTTTAACTCAAACCCTCCAGCTCTGGCAACATCCTGGCAAACCTTTTCTGAGCACTTTCCAATTTAAAACTATTTTTCCTAGAGCAGGCTGACTAATGTGGAGAATACAAAGATTGGTGGAATTGCAGACAGTGAGGGGGATTGTCAGAGGACACAGCAGGATATAGATCAGTTGGAGACATGGGCAGGAAAATGGCAGATGGAGTTTAATCCATACAAAAGTGAGCTAATGCATTCTAAAAGGTCAAATACAGGTGAAAATTATACAGTGAATGGTAGAATCCTAAGAAGTATTGATATATAGAGGAATCTGGGTGCATAGGCCCACAGATCACTGAAGGTGGCAGTGCAGGGAGATAACGCAGCAAAATGTCTGTGAACTCTTAGTTAGGCCGCACTTGGAATATTGCATACAGTTCTGGTCATCACAATACCAGAAGGATATGGATGTTTTGGAGATGGTACAGAAAAGGTTTACCAGGATATTGCCTGGTATGGGGGATTTTAGCTATGAAAAAAGGTTGGACACTCTGGGTTTGTTTTCATTGGAACACAGGAGGTTGAGGAGCAACCTGGTAGAAATTTATAAGATTGTGAATGGCTTGGATAGAGTGGAAAGTATGAGGCTGTTCCCCCAGGGTGAAGGGATCAATTATTCAGGGACACAGTTTCAAGATGCGAGGGGAGAAGTTTAAAAGAGATGAGCGAGGGAAATTTTTTTCATACAAAAGCTGGTAAGGGCCTGGAACAGGCTGTCGGTGGATGTGGTGGAGGCAGACACAATAGCAGCTTTCAAGAAATACCTGAGTGAATACATGGGTAGGAAGGGAATAGAAGGATACGGGCCCTGTAAATGAAGACAGTTTTAGTATGGAGGGAGAACAAGTGCAGGCTTGGAGGGCCATCAGGCCTGTTCCTTTGCTGTATTGTTCTTTGTTCTTAGAACTGGACACAGGGCTACAGAAGAGGTTTCACCAACATCCTGTACAATCTCATCATGACATCCCAACTCCGAAAATCAAAGGTCTGAACAATGAAGGCAAAACTCCATCTTAACCACACTGTCTGCATGTGATGCAAATTGCAAAGAATTATGTACTGAACCCCTAGGTCTCTCTATCCTGCAACACTATCCAGGGCCTTACCACTTCCAAGCACTTGCTGTTTTCATTTCTGATTTCTAGCCACCTCGGTAACTTGCTTTCCTTTTGGATTTACAAGGGTCTTGCCAGGACCAGAAAGAAACAGCCTTTAGGAGAAGGATGGGATTGTTCTCCTTCAAACAGAGGGAGCTGAGGAAAGTCATAGAGTCATAGGAATGTACAGCACGGAAACAGACCCTTCGGTCCAACTCATCCATGTTGACCAGATATCCCAAACCAACCTAGTCCCATTTGCCCATATTCCTCCAAACCCTTCCTATTCATATACTCATCCAGATGCCTTTTAAATGTTAGAATTGTACCAGCCTCCACCACTTCCTCTGGCAGCTTATTCCATACATGCACTACCCTCTGTGTTAAAAAGTTGCCCCTTAGGTCCCTTTTAAATCTTTCCCCTCTCACACTAAACCTATACCCTCTAGTTCTGGATGCCCCACCCTAGGGAAAAGGCCATGTCTATTTATCCTATCCATGCCCTTCATGATTTTATAAATCTCTGTAACGTCACCCCTTAACCTCCGATGCTCCAGGGAAAACAGCCCCAGCCTGTTCAGCCTCTCCCTGTAGCTCAAATCCTCCAACCTTGGCAACATCCTTGTAAATCTTTTCTGAACCCTTTCAACTTCAAAACATCCTTCCTATCGGAAGGAGACCAGAATGGCACTCAATATTCCAAAAGTGGCCTAACCAGTTTCCTGTACAGTTGCAACATGACCTCCCAACTCCTATACTCAGTGCTCCAAGATTTTATTGAGACATACAAAATCCTGGGGATGCTGGTTAGAATGGATGGGAGGGATGCATTTACGTTCGCTAAGAGGTCAGTGCCTAATGGGGGCATAGATTTAATGCGATTGGTCAAAAGATTGGACGGGAGATAAGGAAAGCTTTTTTTTTATCCAGAGGGTGAAAGAGGTCTGGAACTCACTGCCTGAAACTGTGGAAGATGCAGAAACCTTCAAGTTACTTAAAAAGACAAGTCCCTCAATTGCAATAACCTGCAGGCTATGCACCAGATGCTGGGAAATGAGATTAGGTTGGGTGACTGTTATTTAGCTGGTGCAGATTTTAGAGGACAAGTGGTTCTCATTCTGTGTCATAATCGTGCTCTGATTTTGTATGATTTAAAAGTTCTGCTTCCTATTTTTCTACTGGTGAGGAGTGGGGGTGATTTGAGATCATATTGAGAAGCAGTGATATTTCAATTCCTATTAATCTTTAGCTATAAACATGGACAAGGAGTAACTCAATCTCAAACAGCACTGTGTTAAATGTACACAGCTGGCATGTATGTGAAAGTGTGTTATCTGTGTCATTTGTGAGCACCAGTGAAATAAATTTGGGCATGGAATACTACAAGACCACAATATAAAGCTATCCGTGATTTGGCACTAATTAGCACTCTCACTCAGGGATGTGACAAGGGCGACAGGGAAATGATAATACCACACTGATGTACAAAACAGCGGTCTTCTCTGTGTACGGACAAGGTTCATTATCAGGGTGGAATAAAAAAGAGCTTTAATCTGCATCTGGCGATTTTCACCACTCTTAGATGGTGCAGTGCCTAAAGATAAATGAGCTGAGCTCCCAGAGGCCATGGTATAAGGGGAGTAGTGTAGAGTAACAAGAAGGAACTAAATGCCATGAACTTGGATGACTCACACAAAAGCAATATGCCAAAGAGTGACTGTTCCTGTTAGAGTTCAAGCTTTTTCATTTTTAACCACAATTTGCACTTACAAAAATATTTTCTAAATCTATTTTTAATTCCCGTTACTGTCAACAATCTTTGGAAAAATAGGATTACATGAAGTTTATTTATTGGAATGGTGTGTCTTGTTAATGTGATCTTGTCTGAAATTGCTCAAGCTTTTTACCATAAAATGCCACAAATTAACTGCACTTGGTGTATTACAAGGGCTCACTGTGTTCAATATGATTGCACAATGAATGTTGATTTTTTTTTGTTATTCACATAGGAGAAGTGTAATAGTGACACTGCCAGTACTTGTTACCCCATCTACGTGGACTGGCAGCTCAAGGAGGTAGTCAGCTGTCACCTTGTCCGGGGAAACTATAGGTGGACAAGAAATGTTGGCCTGGTCAGCAAAACAAATAATGATTTCAAAATTGACCTGCACAAGATGGCAGTAAGCTATCCCCTTAAGCAACTGCAGTCGACATGATAATAGATACACTTTAAGTAAGGGATTTCCACATATTTAACCCAATGACAGTGAAGGAATGGTGGCATATTTCCAAGTCAGAATGGTGTGTGGTTTGAAGGGGAACTTATGGTGGTGGTGTTCCCATGCATCTGCTGCCCTTGCCTATCTAGAGGTTGAGGTTGCAGGTTTGAAGGGCTGAAGGAGTCTTGATGAGTCATTGCATTGCATTTTGTAGATAGAGTCATGGAACTATACAGCAGGGAAACAGATTTATCAGTCCAACTCATCCAAGCTGAGCAGATATCCGAAATTACTCCAATCCAGATATCTAGATATCCGATATTAATCTAGTCCCATTTGCCAGTCTTTGGCCCATATCCCTTCAAACTCTTCCTATTCATATACACATCCAGATGCTTTTTAAATGGTTTAATGGTTCCAGCCTCCACCACTTCCTCTGGCAGCTCATTCCATACATGCACCACCCCGTACATGAAAAATTTGCCCCTTTGGCTCCTTTTAAATCTTTCCCCTCTCACCTTAAACCTAATACCTCTAGTTTTGGACTCCCCCACCACAGCCTATTCAGACTCTTCCGACAGCCCAGCCCAAACTGACAACACCCTTGTAAATCTCTTCTGAACCCTTTCACGTTTCACAGCATCTTTCCAAAGCAGGAAGACCAGAATTGAATGCAACATACAAAAGTGGCCTAATCAATGTCCTGTAAGCTGCAACATGACCTCCCAACTCCTATACTCATTGCACTGATCAATAAAGAAAAGCATGCTGAACACCTCACTCACTATCCTGTCCACTTGGGACTCCACTTTCAAGCAACAATGAACCTGCACTCCAAGGTCCCTTTGATCAGCAACACTCCTTAGAACCTTACCATTAAGTGTATAAGTCCTGCTCTGATTTGCCTTTCCAAAATACAGCACCTCACATTTATTGAAATTAAACTCCATCTGCCACTCCTTGGTCCATTCACTCAATCAAGGTCCCATTGTACTCTGAGGTATCCTATGTGAATGTACCTACTAGAGAAGGTACAAAACGTGACCTACGCTTGGGAAATAAGGCAGGGCAGGTGACTGAGGGGTCAGTGGATGAGCATTTTGGGGCCAGCGGCCATATTAGATTAGATTAGATTAGATTACTTTATAGTGTGGAAACAGGCCCTTCGGCCCAACGAGTCCACACCGCCCCGCCGAAGCGCAACCCACCCATACCCCTACATCTACCCCTTACCTAACACTACGGGCAATTTAGCATGGCCAATTCACCTGACCTGCACATCTTTGGACTGTGGGAGGAAACCGGAGCACCCGGAGGAAACCCACGCAGACACGGGGAGAATGTGCAAACTCCACACAGAGAGTCGCCTGAGGCGGGAAATCTAATATTCTATTAGATTTATAATAGTGATGGAAAAGGATAGACCCGACTAGGCAAAAACTTTCAAAAGCTGATTGGGAGCAGATGTCCACAGGTCAAGGGTCAGCTGGAAAATGGGAAGCCTGTAGAAATGAGATAACAAGAGTCCAGAGTAGGTATATTCCTGTTAGGGTGAAAGGAAAGTCTTCGAGGAGAAAGTGAGGACTGCAGATGCTGGAGATCAGAGCTGAAAATGTGTTGCTGGAAAAGTGCAGCATGTCAGGCAGCATCCAAGGAGCAGGAGAATCGACGTTTCGGGCATAAGCCCTTCTTCAGGAATGAGCTCATTCCTGAAGAAGGGCTTATGCCCGAAACGTCGATTCTCCTACTCCTTGGATGCTGCCTGACCTGCTGTGCTTTTCCAGCAACACATTTTCAGCTCTGAAAGGAAAGTCTGGTAGGTATAGGGAACGCTGGATGACTAAAGAAATTGAGGGTTTGGTTAATAAAAAGAAGGAAGCATATGTTATTGGTTCGGCTGCATTTAGAATACTGTGTGCAGTTCTGGTCGCCAAATTACCAAAAGGATGTGGACACTTTGGGGAGGGTGCAGAGAAGGTTTACAAGGATGTTGCCTGGTATGGAAGGTGCTAGCTATGAAGAACAGTAGAGTAGGTTAGGTTTATTTTCTCTAGAAAAAAGGAGATGGAGGCGGGACCTGGTTGAGGTTTACAAAATCATAAAAGGTATAGACAGGGTGGATAGAGACAAGCTTTTTCCCCAGGGTGAGGGATTCAATAACGAGACGTCATGCTTTCAAGGTGAGAGGTGGAAAGTTAAAGGGGGATACACGCGGCAAGTACTTCACACAGAGGGTGGTGGGCATTTGGAACGTGTTGCCAGCAGAGGTGGCAGAGGCAGGCATGGTAGATTCATTTAAGATGCATCTGGACAGATGCATGAGTAGGTGGGGAGCAGAGGGATACAGATGCTTAGGAATTGACCAACAGCTTTAGACAGTAGATTTGGATCAGCTCTGGTTTGAAGGGGTGAAAGGCCTGTTCCTGGGCTGTAAATTGTTCTTTGATCTTTGTCAGGCATAGACAGGAGAGAGGTCAAGTAAATCCTTAGAGGAGTATAAATGCAGTAGGTTAATGCTTAAGAGGAAAATCAGGAGGGCAAAAAGGGGACATGAGATAGCTTTAGCAAATAGAGTTAAGGAGAATATAAGGGTTTTACACATATATTAAGGACAAAAAGGTAACTAGGTAGAGAATAGGGCCCCACAAAGATCAGCAAGGTGGCCTTTGTGTGGAGATGCAGGAGATGGGGCAGATACTAAATGAATATTTTGCATCAGTATTTACTGTTGAAAAGGACATGGAAGATATAGAATGTAGGGAAATAGATGGTGACATCTTGAAAAATGTCCATATTATAGAGGAGGAAGTGCTGGATGTCTTGAAATGCATAAAAGTGGATAAATCCCCAGGACCTGAACAGGTGTAACCTAGACCTCTGTGGGAAGCTGGTCAGTGATTGCTGGGCCTCTTACTGAGATATTTCTATCGTCAATAGTCACAGATGAGGTGCCAGAAGACTGGAGGTTGGCTAACGTGGTGCCACTGTTTAAGAAGGGCAGTAAGGACAAGCCAGGGAACTATAGACCAGCGAGCCTGACGTCGGTGGTGGGCAAGTTGTTGGAGGGTGTCCTGAGGGACAGGATGTACATGTATTTGGAAAGGCAAGGACTGATTAGGGATAGTCAACATGGCTTTGTGCATGGGAAATCATATCTCACAAACTTGATTGAGGTTTTTGAAGAAGTAACAAAAAGGATTGATGCAGGCAAAGTGATAGATGTGATCTATATGGACTTCAGTAAGGCCTGCTGAGATTTGCTTTCCCCAAAATGCAGCACCTCACATTTATCTAAATTAAACAGGGTTTCCCATGGGAGACTGGTTAGCAAGGTTAGATCTCATGGGATATAGGGAGAACTCACCATTTGGATACAGAACTGGCTCAAAGGTAGAAGACAGAGGGTGGTGGTGGGGGGTTATTTTTCAGACTGGAGGCCTGTGACCAGTGGAGTGCCACAGGGATCGGTGCTGGGTCCTCTACTTTTCATTATTTATATAAATGATTTGCCTGTGAGCATAAGAGGTGTAGTTAGTAAGTTTGCAGATAACACCAAAATTGGAGGTGTAGTGGACAGTGAAGAACGTTACCTCAAGTTACAACAGGATCTTGACCAGATGGGCCAATGAGCTGAGAAATGGGAGATGGAGTTTAATTTAGATAAATGTGAGGTGCTGCATTTTAGGGAAAGCAAATCTTATCAGGACTTATACACTTAATGGTAAGGTCCTTACGGAGACATGGCTAGATCAGGGACAGGATTGGCTGTTGCAGGTTCCAGGGTTTAAATGTTTTAGTAGGGTCAGAGGTGGGGGTAAAAGAGGGGGGTGTGTGGCTTTGCTTGTCAAAGATAGTATTACAGCGGTGGAAAGGAAGATGGACGAAGATTTGCCATCTGAGGTAGTTTGGGTTGAGGTTAGGAATAGGAGAGGTGAGGTCACCCTGTTAGGAGTCTTTTACAGGCCTCCTAATAGTCCTAGAATCGTTGAAGAAAGGATTGTGAAGATGATTCAGGAGAAGAGTGACAGTAATAGGGTGATTGTTATGGGAGACTTTAACTTTCCTGATATTGATTGGAAAAGCTATAGCTCCAGTTCGTTAGATGGGTCAGTGTTTGTGCAATGTGTGCAGGAGAGTTTCCTGACACAATATGTAGATAAGCCAACAAGAGGTAAGGCCATACTGGATTTGGTTCTGGGTAACGAACCAGGCCAGGTATTAGAACTAGAGGTAGGTGAGCACTTTGGGGACAGTGACCACAATTCGGTGATTTTAACTCTCGTGATGGAGAGGGATAAGTGTGTACTACAGGGCAAGAGTTATAGCTGGGGGCAGGGAAATTATGATGCGTTGAGGCATGACTTAGGATGTGTGGATTGGAAAAGTAGATTCCAAGGCAAGAGCGTAATTGATATGTGGAACTTGTTCAAGGAGCAACTATTGAGTGTCCTTGATAAGTACGTACCTATCAGACAGGGAGGAAAGGGTCGTGTGAGGGAGCCATGGTTTAATAAGGAATTGGAATCCCTTGTTAAATGGAAGAGGGCGGCCTTTGTAAAGATGAGGCGTGAAGGTTCAATAGGGGCGATTGAGAGTTATAAGGTAGCCCGGAAGGACCTGAAGAGAGAGCTAAGAGCAGCAAGGAGGGGACATGAAAGGTCCTTAGTTGGTAGGATTAGGGAAAACCCTAAGGCTTTCTATAGGTATGTTAGGAATAAAAGAATGACTAGGGTAGGAATAGGTCCAATCAAGGATAGTAATGGGAAGTTGCGTGTGGAGGCTGAAGAGATTGGGGAGGCACTGAATGAATACTTTTCGTCAGTATTCACTCAGGAACAGGACATTGTTGTCGATATGAATACTGAGGCACGAATAAGTAGAATGGATGGCTTTGAGATATGTAGAGAAGAGGTGTTGGAAATTCTGGCAAGGGTGAAAATAGATAAGTCCCCTGGGCCTGATGGCATTTATCCTAGGATTCTCTGGGAAGCAAGGGAGGAGATTGCAGAGCCATTGGCCTTGATTTTTGTGTCCTCTTTGTCTACAGGAGTAGTGCCAGAGGACTGGAGGCTAGCAAACGTGGTTCCCTTGTTCAAGAAGGGGAGTAGGGATAATCCTAGTAACTATAGGCCAGTGAGTCTCACTTCTGTTGTGGGCAAAGTCTTAGAGAGAATTGTAAGGGATAGGATTTATGCACATCTGGATAAGAATAATGTGATCAAGGATAGTCAGCATGGTTTTGTGAAGGGCAGGTCGTGCCTCACAAACCTTATTGAATTCTTTGAGAAGGTGACTAAGGAGGTAGATGAGGGGAAAGCGGTAGATGTGGTATATATGGATTTTAGTAAGGCGTTTGATAAGGTCCCCCATGGTAGGCTACTGCAGAAAATATAGAGATATGGCATTGAGGGTGAGTTGGAGGTTTGGATTAGGAATTGGCTCTCTGGAAGAAGACAGAGGGTAGTAGTTGATGGCAAAGGTTCATCTTGGAGTGCCGTCACTAGCGGTGTTCCGCAAGGATCTGTTTTGGGACCATTGCTGTTTGTCATTTTTATAAATGACCTGGAGGAAGGGTTAGAAGGTTGGGTGAGCAAGTTTGCAGATGATACGAAAGTCGGAGGAGTTGTAGACAGTGAGGAAGGATGTGGCAGGTTACAGCGGGATATAGAGAAGCTGCAGAGCTGGCAGAAAGGTGGCAAATGGAGTTCAATGTAGCTAAGTGTGAGGTGATTCACTTTGGTAAGAGTAATAAAAAGATGGGGTACTGGGCTAATGGTCGGATACTTGGTAGTGTGGAAGAGCAGAGGGATCTTGGTGTCCATGTACACAGATCTCTGAAAGTTGCCACCCAGGTAAATAGTGCAGTGAAGAAGGCATATGGCGTACTGGCTTTTATTGGTAGAGGAATTGAGTTCCGGAGTCCTGAGGTCATGCTGCAGTTGTATAAGACTCTGGTGCGGCCGCATCTGGAATATTGTGTGCAGTTTTGGTCGCCATACTATAGGAAGGATGTGGAGGCACTGGAACGGGTGCAGAGGAAGTTTACCAGGATGTTGCCTGGTATGGTAGGAAGATCCTATGAGGAAAGGCTGAGGCACTTGGGGTTGTTTTCATTGGAGAAAAGAAGGTTTAGGGGTGACTTGATAGAGGTGTACAAGATGATTAGGGGGTTAGATAGGGTTGACAGTGAGAACCTTTTTCCACGTATGGAGTCGGCTATTACAAGGGTGCATAGCTTTAAATTAAGGGGGGGTAGATATAGGACTGATGTTAGGGGTAGGTTCTTCACTCAGCGAGTCGTAAGTTCATGGAATGCCCTGCCAGTAGCAGTAGTGGACTCTCCCTCTTTATGGGTATTTAAGCGGGCATTGGATAGGTATATGCAGGATAGTGGCTTAGTGTAGGTTAGGTGTGCTTTGATCGGCGCAACATCGAGGGCCGAAGGGCCTGTACTGCGCTGTAATGTTCTATGTTCTATGTTCTATGTCCTAAGGAGTGTTTCTGAACAAAGAGACCTTGGAGTGCAGGTTTATAGCTCCTTGAAAGTGGAGTCGCAGGCAGATAGGATAGTGAAGAAGGCATTTGGTATGCTTTCCTTTACTAGTCAGAGTATTGAGTACAGGAATTGGGAGGTCAAGTTGTATCTGTACAGGACATTGGTTCGGTCACTTTTGGAATATTGCGTGCAATTCTGGTCTCTTTCCTATCGGAAAGATGTTGTGAAACCTGAAAGGGTTCAGAAAAGATTTACAAGGATGTTGACAGGGTTGGAGGATTTGATCTATGGGGAGAGGTTGAATAGGTTAGGGCTGTTTTTCCCTGGAATGTCAGAGGCTGAGGGGTGACCTTATACAGGTTCATAAAATCATGAAGGGCATGGACAGAATAAATAGACAAAGTGTTTTCCCTGAGGTGGGGGAGTCCAGAACTAGAGGGCATAAGTTTAGGGTGAGAAGGGAAAGATATAAAAGAGACCTAAGGGGCAATTTCCTCACACAGAGAGTGGTTCGTGTATGGAATGAGCTGCCAGAGGAAGTGGTGGAGGCTGGTACAATTGCAACATTTAAAAGACATTTGGATGGGTATATGAATAGGAAGGGTTTAGAGGGATATGGACCATGTGCTGGGAGGTGGAACTAGATTGGGTTGGGATATCTGGTTGGCATGGACAAGTTGGACCGAAGGATCTGTTTCCATGCTGTACATCTCTATGACTCTATGACTCTAAGTGATGAATAGTGTACCAGCGCCAATCCAGTGGTACACACTGCTGTCATTGAGCGCCTTTGGTGGAGGGAGTGAATATTTAAATTGTGGATGAGATGTCAATCCAGTGTGTCCTGTGTCTTTGATGGTGTCGAGCTTCTTGAGTTTATTTGGAACTGCTCCCACCTCGGCAACTGGAGAGTTTTCTATCATATGCCTGAGTTGTGCTTTGTAAATGGTTGACAGGCTATATAGAATTAAAAATAGGGTCTCACCACAGAATTCCCAACCTCAGACTTGCTCTTGTACATAATATGCCTCCAGCCAGTAAAAGGTTTTCCCTTTAATACTCATTCATTTCAATTTTGCTCGGGTTTTGATACCATACTCTGCCACCTCAGGAATTGAACTCATTGGTCCACGATTTGACCAAGGCTGTAATTAGACCCCTCGGCAGTATGCCAAACTGAATATCTTTGCATTAGTCTGAGGTTCACTTGATAACATTGTCAAAAACACCTTCCAAATAATGTGTATGTGATTGTCAGTAGACTGTTAAGGCAGGAATTCACTGGATAAAAGTTGTCCTTGCTTTTGTGGAACTAGATACAGCCTGAACAACTTTCACTTTGTCAGATACATGTTCGAGTTGCATCTGTGCTGGAACAGCCTCAGTCTTGATGAGACAGTTCAAGCACAATCATTCAGTAACACATCCAGGATGCTGGCAAGGCCAATGGCTTTTCCTGTCTTAAGGGACTTCAGCCATTTCATGACATCATGTGAAATGAATCAAATAAGCTGAGAACTGGAGCCCATGATGTTGGGGACCTTTGGAGGAGGAGAAAGTGAGGACTGCAGATGCTGGAGATCAAAGTCGAGAGTGTGGTGTTCGAAAAGCACAGCAGGTCAGGCAGCATCCGAGGAGCAGGGGAATCGATGTTATGGGCAAAAGCCCTTCATCACTAATGACCTCATTACTGATGAAGGGCTTATGCCCGAAACATCAATTCTCCTGCTCCTTTGATGCTGCCTGTCCTGTTGTGCTTTTCCAGCACCACACTCTCGACCTTTGGAGGAGGTCATGCTGAATAAAGTATGTGGCACTTCTCCTTGAAGATGGTTGCAAATGGTTTCGCCTGAGCTTGTGCAAGGAGTACTGGACTCTCCCATTATTGAGGAAGGGGTGTTTATGGAACCTCCTGTTAGGTACAGAAACGTCAACAAGCAATCACATTGTTTCTCCTCAATGATGTTTAACATGGAGGAGCACTGATTCATCAACTAAGGGATAGCAGTGGCTAACAATCAGCAGATGGATTTCTTTCCCCTGTTTCAGCTGGTGCTATGAAGTTTCATAGGTTCAGATAAACATGGAGGACCCCCACAGATACTTCATCTTGACTTATTTTAAATTCACTCACAGAACAGTGTTTCTTGCCTGTCCCTACTTGCCCTTGAAAAGGTGGTGGTGAGCTGCCTTCTTGAATCCCTCACAAGCTGTTGGCTTTTAAATCTCTTCACATCTTTTCCCCTTCCACAAGTCAGTAACCTGCTCAGCCCTGAAGTCCTCAGAGATTTTCCTACTCATTTTGATGTGGGGGTCACTGACTGGTCCAGCATTTATTGACCATTCATAGCTGCCCTTGGAAACATGGTAATGGGTTGTCTTCTTAAACTGCTGCAATCCATGTCGTGTCGGCTGACTCACAATAGCAATAGAGAAGGAATTCCAGGATTTTGACCCAGCAACAGTGAAGGAACAGCAATATATTTCCAATAAGTCAGGATGGCGAGCGGCTTGGAGGGGAACTTGCAGGTGGTGGAGCTCCTGTGCATCTGCTGCCATTGTCCTTCTCGATGGGTGTGGTTGTGGGTTTGGAAGGCGCTGTCTGAGGATCTTTCGTGAGATTCTGCAGTGCATCTTGTCAGTCGTACACACTGTTGCTACTGTCAGTGATGGAGGGAGTGGATGTTTCTGGATGTGAAGAGAATCCAGCGGGCTGCTTTGCCCTGGACAGTGTCAAGCTTCCTGAGTGTTGTTGGAGCTGCACTCATCCAGGCAAGTGGGGTGTATTCCATCATGCTCCGGACTTGTACATTATTGATGGTGCACAGGCCTTGGGGAGTCAGGAGTGAGTTACTTGCTGCAGGATTTCTAGGTGTTGTAGCCACTGTATTTATTTGCTGTGTCCAGTTGAGTATCTGGTCAACGGTAACCACCAGAATGTTGATAGTGGGGCATTCAGCACTGGTAACAGTATTGAAAATCAAGGGGCAGGGTTAGATTGTCTGCTATTGGAGATGCTCATTGCCTGGCATTTGTGTGGTGCGAATGTTACTTGCCAGTTGTCAGCCCAAGTCTGATACTTTCCTGAACTTGTAGCATTTTATTTTATTACGAACATCTCTAAAGTGGACAAAAAAAATGAGATTATTGTGCTATGCTAACCAAGACATAAAATCATTGGGCTTGCATTTTCTTAGTGATTCCACTGGATTTCCAAGCTAAAACTATTGGGAGCTCTCAAGTAAATGGAGTAACTCAGATAAAGCAATGGACCTGAAAGTAGAAATTCTGTTGGATCTTATAAGGGCTGATTGCCCAGACAGTGGCATAATGTTGATGGATCTGGGCACAAGGTCAATGTGGCTATAGACCAGCAAGGGAAGAATGCCAGGCTCAACTTGCTGGAGGCAAAATCAGCACTTCTAATCTCAGACATTGCATTTAATGATGTTGGAAGAAAATTTAGTGTGTTGGCTATCTATCAATGTATAATCAGTCCCCCAAGACTAAAAGATTTCAAATGCTGCACTGAATGTGAAATATTGTATAAGTCTTCCAAGTGCCTATTGAACACCCCTGGCATTGACGTTGGAAATTTCAAAGACAAAGGCACATCTTGTCTATTCAACCCTACATGTGCCCCCTCAGTAAAAGTTAAGATTGTAGACCAACATTGTGCTATCCCATATTCAAGCAACATAAATTTACTGAATCATAGCTATTAGCCAATATCTCAGGTTGCACTATTATTAATCCTGGGTATGCCCAGTCCATAAGAAAGTAGGACCCAAAAGAGATGACAGCTCAGTGATACCCAGTTTGGGTTCTGCAAGGGCCAATCAGTTCCTGACCTCATTCAGCTTTAGACTAAACAAGTAAATTCTAGAAGTGAGGTATATGTGATAGCCTTTGACATCAAGCCCACATTTGACCAAGTGTGAGATGAAGGAGCCCGAGCAAAACTGGGATCAATGGGTATCAGGGGGCAAACTCTGTGCTGGTTGGTGTCATAACTGACACTTGTGAAGATAGTCATGGTTGTTGGAGGTCAGTAATCTCAGCTCCAGGATACCTCTGCAGGAGTTCCTCAGGGTAGAGTCCAAGGCCCAACTATCTTCAGCTGCTTTATCAATGATCTTCCCTCCATCTTAAGGTCAGAAGTGGGGATGTTTGCTGATGATTGTACAATGTTCAGTACCATTTTCAACTCCTCAGGTACTGAAGCAGTCCATGTTTAAGTGTAAGACCTGGACAATATCTGGGTTTAACCTGGGAAGTGTTAAGCAACATTCATGCCAGGAAAAGTGGCAGACAATAGTCACCCCCCAAAAAAGAGAGAAGCTAAGCAATTATTGCAGGAGATTATTTTACAAAATATAATCAGGGGTCTCAAAATCCAGGTTAATACTCAGTTATTCAGCCAACATTGGGAGACCCTATCCCAGGGGCGATTCCAAGTTAGTACTCTCAGTCCTTGAGGACTCATCAGATATTTATTCTTTATAAATTACATTTACACTTGGATCCCAAACACTCCTGTTTCAGAAGGCTTACCTTTTTTAAACAAGACTCCTGTTATTCCTGGTCTCACCATCCCCTGTCTTCCCCAGTGTTAGCCCATCGCCTCTCCGATGTCTGTGCATCCTTCTTACTGTTAACAAAGCCCCATTGCTTTGTCTAAGAGTATTGCTCTAGGTGTGGTAGAGAGTCACCTTCACTTTCCATCTCTATGGAAGGCATCAGGGTCAGTGCTGTAAAATTATATATCTGCTGCAGTCAGAGTGGACATGTTTGTGTGCGATTGCTTTTCTTTTTAACATGACTATTTTTCCTGAATAAGAATAAACGAGAAAAAAATTCTTAAATTATTTAAACACACTTAAACACACTATTTTATTTTAGTTCCAGTATGACATTTTCTCTCATACCATCCATCCTTGATATTCAATGGTATTAGCATTACTGAGTTGCCCACAGTCAACTCCTTGGGATTACTATTGGCTAAAAACTGGACTGGGCGTACAATATGAATCTAAGGCTATAAGCAAAGGTCAGAGGAACGAATCCTACAGTGAGTAACTCAGCTCCTGACTCCCCAAAGCTTGGGTGCAGGTGCAGTTGCAGCTCCAACAACACTCAAGAAGCTTGACACCATCCAGGACAAAGCAGCCCACTTGATTGGCACCACATCGACAAACATCCACTCCCTCTGCCACTAATGCTCAGTAGCAGCAGTGTGTACGATGTACAAGACGCACTGCAGAAATTCACCAAAGGTCCTCTTCCAAACCCACAACACTTCCATCGAGGGGGACAAGGGCAGCAGATACACAGGAACATCACCATCTGCAAGTTCCCCTCTAAGCCACTCACCATTCTGACTTGGAAATATATCACCGTTCCTTCACTGTCACTGGGTCAAAATCCTGGCATTCCTTCTCTAAAGGCAGTAAGGGTCAACCTGCAGCACATGGACCGCAGTATTTCCAAGGGCAGCTATGAATGGCCAATGCATGCTGGCCCATTGACAGAATGATTGGAATAATCTCAGAGGGTTTGATGAGCTGAGCAGATTACAGTTGTATGGAAGGGGCAAAGCTGTGAAGAGATCTAAAAACACGGATGAGAATTTTTAATTTACTGCTGGGATCTGGACTGAAAACAAAATTTGCTGGCGATCACAGCCAGCCAGGCAACATCAGTGGACAAAGAGCAAGCCAATGTTTTGAGTTTAAATGACACTTCATCAGAGAATTTTTAATGGAGGTAATACCTTCAGGAGGCACTGAAGGTTAGCGAGCAGAGCAGTTATGGTTGAACAGGATTTGGTGCAAATTAGGAGAAGTGCAGCAGTTTTTTATGACCTTAACAGAATCTGAAAAATTGATAGCTAGTCAAGGATTCATGGGGATCTATATTGATCTATACTGTGTTAGCAGCTGATTAGTTGATGCTGACATAAAGCTAAGCAAATTTGGAAATGGGAAAACAATTGGTCGTGGGGATGACGCAGTAATGTGGACCTCTAAGCCCATCTCCGAGTCACAACTCTTCTGAAACCAGCCCAATCTAATTGGGTGTTTGTTCCAACTCATTGATAGCAGCAAGGTACCATTGAAATGGGTTTAAAACACAATGATTGGTGTCTAAGTTGTAGGACGCAGCAATATAGGAACTGCTCAATAATAAAGGACCAACACGATGCACATAATAATATGGAACACCAAGAATAAAAGTGTTAAATAATCATTCACAGAAGGATGGCATGGTGTTTCAGTCAATAACACTGCCGCCTCACAGCACCAGGGACCTGGGCTCAATTTCACCCTCGGGAGCCTTTGTGTGGAGTTTGCACATTCTCCCCGTGTCTGTGTGGGTTTCCTGCTGGTGCTCTGGTTTCCTCCCACAGTCCAAAGATGTGCAGGTCAGGTGGATTGGCCATGGGAGCTGCAGGGTTACAGGGATGGGGTGGGTCTGGGTGGGGTGCTCTTCAGTGGGTGGCTGTGGACTGAGTGGGCCGAATGGCCTGCTTCCGCGCTGTAGGGATTCTATGGTTGGCATTCTCAGCTTCAGGGAGAGAATTGGAAATATCTGACTTGTGCACCATAAGATGTTAATTCTGATGAATTGCAAGATAATATTATAAAATTGGGATTGAAAGTACATTATGGATGCAGTGAAGTGATTTTTATTCTTCTCTAGTGAGGCCTGTAATTACTTAATGTCTTAAAAAAGCTGATGCCAAATGTGGAAAAAAGTCATTGCATTTCCAGCTTTGACATTTCTCAACCTTGATGAGCAGAAATGTTCATTCAGAAGACATTTAAAGTATAAAGAATGGTAACTTTGAAAATATTAGAAAGGAAGTTGCTTACAAAAGCTCCTCCAGTCATATCTTACATTCTCAAATTGTCCTGGCAACCAAGGAGATATGAGTCACAATAAGAGTCTGGAAATTTGGCAGCCAGGCTTCATAATCTTACACTTGTATCACACACCACCTGCATATTCATCTAATTAAACCATTTCCAATTCCAGAAAACAGTTTATTCCTCAGAAGGTGCCTACAGGGATATATCTGCACACGCAATTGTTCCCAAGATATGTGAAATCTCTGCAATTGAATGAGATTCATCTGTGACTCATATGACTTTTGAGAGCCACAGGTAATGCGTTGCTCTTGGCTTTGTGGCTCTCCAAATCTATGTTTAAGAACTCACAGAAGTCTCTTATCCAGACAGTAATAATGCAAAGCCTGTGCCACTGTTATGACAAGAAATGCCAACCTAGGGCAATACACTTAATCCTCAGTGAGTTTTGCTTCCAGTGGGGGCATTGAAAAAACTCTTAAAAGCCTGATTCAGTAATGTGTCTGCATGCTCAAACTGCCTTTATGTGCTTCTGGGATAGCAGAAGCCAAGATGAAACAGTTTAGGAATTGAAGCAAGTTATTTAGAATACAGCACACGTAACAGCATGTGCCAGGAATACCTCCAGATAACGAGTGGAAAAGCCCAGTGGAATTTTCTTCCAAAAGTTGGTAGGAAACATTTGTGTGAATTGTTGTTTTGAAAATGTCACAGAGCCAAAAGTTCTGCCAGTCCAAACAAAGGTAATGCAATTCTCAAGTACTCTGGTGTGGAAATGTAGCAATTTTTTTTTACAGGGGGCAGTTGTTGTAAATCATTGGCTTTTCCTTTGGCTTCCTTGGACAAAAAACTAGAGCAAAAAATCGATAAACATTGTTCTGTACACTTGATCGTTGAAGGTCCTCCACTAAAAATACGTTATAATTCGACAACAGCAATGAGGTTGGTGACCCAACACCAAGGCATGTGCAAATAGTTTTTAATTGCACATGCAACTAATGATTAGTTGGTTGCAAGACAAGGGTGCCTTGCTTCTGATAATCGCTGGGAATAGTCTGTGCAAGGGACAATAAATCAAGCTGTTGAAGGTGCTGCACTTGACAGAGAACAAGCTTTTCAAAAAGAAAGATGTGCAATTAACACATCTCAAAACAATTCACATTTAGAAACCCAGGGGCAATTTTTCTTTGGGGTTCCAAAGGGCAAAGAGGTGACTAAGAAACAGAAACAATATTAAACCGAGTTGTTTTGGGAGAGGAAGCATCAGTTCAGTTCAATGGGCACTGGGGTGACAGTACGTGATTCATTCCTTCGGTAAAAGAATGTTTTCGTGTGCAGCTTGTTCTCCTGCGTAATAGCTGCACGCAGCTAGGTACTCAGCTAGGTACTCCCACATGAGTAATGCACAGGTTAATGGGGGCGTGCAGGAGGAGATGGTGTGAGGGGGTGCTCATGTTTATGCAAGTCTAGGGCCCCCTTAAATCTAGAATGCTGACGGAACTCATCAAGACTGGCAGCATCTGTGGAGAGAGAAAAACAGAGTCGGGTGTGACTCTTCTTCAAACCAGTTGTTCAGAAAGCGAACTGCTCTGAAGAAGATGCATGTTCTGGGGGTGTCTCTCTCTCTCTCCCCCAATAGCATGAGCTTCCTTCAGCATTCTCTGTGTTTGTTGTGGATTGGCAGTTTAATTGACCTGGTTCGATCACTTAAACCTGACTAGCAGTAGTTCAAATCATCCTGTATATCTTATAGGGAAAAGGGAGGCAACAAGTGACGGAAGCAGCTGGAGAAGATGGTGCATGAAGACTGGCTAACAGGTACGCACCGAGATTCCCACAGGTAAGAGTACTGGCCTGGAGACAGGTAAAGGACAAGTGATTGGATCTATTCACAGGGATCAGGAGACCCTCTGAAGAAAAGTAGTGGGAACAATATGCATTGCTGCCAATGCAATGAATGCAGCTCTGAAAATGTGGATGCATCATGAATTCCATAAGTGGTTAAAGTCAGTGAATTAATCTTCAAATATCACACATTGTTCCAGTAACCTACCACACTGATGATTGTCTCAGGGTCACATCGAGATCTCGATTCAGACATCAATATGCATTGTTGCAGAGCTCATGTACAAGTCACATACCATGCACTCACTGCCTGCTATTCAACTATTTAACTATGACAGTCATACCCAAAACACAGCAGATAGCCCAGACACCACTTAAATTAAAGTGATGTATTTGCAAACGCTGGAGATCTGAAACAAATACAGAGAATGCTGGAGACACTCTGCAGGTTTGGCAACATCTGTGGAAGCCACAATATGGAGGTGACGGTGTTGGACTGGAGTAGACATCGGTGTGTCTTCTTACACAACACATCATGCAGATGAATGCCCAGTATTTTGGCATCACTGATGATATCATTATTCCAGACCAGTCCACTGTATTATTCATATTTTAGCCACCGCATCAAAGCAGATAGTGGTTACAGGATGGATACAGGGCATCTAGAGAAACTCAGCAGGTCTCCAAGTCTTAGTAGTGGATAGAGAAATAGAATTAATATTTCGAGTCTCATATGAATTCTTCAGAACTGAAGAAGAATCATACTGAACTCAAAACATTAACTCTGTATCCCTCTCCACCGATGTCCTCAGAAGTCACACAACACCAGGTTTTAGCCCAGTGTAGTTATTTGAAATCACAAGCTTTGGAATGCTGGTCTTCACCAAATGAAGAAGCAGTGCACCAAAAGCTTGTGATTTGAAATAAACCTGTTGGACTATAATCTGGTATCATGTGACTTAGGAGAACATCGGTGGAGAGAGAAACAGTGTTAATGTTTCGAGTTCAGTATGACTCTTCTTCAGTTCTGAGGAATTCATATGAGACTCGAAGTGTTAACTCTGTTTCTCTCTCCACTGAGGCTCGCAGACCTGCTGAGTTTTTCCAGCATGCCCTGTATCCGCCCTGTAACCACTGTCTGCTTTGATGCAGTGGCTAAAATATGATTAATACAGCAGGCTGTTATGGAATAGTGAAATCACCAGTGATGCCAAAATACTGAGCATTCATCTGCATGATGCGCAGAGTATGAAAACACATCAATTGCTTATTCAGGACATGGTACCCTTTGCATGTGGGATATATTTCTACACTTAGACGCAACACTACAAACCCACAGTGAGCAGCAGCAGCTGCCCCTTGCCCTGAAAAGCCACATTCATGTGTCAACTTTGCTCTCGAACCAGAACATTGTCAAAAAATTGTCAGCATAGCGACAATTTTTTTTTGATTCCTAACTGCTCCAGCCTCTGACAATCCCAATCCAAAAATGATTTTATGCACAATCGTCTTCACAGCTCCTGGTGGTGCTCCCTTTATTCTTACTGTGAGCTTCCAGGTCTGCCTGCAAGTGGAGTCATAGAGACCTGCAGAACTGAGAAAAGGCCCTTCTGCCCATCATATCTGTGACTAGGCAAAAACAATGATCTAACTATTCCTGTCTCATTTTCTAGCATTTGGCCCATTGTCTTGACATTGCAAGTGCACATCTCAATACTGATTAAATGTTAAAAAGATTTCTGCATCTACCTTACAGGCAAAGTTAAAAATCACACAACACCAGGTTATAGTCCAACAGGTCTATTTGGAAGCACAAGCTTTAGAAGCGCTGCTTCTTCATCACTTCACAACCACCTGTTGGACTATAACCTGGTATTGTGTAATTTTTAACTTTGTCCACTTCAGTCCAACACCGTCACCTCCACATCACCCTTACAAGCACTGACAGCCAGATTCCCACCACCCTCTGATTGAAAAATCTTTCCTCTAAATGTCCTGTCCTTTACCTTAAGTCCACATGCCCTGGACATAGATTGGTCCATCAAAGGGAGAAGTTTCTTCCTGACTAGTCCCCTCATAATTTCATACATCTCAATCATGTCCCCTCTCAATCGCCTCTGCTCTGAGGAAAACAACTCCAATTTCTGTCCAATTTCTCTTCATAACTAAAACTCTCCATTGCTCTTGATGTGGTCTCCTCTACATCGGGGAGACTGGGTGCCAACTCGCAGAGTGTTTCAGGGAACATCTCTGGGACACACACACCAAACAACCCCATCGCCTTGTAGCTGACCACTTCAATTCCCCCTCCCATTCCAGCAAGGACACTCAAGGCCTGGGTTTCCTCCACCACCAAATCCAAGCTACCCGACGCCTGGAGGAAGAACGCCTCATGTTCCGCCTTGGGACCTTCCACCCACACAACATCAACGTCAATTTCACCTGATTCCTCACCTCGGTAAAAACAATGACTGAAGATGCTGGAAACCAGATTCTGGATTAGTGGTGCTGGAAGAGCACAGCAGTTCAGGCAGCATCCAAGGAGCTTCAAAATCAACGTTTTGGGGAAAAGCCCTTCCTCAGGAAAGCCCTGATGAAGGGCTTTTGCCCGAAACATCGATTTTGAAGCTTCTTGGATGCTGCCTGAGCTGCTGTGCTCTTCCAGCACCACTAATCCTGATTCCTCACCTCCCCTACCCCCACCTCATCCCAGATCCAACCCTCCAACCCAGCACTGCCCTTTTGACCTGTCCCCCCATCCATCTTCCTTCCCACATATCCACTCCACCGTTGCCACCAACTTATCGCAATCAATCTCCACTTGCATCTACCTATCACTTTCCCAGCTACCTTATTCCAACCCCACCTTCCTATTTATTTCTCAGCTCCCTTACCACTCCCCACACATTCCTGATGAAGGGCTTATGCCTGAAACTTCATGTCTCCTGCTCCTCGGATGCTGCCTGACCTGCTGTGCTTTTCCAGCGCCACACGTTTTTGACTCTGACCCTCCAGCATCTGCATTCCTCCCTTTTTCCTAAAACTCTTCAGCCCAGGCAACATCCTGATAACTGGAAAAGCTCAGCAGTGGAGAGAAATCAGAGTTAACATTTCAGGTTGAGTCCAAAATTTTAACTCACATCACAGTCCATTCCAGGAGTGCGAATTCAGGCCAGCCAATGTCTGCTTAGATGTAAAGATGGGTTTTAACTGAAGCAGTCAGTCTGAGAGTGGCACTGCTAAAATCTGTCTTCCAAGCTGACTGACATCAGAACATGGAGAAAGTGAGGACTGCAGATGCTGGCGATCCGAGCTGAAAATGTGTTGCTGGAAAAGCACAGCAGGTCAGGCAGCATCCAAGGAGCAGGAGAATCGACGTTTCGGGCATGAGCCCTTCAAACGTCGATTTTCCTGCTCCTTGGATGCTGCCTGACCTGCTGCGCTTTTCCAGCAACACATTTTCAGCTGACATCAGACCATGCCCCTCGAAATTCTTCTGGTGCACCTTCCTGAAATCAATGCTGATACTCTCATTAAAATAGCATCTGTCAGTGACTGCATGCAAAGTTTCCACATCCAATGCCAATTCCATTTTGTTTTAAAAACTGCACCTTTGCTGCCAAATATTTGGGGCGTGTCTGGTTCAGAATGTTTCGACCCTTGTGTTTTGACATTCAGGAGCTGCAAGAGGGTCGTGACCGCAGTTTGCACACAACATAATCACAGTGACCTTCAGATTCACTGGAGGGTAATCAACCCTCATTTACTCAAGTTCTCCATCACAGAGGAGTACACCAATTAAAGAGTAGCTTCCCCTGCCCTCCCACCTCAACAAGCATGCTGTACATTGCATGTCATGTGGGGTAACCTAGCTGGCTTTACAGCACTGTGAAGTCAAAAAGTTTGTTTTGGATGATCCTGTAAACTATGCAATTATTGCTTCCATCTGTTCTGTGTAAGTGCTGGAGTTGAGAGTCTTCCCCAGTGTTCCCTGTGATTTACCATGAGCAATGCTTGGGGAGCACTGCCAACGGTGTTCAGGTAGTACTTGTCAATGTAGAGAAAACAGATTGTGCGTGTGTGCTCCATGAGGGATGGCAGATTTTTTTTTTACATTAGCACAACAGAAAATTAAATAGTTTGTCTGAAACAGAATAATAAACATAAATAGATATCTGAAGCTCTGTTGCACTGAGCAATTTAGCTGGATTATATATTAATTGTGCGAACATCTGTGGAAGTGCCCATTTTTCATGTTTTATTTTAATCAATGCTTTATTGTCTATGCATCCTGACTTAAGTATAAAAGGTGACTGAGTCAAATATGACTTTGGAATTGAACTGCTTTCTGGCATAATTGAGATCAAGGTTTACATTGGATCAAGTGTGCTTGAGATAACATGTACTATAAGGGTTAAACTAGAAAAATGGATGTCACTGGAGTTTTTGGTTACCCTGAAGAATGCTCTTTTCTGCTCAACAAAGTATTTGACTTTATTTCCCATGTGGAGTTTATGGGGTTGAAATGATCGTCCATGCGCTCTTTGGCTGAACATAGCTCTGCTACAATTTAGAAAATTAAAACCAAGTTTGCCATGAGGAACAATCCTGGCCAGCGGTGATTTGGGCTGGATTTCACCCAACCCATGTCAATTAATATTGACCCCATTATACCTTCTGGGATAAGTAGCATTGGTAAATTGTAGATCGGCTGCAAGTATTGGGAGCTATTCCATTTGGAAGTCAGATTAGCGTAAAGCTGCCAGATGTAAGCACTTCTGAAAGGATCAGGAATGCTCACAATACATCTGGTGATGCAAAACAAGAATAAAATATGAAAATATCTGAATTGTTTGATTCAGGCCCCAGATTCAGATGTGGAAGAGCTGTCAGGACTTTATAGGGAGGGGAGAACAATAGTTAATAATGTGGTCTGGACAGAGTAATAAACTGGGAATTTGGGAAAGAGGCTGTTGGTGAGTCATTAATAAGTTGTTCTGCTTACAATAAATAGTTTGCAAAGTGAAGGTACGACAGGACAGCTTATCCCAGTGGGAATGTGCATTTTGTGACACATGAGGAGCAATGGAGACACTGCGTGACTTAGACAATCATGGCTGCAGGAAGTGTCACCAGTTGCAGATATCTGATTTTGGAACTCAAAAAGCAACTGGAGTCACTATGGTGCATCTGTGAGGCAGAGAGCTCAATGGATAAGGAGGGAGTCACACCATAGTTTGGGAGCATGTAGGCAGAGAGAGAGGATGGGTGACCACCAAGCAGTCTAAGAGAACCAGGTAATAACACAGAGGTCCTTTGAGAGAATCTAATTTGTTAACCTCAGTTTTCCATTCTGGATATTGGTGTGGTGATAGTTCCTTGGATGAGTGTCGTCCAGAGCTAAATCTGTGGCAGTGCAGATGGCAGAACAGTGGGAAAATGATGGCATGTTTAAGGTAGGCTGGAGTGGGTGGAGATTTTGGGTCTGGCGAGTAGAGTATGTTCAGTCCCAGGTCCTGGGAAAACACAAGTACAGCAGCGGGAAAGGGGGGTAACTATCATGTCACAGGGGTAAAGTGGTTCTGACAGCAGGGGTCTTCAAGTTCCAGTGCAGATGGGGTGCCAGTTCCAATCATGGAAAGTATCAGATCTCAGCAGGAGAGGAGGTACTGGAACCACAGGTGGAGAGTTTCTGGTCCTGTGGGCCAGGAGAAAAGTGTCATGTCCTGGGCAGAGAGGGAGAGCGTTGAATCAGTCTTGGGGAGGTGTAAGGTGTCTAGGAAGGTGCAATTGATTTGGGGGTGGGGTGGAGATTTTGGTAACTTGGAGAATCAGTTTGGAAGCAGGCCCATCGAATCCACACCGACCTTCTGAAGAGCATACTCTGCCTATGCCTGTAACTATTATGGGCAGACCACCTAACCTGCACATCTTTGGACTGTGGGAGGAAACCGGAGCACCTGGAAGAAACCCACGCAGACACGGGGAGAATGTGCAAACTCCACACAGAGAGTCGCCTGAGGGTGGAATTGAACCCAGGGCTTAGTGCTGTGAGGCAGCAGTACTAGCTACTGAGACACCGTGCCACCCCAGTGAAGAGTTGCTCAGGAGTTAGACTATGTTCTTGATATTCTGACTTTTTCTCAGTATCTGTTAATTTAATAGCAGTGGAACCCTCTGAATTCTGACTTGTTTAACTGAGTACTTTTGGAGGGTCCCAGGCCGAGGGGAATTGTCCATCACCATTTTGAATTTCTATCAGAGGTCACTGTGTTGGAAATCCCTCAGGCTCCCAAAACACAACTCCCATCTGTGCTGCAAAATTTAGCCTTCAGAAAATTTAATGTTGCGACTAGCAAACTTGCTTGCTGCAGTCTATGTATGCAAAAAATACTGAAAATGGCAATAGGCTGAGGGGTGATCTTATAGAAATCATGAGGGGCATGGATAGGGTACATAGACGTGATCTTTTCCCTGGAGTGGGGGAATCAAAACTAGAGGGCATAGGTTTAGGGTGAGAGGGGAAAAATTTAAGAAGGACCTAAGGGATAACGTTTTCATGCAGAAGGTGATGCCTGTGTTGAATGAGCTGCCCGAGGAAATAGTGGAGGCTGGTACAATTACAACATTTAAAAGGCATCTGGATGAGTATATGAATAGGAGGGGTTTAGAGGCATATGGGCCAAGTGCTGGCAAATTGGACTAGATTAATTTAGGATATCTGGTCGGTGTGGATGATTTGGATGGAAGGGTCTGTTTCCATGCTGGACATCTCTATGACCCTACAATGTGTAGAGAGCATTAGGTGGTGCAAAATTTTATGGCAGATTTGTCTGATGTTTCGCGTAGGAACATTGGGCTGTAGCATAAACTGGGGACGGTGGGGTATTTACAAAAAATGATTAGAGAGCAATAGAGTGTGTGAACAAGAATCAATTCTCTAAGAGCTGAAACTAAAAGACACAACACACACCTGGTTATTCTGTGACATCATTATGCAGCTCACTCCCTGACTCCCAAACCCTGCCCAGTATTGAAAGGATATAAGCAGAGGACTAATGAAATACTCTCCTCTTGCCTGGGTGAGTCTAACTTTTTATCAATAGTTAAGGAGAGCAACTCTTTTAAGGCAAAGGAGCTTGTTTGATCAGCACCCGAACAACCACCATAGAACATAGAACATAGAACAATACAGCACAGAACAGGCCCTTCGGCCCACGATGTTGTGCCAAACATTTGTCCTAGCTTAAGCACCCATCCATGTACCTATCCAATTGCCGCTTAAAGGTCACCAATGATTCTGACTCTGCCACTCCCACAGGCAGCGCATTCCATGCCCCCACCACTCTCTGGGTAAAGAATCTACCCCTGACATCCCCCCATACCTTCCACCCTTCACCTTAAATTTATGTCCCCTTGTAACACTCTGTTGTACCCAGGGAAAAAGTCTCTGACTGTCTACTCTGTCTATTCCCCTGATCATCTTATAAACCTCGATCAAGTCACCCCTCATCCTTCTCTGTTCCAATGAGAAAAGGCCTAGCACACTCAACCTATCCTCGTACAACCTATTCTCCATTCCAGACAACATCCTGGTAAATCTCCTCTGTACCCTCTCTAAAGCTTCCACATCTTTCCTAAAATGAGGCAACCAGAACTGCACACAGTACTCCAACTGTGGCCTAACCAAGGTCCTGTACAGCTGCAACATCACCTCACGACTCTTGAATTCAATCCCTCTGCTAATGAACGCTAATACACCATAGGCCTTCTTACAAGCTCTATCCACCTGAGTGGCAACTTTCAAAGATCTATGAACATAGACCCCAAGATCCCTCTGCTCCTCCACCTTACTAAGAACCCTACCGTTAACCCTGTATTCCGCATTCTTATTTGTCCTTCCAAAATGGACAACCTCACACTTGACAGGGTTGAACTCCATCTGCCACTCCTCAGCCCAGCTCTGCATCATATCTAAGTCCCTTTGCAGCCGATAACAGGCCTCCTCACTATCCCCAACTCCACCAATCTTCATATTGTCTGCAAATTTACTGACCCACCCTTCGACTCCCTCTTCCAAGTCATTAATGAAAATTACAAACAGCAGAGGACCCAGAACTGCTCCCTGCAGAATTCCACTTGTAACTGGGCTCCAGGCTGAATATTTACCATCTACCACTACTCTCTGACTTCGACCAGTTAGCCCGTTCTCTATCCAACTGGCCAAACTTCCCACTATCCCATGCCTCCTGATTTCCGTATAAGCCTACCATGGGGAACCTTATCAAATGCCTTACTAAAATCCATGTACACTACATCCACTGCTCTACCCTCATCCACATGCTTGGTCACCTCCTCAAAGAATTCAATAAGACTTGTAAGGCAAGACCTACCCCTCACAAATCCATGCTGGTTGTCCCTAATCAAGCAGTGTCTTTCCAGATACTCATAAGTCCTATCCCTCAGTACCCTTTCCATTACTTTGCTTACCACTGAAGTAAGACTAACTGGCCTGTAATTCCTGGAGTTATCCCTATTCCCTTTTTTGAACAGTGGCACAACATTCATCACTCTCCAATCCCCTGGCACCACCCCCATTGACAGTGAAGACGAAAAGATCATTGCCAACGGTTCTGCAATTTCCTCTCTTGCTTCCCACATAATCCTAGGATATATCCCGCCAGGCCCGGGGGACTTGTCTATCCTCAAGTTTTTCAAAATGCCCAATACATCTTCCTTCCTAACAAGTATCTCTTCTCGCTTACCAGTCCGTTTCATACTCTCCTCTTCAACAATACGGTCCCTCTCATTTGTAAATACTGAAGAAAAGTACTAATTCAAACCTCTCCTATCTCTTCCGACTCAATACACAGTCTCCCACTACTGTCCTTGATCGGACCTACCCTCGTTCTCGTCATTCTCATGTTTCTCACATACGCATAAAAGGCCTTGGGGTTATCCTTGACTCTACCCACCAAAGATTTTTCATGCCCTCTCTTAGCTCTCATAATCCCTTTCTTCAGCTCCCTCCTGGCTATCCTGTATCCCTCCAACGCTCTGTCTGAACCTTGTTTCCTCAACCTTATGTAAGCCTCCTTCTTCCTCCTTACAAGACATTCAACCTCCCTCGTCAACCAAGGTTCCCTCACACGACCATCTCTTTCCTGCCTGACAGGTACATACATATCAAGGACACGCCGTATCTGTTCCTTGAAAATGTTCCACATTTCAATGGCATCCTTTCCTGACAGCCTATGCTCCCAATTGATGCTCCTCAGATCCTGTCTTGCAGCATCGTATTTACCCTTCCCCCAATTGTAAAACCTGCCCTATTGCACGCACCTATCTCCCTCCATAACCAAGGTGAAAGGCACAGAATTGTGGTCACCATCACCAAAATGTTCACCCACTAATAAGCCCATCACTTGTCCTGGTTTGTTACCAAGTACCAAATCCAATATGGCCTCCCCTCTGGTTGGACAATCTACATACTGAGTTAGAAAAGCTTCCTGGATACATTGCACAAACACCGCCCCATCCAATCTACTTGATCTAAAGAGCTTCCGATCAATATTTGGGAAGTTGAAATTACCCATGACTACTACCCAATCTGTTTCTCCACATCTCTGCTGCTATTGGGGGGGGGGGGGGCAGCGGTGGTGGGGGGGAGTGCCTATAGTAAACACCCAACAAGGAACTGATTTCTTTGACAGCGGCTCCAAAACTTCACCAACTAGAAGAATAAAGTCTGTGGAAAATCTATGACCTCCAACTCACCCACCACATGTTCTTCTATCTTCAGAAGTCAAAATCTTGGGACTCCCACCTTAGAGCAGTGAGGATAGTCACGATAGTCTTCAGTCTTTTCCAAAGGGAGCTGACCCCCAGCATCACAAAGGAATTTAGGGTTAGATGATATGCGGCAGTCCTCTCAGCAATGCTCATGTCTTGTGAATGAATAAATAAAGCAAAAACTACAAAGGTTATGAAGAATGTAATCAGTGAATGTTGATTGGAACATAAGAACACAAGAAGGTGAGTTGGCTATTCAGCTTCTCAAACCTGTTCCACCATTTAATGAGATCATGACTGAACTGCTGCATGGTGGCACAGTGGTTAGCACTGCTGCCTCCCAGCACCAGAGATCTGGGTTCAATTCCCACCTCAGACAGCTGTCTGTGTGGAGTTTGCACATTCTCCCCGTGTCTGCTTGGGTTTCCTCCGGGTGCTCTGGTTTCCTCCAAAGATGTGTAGGTTAGGTGAATTAGCCATGCTAAATTGCCCATAGTGTAAGGTGAAGGGGTAAACGTAGGGGAATGGGTCTGGGCGGGTTGCTCTTCGGAGGGTTGGTGTGGACTTGTTGGGCCGAAGGGCTTGTTTTCACACTGTAAGTAATATAATCGAATTCCATACACCTGTCTTTTGGCCTATATCCTCAGGGTGCTCCGGTTTCCTCCCACAGTCCAAAGATGTGCAGATCAGGTGAATTGGCCATGCTAAATTGCCCGTAGTGTTAGGTAAGGGGTAGATGTAGATGTAGGGGTATGGGTGGGTTACGCTTCGGCGGGGCAGTGTGGACTTGTTGGGCCGAAGGGCCTGTTTCCACACTGTAAGTAATCTAATCTAATCTCATATCTCTTAATACCTTTGCTTAACAAATATTTATTTATTGCAGATATCAAGTTAACAACTAGACTAGTATTCACTACTATTTGTGAAAGAGAGTTACAAACATCAATCACCTTTTGTGTGTGGAGACACTTCCCAAGATATCTACTGAATGGTCTAGCCATAATTCTCAGACTGTGCCTCCAGTTCTGAAATCCCCAACTAGTGGGAATAGTTTATCCTTACCAAGCTTGTCTTTTCCTGCTAATACTTTGGAGACTTCAATCAGATCTTGCCTTAACCTTCAAATAACTAGAGAAAACAGGCCCAATTTGTATAATTCTTTTAATCATTTAATCCCTGAAATCCAGGTATCATTCTTGGAAACCTTTGCTGTACTCCCTCCTAGGGCAAATACCCTTCCTAATGTTTGGTCCCCAGATCTGTTCACAATTGAGGAATGCATGGTTTATAACAGCATATTTACATAGCATGTGAGGGGGCATCAGAGAGCATCGCACATATGGAGGAATGTGGGGGACCTAACGTACCGTCATCACCCATTCCTTTATCTGTCTTTCCCTTTTTCTAGGCTTCATCTTTGCCCATCTGCTCACTCACTCAACTCCATGTACAGTATAGGGTGTATATCAATCTTTCCACAGCTATGACCACAGTGTGGAGTTAGGCCATTCAGCCCACACTGACCCCCAAAGAGTATCCCACCCAGATCCTCTCTCCATTGTCAATCCACTGAAACCACACATCCTTGGGCTGTCAGAGGAAACCTGGAAGAAACCCACGCAGACACTGAGAGTATGTGCAAGCTCCATACAGCAAGTCGGCCAAGGCTGGAATCAAACCCAGGTTCCTGGCACCGTGAGGCAGCGGTGTTAACCCCTGAGCCTCTGTGCTACTGTGTTCTGAAGAAGGGTCTCTGGACCTGAAACATTAACTCTGCTTTCTCTCCACAGTTATTGTCAGACCTGTTGAGTTTCCTCTACAAATTTCCTGTTTTTGTTTCAGAGTCACAGTTTAGATTAGATTCTCTACAGTGTGGAAACAGGCCCTTCAGCCCAACAAGCCCACACCGACCCGCTGAAAAGTAACCCACCCAGACCCATTTCCCTCTGACTAATGAACCCAACACTATGGTGCAATTTAGCATGGCCAATTCACCTGGCCTGCACAGTTTGGAGTTTGTGCAAACTCCACACAGATAGTCTGCCCGAGGCTGGAATCGAACCTGGGACCTTGGTGCCGTGAGGCAGCAGTGCTAACCACTGAGCCACTGTGCCATTCTCCATTTTATTCCAGTATTTCAGAGGATACGACACTGAGTTTATTTTGACAGTGCATGCCAAATGAGTTTATACTGCCGCTTGTTACAGACTGAAGGGGGGCAATGATACAACCCTAACATGATTTCTCTCACAGAGATTTCACAGCAATTCATTTCTAGCAGTGCCAAGAGCAGAGTCCGCTTGAGCACCCTGATCTTATGGCATCAGCGGTAGCTCACTTTAATAGTGCTGCTCTCGCAGGAACAATGAGTTTGCTCCACGTGGGTCGAAGATTTTCTAATCAGGAACAGCCAGTTGGGGGAAAAAAAACCTTATTGTCAAAACCAGACACCATGTTTCTTTGAAGGGAATGAAACAAACAAATATTTATAAACAAAATAATTGCACAGGAGAATTACTGTGCTGTTATCAATGCCAAATACTGTGATAATAGGACTAGTACTCTTCGTTTTATCACACAGGAGACGTCAAACTTGTGCCCAGATAATTTAATTTTATGCAGGAAAGGACAAAGATAAAGGTAATTTATTGCGTGCAATTAGCATTAGCTGGTGGTTTGCTAATGCATGTTTTTTTGTGTGTGTGTGTGAAAGTTTCCTTTCCCCTGCTGTGCTTCCAAGATTAGAAGATGACCCATACAGAGCAAATATTCACCTGCGTGGCTACATCATTGCCGGGCCAGAATTTCAGAACAGGCCTCTGTTTGAAGGATTATAGTGTTGTTACAAAGAATGATGCCTCAAACAGGGTTTGTTTGTAGGCTGTCGGATAGAAAAAAGCACTAGACTGAAAGCCGTGCACAGAAGGAAAAAGGCATAGTGATGCAGAATCTGAGGAGGACCCAGTGGGGAATAGGTGTCCAGCTGATCTCTGCTAAATCCGGAGCAACAGGCAGAAGACTTAATCTGCAGGCACTGCATGCCCAGAAAAGCCGAAACAGATGAGAGTTGGAAAGGAAAGGGGCTATGTACCTGGTGTATGGGCATTTAATTAAACTTCAGTTCGACTTATTGCTTGAGAAACTTGGGCTGGTTTTGTATTTGCATGAGATTTAATTGTCAAGCACCAACCTAAAATACCTCAAAAAAGAAGCAGCTGTTACAGCCAGAAATTTTTCCCGTCCTCCATCTTGGATTACCCAAAATCCGTCACTCCAGTTTATCTTACCATCTAATGTTCGAAAGGATTTATAAGTTACATTGAGTACACAGGCTCAGGCATACTGTCATTTGCAATGAGGAATGTTTTTGCATTCTGTCCCTTTGAGGAATAAAAAAAAAGACGATATGTTTACTAACCTTCGTCACTTCACCTTGGTGAGGTGGTTTACAGAAGTGATGTTCATGTTAATTGATGAAGCCATTGCCTGAGTGGAGCATAGACAGGACAATTTGGTGAGGTTTGTTAATGGAGTCATAGAGTCATACAGCGCAGAAACAGAACCTTCGGTCCAACTAGTCCATGCTGACCAGATTACCTAAACTGAACTAGTCTCATTTGCCTGTGTTTGGCCCATTTCCCTCTGAACCTTTCATATCCAGATACCTGTTCAATGTAACTTTCCCACCTCCACCACTTCCTCTGGCAGCTCTTTCCATTTAACCACCCAGTGCACAAAAAAGTTGTCCCTCTGGTACCTTTTAAATCTTTCCCCCTCACCTTAAATATACGCCCGCTAGCTTTGAACTTCCCTACATTGGGGAAAAGACCTTGTCTATTTACCCTATCCACGCCACCTCATGATTGTATAAACTTCAATTATGTCACCCCTCAGGTTGCTACACTCCAGGGAAATAGGTCCCAGCCTACCCAACTTTCGTTTATCACTTTTCTGATCTCCGCAGGGTCCACACAGCAACTTCCCAGTTCTGTCTTTAACTGGCCCTATTCCTACCCTCGTATTTCCTCACATTCCTATAGAAAGCTTTACGGTTCTCCTTTATTTCTCCATTCCTGATGAAAGGCTTTTGCCCGAAACATCGATTTTCCTGCTCCTTGGATGCTGTCTGACCTGCTATGCTTTTCCAGCACCACTCTAATCTAGACTCTGGTTTCCAGCATCTGCAGTCCTTGTTTTTACCCAGCCCACCCAGCCTCTCCTTATGACTCAAACTCTCTAGTCTCAGTAACATCCTTGCAAATCTTTTTTGGACTCTTTCCAATTATAACATCCTTTCATAAACATGGTGACCAGAATTGTGTGCATTCCTCCAAATGTGGCCTTGTATAGCCATAACATGACATCCCACCTCCTGTACTCGATATTCTGACCAATGAAGGCAAATGTGCCAAACACTTTCTTCACCACCCTGGCTACCTGGAGGGAAGTATAATTGAAACCATATTCAGAACCTGGTTATCCTTCACTCTATTGATTTTAATGATTGGGTAAAAATGAGAAAATCAGGGAATCAAAGGATATGGGGAAAGGCAGGAAAATGGGGTTGAAGTTGAAGATCATCAGCAATTGTAGTGAATGATGCAGTAGGTGTGGTGGTAATGTTACAAAATGGTTGTCCTGAGGCCCATTCTAAAGTTCTGGTGTCACAGGTTCAATCACCACTGCAGTCACTAGTGGAATTTAAATATAGTTTGTTAAAGCAGGTCTCAGACCATGAAAGCAGCGTTGATGTCATTAAAAAAAATCAACCTGATTCACTGATGTCCTTTAGAAAAGGTGAGATTTACCAGGATGTTGCTGAAAACGGAGGGTTTAAGTTATAAGGAGACGTTGGACTTTCTTCACTGGAGTGTAGGAAATTGAGGGGTGACTTATAGAAGTTTATAAAAATCATGAGGGACGTAGATAAGATGAATAGCAAAAGTGTTTTCCCTATAGTAAAAGACCATAACTAGGAGACATTTTTAAGGTGAGAGGAGAAAGTTTCAAAAAGGACATGAGGGGCAACTTTTTTATACAGAGAGTGGTTCGTGTGTGGAATAATCCACCGGAGGAGGTGGTGGATGCAGGTAGTTACAATATTTACAAGACCCTTGGATAAGTTAAGAATCGGAAAACGTTGGGGTGATATAGACCCAACGGAGGCGTAGAACCTAGAACATACAGTGTAGTACAGGCCCTTCGGCCCTCAATGTGCCGACCTGTGAAAACAATCTGAAACCCATCTAACCTACACTATTCCATTCTCATCCATATGTCTATCAAATGACCATTTAAATGCCCTTAAAGTTGAAGAGTCTATTAGTGTTGCAGGCAGTGCGTTCTAAGCCCCTACTACTCTGAGTAAAGAAACTACCTCTGATATCTGTCCTATATCCATTCCCCCTCAATTTAAAGCTATGTCCCCTCATGCTAGCCATCACCATCCGTGGAAAAAGGCTTTCACTGTCCATCCCATCTAACCCTCTGATTATCTTATAAGTCTCAATTAAGTCACCTCTCAACCTTCTTCTCTCTAATGAAAACAGCCTCAAATCCCTCAGCCTTTCCTCAGAAGACCTTCCCTCCATACCAGGCAAGTGGGACTAGATTAGTTTGGGAACATGGTTGGTATGTACTGGTTGGACTGAACGGTCAGTTGCCATGCTGTACGACTCTGTGACGTTGATGTTCCTGCTCCTTGGATGCTGCCTGACCTGCTGTGCTTTTCCAACACCACTCTAATCTAGACTTTGATCTCCAGCATCTGCAGTCCTCACTTTCGCCCTGATGGTTTTTACAGTTTTTACATAACCGTCTTGTTCTTATTGTTTGAAAGTCCGTGAGCTTGGTCTGTCACTTAATTAGATCAAAGTTGACCTGCCTTACCTGCTCCACAAGCTGTGGGCTTTCCAATGTTGGCAGATCATACCCCAATCTATAGCTGCAGTGATGCTTTCTATTATGCAAAACTGAGCTGAGCGAGTCTACACAGAAAAGAGTTGGGCATTTCAAGAGCTACCAGAAAATCTGATAAAACCATAAGGTATTGGAGAAGAGGTAGGTAATTTGGCCCATCGAGTCTGCTTTGTTGTTCAATGAGATCAAAATTATTTGATCATCCTCAATTCCAACTTCCTGTCTTTTTCCCATAACCTTTCATCCTTTTACGGACTAAAAATCTGTCTATCTTAACCTTGCTGACACCTAACCTCTCAGCCTGCAGAAATGACTTTCACAGATTCACTACATTCAGTGAAGAAATCCCTCCTTGTGTCATTCTTAAATGTTAGACTTATTCTGAGAATATTACCTCTGGTCCTAGACTCTCTTGCTAATGGAGACAAACTCCCAGCACCCACTCTTTCAAGATTCTTGTATTATTCAATAAAGTCTCCTCTCTAGTGAATACAGACACAAACTACTCAACGTCTCCTCAAAATACAGTACTTCCAAGCCTGCTACCAAACTGGAAAGTCTTCTCTGACTGCCTCCAATGCCAGCACATTCCCCTTCAGATAAGAATCTATACAATTCAGAAACAGGCAATTCAGCTCATCCAGTCTGCACTGACCCACTGCAGACATGTCTAACCCACCTAGGCTGCACATCACTGAACACTATGGGGCAATTTAGTAATGGCCAATCCACCTATTCTGCACATCTTTGGACTGTGGGAGGAAACCCAAGCAATAGACAGTAGACAGTAGATAATAGGTGCAGGAGTAGGCCATTCTGCCCTCCGAGCCCGCACCACCATTCATGATGATCATGGCTGATCATCCTCAATCAGTAGGATTGTGAGCAAACCCACACAGACATGGGGAGAATGTGCAAACTCCACACAGAGAGTCATACAAAGTTGGAATTGAATCCAAGTCCCTGGCGCTGTGAGGCAGTGATGCTAACCACTGAGCCACCATGGATCAAAGCTGTCAAATTTCACCTTCCAGTTTTGCCAGGTAGTGGCACTAACCAGGTGAGTTAATCTATGTTGGTTTTGCTGGCATAGAACTGGCACAGGTTTTTAACCCACAGACTGTATACAGAAGTGGCAAAGTGCAATGAGACGGGTTAGAAGATGAACAGAAATAATTTCGTCGTCACTTAATAAACATGCACTTCCAAAAATTCACTTGGCACTCAAAGCATTAAAGTTCTCTGTTTCATTGCAGAGATGTGTGCCAGTGGCAAAACACTAACTTTGGCTGTTTTCCTTTTTAAAAATAGTATCAACAGGGGATCAATCACTTGGAGGTCAGAGTGCGCCACTTCATTTTCTGGGGACTGCATTACTGTTCGATTGCGTTATATTTGCTTTTCCCTGAAAATCACACTCAAAAGCAACCAAACCAGAGCAATTTGAAATGCGATTGACATTGAGGAAAAATTAAGTTCGCCCACTCCCTAACATTACTTTCAGAAAATTATCCTGGAGATCAGCACTGCCTACCAAACTGACTGGCTCCCTGGGTCGAAATAATCACCATGGTGAGTATCCACAAATTGTGGCCATTGTGCTGGTCATCAAGAAGACTCTTAAAATTAATCAAAGACCCACAGATTTGTCAACTGAGGACAGACAGCAACAACAGCAATAAGTATACCGTTTTGGCTACTGCGGGGGGGGGGATGACCTACCAGAGGAAAGCCATAGCAGTCAGTTCTCTGGCACTGAGCCTGACACTGTGGCAAAGAAGGGAAGGAGGCAGAATAGAAAAGTACTCGTGGTAGGGGACTCGACAGGAGATTCTGTGGTCAGGATCGGGATTCCCGGAAGGTATGTTGCCTCCCTGGTGCCAGGGTCCGGGACATCTCCGATCAGGTGTATAAGGTTCTGAAAGGGGAGGGCGAACAGCCAGAAATCGTGTTGCATATTGGCACCAATGATATAGCCAGAAAAAGGACTGGGGATATAAAAAGTGATTCCAGGGAGTTAGGGTGGAAGCTGCAGTGTAGGATGAACAGCATAGCGTTCTCGGTTTTACTATCAGTGCCACGAGATAGCGAGGCGAGGAACAGGGAGCGGACGCAGCTTAACAAGTGGCTGTGCAGCTGGTGTAGGAGGGAGGGCTTCAGTTCTGTAGATAATTGGGATGCCTTCTGGGGAGGGTGGGACCTGTACAAGAAGGATGGGTTGCATCTGAACGGGAAGGGGACCAATGTCCTGGGTGGAAGGTTTGCTCGAGTAGTTTGAGAGGGTTTAAACAAGTTTGGCAGGGGGGTAGGAACCTGAGCTGTATACCGGAGGTGAGAGTTGATGCAGATGAGGCAATAGCAAGAGGTAGACCAGCTAGTGGGAAGGATTTTCCTGGGAAGGAACCAAAGGATCAGTTAAAGTGTGTTTGCTTTAACGCAAGGAGTATCAGGAATAAAAGTGATGAACTTAGAGCATGGATCAGTACCTGGTGCTATGATGTTGTGGCCAGAACAGAGACATGGGTTTCTCAGGGGCAGGAATGGTTGCTGGATGTTCCAGGGTTTAGAGCATTTAAAAAGAATAGGGAGGGGGGAAAAAGGAGAGGGTGTAGCACTACTAATCAGACAGGGTATCATAGCTACAGAAGCTTCCATTGTTGAGGAAGGTCTGCCTACTGAGTCAGTATGGGTGGAAATTAGGAACAGTAAGGGAGCAATTACCTCATTAGGGGTTTACTACAGGCCCCCCAATAGCAGCAGGGAGATGGAAGAAAGCATAGGTCGGCAGATTTTGGAAAAGCGTGGACATAGTAGGGTTGTTGTAATGGGTGACTTTAACTTTCCCAATATTGATTGGAACCTCCTTAGAGCAGAAGATTTGAATGGAGCTATTTTTGTAAGGTGTGTTCAGGAAGGTTTCCTAACTCAGTACATTGACAGGCCGACGAGGGGAGAGGCCATTCTAGACTTGGTGCTCGGAAATGAACCGGGGCTGGTATCAGATCTTGTGGTGGGAGAGCATTTCAGTGATAGTGACCACAACTGCCTCACATTCTACACAGCTATGGAGAAGGAGAGGATTAGGCAAAATGGGAGGATATTTAATTGGGGAAGAGGAAACTATGATGTGATTAGACATGAGTTAGGAAACATGGATTGGGAGCAATTGTTCCATGGTAAAGGCACTATAGACATGTGGAGACTGTTTAAGGAACAGTTGTTGCGAGTGATGAATAAATATATCCCTCTGAGACAGGCAAGAAGTGGTAAGATAAAGGAACTTTGGATGACGAGAGCAGTGGAGCTTCTCGTCAAAAGGAAGAAGGTAGCTTACATAAGGTGGAGGAAGCTAGGGTCAAGCTCAGCTCTAGAGGATTACAAGGAAGGAGCTCAAAAATGGTCTGAGGAGAGCCAGAAGGGGGCACGAGAAAGGCTTGGCAGAACGGATTAGGGAGAACACAAAGGCATTTTACACTTATGTGAGGAATAAGAGAATGGTCAAAGAAAGAGTAGGGCTGATCAGGGATAGCATAGGGAACTTGTGTGTGGAGTCTGAGGAGGTAGGGAAAGCCCTAAATGAGTTTTTTGCTTCAGTCTTTACGAAAGAAACAAACTTTATAGTGAATGAAACCTTTGAAGAGCAGGTGTGCATGTTGGAATGGATAGAGATAGAGGAAGCTGATGTGCTGAAAATCTTGTCAAACATTAAGATTGACAAGTCGCCGGGCCCGGACCAGATTTGTCCTCGGCTGCTTTGGGAAACGAGGAATGCAATTGCTTCGCCACTTGCGAAGATCTTTTCATCTTCGCTCTCCCCTGGAGTTGTACCTGAGGACTGGAGAGAGGCAAATGTAATTCCTCTATTCAAGAAAGGAAACAGGGAAATTAGAATAAATTACTTACAGTGTGGAAACAGGCCCTTTGGCCCAACAAGTCCACACCGCCCCGCCGAATCGCAACCCACCCATACCCCTACATTTACCCCTTACCTAACACTACAGCCAATTCACCTGACCTGCACATCTTTGGACTGTGGGAGGAAACCGGAGCACCCGGAGAAAACCCACGCAGACACGGGGAGCATGTGCAAACTCCACACAGTCAGTCGCCTGAGGCGGGAATTGAACCCGGGTCTCTGGACCGGTGAGGCAGCAGTGCTAACCACTGTGCCACCGTGCCGCCCACTAATCCCCGGTAATTACAGACCAGTCAGTCTCACGTCTGTCGTCTGCAAGGTGTTAGAAAGGATTCTGAGGGATAGGATTTATGACCATTTGGAAAAGCATGGCTTGATTAAATGCAGTCAACACGGCTTTGTGAGGGGCAGGTCATGCCTCACAAACCTTATTGAGTTCTTTGAGGATGTGACTAGAAAAATTGATGAGGGTCGAGCTGTGGATGTGGTGTATCTGGACTTCAGCAAGCCATTTGATAAGGTTCTCCATGGTAGGCTCATTCAGAAGGTCAGGAGGAATGGGATACAGGGGAACATAGCTGTCTGGATACAGAATTGGATGGCCAACAGAAGACAGCGAGTGGTAGGAGAAGGAAAATATTCTGCCTGGAAGTCTGTGGTGAGTGGTGTTCCACAGGGCTCTGTCCTTGGGTCTCTATTGTTTGTAATTTTTATTAATGACTTCGATGAGGGGATTGTTCCATGGTAAAGGCACTATAGACATGTGGAAAGTCCACGTGTTTAGAGACATGTAGAAAGTCAGCAAGTTTGCAGACGACACAAAGGTTTGAGGTGTCGTTGACAGTATAGAAGGCTGTTGTAGGCTGCAGCGGGACATTGACAGGATGCAGTGGTGGGCTGAGAGGTGGCAGATGGATAAATGTGAGGTGATGCATTTTGGAAGGTCGAATTTGAAAGTTGAGTACAGGATTAAGGATAGGATTCTTGGCAATGTGGAGGAACAGAGAGATCTTGGTGTGCAGGTACATAGATCCCTTAAAATGGCCACCCAAGTGGACAGGGTTGTTAAGAAAGCATATGGTGTTTTGGCTTTCATTAACAGGGGGATTGAGTTTAAGAGTCATGAGATCTTGTTGCAGCTCTATAAAACTTTGGTTAGACCTCACGTGGAATACTGTGTCCAGTTCTGGTTGCCCTATTATAGGAAAGATGTGGATGCTTTGGAGAGGGTTCGGAGGAGGTTTACCAGGATGCTGCCTGGACTGGAGGGCTTATCTTATGAAGAGAGGTTGACTGAGCTTGGACTTTTTTTCACTGGAGAAAAAGAGGAGGAGAGGGGACCTCATTGAGGTATACAAGATAATGAGAGGAATAGATAGAGTCGATAGCCAGAGACTATTTCCCAGGGCAGAAATGGCTAACATGAGGGGTCATAGTTTGAAGCTGGTTGGAGGAAAGTATAGAGGGGATGTCAGAGAGTTCTTTACACAGAGAGTTGTGAGAGCATGGAATGAGAGCATGAGTTGCCAGCAGCAGTTGTGGAGGCAGGGTCATTGGGGACATTTAAGAGACTGCTGGACATGCATACGGTCACAGAAATTTGAGGGTGCATACGTGAGGATCAGTGGTCGGCACACCATCATGGGCTGAAGGGCCTGTTCTGTGCTGTACTGTTCTATGTTCTAACTTGGCCCATTGTACCTGCCCGAGTTATTGCCAGGTGCAAGGACACCCGTAGGCATCTGTTCAAAGGTTTTGAATGTCAAAAGTATATAACTACAAAACCGTATATTTTCATCAATGAAAGTAGTAAACAGTTCTGCAGCTTTTTAAGGATATTTAGGACTGGGCTTCTTACCAGATACTGATAAAAAATACTCCTATTTGAGATTAAACCCATTGTCAGCTGTATTAATAAAGCTGCACTGGTTTACCACACTTGAAATACAGGAGTCTTTTTTTTAATGCAAGGAAGGCTAAAAAAAACTCTAAAGCACTTGCCTGATTGCCTTGGTTCATTAACGATTTTAATTTAATGATTATGCAAATGAGTTGGAGCAGAACCGTGAATCACATATTCACTTTAGATAAACCAGTGCAATTATAGGCACAATTTATACCCAGATTGCCATTAACTGCCAAAGTGGAAACACTGTGAGTATGATCCTTAATTAAGTTGGTCACTACACAGTTTAGGAACTCGGGTGGTCACATTTCCATTGACGTCCCTTTGCCACACGAATCTCTACATCAATAGTGTCATCAATTCGATTGCGTGTACTTAAAATCTGTGGTAAGGGCCAGAAGTTCAGTGTTTGCTCGGGCAATGTGGTCAGTAATTCTACCTTTGCAATCTGAGCATTTGTGCTGCCACAGAGCATTAATGAAGTGCATAATTACACTGAAATTCAACATGATGATGAGCTATGATAGTAATCTACAGGTCATCTCGTACAATCTGAAAGAGCGTCCCTTGATTTCAGTGAAGCTACGTCTTCAGCTCGCATCCCACAGAGTTGACCACTCTGCAAGAACCAGCAACATCACTTCAGTAAATTATTTCCAAGATTACGACCCTGTCAGTTCATGCCTTCAGGCCATTCACTCATTGGCTGAGACGTTCCATTCTGGATAAAGCTAACTGAACCATGTATGTCTGAGCCGTTATACATGGGAATGAACAACACAGGTTGACAGATCCCAGACTCTGACTGCAAAGTCCACCAGTCTAACGGCATCAGCTTCTCCTGGTTACAAAATAGCAATGGCACGCTAAACCAACTGATGAGAAAATAAGCTGCTAATGAGAGAAATACTGCACCACTCCATTCCCAAGGAGGAGAAAATATAAATAGAAAAAAACTTTCTCGCAAGACTCTGAATAAAACTTGTGCAGTTCAAATTTATTTCATCTTTCAAAGAATACTTATTTATTCTATCTTTCATGAGCTGAACCCTTTTATTATCTATTTAAGATAATGCCATTTGCAGAGTTATCTCAACTGACCAAGCACAATTAACTTGCAACTGTTAACAGTTTACATTTTCAACGGGGACACAAGGGTCAAAATGCATTTTTGCTCAATCATTAGTTAAGAGCCTGGATGCAGTGTCTCAGTGGTTAGCACTGCTGCCTGACAGCTCCAGGGGCCTGGGTTCAATCCCACCTTCAGGTGACCGTCATAGAGTTATGTAGCGTGGAAATGGGTCCTTTGGTTCATACTAAATGTAATTGCAACACTAAACTAGTTGCTCCTGGACTGTATCCTGACAAACCTTTCCTTATCCATGTACTTACCTAAGTGTCTTTTAAACATTGTAACTGTATCCACTTTCACCACTTCTTCTGGGAGTTCATTTCACACATGGACCACCCTCCCGTGTAAAGGATTTGCCCCTCATGCCTTTTTTTAAATCTCACTCCTCTCACCTTAAATATGTGCCCTCCCCGGCCTTGAAATTCCCCACCCTAGGGATAAGACACCAACCATTAACTTTCTCTATACCCCTCGTCATTTTATAAACCTCAAGAAGGTTGCCTCTCAACTTCCTACGCCCCAGTGAAAAAAAGTCCCAGCCTATCCAGCCTTTCTCAAACTTTCCATATCTAGCAACATTCTCCCCGTGTCTGCGTGGGTTTACTCCCACAGTCCAAAGATTTGCAGGTTAGGTGGACTGGCCATGCTAGATTTTCCCACTGCGCGCAAGCTGGGTGGTTTGGTCATGGTAAATGCAGGATTACCGGGATAGTGTGGGTGTGGTGGGATGCTGTTCAGAGGGTTGGTGTGGACTTGATGGACTGAATGGCCACCGTAGGGATTCTAAGGTTCACAGTGCTGGGATGCGAGTCAGTGAAGAACTGGCATAATGTGATACTGTTGATCCTTGAAGAAAGCCAAATATAAAGTATTGATATATACAAAAGGGGCCAGTTGGATCAGTTGGTTGGATGGCTGCTTTGTGAAGCAGTTTGAAGTCAACAGCGTGGGTTCAATTCCCGCACTAGCTGAGGTGGCCATGTTGGACTCTCCTTCTCAGTCTCCCCCTGTGCCTGGGGCATGGTGACCCTCAGCTTAAACTCTTTCTAATGAGAGACCAGCCCTCTGGTCTTTCTAACACTAATTGGGGGAGGGTGGAAGTGCGAGCGGGTGGCTTAGTGCAGAGTAGATGAATGAGGTCCTTAATAATCAAGGTTGAGTGTTGAATATTGATAAGTAGGTCATTCTGACAACAGAAGATTAGAGAATCAAAGACGAGCAGCTTTGTGAACATAATTAAGAGTGCAGAGAGGGAAGATAGAAATGGGTTGGCCATAATTGCTTGCCTACTACAGCAAGAGGAATGATCACTCCAGCACAGAGCAGATCCCTGCCAAATACAGAGAGACTGGAGCTGGCACACTGCAATTTCCAAAATGTGGCTCTAACTCCTCCTCCATGGGATGAGGAAATTTCACCTGGACACTCATTGAGAAAATTAGGGGCTGTGAATCTTCATTCACAAAAACAGTGAGATGTATTCCAGTCAATGGGTCAAACCTGAAACATCAGGAACAAGAATTGAGCGTGCCCACTTCCTCTCATAACTCATCAAAGTTTGCGAAATGAGACCTGCAAATTTCAATGGTCATCATTAAGTTGTAGAGCAAAGTGAACTATTCAGATACATCAAGGGGCCTCGTAACCTTTCCCTGCCAATTATCTCCCTGCTCCATGGTCCACAGGCACACCCCTGATACAGAAATTTTGTTTGCGCTTGTGTGACAGTTTAGTGAATTGATAGATGATAGAAAATCATAGAATCCCTACAGTGTCAGATCAGGCCATTTGGCCCAAACAAATCCACACCCATCCTGCAAAGTGTATCCCACCCAGACCCAGAATTAGATTATTACAATGTGTACTCAAGTATAGGGAGACAGCAGGAGAGGCAAAAGTGTACAATGTCACTATGTGAAGGTATGGAGGTGCAAATTTATTGGTCAGAGTATTGAGTATAGGAGTTGGGAGGTTATGTTGCAGCTGTACAAAACATTGATTCGGCCACTTTTAGAATATGGGTCTCCTTCCTATCGGAAGGATGCTGTGAAACTTGAAGGGGTTCAGAAACGATTTACAAGGCTGTTGCCAGAGTTGAAGGATTTGAGAGAGAGGGAGAGGTTAGATTAGAGTGGTGCTAGAAAAGCACAGCAGTTCAGGCAGCATCCGAGGAGCAGTAAAATCTGGTCAGGTCCATGCCCCCCTACAACCCACCCTCCCGTCCTGGCACCTTCCCCTGCCACTGCAGGAATTGCAAAACCTGCGCCCACACCTCCTCCCTCATCTCCATCCAAGGACCCAAAGGAGCCTTCCACATCCATCAAAGTTTTACCTGCACATCGACCAATATCATTTATTGTATCCGTTGCTCCTGATGTGGTCTCCTCTACATTGGGGAGACTGGGCGCCTCCTAGCAGAGCGCTTTAAGCACCATCTCCAGGACACCCACACCAATCATCCACACCGCCCTGTGGCCCAACATTTCAACTCCCCCTCCCACTCTGCTGAGGACACAGAGGTCCTGGGCCTCCTTCACCGCCGCTCCCTCACCACCTGACGCCTGGAGGAAGAACGCTTCATCTTCCGCCTCGGAACACTTCAACCCCAGGGCATCAATGTGGACTTCAACAGTTTCCTCATTTCCCCTTCCCCCACCTCACCCTAGTTCCAAACTTCCAGCTCAGCACTGTCCCCATGACTTGTCCGGACTTGTCCTACCTGCCTATCTTCTTTTCCACCAATCCATTCCACCCTCCTCCCTGACCTATCACCTTCACTCCCTCCCCCACACACCTATTGTACTCTATGCTACTTTCTCCACACCCCCACCCTCCTCTCACTTATCTCTCCACCCTTCAGGCTCTCTGCCTCTATTCCTGATGAAGGACTTTTGCCCGAAACGTTGATTTTCCTGCTCCTTGGATGCTGCCTGAACTGCTGTGCTTTTCCAGCACCACTCTAATCTAAACTCTGGTTTCCAGCATCTGCAGTCATTGTTTTTACCTCGAGGGAGGGGTTGAATAGGCTGTGCCTGTTTTCCCTGGAGCGTCGGAGGCTAAGGGGTGACCTTACAGAGGTTTATAAAATCATGAGGGGCATGGACATGATAAATAGACAAAAGTCTCTTCCCGGGGGGGAGCGGGGGGAAGTGCAGAACTAGAGGGAATAGATTTAGGGTGAGAGGGGAAAGATATAAAAGGGACCTAAGGGGCAACATTTTCACACAGAGGGTGGTACGTGTGTGGAATGAGCTGCCAGAGGAAGTGGTGGAGGCTGGTACAATTGCAACATTTAAAAGGCATCTGGATGGGTATATGAATAGGAAGGGTTTGGAGGGATGTGGGCCAGGTGCTGGCAGGTGGGACTAGATTGGGTTGGGATATCTGGTCGGCATGCATCTCTCCGCCCCCCCACCACCCCTGTGAAAACACTCTCATCCGCCATCCCCCACCACCAGGAGACACTCTCGAACCCCTCCCCCATCACCAGGAACACACACTCACCCCCCTCCCACACCCACCAGGAACACAGTCTCACCACCCCCCTTCCGCACTACCAAGAACACACTCTCACCTCCCTCCCCCACCACCAGGAACAAAATCTCACACCTTCCCTCACCATGTGGAACATACTCTCACCTCTCTCCCCCACCACCAGGAACACACTCTCATCCCCTTCCTCCACAACCAGAAATACACTATCACCTACCTCCATCACCACCAGGAACACACTCTTGCCCTCCTCCCCCACCACCAGGAACACAGTCTCACCCCCCCTCCCATACCACCAGGAACACACTCTCAACCCCCTCCCCCACCACAAGGAACACAATCTCACCCCCCTCCCCCAACAACAGGAACACACTCTCACCACCCACCAGGGACACACTCTCACCCCCTCGCTCACCACAAGGAACACACTCACATCCCCTCTCCCCTGGCAGGAACACACTCTCTCCCCCCATCCTCCGCAACCAGGAGAACACTCTCAACCCCCTCCACACCACCAGAAATACGCAATCAGCCCCCTCCCTCACCACAAGGAACACACTATCACCCCCACACCCACCACTAGGAGCACACTCTCACCCCCATCTCCCACCACCAGGAGCACACTCGCACCCCTGTCCCCCACCACAGGGAAAACACGCTCAACACCCTCCCCAACCACAAGGAACACACTCTCATCCCCCTCCCCACCACCAAGAGCACACTCTCACCCCCTCCCCCACCATTAGGAACACACTCTCAACCCCGTACACCACCACCAGGAACACATTCTCAACCCCATCCCGCACCACCAGGAATACAATCTCACCCCTTTCCCCCACCACCATGAACACACTCTCACCCCCCTCCACCACCACAGGGAAAACACTCTCACCCCCCTCCCTCACCACAAGGACCACACTCTCACCCCCTCCCTCGCCCACCACCAGGAACATACTCACACCCCACTCCCCCACCACAGGGAAAACACTCTCACCCCCCCTCCCCCAGCACCAGGAACAATTCTCACCTCCCTCCCCCAGCACCAGGAACAATTCTCACCTCCCTCCCCCACCACCAGGAACACACTCTCACCCCCCTCCCCCACCAGGAACACACTCACACCCCCCTCCCCCACCAGGAACACACTCACACCCCCCTCCCCCACCAGGAACACACTCTCACCCCCCTCCCCCACCAGGAACACACTCACACCCCCCTCCCCCACCAGGAACACACTCTCACCTCCCTCCCCCACCACCAGGAACACACTCTCACCCCCCTCCCCCACCAGGAACACACTCACACCCCCCTCCCCCACCAGGAACACACTCTCACCCCCCTCCCCCACCAGGAACACACTCACACCCCCCTCCCCCACCAGGAACACACTCTCACCTCCCGCCCCCACCACAGGGAAAACACTCACACCCCCTGCCTCACCACAAGGAACACACTCTCACCCACCTCCCCACCACCAGGAGCACACTCTCACCCCCCCCTCCCCCACCACAAGGAAAACACTTTCACCCCATGCCCCCTCCACAGGGAAAACACTCACACCACCTGCCTCACCACAAGGAACACAGTCTCATCCCCCTCACCCACCACCAGGAACACACTCTCACTCCCCTCCCTCACAACAGGGAAAACACTGTCACCCCACTCCCTCATCACAAGGAACACACTCTCACTCACTCCCTCCTCCACCAGCAGAAGCACACTCTCACCCGACTCCGCCACCACCAGGAACACACTCTCACCCCCCTCCCCCACCACAGGGAAAGCACTCACACCCCCTGTCTCACCACACAGAACACACTCTCACCCACCTCCCCACCATCAGGAACACACTCTCACCCCCCTTCCCAACCACCGGACAGACTCACTAACCCTCCACACCCATCGCAAGGAACACACTCTCACGCCCCCTACACCAACACCAGGAACGCACTCTCAACGCCCTCCCGCACCACAAGGAATACAATCTCATCCCTTTCCCCCACCACCATGAACAAAATATCACCACCCTCCCCCACCACAGGGAAAACACTCTCACCCCCTCCCCCAGCACCAGGAACACATTCTCACCTCCCTCCCCCACCATCAAGAGCACACTCTCAGACCCCTCCCCCACCACCAGAAACACACTCTCACCACCCCCCCCCACCCACCCACCCCCACCACAGGGAAAACACTCAGACCCCCCTCCCCCATCACCAGGAACACACTCACACACACCCCTGCCCCCACCACAGGGAAAACACTCTCACACCCTCCCTCACCACCAGGAACACACTCTCACCCCCCTCCCCCATCACCAGGAACACACTCACACACACCCCTGCCCCCACCACAGGGAAAACACTCTCACACCCTCCCTCACCACCAGGAAAACACTCTCACCCCCGCTCCCTCCACAGGGAAAACACTCTCACACCCTCCCTCACCACCAGGAACACACTCTCACCCCCCTCCCCCACCACCAGGAACACACTCACACACCCTCCCCCACCACCAGGAACACACTCACACCCCAACCCCCACCACAGGGAAAACACTCTCACACCCTCCCTCACCACCAGGAACACACTCTCACCCCCCTCCCCCACCACCAGGAACACACTCACACACCCTCCCCCACCACCAGGAACACACTCACACCCCAACCCCCACCACAGGGAACACACTCACACACCCTCCCCCATCACCAGGAACACACTCACACCCCATCCCCCACCATAGTGAAGACACTCTCATCCCCCTCCCACACCACCAGGAACTCACTAACAGCCCCATCACCCACCACAAGGAACACAATCCTACCTCCCTCCTTCCCACCAGGAACGCATTCTCACCTTCTTCCCCCACCACATGGAAGACACTCTCACCCCCCTCCCCCACCACCAGGAACACACTCTCACCCCTCCCGCCCCGACACAAGGAACACACTCTCACCCCCCTCCCCCACCATCATGAACACACTCTCACCCCCCTCCCCCACCACCAAGCACACAATATCACCCCCCTCCCCCACTACAGGGAACACACTCTCACCCCTCTACACTACCACCAGGAACGCACTCTCAACCCCCTCCCATACCACCAGAAATACAATCTCACCCCTTTCCCCCACCACACAGAAAACACTCATCACCCCCCTCCCCCAGCACCAGGAACAGATTCTCACCTCCCTCCCCCACCACCAGGAACACACTCTCACCCCCCTCCCCCACCACCAGGAAAGGACTCTCACCACCCACCCCCACCACAGCGAAAATACTCTCACCACCCCCACCCCTCCCCCAGCACCAGGAACAGATTCTCATCACCCTCCCCCCCCACCAGGAACACACTCTCACCCCCCTCCCCACCACAAGGAACACACTAACAGCCTCATCGCCCAGCACAAGGAAAACAATCTTCCTCCCTCCCCCCGACCAGGGACACACTCTCACCTCCATCCCCCACCACACGGAAGACATTCTCACCCCCTCCTCTACCACCATGAACACACTCTTACCCTCATTCCCCACCACCAGGAACACACTCTCACCCCCACACACACCACCAGGTACACTCTCACATCTCTTCCTCCCCCCACCAGGAACACACTCAGAGCCCCCATCCCCTTGATCCAGGAACACACTATCACCCCCCTACCCCCCACCACAAGGCACACATTCTCCCCCCTCTCCCCCACCACTCGGAACACACTCTCATCCCCCTACACCATCACCAGGAACACACACTCAACCTCCTCCGGCACCACCAGGAATACAATCTCACCCCTTTCCCCCACTACAGGGAAAACACTCTCACCCCCCTCCTCCAGCACCAGGAAAAGATTCTCACCTCCCTCTCCCACCACAGGGAACACACTCACACCCCTCTACACCATCACCAGGAACACAATCTCACCTCCCTCCGCCACCACAGGGAACACACTCTCACCCCCCTCCCCACCACCAGGAACACACTTACAACCCCCTCCCCCACCAGCAGGATCACCCTCACACACCCCTCTCCCACCACCAGGAACACACTCTCACCACCCGCTGCCACTCCCCCACCACTAGGGACACACTCTCACCCCCCCTTCCCCACCACCAGGAACACACTAACAGCCGCATCGTCCACTACAAGGAACACAATTTTACGCCCCTTCCACACCACCAGGAACACACTCTCACCTCCCACCCCCACCAAAAGGGACACAGTCTCACCCCCCTTCCCACCACCAGGAGCACACTCTCAAGCCCTCCCCCACCACAAGGACCACACTCTCACCCCCCTCCCCACCACCAGGAACACACTCTCAACTCACTCCCCCACCACAGGGAAGACAGTATCACACCCCTGCCCCACCACTAGGAACACACTCTCACCGCCCTCTCCCACCATCAGGAACACACCAACACCCCCCTCGCCCACCACAGGGAACACAATCTCACCCCCTTCCCCCACCACTAGGAACACACTGTTAACCCCTTCTCCACCCCCAGGAACACACGAATAGCCCCACCGCCCACCACAAGTAACACAATCTTACTACCCTTCCCCACCACCAGGAACACACTCTCACCTCCCTCCCCCACCAACAGGAACACACTCTCACCCCCCCTCCCCCACCAACAGGAACACACTCTCAACCCCCTCCCCCACCACAGGGAAGACACTCACTCCCCCCTACACCACCACCAAGAACACAATAGCTCCCCCCTCCCACACCACAAGGAACACACTCTCACCGCCTCCCTTGACCCACCACCAGGGACACACTCTCACCTCCCTCCCCTACCAACAGGAACACACTCTCAACACCCTCCACCACCACAGGGAAGACACTTACTCACCTCCCCCCCCGCCAACCAGGAACACACTCTCACCTCCCGTCCCCACCACAGGGAAGACACTCTCACCCCCCTCTCCCAGCACCAGGAACAAATTCTCACCTCCCTTCACCACCAGGAACACACTCTCACCCCCCTCCCCCACCACCAGGAACACAATCTCAGCCCCCTCCCCCACCTCCAGGAACACACTCACCCCTCTCCTCCACCACCAAGAACACACTCTCAACCCCGCCCACACCCACCACCAGGAACACAATCTCAGCCCCCCGCCCCCACCACAGGGAAAACACTCTCACCCCTTCCCTCACCACAAGGAACACATTCTCACAACCCTCCCCCACCACAGGAAAGAGACTCTCACACAGCCCTCCCCCACCATCAGTAACACGCTCTCAGCCCCCTCCCGCACCACAAGGAACACACTCACACCCCCTCCCCCACCACCAGGAACACATTCCCAACTCCCTCCCTCTCCACAGCGAAGACACTCTCACCCCCCTTCCCAACCACCAGGAATACACTATCACCCCCTTCACCCACCACAAGGAACACACTCTCAGCCCCCTCCCCCACCATCAGGATCACACTCTCACCCTCCTTCCGCACCGCCAGGAACACCCTCTCACCTCCCTCCCACATCACCAGGAACACACTCTCACCCCCCACCCCACCACCAGGTACACTCTCACACCTTTTCCTCCCCCCCACCAGGAACTCACTCACACCCCCCATCCCCCAGATCCAGTAACACACTCTCCCCCTACACCCCACCACAAGGAACACACTCACACCCCCTCCCACCCACCAGGAACACACTCTCTCCCCCCATCCTCCCCCACCAGTAGCACACTCTCACTCCCCACCCCACCAACAGGAACACACTCTCACACAGTCTCACCACCCTCCCTCACCATCAGGAACATACTAACACCCTCCTCGCCCACCACAAGGATCACAATCACACCCCCCTCCCCCACCACCAAGAACACACTCTCACCCCCACACCCCACCACAGGGAAGACACTCACTCCCCCCCCTCCCACCACCAGTAACACACTCTCACCTCCCATCCCCACCACAGGGGAGACACTCTCACCCCACTCCACCACCACCAGGAGCACACTCTCACCCCCTCACCCATCACCAGGCACACACTCTAATCCTCCCTCCCCCACCACCAGGAACACACTCTCACCCCCTCCCCCACCATAAGGAACACAGTCTCATCCCCCTCCCTCACCACCATGAACACAATATCACCCCCCCTCCCCCACCACAGGGAACACACTCTCACCCCCCCTCCCCACTACCAGGAGCACACTCTCACCCCCTCCTCCACCACAAGGAACACAGTCTCACCCCCTCCCCCACCACAAGGAACACACTCTCACCCCCCTTCCCCACCACCAGGAACGCACTCTCAACCCCCTCCCGCACCACCAGAAATACAATCTCACCTCTTTCCCCACCACAGGGAAAACACTCTCACTACCTCCCCCCTCCCCCAGCACCAGGAACAGATTCTTACCTCCCTACCCCACCACCAGGAGCACAATCTCACCCCCTCCCCCACCACCAGGAAAAGACTCTCACCACCCACCCCCACCACAGCGCAAACGCTCTCACCCCCCCCCCGCCCTCTCCCCCAGCACCAGGAACAGATTCTCACCTCCCTCCCCCACCACCAGGAACACACTCTCACCCCCTGCCTCACCACAAGGAACACACTCTCACCCCCCTCACCACCACCAGGAACACACTCTCTCCCCCCTCCCCTACCACCAGGAACACACTCTCACCCCCCTCCCCCACCACTAGAAACACACTAACAGCCCCATCGCCCTGCACAAGGAAAACAATCTTCCCCCCTCCCCCCGACCAGGCACACACTCTCACCTCCCTCCCCCACCACACGGAAGACATTCTCACCCCCCTCCTCTACCACCATGAACACACTCTTACCCTCATTCCCCACCACCAGGAACACACTCTCACCTCCACACACACACCACCAGGTACACTCTCACATCTCTTCCTCCCCCCACCAGGAACACACTCAGACCCCCCATCCCCTTGATCCAGGAACACACTATCACCCCCTACCCCCCACCACAAGGCACACATTCTCACCCTTCTCCCCCACCACTCGGAACACACTCTCACCCCCCTACACCATCACCAGGAACACACACTCAACCCCCTCCCGCACCACCAGGAATACAATCTCACCCCTTTACCCCACTACAGGGAAAACACTCTCACCCCCCCCTTCCTCAAGCACCAGGAACAGATTCTCACGTCCCTCCCCCACCACAGGGAAAGCACTCACACCCCCCTCCCCCAGCAGCAGGAACAAATTCTCACCTCCCTCCCCCACCACCAGGAATACACTCTCACCCGCCACCCCCACCACAGGGAAAACACTCTCACACCCTCCCCCACCACAAGGCACACATTCTCACCCTTCTCCCCCACCACTCGGAACACACTCTCACCCCCCTACACCATCACCAGGAACACACACTCAACCCCCTCCCGCACCACCAGGAATACAATCTCACCCCTTTACCCCACTACAGGGAAAACACTCTCACCCCCCCCTTCCTCAAGCACCAGGAACAGATTCTCACGTCCCTCCCCCACCACAGGGAAAGCACTCACACCCCCCTCCCCCAGCAGCAGGAACAAATTCTCACCTCCCTCCCCCACCACCAGGAATACACTCTCACCCGCCACCCCCACCACAGGGAAAACACTCTCACACCCTCCCCCACCACAAGGAACACACTCTCAGCCCCCTCCCCCACCACCAGGAACACACTCACACCCCCCTCCCCCACCACCAGGAACATACTCTCACCCCACTCCCCCAACACCAGGATCACACTCACACCCCCCTCCCCCACCGCCAGCAACACAATCTCACCTCCCTCCGCCACCACAGGGAACACACTCTCACCCCCCTCCACCACCACCAGGAACACACTAACAGCCTCATCGTCCACCACAAGGAACACAATTTTACGCCCCTTCCCCACCACCAGGAACACACTCTAACCTCCCACCCCCACCACAAGGGACACACTCTCACCGCCCTCTCCCACCACAGGGAAGACACTCACTCCCCCCTCCCCGCCACCAGGAACACACTCTACCTCCCATCCCCACCACAGGGGAGACACTCTCACCCCACTTCCCCACCACCAGGAACACACTCTGATCCCCCTCCTCCACCATCAGGAACACACTCTCACCCCCCATCCCTTATTTCCAGGATCACACTCTCATGCCCTACCCCCCACCACAAGGAACTCAGTCACACACCCTCCCCCCCACCAGGAACACAATCTTAACCCCCTCCCGCACCACCAGGAATACAATCTCACCCCTTTCCCCCACCACAATGAACACACTCTCAGCCCACTCCACCACCACCAAGAACACAATAGCTCCCCCCTCCCTGACCACAAGGAACACACTCTCACCGCCTCCCTCGCCCCACCACCAGGAACACACACACTCTCACCTCCCTCCCCCACCAACAGGAACACACTCTCAACACCCTCCCCCACCACAGGGAAGACACTTACTCACCCCCCCCCCCAACCAGGAACACACTCTCACCTCCCGTCCCCACCACAGGGAAGACACTCTCACCCCCCTCTCCCAGCACCAGGAACACACTCTCACCTCCCTCCCCCACCACCAGGAACACACTCTCACCCCCCTCACTCACCACCAGGAACACACTCTCACCTCCCTCCCCCACCACCAGGAATACACTATTAACCCCCTCCCCCACCACCAGGAACACACTCTCACCTCCCTTCCCCACCACCAGGAACACAATCTCAGCCCCCTCCCCCACCTCCAGGAACACACTCTCACCCCTCTCCTCCACCACCAAGAACACTCTCAACCCCCTCCCACACCCACCACCAGGAACACAATCTCAGCCCCCCGCCCCCACCACAGGGAAAACACTCTCACCCCCTCCCTCACCACAAGGAACACATTCTCACCCCCCTCCCCACCACCAGGAGCACACTCTCACCCCCTCCCGCACCACAAGGAACACACTCACACCCCCTCCCCCACCACCAGGAACACATTCCCAACTCCCTCCCTCTCCACAGGGAAGACACTCTCACCCCCCTTCCCAACCACCAGGAATACACTATCACCCCCTTCACCCACCACAAGGAACACAATCTCAGCCCCCTCCCCCACCACTAGGACCACACTCCCACCCTCCTTCTGCACCGCCAGGAACACCCTCTCACCTCCCTCCCACATCACCAGGAACACACTCTCACCCCCCCACCCCACCAACAGGTACACTCTCACACCTTTTCCTCCCCCCCACCAGGAACTCACTCACACCCCCCATCTCCCAGATCAAGGAACACACTCTCCCCCTATACCCCACCACAAGGAACACACTCACACCCCCTCCCACCCACGAGGAACACACTCTCTCCCCCCATCCTCCCCCACCAGGAGCACACTCTCACTCCCCACCCCACCAACAGGAACACACTCTCACACAGTCTCACCACCCTCCCTCACCATCAGGAACATACTAACACCCTCCTCGCCCACCACAAGGAACACAATCTCACCCCCCTCCCCCACCACCAAGAACACACTCTCACCCCCACACCCCACCACAGAGAAAACACTCTGAACCCACCACCACAAGGAACACACTCTAACCCCCCTTCCCACCACCAGGAACACACTCTCACCTCCCTCTCCCACCACCAGGAACACACTCTCACCCCACTCCACCACCACCAGGAACACATCTCACCTCCCTCCCCCACCACTGGGAAGACACTCACTCCCCCCTCCCCCACCACCAGGAACACACTCTCACCTCCCTCTCCCACCACCAGGAACACACTCTCACCCCACTCCACCACCACTAGGAACACACTCTCACCCCCTCCCCCACCACAAGGAACAAACTCTTACCTCCCTCCCCCACCACCAGGAACATGCTCTCACCTCCTTCTCCCTCTGCCAGGAGCACACTCTCACACCCCTCCCCCACCAGAAGGAACACACTCGGACCCCCCTCCCCCACCACAGGGAAGATTCACTCACCCTCCTCCCCCAACACCAACAAACACCCTCTCACCCCACTCCACCACCACTAGGAACACACTCTCACACCCCTCCCCCACCACAGGGAAAATACTCTCATCACTCCCTCCCCCACCTCCAGGAACACACTGTCATCCTCCTCCCCCACCACCAGGAAGACCCTCTCACTCCCCTCCCCCACCACCAGGAACACACACTCACACCCCTCCCCATATCACCAGGAACACACTCTCACCTCCATCTCCCACCACCAGGAATACACTCTCATTTCCCTCCCCCATCACCAGGAACACTCTCTCACCCCCCCCCTCCCACCACCAGGAAAACCCTCTCACCCTCCTCCCCCACCACAGGAAACACACTCTCACCCGCCTCCCCCAACACCAGGAACACTCTCACAACCCTCCCCCACTACAGGGAAAACACTCTCACCCCGCCCTTCCCCACCACAGGGAAGAGACTCTCACACACCCCTCCCCCACCATCAGGAACACACTCTCACACCACCCCTCCCCCACCACAAGGAACACACGCTCACCTCCCTCCCCCACCACCAGGAACACACTCTCACACCACCCCTCCCCCACCACAAGGAACACACTCTCACCCCCCTCCCCCACCACAAGGAACACACTCTCACCTCCCTCCCCCACCACTAGGAACACACTCTCACCCCCCTCCCCATTCACCAAGAACAAACTCTCACCTCCCTGCCCCACCACTAGGAATACAATCTCACCCCTTTCCCCCACCACCAGGAAGACCCTCTCACTCCCCTCCCCCAGCACCAGGAAGACCCTCTCACTCCCCTCCCTCACCACCAGGAAGACCCTCTCACTCCCCTCCCTCACCACCAGGAACACACTCTCACCCCCCTCCCCCACCACCAGGAACACATCTCACCCCCCCCCCCCTCCCCACCACCAGGAAAACCCTCTCACCCCCCTCCCCCACCACCAGGAACAGACTCTCACTTCCCTCGATCACCACCAGGAACACACTCTCATCCCCCATCCTCCCCCACCACCAGGAAGACCCTCTCACTCCTCTCCCCCACCACCAGGAACACACTCTCACAGCCCTCCCCCATCACCAGGAACACACTCTCACACCACCCCTCCCCCACCACAAGGAACACACGCTCACCTCCCTCCCCCACCACCATGAACACACTCTCTCACCCCTCCCCCACCACCAGGAAGACTCTCTCACCCCCCTCCCCCACCACCAGGAACACGCTCTCACCCCCCTCCCCATTCACCAAGAACAAACTCTCACCTCCCTGCCCCACCACTAGGAATACAATCTCACCCCTTTCCCCCACCACCAGGAAGACACTCTCACTCCCCTCCCCCACCACCAGGAACACTCTCTCCCCCCCACTCCCCCACCACCAGGAACACACTCTCACCCGCTCCCCTATCACCAGGAACACATCTCACCCCCCCTCCCCACCACCAGGAAAACCCTCTCACCCCCCTCCCCCACCAACAGGAACACACTCTCACCCCCCATCCTCCCTCACCACCAGGAAGACCCTCTTACCCCCTCTTCCCCACCAACGGGAATACACTCTCAACCCCTCCCCCACCACCAGGAACAGACTCACGTCCCTCCACCAGCACCTGGATCACACACTCTCCTTCCTTCTCCCCAACAGAAGAGCGCACTCACCTCCCTCCTCCCCACCAGAAAGACACTCTTGTCTTCTCCTCCCACCATTGAGAAGACACTCTCACCTCCCTCCAACCACCACCAGTAGCAGTATCACAAACTCAACTCCCTCCACCACCACTGTATAGAATCCTGCATCAAATGGGCTGGGTGGATTGAAGCTGTCCATGCTGCGTCTGATGGTAAATAAGGTATAAGTGAGAAAGACCCTGAGGGTACCTCTCAGAATTATGGGATCACACAGCTAAGGTTTGTATTTGCAGTCTTCCGGGAACGTTGATCATTGCAACGATTCGCTGTTCGTCCCATTGGCTTCCAGAGAGATTTGGTCATTATGGATGGTGCAGCCTTAAAAGAACATGACTCACTGGGGGAAGAAGAGGAAAGGGGCATGGAAGAGGAGGAGGAGGAGGAAGATGATTGGATGCAGAACATTGAGTGATCCTGGCCTCACCAGGAACTTGCAACTGAACCTCTCTGATCCAGGAGGATCAACATAGTCTGAAAGTCACTCTGAGCTGGCATTCTAACTTTCAACAGAAAATTAAAACCAGAAAATGTTCGCTGCCACCATGACAAAGGCCAGCAGATTTACAACTGATATAATATGAAACTATTTCTCTCAAAGGGTCATGATTCTGTGAAATTCTCTGCTTCAGATGTTGGCCGATGTTGGAACATTGAATAAATTTAAAAAGGAGACAGACAGATTTTCAATTAGTCATGGGCTGAATGGTTAGGGAGAGTAGGCAGAAAAGTGGAGTTGAGACTGGGATGGGATCAGCCATTATCGTATCAAATGGTGGAGCAGGCTCAAGGGGCTGAATGGCCTTCTCCTGCTCCTAGTTGTTCTGTTCTTCTGTCAATGGAAGTCTTACTTCTATCCTGATGATTTACCACACCTCGATCTTTTTTCTCATCTTCACCATCTCCTCCCTGTTCTCCTGTCCTTCCATTCTTACAAGGTTTACATGCATCAACAATTAGCAGGAGACCATAAGGTATAGTCGCAAAATAAGTTAATTTAGCCCATCAAGTTTAATCCACCATTTGATCATGATTGGTATGTTTCACAACCCTATTCTCCTGCCTTCTTCCGTAACCCTTGATCCTCTTCCCAATCAAGATACTATCTGTCTCTTTCTTAAAAACACTCATGGACATGGCCTCCATATCCCTCTGCAGCAATGAGTTCCACAGATTCACCACCCTCTGGCTGAAGAAATTCCTCCTCACCTCAGTTCTAAAGGGGTCTCTCTGTGGCTGTGCCCTTGGGTCCTCGACTTTCCTCTTGGTGGGAATGTCTTTGCCATGTCCACTTTGTCAGGTTTCTCAGTAAGTTTCAATGAGAACCCTTCTTATCCTTCTCATCATTTACGTCAGGAGTCCTAAAGACAAACAGTGCACATCTGCAGAAACAAGACACCATGATGACCCACCCAGTGCTCTGCATGATACTACAGCTTCTGTACTCACTTCCACACGTGCCCACTTCTGCCCGACACTTGCAGGGCTGGGGGTTGGCCTGCTCACTTGCCTTGACAGCTGGCTGACTCCCATGTGGTCAATGTCGTCATCATGAAGGTATTTGAGGGTCACCTCCAGAGCATTGATGCAGAACCAACCTCTATCACTGGGCCCTGTCTGTCAGAGGATCAAGGTGTTTGGTAGCAATGATGGTTCTTCATGGGTTATGGAAAGCACTGCCTCCTTGGTTACTGACTGTTGCCTTGGTTGATGTGCTGAATAGCTAGAAGGGGTCAACAATTGCAGCAGATATCCCTGCAGTGTCACTGCCATTTACCAGTGTGAATCATTTGGAAATCCATGCACAGTTCCTATACACACTCTATGTGCAGCATCAGGGTTTTGACTCTGAGTTCCAGCATCTGCACTCCTCACTTCTCCCTCCCTGATCAGGAGAATGTTCATGAGTTTAGCTGTTTTCCTCAATGCACTGAACTCGATGAGTTCAGTGAATCAAAGAATCCCTTCAGCGCTGAAAGAGGCCATTCAGCCCGTTCAGTCTGTGTCAGCCCTCCAGAGAGTATCTTATCCACACCCAGCCTCATACTCTATCTTCATAACCCCAGATTTACATAACCCCAGATTTAGCACGACCAATCCACCTAACCTACACATCTTTGGACTGTGGGAGTAAACCGGAGCACCCAGTGGAAATCCCAGGAGACACAGGAAGAACATTCAAAGTCCACACAGACAATCACCCAAGTCTGGAACCAAACTTGGGTGCCTGAAGGTGTGAAGCAGTAGCACTAACCAGTGAGCCACCGTGTCTTGAGCTATAATAGCTCATGCAAACTGGATTGGTCCATTCTTTGCCTGTGGCTATGCATTGTCTGAGGGAATGCTGACCATTACTGATAGTGTAGATGGAACTTCCTTCAACTCCTGATGCTATGAGCCATTTAACCAGCTGTACAGGACCATGTCTGTCTCACCAAGGATTAAAAATCACACAACACCAGGTTATAGTCCAACAGGTTTAATTGGAAGCACACTAGCTTTCGGAGCAACGCTCCTTCATCAGGTGATTGTCCAGTCCAACACCGGCATCTCCAAATCATCACCAAGGATTGTTATCCTACGAGGCATTGTAGATGAGAAGGTGATAGCCTATTAGTACTAATTTTGGACTGTTCATCCAGATACTTGGTTAATGCTCTGGGGACACAGGTTCAAATACCACCATGGTGGACTTTGAATTCAATTAGTAGATAGTTAAAAATCTGGAATTAAGAGTCTAATGATGACCATAAAAAAATTGTCAAAAAAAAAATTGTTTCTCTAATATCCTTTGGGGAAGGAAATTGCAATCCTTACCTGGTCTGGCCCACATTCGATTTTTCATTGGCCTCTAGAGAAGGCTGAAGGGTAGCGTGATTGCTGAGTTTAGGATTCTGAAGACCATGAGCAGCTATTCCATCAGTGTTTAATGTAATTGTGTAACCTAACCTACCAGGCGTAAAGTCTCAAAGGAGAATAAAGTGGGGCAATTAGGGATGGACAATAAATGCTGATCTAGCTAATGATGCCCTCATTCTGAAATTGAATAAAAAATGGTAGCTTTGGTAACAGGAAGGAAACGCAGAACATCTGTATCCTGCCCATCATCTTTGCAGGAGGGGTAGTTAAATTCTGATTTCAATTTTCAAACCTTGCCCCTAGCTGTCAGAAGTAGAAAAGCATTCAGTTTTCCTCAGCTGAATCCCTCTGTCTGGAACACAACAGGAAAAAAAAACACCCAAAAACCTTTTCATAAAAAATAATACAATGTAGAACTTAATTGCTCCTTTTCATTTGTCAGCCAGAAATGTATTCCAATCAAGTTATTTCAAACTGTGCAAAGAGATGCTGTGAATGAGCCAGCTGAGAGTTTCAGCATTTTGTTTTTGATGGTCATGGTGGGAGTATTGTCAAAAGAAATATCTTAAGATAAGAGATGAATAACAGCAGTCACGTTTTACTTGCATGCTGGGGAATTCTAATGAGGAAGGTGGCAGGCAGTTAATTGAATAATTACTTCACACTAAAATGATAGAAGGAGCAGAATTACATCTTCTCCTCCAGCCCACCCCTTTGCAGCCAGAGATCCTGTTCATTTCATCTTTTGGTGCTAAAGGTGAAAGATCAGGCCGTAAGGCCATAAAGGTATAGGAGCCATTTGGTCCATTGACCCTGCTCTGCCATTCATTCATGGCTAATATAATGCTCAATCCCTTTCTCCTGCATTCTCCCCATAACCCTCATCTCATTCATCTTCTGCTGTCCTGGGAGGAATACATCATAACAATATTCATATCTAATTCACGTTTGAATACATTAATGCTATTTATTTTGATCAGCTTTCCAGGGAGTGTCTTCTGTAGATTCAACACTCACTCATCAAGTGATTGGATTTAATTTTAAATTAATCTGCTTGACAGCAAGTTAACAGAGAGGCTGTGCCACCCAGTTCGAGTTGCTGCCCCACTTTATTCTCCTTTGAGACTTTACGCCTGCTAGGTTAGGTTACACAATCACATTGAACACTGATAGAACAGCTGGTCATGGTCTTCAGAATCCTAAAATCAGCAATCATGCTACCCTTCAGCCTTCCTGTTTCCTGTGAGAGTTCAATTTACACAAAACTCCTCATGATTCAAAACATCTCTCTGAGTCGGAGCAAATTACTGCAGATGCTGGAATCTGTACCAAAAATAACAAATGCTGAGGATCACAACAAATCAGACAGCAGCTATGGAGAGAGAGCAAGCTAATGTTTCGAGTCTAGATGACACTTCATCTCACAGAGTCATTCTATATTAGATTAGATTCCCTACAGTATAGGAACAGGCCCTTCAGCCCAATCAGTCCACACTGACCCTCTGAAGAGTAACCCACCCAGACCCATTTCCCTCTGACTAATGCAACTAACACTACGGGCAATTTAGCATGGCCAATTCACCTGGTCTGCACATCTTTGGACTGTGGGAGGAAACCGGAGCACCCGGAGGAAACCCACGCAGACACGGGGAGAATGTTCAAACTCCACACAGTCACCCGAGGCTTGAATTGAACCTGGGACCCTCGTGCTATGAAGCAGCAGTGCTAACCACTGAGACACGGTGCCGCCCAAAAACCTTCTACATAGGAAAGAACATAGAAATATAGAAGGTTGGAGCAGGAGTAGACCATTCCAGCCCTTCAGCCTACCCCACTATTTAAAATAATCACGTCTGATTATTGAGACCAATACCCTAATCCACACCACTACCTTCCCAATATCCCTTCAGCCACAAGAGCTATATCTATCTCCTTCTTGCGAACACAATGTTTTGGCCTCAACCACTTTCCATGTAATGAATTCCACAAACATACCAATCTCTGGGTGAAGAAACCAGTCCTCATCTCAATCCTAAAATGTTTACTTCTTACTTTTCAACTGTGACGCTAAGTCTTTATTTCCCTACCATTGAGAGCATCCTTCCTGCATTTGACCAGCCTAATCCTGTTAGAATTTTATAGGTTTCCATGAGATCCTTCCCATTTTTTCTCTTAAACTCCAGGGGACACAATCCAAATTAATTCAATCTCACCTTGTGCACAATCTTGCCATCCCAGGAATCAATTTGTGTTGAGGAAATCAGAAACGAACAGTATATAAGGGTATCACTGAAAACGTGTGAAAATTTACAAAGTGGCTAATGTCAGAACTATCGCCCCTCATCCTATCCGAGCTAATTGAAGTTTCGGACATATCGACTTTCTCTAACAGTCCACCATCATCCACCTGAATGGAATAACACTCAGTTGGTTCCATTCTAATAAATCAATTCACAGCTACAGAGTCATGTACAGTGGTTTTTCTGCCCCTGCATGGTGTCCTCAAAGCACAGCAGGTCAAGCAGCATCTGAGGAGCAGGAGAATCGACATTCAACACGAGCTGCCTGACCTGCTGTGCTTTTCCAGCACCACACTCTCCACTCTGATCTCCAGCCTCTGCCGTCCTCACTTTCTCCTGATACCCTCAAAGATCTACTCTTGTTGTCAAATAAATCTTCACCAATATTCTTCATGTCTTAAGGCAAGGTAAAGTTACCAAGATGTTAATGGACCATAAGACTGCTCTTTCACGAGATGAAGATGATTTGCGACAGTTTAGTCTAAGGGTCACCATGCCTTAGGACAGAGGAGAGGTTGATAATGTCAGCCAGTGCAGGAATTCAATGCATGCTGTAAGGGTTACTCTACATGGCAAACCAGCTCTCCATCATTGTATTTGAATTATTTGATCTGCTGCCTTTATCCCTTACATGATGGGAACTTGCTTGATCAAGTACACTGAAGGAAAGCCGTTTTGCAATCTAATAGGAGGTGGCTGTTGTCTTAAACAGAAAAGTCATTTATTCCACGGTAGCAACTTTGTACAAGTTACATCAATGTGAGGGATTTATTATGGAGCCTATGAGGAGGAGCCAGATGGTCGATCTCACACCTTTAAGATTCGAAATGTTTCCTCTCCCAAGTCTATATAACATGCTTATTGTGGATGGTGCTTAAGGCACCATTCATCATTAACCCTTTCATTGCACCTGTATGCAACAATTCTTGGCTCTCTGCTATTCCTGATCTGTAAGGATTTCCTGAGTGAGCTCCTCTAAAAGCACATCTTTTGTTTATGCATTTATACCGATGATATCCAGCTTGATACCACCATCACCGCTCTTGATTCTTCCATGTTTGTTAAATTATGAAACAACTTACCCAAAAGCCAGACCTGGATGACAAGAAATTTCCTTCAAATTAGTACTGGAAAAGTTGAAATCATTATCTTCAGCCCCTGGTACAAATTCCATTCCCTAACTAACTCTCTTCCACTCCCTGGCAATTATCTGAGGCGGTCACGGTCTCCTTCTAACCTCAGTATCATGCTTGATCCTAAGATGTGCTTCCAACTAGATGTCCACTCCATCACAAAGACCAATTACTTTCAGACCAGAAGGCAATAAGAAGTTGGAGCAGGAGTAAGCCATTTGGCCTACTGAGCTTGCTCCACCATTCAATAGGATCTTGGTTGATCCAACACTCCTCACATCCACTTTCCTACCCTTTCTCCGTAACCCCTGATTCCCCTACTGATCATAAATCTATCTATCTCAACCTTAAATACACACATTTAAACCTTATCATTGCCATGGAAAGGATGCTTACATCATCAAAGACTCAACACCCTGACATGCTCTCCTCCGTCAGGCAGAAAGTTGAACACATGCATCAGATTAGATTCCCCACAATGTGGAAACAGGCCACTTGGCCCAACAAGTCCATACTGACCCTCCGAAGAGTAACCCACCCAGAATATAAAAGCACCGTTGTGCTACTGAGACTTTATAAAGCTCTGGTTAGGCCCCATTTGGAGTGCTGTGTCCAGTTTTGGTCCCCACACCTCAGGAAGGACATACTGGCACTGGAGCGTGTCCAGCGGAGATTCACACGGATGATCCCTGGAATAGTAGGTCTAACATATGAGGAACAGCTGAGGATCTTGGGATTGTATTCATTGGAGTTTAGAAGATTAAGGGGAGATCTAATAGAAACTTACAAGATAATACATGGCTTGGAGAGGGTGGACGCAAGGAAATTGTTTCCGTTAGGCGAGGAGACTAGGACCCGTGGACACAGCCTTAGAATTAGAGGGGGTAAATTCAGAACAGAACTGCGGAGACATTTCTTCAGCCAGAGAGTGGTGGGCCTGTGGAATTCATTGCCGCAGAGTGCAGTGGAGACTGGAACGCTAAATGTCTTCAAGGCAGAAATTGATAAATTCTTGATGTCACAAGGAATTAAGGGCTACGGGGAGAATGCGGGTAAGTGGAGTTGAAATGCCCATCAGCCATGATTGAATGGCGGAGTGGACTCGATGGGCCGAATGGCCTTACTTCCGCTCCTATGTCTTATGGTCTTATCCTTTCCCCTCTGACTAATATACCTGACACTACGGGCAATTTAACATGCCCAATCCACATGACCTGCACATTTTTGGGTTGTGGGAGGAAACCAGAGCACCCGGAGGAAACCCACACAGACACGGGGAGAATGTGCAAACTCCACACAGACAGTCACCAGAGGCTGGAGTCGAACCTGGGGTCCTGGTGCTGTGAGACTGTAGTGTTAACCACTGAGCCACCATGTGGCCCCAAATAGTTTCGAGAATAGCTTCTTCCCTGTTGCTATTAGCCTGATGTATGGACCTCTCCAACTTCAACTAATGTTGATTTAGCTCACGTTAGTCTTGCTTTGAGCACCTCCTGTGCAGCTGTAACCTTGTTTACCTCATTCTGTCGAAACACCCGATGATCTGTATGTCCTTTTTTGCTATGATTTGCCTGTACTGCATGCAAAACAAAGCCTTTCACTGTAATTGGGTACATGTGACAACAATAAATCAAATCAAACATCAAAGCACTTGACTTTATCCTTGCTTAGCTCATCTGTTAGCAAAATATCTTTACACTTTTTTTTAATCTCTGGATTTGACTATTCCACCTTATTCCATACAAGCACCCACATTCTACCCTTCAGAAACTTGAAGCCGTCTACAAATCTGTTGCTCATTCAGACCAGTTTTCTTTCAATCATCGCTCCTTAACTTGCCAACTTACATTGGCTACCGACTGAGCAAATTACTGATATTAAAATTTTCAACCTTGTTTTCAATTCTATCTATGTCCTTGCCCCTCACTATTCCAGCCTCGGGTGACTGCCTGTGTAGAGTTTGCACATAGTCCCTGTGTCTGCATGGGTTTCCTGTGGGTGCTCCTGGTTTTCTCCCACAGTCCAAAGATGAGCAGATTGAGTGAATTAGCCGTGTTGAAATTGCCTGTAGTGTCCAGCTATGTATAATTTAGATAGATTGGCCATGGCAAATGTGGGCTCACAGGGAAATGGTGGGGGTCTGGGCTGGAGTGGGATGCTCTTCAGAGGGTCAGTGCAGACTCAATGGGCGAAATGGCCTCCTTCTGTACTGCAGTGGTTTTATGATTCTATGCTACAATTTCCTCCACTCCTAAAGCACTCAGAATTCTGCTCTCCTCTAATTCTACCTGTCGCGTATTCCTGATTTTACTTGTCCTACAATTGTTGATTAAGGTTTCAACTCTGAAGGCTGTAAGATCTGGAATTTCCTCCCTTTCACTCCTGCAAAATATTTTGCAATTTGCTGTGACATAAGTTTGCTGCACAAAGTTACAAAGTTTAAGACATAAACTTTTTTGTTGTTTTCATTTGCACAAACCAAGAGTACTTACTGAAACAACATGACAGCAAACAATTAATGATGGCTTTGATCTGGTAACCAATCTGATCAATTGTCATGTGCAATGTGACAACCAGGGAATTGCAGCAATTTTTTTTAAAAAGTGGAGTCTTTGATGGAACAAGTGGGGGCGTGATGGCCTAGTGAGACTATTACTGGACAGTTAACCCAGAAACCCACGCAATATGCTGGGGACCTGGGTTCAAATCCCCCTGTGGCAGATGGTGGAATTTGAATTCAATCAAATATCTGGAGTTAAAAAACTAATGTTGACCATGGATCCATTGTCAGTTAAACACATCATGTTCACGAATGTCAGTTTGAGAAGGAAACTGTCGTGCTTTTCTGGTCCACTTGTGACTCCAGACTCAAAGCAATGTGGTTGACTTTCAATTGCATTGGGCATTGAAGGATGGGCAAAGAATGAGGCCAGTGACACCCTCATCCTGTGAGTGAATATTTTAAAAATGCTCTGAATTTCCTGGATTGTTAGGGACAGATGGCCACAGAAGCAACATAAATAAATGTCTCTCTTGTATTTCTTTTCACACCAAATTTGAGATTCAAATTGAATTGGACTAATGTGGGATCCATAAGTCCTATCGTCATCTAACTGGGTGCATGCTGTAATCTTCAAAAAGACACTCTACCATTGATTATTCTTTATAATCAACATAAATAATTCATTATTGATCTTTAACTGTTAACCATTGGATAGTGGGTTTTCATACTACTGGAATAGAAGTGAAATATTGTGGATACTGGATATCCGAAATAACAACAAGAGGTGCTGGAGAAACTCAGCAGGTCCAGCAGCATCTGTAGAGAGAGAAACAGAACTCCAAAAGTCAACTCTGATTTTCCCTCCAGAGCTGCTGCAAGGCCTACCAAGTTTCTCTAGCATTTTATGAATTTATTTCAGATTGGTGGCATTGGCCGTGCTGTTATCCTAGATTGTTACAATTCATTTATGGGACATTGGCATCACTGGTTGGGCCAGCATTTATTGCCTATCCTTAGTTGCCCTTGAGAAGGTGGTGGTGAGCACATTAACAGCACAGACAGGGAACGAGTGGAGAGTGTCAAGCTCCTGGGAGTGGTCATTCACAGTAAGCTTTCTTGGACTCTTCATGTGGACGCACTGGTTACAAAGGCCCAACAACGTCTCTTCTTCCTCAGGTAGCTGAGGAAATTTGGCATGACAGCGAATACTCTTGCCAACTTCCATAGGCACACCATCAAGAGCATTCTGTCTGGATGTATCACTACCTGGTGTGGCAACTGTACCATTCAAGATTGGAGACGGTTACAGAGAGTGGTGAACTCGGCCCAGGCAATCACAAAGGCCAACTTCCCATCTATAGAATCCATCTACTAGCCCCGCTGTCAAGGATAGGCTGCCAGCATTCTCAAAGAACCATCCCACCCTGGCAATGTTTCTCTACAACCTCTACCATCGGGGAGAAGGTACAGAAGCCTGAACACATGCACCAGCCAGTTTCGAACAGTTTCTACCCTACTGTTGTTAAATACCGAATAGACTCACAAACTCTTAACATTCGCCTATACCTGTGTTTTGGTTTTTGCCACTGTTTACCTATTATTTACTTACTGATGCTACTTAACTCTGTGATCTGCCTGTATTGCTCACAAGACAAAGCTTTTCACTGAGCCTTGGTACACGTGACAATAAATTCAATTCAATTCAATTCAATTTAGTTCTTGAAATGCTGTAGTCCACCTGTTGTGTGTTGACCCACAACACCATGAGGGAGGGAATTCCAGGATTTTGACCCAGTGACAGTGAAGGAGTGGTGATATATTTCCAACTCAGGGTGGTGAGGGGCTTGGAGGGAAACTTACAGGTGGTGGGTTCAGATGTTAAGCATCAAAGAAGCCTTTGTTAAACTATTTACAAGGACATGCTGTGTTTTGTTTAATGAGATGGGGAGATGCCATTGTACCGGTGTGGGCAAAGTCAGAAGTCACACAACGCCAGGTTATAGTCCAACAGGTTTATTTGAAATCACAAACTTTTGGAGCGCTGCTTCTTCATCAGGTGAAGTGGAGTGAAGTGCACAGGCACAGGATTCATATTCTTGGTGCTCATATATTCTGTGCCTGTGCGTTTCCCTTCACTTTACCTGATGAAGGGGCAGTGCTCCAAAAGCTTGTGATTTCAAATAAACCTGTTGGACTATAACCTGATTTTGAGTAACTTCTGACCTTGTTTAATGAGAGAACAATATGCAAATTCTTCTGACACAATAGTGACAAGGCATAATCGCAGTAAACTAATTTCTGTCTCTCGATTGTCGACTCTTGAAAATATAATCATACATTATCTCAACACTCAGCCTTATATCCAATAACTATAACTTACAAACTTGCAGCATTGCTAAAAGAAAAAAACACTCTGAAAGCAGGTTTTTTTGACATTTATAATGGTTCTTCATCCAAATCTGACAACAGCTATAAGACACTGAAGCTAATCTTCCTGTTGCAATATGTCCTGAAGGCTTTTGCTGTCAGGGGGAATGACAGTAACTTTTCCCATGCAGATGAAGTTAGCATTTACAGCTTTGCCCTAGGTGAAAGTTCTTTTATCCAGCTGTGTTCAACTGACACTGCCTGATGAGTGCATGACAGAATCACTGCTTTGGTAGACATGGATGCCAATTGTCATATCAGGGTGAGTAAAGTTGCTTTGGGCAATGTGTCCTTCCAGTCACCAAGATGCTCCAAGAAAGCATTACAAAGAACTAAAACCAGCTCTTAATTGATCAACAATTTGTGACCCCAAGCAAATTCTAGTTTTATATTTATATGTATAAAAATAAATGCACGCACATAATTGGCAAAATACTTCCTTCACTTTTTATTAAGTAAATGAAGAATAAACGTAGCTTTATGAGTGTCAGACAGAGCCCAATGATCTGGTGGAGTTAGAAGCCAAGTGCTCCTTTAGAGAATGGGAAACAACTATAGGCGATTTGACCCAGGTCATCGCATTCTTTTAATAAACCGGAGAACAATTTCCGAAATGGACAGAGGGCATCTGTGCTGTTTATTGCCGCTTTTAAAAATGTTTGGACAAAATTCCTAGCTGAGGTTTCCAACCATGTCTCCTTGATCGAAACGGGGACCAATGTCATGGAAACGTGTCTGAGAGTTTATTGTTTCATTGTACATTGTTTGTACAGATGCTTGCTTGGGATAGACTTCAAAAGGACTGAGCTCTATGGACCCCAGAGAATTGCTCCATCTGTAATACTGTGTGGCCAGTAATTTTTTCCATGTGGAACATTGACGGTGAACATACTTTCGTTCTGAAATTGCTGTTTTACTGGCCCAGAACTATCACTGGTGGAAAGTGAATTAGTGCGATCACTTGATATTTAAAATTTACCAAAAATTTAAGACAAAAGATGAAACGTTCAAGACCTAAATTGAGGTCTGATTTCTGAAGCAAATGCAGGTTTAACTTAATATGTGTTTAAAATAAATTAATTGCTTTGAAATGAATCATTTAGGTTTCTGTGTCTTGAAGAATGCAATTTTTAACTGATATTACTTCAAGTAAATCTCTGTGTGCCTATCTAGACATGCTTGATATTAGAGCCCTTTTATGAAACCTTGACCATTTTAAGAAGTTGGGAGTATTCAAAATGACTACTTTTTAAAAATTCTACACAAACATTTTTAGATTGAAGTCCAAGTAAAATACATTGGTCTGAAGTGAATTGAAATAAAGCAAATAAGTTTCACAATGAAAGCAAATAATGTGATTGGAGGTCAAACAAATGTACAATCTCCGAAATTGTCCTTAATGTTCATGATGATACTTACGGATTATAAATATCCTTTTATGTGAAACTGATTTTTTAAAGAAAAACTCACAGATATAACAAGTCAAAAGCAACAGTTGCTTTGACCATGTTTGTTTAGAATTCTTGGGTTTCTTTCTCAGCAATAATATTGTTAAATTTTGATCATTGATTAAGTAATTCGACATTTAAGAACATAATCAAAATTAAACGCAGAAGTTCTTGCTAAAAGAGACGAGAGGATAATTTGAATGATATATGTCGAGTTGAATTAATATTGTAACACTATGTCCTAGATATTGATCCAAAGCTGGGATAAAAAAGCCAAGCCATGAGTAATTTTAACGAATGTCCCATACAGAGGTTACTCTCAGGTTAGTCTTAATTTGCTGACAAACTGATACATGGCATAAAAAAAGTGGAAAAAAAAGCTAAGGCAAATTATGAAAGAAAATTTGCATGAAGTATACAAATGGATATCTAAAGCTTCCATAAGTATATAAAAGGGAAAAGAGTAGCAAAAATCAATGTTGGTCCATTGGAGAATGAGACTGAGGAGTGGGAAACACAGAAATGACGAAGACATAAAGTGGATGTTTTGCCTCGATGTTTTAAATGGAGGACACTAGTACCATCCCAGTAGCAACAACTAGAAAGGGAGGAATTTAGAACAATCACTATGGAAAAATACTGAGTAAACTATTGGGATTGAAGGCAGACTACTCCCAAGGGCTGATGGCATATATCATATGGCCTTAACGGAAGTGGCAGCAGAGATAATGGATTCACCGTTTATAAAATTCCAAACTTTCCTGGATGTGGGAAAAGTTCCAGTGGGTCAGAGAAATGTTAATATCACACCCTTGTTCAGAAAAAGCAAGTGAGGCAGAAAGTAGGAAACCATAGATCTGTTAGTTTAATGTATGTCATTGGGAAATAGCTAGAATCCATGGTGATGGAAGTACTTCCAGGACATTTGGCAGGTCAAAATGCAATCTATCAGATTCAGTATGGTTTTATGAAGGGCAAATCATGTTTGACTAATTTGCTACAGTTCTTCAAAGATCCAACAAGCAAAGTGGACCATAGGGATCCTGAGCATTTAGTATATCTGAACTTCCAGAAAGTATCTGATTCGGTGCTACTCAAAAGGCTCATACACAAGGTAAGATCACGAGGCAGAAGGGGTTGTTGATTAGCCTAGATAGGGGATTGGTGAACCAACATAGAACAGAGAGTTGAGATAAATGGGTCTTTTTACTGGTTTGCAAGATGGAACTTAGTAGGGAGCCACAGGGTCAGGTCCTCAGGCCCCAACTATTTACAATCTACATTAATGACTTGGGTGCAGTGATAGAATGTACTCTAGCCACATTTGCAGGTGACACAAAAATAGATGGGAAAGTAAGTTGTCTTGAAGAAATAAGAAACTTACAAATAAATATGGATAGATTAGGTGAATTGGCCAAAATTTGGCAGATGAAGTATTAGGTGGATAAGCGTGAAATTATCCAAACAGGTCACAGGAATAGAAACTTAATAACTAAATGGAGAGAAGCTTCAGAATGCTCCAATGCAGAGGGATCTGGGTGTCCTCATGTATGAATCAATGAAAACTAGTATGCATATGCAGCTGGTAATAAGGATGACAAATGGAATTTTGGCATTTATTGCTCAAAGAGTAGATTATAAAAGTAATGAAATGTAGCTACAATTCTGCAAGGCATTGTGAGACCATACCTGGAGTACTGCATACAATTTTGGTCCCCTTACAAAAGAAGGGATATTTTTGTATTGGTGGCAATTCAGAGATGGTTTACTAGATTGAGGAAATGAGGAGAGGGGTTTGTCTTATGAAGAGAGGTTGAGCAGTTTGTGCTGATAATCTCTAGAGTTTAGAAGAATCAGAGGAGATCTAATTGAGGTGTGTAAGATGCTAACGGGGATTGACAAAGTAGATGCACAGCGGATGTTTAATCATTTGGGTCTGGCAAGAATATGGGGTCATAGTTTTAGGATAAGGTCGAACAGATTTGAAACACAGATGAGAAGGAATTACTTCTATCAAAGGGTCATGAATCATTGGAATTCAGTACTCTAGAGGGTGGTGGATGCTGGGACATTGAATACATTTAAGGAGGAGATAGACAGATTTTTACTTAGTTACAGCTTGAAGGGTTATGGAGACTGAGCAGGAGAGCGGAGTTGAAACCAAGATGAGATCATCCATAATGGTATTAAATAATGGAGCAGGCTCAAGGGGCCTACTCCTGCTCCAGTTCTTACATTAACATGTTCAGAGTTGAGTTACGGTCAACATTTTGCGGCAATATCATGGTTTTGGATTAAGAAACATGAGTGAAATGTCAAGAACAATGAAGTGGGATCCCATTAAAATTGCCCAAGGTAGGAATGATGAAAATTATGGTTTGGTGTGCCCAACCACTCACTCAGGCCACCTCCCTGCCTATACCAAAAGTATCAGCTGGGCCTCCCTCTTTCACCTTCCATGATATACCTGCCACTCCCACTCAGTCTAACAGAGAAAACACAGCCAACAATAGGGCAGAAAGGCTGAAGATGAGATGTAGGCTGTCAGTCGACTCGTCTCCCCTGATGAGGAGAGCATCCTGACTCTGATTGCCCCCAATGGCTAACCGATTTGTTCAAGCCCCTGGACAACTCTGCCATTTTTGGTGTCATCAGCAAATTTACGAATCAAGCCATCTACATTTTCCTTCAGGGAAAATTATCTATATCTGACAAAAAACTGAGGAGTGTCAAATGGGGTTTAATTTAGGTAAGTGTGAGGTGCTGTATTTTGGAAAGGAAACTCAGGGCAGGACTTATGGGAAAGTCCTGGGGAGTGTTGGTGAACAAAGAGACCTTGGAGTGTAGGTTCATAATTCCTTAAAAGTGGAGGCACAGGTAAATAGGATAGTGAAGAAGGCATTTAATATGCTTTCCTTTATTGGTCAGAGCATTGAGTATAGGAGTTGGGAGGTCATGTTGTGACTGTACAGGACATTTATTAGGCTACTGGTATAATTGCAGCATTTAAAAGGCATCTGGATTGATATATGAATAGGAAGGCTTGAGAGGGGTATGAGCCAAGTGCTGGCAAATAGGACTAGATTAGGTTAGGATATCTGATCAGCATGGAAGAATTGGACTAAAGGGTTTGTTTCTATGCTGTACGTGTTTATGTCTGTATAATGAAGGTCTCAGCACTAATCCCTATGGAACACCACTCGTTACTCAGCTCCATTCTGAAAAGCACGCTTCCACTGCTACTCTCTGTCTTCTATGACTAAGCCAGTTTTATATCCATCGAGCCAGTTCACCCCAGATCCCATGAGACTCTGGCTTCTGTACCAGCATGCCGTGAGGCACCTTATCAAATCACTTTTGAAAATCTTTGGAGACAACATCTACCACCCTTCTGTCATCTATAATTTATGTCATCTCCTCAAAGCACTCAATCAAGTTAGTGAGACATGACCTTCCCCAACCAAACCCATGCTGCTTTTCACTAACAGATCCATTCAGTTCCAAATGTGAATAAATTCTGTCTCTCAGTATCTTCTCCAACCGCTTCCCCATCACTGACATCAGGCTCACCGGCTTGCAATTACCTGAATCATCTCTGTTTCTCTTCTTACACAAAGGAACAATAGTGGCCATTCTCCAGTCCTCTAGAACCTTACCTGAAGCTAAAGAGGATACACAGATATCCATTAAGGTCCCAGCTATTTCCTCCCTTGCCTCCCACAGCAGCCTGGCATAGATCCCAGGTGTGACATGGTGGCTGGATGACTAGCTTTGCTGCCTCACAGTGCCAGGGTCCTGGCTCGATTCCAGCCTCAGGCAGTCTGTGTGGAGTTTGCACCTTCTCCCCATCGCTGCGTGGGTTTCCTCCGAGTGCTCTGGTTTTCTCTCACAATCCAAAGATCTGCAGATTAGATAAATTCACTGTGATAAATTGCTGATAGTGTTCAGGGATGTGTAGGTTAGATGCATTAATCAGGGTACATGTAGAGTAATAGGATTGGGAAATGGGTCTGAGTGGGATACTAATCAAAGGATCAGTATCGACTTGTTGGGCCAAATGGCCTGTTTCTACACTAAAGCATTAGTCAGGGTACATGTAGAGTAATAGGATTGGGAAATGGGTCTGAGTGGGATACTAATCAAAGGATCAGTATCGACTTGTTGGGCCAAATGGCCTGTTTCTACACTAAAGGAATGCTATGAGATCCCGTCTGGCTCTGGGGACTTACCTATTTCAATGTCTCTCAAGACACTCAACACTTTGTCCTTGATTATGTTGACCTATCTGAGAGTATTCACACACCTTTCCTGAACCTCAACATCTCTCAAGTCCCTCCCATTGGTGAACACTGATGTGACATTTTGTGGATCACAATCCTATACCTTCTTTCCTAACAGAACAATGGGTGATTTAACAACACACAGTCTTTAGTGATTCAAACAAGCAGCTTCACAGACCATAAGATCATAAGATATTGGAGCAGAATCGGGCCATTGGGTCCCTTGAGTCTGTTCGGCCATTTGATCATGGCAGATATGTTTTTCAACTCCACTCTCTTACATTCTTCCTGTCACCCCTGAACCCCTTACCAATGCAAAAACCTATCCATCTCTGTCTTCAAGGATATTAAGGATGGACAATTAATACTGAATTTGCCAGTGATGCACATATTCCATAAGCAAAGATTTAAAAGTACAAGGACACCCATATCTATTTAAACATATGTGTTTAACAGTTCCAATCCATTTTTAAAGCATTATTCTTTTTTATTCTTCTTAACAAAATGAATGTGCATCACGCCCATTTTATGTGTCCGCCCTGAATTCTTAAAATCTATTTTGTGCAAACTTAGTCATATGAGTACTAAAAACTGCAGTAATCATTTTATTTTTATAGAACAGGAAATGTATATTGTGTGGTAGAATAGCAAAGCCCAGAAAAATGCTTATAATATACATGGGACTGGGATATTATCAATATTTGCTGTTAAATGACACACCATCTTCTTTTAGAAACTCTTTTGATTAATAGTCACACAACACAGAAAGGAAAAGTGTGATTGTAAAGAGAATTGGCGTACTATATATATTACAAATATTAACAAATTGAAATAATTGAAAGCACAATCAAATCCTATTGAATGAAAACTGAAGTTCCAGCTAATGATTTATAACATTGACAAACTTATCAACAATGCTGTGACCTGTTGTTAGCAACAAAATGTTTAAAACCATAAGATGATAAGAAATGGGAATAGGAGTAGGCCACTCGGCCCCTCAACCCTTTCTGCCATTCAATAGGATCACGACTTATCAACATTCCTTACATTTATTTTCCTGTATTTTCCCATATCCCCTGATTTTCCAAATGATCAAGCATCTATCTCAGTAATAAATATACACAAGGACTCTGCCCCCATGGCTCTCTGAAGCAAGGAATTTCTAAGACTCCCAATTCTCTAACAGAAGAAATTCCTCTTCACCTTCGTCTTAAACTGGTACCTATTTATTCTGAGACTGTGCCCTGATCTTAGACTCTCCCATGAGAGGTAACATCCTCTCAGCACTGAAACTGTCCAGCCCCTTTAGAGTCCGATATGTTTCAATGAGATCACCTCTCACTCTTCTAAACTCCAGTGAGTAGAGTCCCAACTTGTCTAAACTTTGGGTCTTATAACAATCCCTCTTTACTGGGGATCATCCTCGTTAACATTCTCTGAACTGCCTGCAATGAAATGATAAATTTCCTTGAATAAACAGATCAAAACTGCTCACAGTACTCAAGGTGGAATCTCACCAACACAATTGCAGTAGAACTTCCTTAAAACCCTCTATAAACACTAAAATCCCTTTTCTTGACATATTTTCCACCCGGGTATTCCTGATGAAGGGCTTTTGCCCGAAATGTCGATTTTCCTGCTCCTCAGATGCTGCCTGAACTGCTGTGCTTTTCCAGCACCACTAATCCAGAATATTTTCCACCCCTCCTTCCCTTTATAGATTCTCCTTTGTCGAAGTTGCCTCTGTCCTGATGTGTGTTAGTGACAAACGGATTAAACATTATTTCTCGGAACGTGGGCATCGATGACTGGGTCAGAATTTCTTGCTCATCCCTATCGGATCTTGAGGAGGTTGTGATGAGCCGGTTTCTTGAATCATTGTGCTCCATGTGGTGTAGGTGCTGTTGCTGTCATAGACTACTTTGATTCTGTCACAGTGGCTGTGAAAGATCTAGTTCCAAGTCAGCATATTGCATGGTTTGGAGAGAAATCTTTTGGGTGATGGCATTTCCATTTTGTGTGCAACCCATTCAGGGAATAGAATTTTGAAAGGTGCAGTCAAAGGAGCCTTGGGAGTTGCTGCTTTGTATTGAACTGCTGATACATAATATTGTCATTGTATATTGGAAGTGGAGGCTGAACATTCTCTTGGAGCTGCTTTGTCCTGGATGGTGTTTAGCTTCTTGGCATTGGTGGATATTTGCACATTTTGTTTTGATAATGCTGAGAATGTTTGAAGGGCTAATAGTCTACTCCTGTTCTTATTTCTTACGGTTTTATGGTCTCAAACGGTTTCTCGTTAACAACAGGTCACGTATAATTGATAAGCTTGTCGATGTTATAAAGCATCAGCCGGAACTTCAGTTTTCATTCAATAGGATTTGATTTGGGTTTTCAACGATTGTACTTGCTGATTGTTGTTGTTGCAGAGGATGCCAAACAGCCGACCATGTCTGAAGGATGTTAGCACATCTTGTTCCAATAATAAAGGGTTTTGTCTCTCAGGCCAAATGTTGCACCCGATTTGGAGGTTTCTTCAAGCCTGAACCACTGCATTAGATCAGAAGACAGCTGACAAATCCCACACAAGAGACTATTAGCCAAGATAGAAGCCCACAGACCGGAAGCAAATTACTGACATGGCTCGGACAGTTTTTCGAGTGGCAGGAAACTCAGGGTTGGAATAATGGGTAAGTAGAAAAATGTGAGGACTGCAGGTGCTGGAGAGTCTGAGTTGAAACGTGTGGCATTGATAAAGCACAGCTGGTCAGGCAGCATCTGAGGAGCAGGAGAGTCGGTGTTTCCCTTCATCAGGAATGGGTAAGTAACAAATTGGCAGGATGTCAATAGTGATGTCCTACAGGGATCTGTACTGGGGCCTCAATTATTCCCAATATTCATTCATGTTTTGAATAATGGCATAAAAAGTTAAATATCCAAATTTGCTGACAACACAAAATTGAGCAGTATTGGAGACAGTGCTGCCAACTGCATAAAATTACAGCAGGATATTGATCAATTAGGTGAATGGGAAAGCTGGGGAAGATTGACTTTAACATAAGCAAGTGTGTGGTTGTCCATTTCAGACAGAGAAAGGATAGACCAGGGTATTTTTCTCAAATGCACAACGTTAAATACAGTGTTTGTCCAACGAGAGTTTTGGATTCAGGTGCATAGCTCTTTAAAATGCCACAAACTAGTGCAGAAAATAGTCAAAAAACCTAGTGGAATGTTAGCCTTCGACTCTAAAGGGCTGGAGTATGGGGATGCAGATGTCATGCTGCAGTTATACAGAATCCCAGTTAGACCCCACTTAGAGCACTGTGAGCAGATCTGGGCACCTTCAGAAGGATGCGTTGCGTTTGGACAGAATTCAGCACAAGTTTACAAAAATATTACCTCAGCTTCAGGGATTAAGCTAAGGTAAAAGATTAGACAAACTGAACCTTTATTCGCTAAAAGTTGGAAGGTTAAGGGATAATCGAATCAAGGTCTCAGGATATTAATAGGAAAAAGCAGGGCAGATAGAGTTAAACTATTTTCACTGGTCGAAGATTCGAGAACCATGGTCTAGTTAGGGCCAGGCCATTCAGGGGAGATGTTAGAAAAGACTTCTACATGCAAAGTTTGGAACGCTCTTCCTCAACTGGCGGTCGATCCAAATTCATTTCTTAAATTTAAATCCGAGATCAGCAAATTTTAATTAAGCAAGATTATCAAGGGGTGTGGACCCAATGTAGGTATACGGAGTTAAGGCCATGATCTTCCTGAATGGTAAAGCAGACTCAAGGGACTGAATGGCCTCCTCCTGCCCTCATAATCCTCAATTTAAAATCAAGGTGAGACATTTTGGGCTGAATTTTAGACAATGAACATAACATTGCTCATTGTCTAGAGAGCTGGAATGTGGATAACTCAGACGATTATATTTCATCTTCATCTCATGTTCAGTTTGTTGTCAACTTCATTTATCTGATTTTCCTCAGAATAAAATAGAAGTGACTCCACTTCGAAATCCAGTCTATCTCCAGAACTTTAAACATAGAAAGTCATAGTCTTACAGCACAGAAACAGACCCTTTGCTCCAACCAGTCCACGCCGAACATAATCCCAAACTAAACTAGTCTCACCTGCCTGCTCCTGGCCCATATCCCTCTAAAACCTTTCTATTCATGTACTTACCGAAGTGTCTTTTAAATGTTGTAACCGATACCAGATTCATCACTTCCACAGGAAGTTCATTCCCCACATGAACCACCCGCTGTGTAAAAAACTTTGCTTGTCATGTCTTTTTAAAATTTTCATCCTCTCAACAAGTGAGTAAATTTAAGGAGGGGTTAGACAGATTTTTAATTGGCAATGGGTTGAAGGGAAATGGAGAGAAGGCAGGAAAATGGGGGTGAGGAGCAAATCAGTCATGATTGGAGCAGAATCGATGGGCCAAATGACCTATATCCTATGAACGTATGAACTTAAAGATAGGCCCCCAATCCTAGGTAAAAGACACCTATCCATACCCCTCATGATTTTATAAAACTTTATACAATCACTTCTTAACTACCTCCTCTCCAGTGAAAAAAAGTCCCAGCCTATCCAGCATTTCTTTATAACTCAAACTCTCCATACTCAGCAACATCCTGGAAAATCTCTTCTGAATCCTTTCCACTGTAATAATATCCTTCATTTAACAGGGTGAACAGAACAGGACACAGCACTCATCTTAGAACATACAGAAATTGTCACATATATTGTTAGACCCCAAGTGCTCCAGAATATTCTTCAGTGTTTATGAAATCAGTCACATGATTACTAGCTCCATCCACATAATTATGCAATCAAGCAATGTAAAAGGATCAGTGAACCAGACTAACTAATCAAACATGAGTGAACAAATTGAACATTACACTGCAATCTATGGCCAGATTTTACAGTTGCCAGGCAATTACTGTCTGAGTTCACAGCGTTTGTTCTATGTGGGAGGAAGTCCAAGAGCTGACCATCAGTCAGCTGACCAGCTGCTCTCCAATCCCAGCAACACCACCAGGAGTGCTGGCAACTGCTGGATCTGCAAAGAGTCCCTGAGTAGGACTGTTGCCTGAGGATTAAATTCAAAGTCAGTGGAGCAACTTTGAGATGGGAGCAAAGAGGAGAAGGTGGTGTCAGTAGACCTTGGTCTGGTTGCATGGGAAATTCAAGTGAGTGTTGCCCTTTCAGAGATATCCCAAACAGGAGGAACTACCATCCTGAGCTCACATTCACCAGGAGAAAGTGAGCTCTGCAGATGCTGGAAATCAGTGTTGAAATGTGTGATGTTGGAAAAGTACAGCAGGTCAGGCAGCATCCAAGGAGCAGGAGAGTTCATGTTTCAGGCAGAAGCCCTTCATCGTGATTCTCCTGCTCCTCTGATGCTGCCTGACCTGCCGTGCTTTTCCAGCGCCACACTTTTTGACGCTGATCTCGCAGTCAACCTACTCAGATATACCATTTGCCTTTATCCTGAGGCATAGACAAAGTACCATGATTGGCCACTGAAGGTTTCAATTGGCCCAAGGTCAGGTGGGATGCTCCTCATGTACCCTGCTGGCTAGCACAATCCAAGCAGAGGTGGGTGGGAGATGAGCCATCATCAACCCACCCAACTGTACACTTTCCGCACATTCCAGTTCCCTCCTGCGGGATGTGTAAAATTGATGCGCTTAGATCAGAATCTATGGTATCTCACTCACAGATAGACTCGAAGTTTTAGGAGTCAGGACACCATGTTCCTTATAGAAGACTACAGCCAAATCAATTACTACATCCAAACTGGGAAGCTAATCCACGTGCTGCCACTTTGCTGATAGGAAGAAACGGGTAAGAGTTAAATGGAGTACTTTTCAAAATTTATGTTTATTTAGAGATCAATAATTATGGAACTTAAAATGCCCTAATAACCTTGAACGTGATTTCTAACTTCTAAAGTATCCCTGACAAACAGAAGGAAATCATTTCAAGGAAAGCTCTCTTACATCCAACTTTTGATCTACGTTTGTTCACGCCACATATATCCACACGGTTCTGAAGAAGAGCTACACCGGACTTGAAACGTTAACACTGCTTTTTCTCTCCATGGATGCTGTCAGACCTGCTGAGTTTCTCCAGCATTCTCTGTGCTCGTCACAAAATTACCAAGCTTGTTCACATCTTCAGCTCACACTTGAAAGGTGTCAGAGATGGGAATCCAATTCTGCACTGACAGTACTACTTACTCTTCAACAGATACTGGTTTGTAACATGTTCCTTTGTTGCACTTATGCAATTCAAATAAGTCCTACTAAAGGTCTGCCTCAATTCGTCATCTTTTAGATCTTGGCTGATTTTATACTCATGGTGTCCCTCTGCTGACTGTTTGTGGGCTTACTGCCAACACTTGAATCCCTCTTGGAGTCTTTCTTTTAAACATTCTGTAGAATCACTAAATCACTCAAGTCTTCTTTGGCAGTGTACGCTACTAGCTTGAGGCAATTCATCCTAATTGTATCTGAATCATATATGTGATAAAAAAGAAACGTTGTTTGTAGGAATACACAGGGCGGACACCCAGTGCTGAGTCATGATTCTGATAAATGATGGTCGGTCAAGTCTCATGCCATTGTGAACTTGCAATAAACAACTGGGGGTGGCACAGTGACTCAATGCCAGGGACCTGGGTTCGATTCTGACCTCAAGTGACCATCCATGTGTAGCTTGCACATTCTCCCCATGTCTGCGTGGGCTTCCTCTGGGTGTTCCCATAGTCCGAAGATGTGCATGTTAGGTGGATTGACCATGCTAAGTTGCCCATTGTGTACAGGCATAGAATTCCTACAGTGTGAAAGTGGGCTATTTGGCCCATCGAGTCCGCACTGATCCCCCAAAGAGCATCCCACACCTCAACCCTACCCCTGTATCCCTGCATTTCCAATGGCTAATCCACCTATCTTGCACATCTTTGGACTGACAGAAGAAACCAGAGCCCCCTGAGGAAACCCACATCGACACAGAGAGAATGTGCAAACACCACACAGACATTTGCCTAAGGGTGGAATCGAACCTGGGTCCCTGGCACTGTGAGGCAGCAATGTTAACCACTGGATGTACAGGTTAGGTGGATTAGCCATGGGAAATGCAGGATTACCAGGATAGGGTGTTGGGGGAGTTGAAATACTCTTCAGGGGATCGGTGCAGACTCGATGTGCTGAATGGTCTGCTTCCACATTGCAGGAAGTTTTATCGGTGTAAGTTATAAGCAGCAAATACCCAAGAAAGGAGGAAAATATCACAGCCACAGGAAAAAATGATAGATGAACCATAATGCTCAATAAATGAAGAACAAGCTAACCGTGACACTCGGAAACGGTTTCTCAAATCTGTCAATGTATTGCCTGAGAAAAAGCACAATGTTCTTTCCTCATTCATGACTCCATCATAGCTGGTCTTGATTATCATCTGAAAGGATAGTCAGAATACTTCAATAAGCGACTGAATTGTGATTTACTTGACACTTCAAGGAATAACCACAAAGTATCATTCACTGTGATAACTGTTTGCCTCAGGGATGGAAAGGAAAAAATAAAAACATATCCAATGGTTTGAAACTTGGGAGAAGTAAATGGAAGCTTGTGTGAATGATATCTGAGTGAAAAGGAGTACTGCATGGTTGCACTTGAGTCATTGTTTATTTTAAGCACACCCAACAAATTGAACATGAGTGGGTGATATATTGCCATCAATCTCATGCCAAATGAAACAGATAAAGCATTGGCAGTGTGCCCACCGTCCAGAACACGAATAGTCAAATTGTCAGAAACGGTATTCCAGCATCAAACTTCAATTTTCCTTTCCTTCAGAATCACCTCACCAGCTGCAATTGACATTTGACCATCATTTTAATAATATTGAAAGGCTGTCATGAAAGGAGATTGATTGATGTGGTCAATTGGAACTTTGTTCTTTCATCCTGGCATGGAACCTGTAGCTGTGAGCAATCCCAGTCAAGTGCGCTGAAAATTCCTATTGGCTTGTGAGTTTTAAAGTTGTGCTAACCTTGCTGGAGTGTGGAAGAATACAAGAGAAGCCCGTTTCCATGGTTTCCACTCCCCGTTGGCCACTTTAAATTCCAGAGAAGTGAGGGGCGATGCTAATTGAACTGTGCTCTGCTGTGGTGGTGAAATTTACAGAGTTATTGAATTTTTACAGCAAGAACATGGAGCTGGTGTGTGAAATGTAGCCCCTCAGGCTGATCTCATGGTGGCTACTCCTCAATAAGGAGACCACTTGGCCTATCTTGCCTATACCGGTTCTATCCCCTAATGCCAATCTCCTGCCTTTTTACCATCTCCCTGCCCACCATTTCAATCGAAATAACCATCCAATATCCTGTGGAGTGCCTCAGTTGAAGCTGCCACTCTGCCTGCACCACATTTCCAGGCAGTGCCTTCCATACCTTAACCACTCTGTGTGAAAATTGTTTTTTTCTCTCTCTCACTTCATCTTTCCTTTTTTTTGTAAATAACATTAAATCAATGCCGTTACATTCTTGTTCCACCTATGAAAAGGAACAGCTTCTCTCTATCCATGCTGCACCACACACTTTGGATTTTTAAATTGGTGGGATGACAATTTTTCTGTGGAAGCTGAGGCAGGTTCTCTATTCAGGACTTCTGACATATTGCCTCCATTACATCATCTTTTAGAAGCCCTGCTCCTACCCTGGATCCACACTCACTATTTTAAAAGTTCATTCATGGGAAATGGGCATTGCAGGCTGGGCCAGCATTTATTGACCATCCCAAGTTGTCCTTGAGACGCTGGTGGTGAGCTTCTTGTACCACTGCAGCCTGTTTGATCTAGGTAGACCCATAATGCCACTTGCTTTCTGGCAACATCATTCTCATTGAATTCCTACAGTGTGGATACAGGCCATTCAGCCCAACAAGTCCATCCCATGCTCTGAAGAGCATCCCATCCAGAGTCACGTCTACCTTCCCCACCCTATCCCTGCATTTCCCATGGCTAATCCACCTAACCTACACATCCTTGGACAATTTAGCACGGCCAATCCACCTAACCTGCACATCTTTGGACAATACCAGAACACCCAGAGGAAGCCCACACAGAGACAGGGAGAATATTCAAACTCCACACAGACAGCCGTCCTAGGGTGCAATTGAACCTGGATCTCTGATGCTGTGGGGCAGCAGTGCTAACTATTGAGCCACCGTGCCACCCTGAAATAAGAGGCCAAAACTGTGCACCACACTCCAGGGGCAGTCTAACCAAGATTCCATGCTGGAGCATGAGGTCTTCTCTACTGCTGTATTAAAATCATCTTGCGAAAAAGGCTAGCATTCCATTAGCCTTCCTAAAAGCTTGCTGCACTGCATATTGTCCTTTATGACTTATCATTAGGGATACCTAGGTCCCTTACTACTTCATAAATGCACTGCTCACGTATTTCTCCTAACAAAGTGGATAAGCACAAATTTTCTACATTATATTCTATCTATCATGCTCACTAAACCTGTCCAAACCTGCTTGAAGCCACCGTACATGTTCCGCACAACACTGTCTCCCAATTAGCTTTGTACCATCCACAAGTTTGGAAAATTACAATTATTCGCCAGTTTCATCTAGTTCTGAGGAAGGTTCACAGGACTCAATACATTAGCTTGCAAGGGTGGCTCTTTGGTTAGAACTGCTTTCTCATTGTGCAAGGGACCCAGGTTCATTTGCAGCCTCAGGTGACTGCCTGAATGGAGTTTGCGTGTTCTCCCCGTGTCTGTGTGGGATTCCTTTAGCTGCACCGGTTTCCTCCCACTGCCCAGACATGTGCAGGTGACATGAATTGGCCATGCTAAATTACCCATAGTGTTCAGGGAAGTACAGGCTAGGTGAGTTAGCTATGAGTAATGTAGGGTGATAGGTTAGGGAGATGGGTTGCTCTTCAAAGGGTCAGTGTGGACTTAATGGGCCAAATGTCCTATTTCCACACTGTTGGGTTCGATGATGAGAACTACAATTAATTCTGATTTGTGTCCATATAACATTGACAGGCCCATGTTTCTCCAGCAATTTCTGTTTTTGTTTCAAATTTCCAGTATCTGCATCCTTGTTTTATCTTTAATTAAAATGCTGTATTTTGAAGTTTCTAGCCTGGAAGAATGATGTCAGCACTGCCTCTGATTGTGTACAGGAATTCATTAACCTGGCCTTTGTCTTCCCTTTCATTGAGACCTGCCACAGCACAGTATTGGCTGAACCACCAGAAACAGTTAACTCATTGAGTTTTGAGAAGATTTGTAGCTGAGGTTGAGGTTTTGGATGCAGGTTTTCTCACTAAGCTTGAAGGTTCATTCCCAGATGTTTTGTCACCCTGCTAGGTAACATCTTCAGTGGCCCTCAGGCGAAGTACTGCTGAAAATTCCTGCTTTCTATTTATATATTTAAACATATGAATAGAAAGCAGGAATTTTCAGCAGTGCTTTGCCTGAGACCCACTGAAGATGTTACCTAGCAGGGTGACAGAATGTCTGGAAATGAACCTTCAAGCTCAGCGAGCAAACCTACATCCAAAAGTTAACTCAATACTCAACCTGATCAGGGCCTTCTGTATTTTTCAGAAACCCCAGGAAGGGTAAGATTCATTTTCCCTTCATTGAAGTAATTGCTGTGACAAGTGAATTATTACTGTCCTTCTTACCTTTTCAAAACTTGCATGGATGTCCTCTATTGCACATTCATTCCTCACTCTATTCTATCACCCAAATGCAGTTTGTAAGATATGATCTGCCTTGTACTGTACGCAAAACAAAAACGTTTCACTATATCTAGGTACATGTAACAATAATAAATCAAATCAAGTCATATTTGGGAGGTCACTTTGATTTTGCACAATGGCATCGAGAATCAGGGAAGATAAAATAATGTGTGACTAAACTCAATGAATCACATTTTATGCAGTCCTTAAAAGTCAGCTTATCCTTTTTTCAAGCACTGCGATGAATTATATAAATACAAAGCAATTGTAAACCTTAATCAAAGAACATTGTGAGGAGCACATTCTATTGTTTGTTAATGAATCACAGAATCCCTACATCATGGAAACAGGCCCTTCTGCCCAATAAGTCCACACCAACCCTCCTAAGAATAAGTCACCCAGACCCATTCCCCTAGCCAATTGTCCTACATTTGCTCTTGATTAATGTGCCTAACCTACACATCCCTGAACACGATGGACAGTTTAGTATGGCCAATTCACCTGACCTGCACATCTTTGGATTGTGGGAGGAAACCGAAGCACCCAGAGGAAAAACACACAGACATGGGGAGAATGTGCAACCTCCACACAGACAGTCACCTGAGGCTGGATTCCATCGCAGGTCCCTGGTGCTGTGAGGCAGCAGTGTTAACCACTGAGGCACCATGCCACCAAATGGATGGCCAAAGTCAATGCAAGATAAATGCTGAGTAAGAAGTAAGACTTCAGTTAATGCCAGGATAAGCGGCAGCATTATGCTCTTCTCTAAGCAATGTGGCCAAAATGCAGATAATGGAAATCAATGAGCCTGGAGATGTGGGTCTTGGAAATAAGTGAGATGGTCACCAATCCGCAGTGTTAACACATTTGAGTAGCTGGTGAGATAAAAATGCTGTTCAAGCTGATTAAAGGTTACACGGCTGTAAAGATGGTGAAGATATGATCTTGCAGGCCTGCATACTTCCAGCAGCACTGGCGATCACTCATCCAATCACGATGATGTACTCTGTATAAAACAAAAAGAACTATAACTACACCCTAGTTGTAGCGAAAGAACATGTGTTAAATGCACGGTGTCATATGACATTATTAAAAATGTTATAGTCCAACAGGTTTATGTGAAAATACATGCTTTCAAATTGTGTGATTTTTAACTTTGCCCATCCCAACCCAACACTGGCACCATCACATCATTATGTCATTAGATCACATGGAACTTGGGTCTGTAGGGCTCCAGATAAAATGTCCTGTCTCACCATCCTCTATGTAGAATTATCATCATTAAAGTTTCTTAACTTTAACTCAGGAGTGTGGGACTGATCTTACTACATTGCAGCAATGGTGAGCAAACCCACGAAACCAAAGAGTAGCGAGAAGAGTCAGAAGTGATAAGATTTTTTTTGCCATTGTGCACACTGTACAGGATCATAGTGACCTCCAAAATATGATTTAACTTGATTCATTACTGACACATGTACCTAGGTGTAGTGAAAAGTTTTGTTTTGTGTGCAGTACAGACAGATCATACCATTTGAAGCCCATTAATGTCCTTTAGGGAAGGAAACCATCCATACCTTGTCTGGCCTACGTGTGACTCCAGACCTACAACAGTGTGGATTGACTTTTAACCCTCCAGGCAATTAGGGATTGGTAATAAGTGCTGGCCTAGCCAGGAATACCCTCATCCTATGGATGAATTTTAAAAAGTGCATTAGGGTAATAGAACAGAGCAAGGCATACAATGTTACAGCTACAGAGAAGATGGACAAAGAATGAAATCAACATTAAATTTAAAATTTGAGAGGTTCATTCAAAAGCCTAATAACAGCAGGCCTATTTCCAAGATGGCGGCAGTGGAGTAGTTAGCATTCGAGCTCCCGTGCCCAGGCTTGTCCTCTCTGTCAGCACTTTTTTTCCTTTCTCTTTTTCCTTCTTCTCCCTTTTTTTGTCAAACTTACCCAATTAAGAGAACTCTTTGGCAGGAGGTGTCTTAGATGGGTTCTGGATTGGGGCTGTTCAGATGCAGTGTGGCTACAGCGATGGTCAGTTGGCCTGTGAAGCCTGGAGTGGGCCCCTGGTCGTGGCATGGCGCGGACTGGTATAGCCTACAGTAGGATTTTGGCAGTGATATGCTGTAGCAGCGGAGAAGGAAAAATTGGACCCTCTTTAAATGATCTTTTTAAATATTTGTCTAAGTTAATGGTGCCTATGTATGGGTGACGGTACATGCTTTTCATTGTATTCTATATTGAATACTTGTTGCAATAAAGGATATCCTACTCTATTATAATTAGTCTCAGAATAAAAGAGCATCAATTTAGGGCTCAGATGAAGAGGAAATTCTCCTCTTAGAGAGCTGAGAGTCTTTGAAACTCTTTGCCACGGAGGTGTGTACTTACATTCTTGACCAATCAGGGAAACAAGAGGAATCAAAGGTTATTGGGAAAAGGCAGGAAAGTGGAGGTGAGGAATGTAAGATCAACCGTAATCCTTTTGAATGGTGGAACAGATTTGAGGGGCTGATTGGCCTACGCCTGTTCCTATTTCTTATGGTCTTATCATTTTCAAATTTTGCTGATTCTAGTTCCATTAACCAGCAGTTGAAGGATTGGCATTGGGGATTGGACTATTTTCTTGATCGAATACTACCACCTTCAAGTTCCCCTCCAAGCCATTCACCTTTCTGGCAATATTTCGCGATTTCTTCACTGTCGCTGGATCAATATCGTGGAATTTCCCTTAATGCAGGTCAACACACATGAGATGGACTGTAGCGGTTCAAGAAGGTAGCTCACCGCCATCTTCTCTCAAGCAGCTCGTGATGGGCAATAAACACTGGCCAGCCAGCGATGCCCACATCCCAGAAATGAATTTTTAAAAAGCCATTTTGCATTCAATCCTTTTTAGAGCTCTTACTTTGTATTCAATGCGCAGAAAAAAACATAGATAATCAGCTCCAAACTTCAATGCCACATGTTGCTTTAATTTGCGAAAGAAAACACATCTGGGAGGCTAATATGAAAACATAACAAACCAGGTAGAGCTGTTCTCCAGTCTCAAAAAGGGAAGAATATTTCTAGGTCCATGCAACAAGCAGCTGCTGCAGCATGTCTGGTTTCCTGCACAGAAGGTTATTCATCCTGTCAGTTAAGGCAAGCTGCTTTAGCAAAAACAAAACAGCAATGTAAACTGAAGTGCATCATGGCATTTGCTCTATACATTAAAGGAGCATGTTGCTCATTAGCGGAGGAGCGAGATGATCCCCCGTCAGATTTTGTTAATTATTTAGGAATGCACCATGCAAATGCTTGCAGTTAGGTGGGATCTTTTTCAGAATAAATATGGATTTTTTTTCTCTCAAAATGTTTCATTCTGAGGTTGGTTTTATTTCAAAAGTACGATGAAAAGATCATTTAAAGACGAAGTGAAGTTTCTTATTTTTAATTTTTTTTAACTACCCTAAGTACTTGTTCGAGAAAGACCCCTGACCATGTTGTTATTGAGTTCTTGTCCATATGCAGGGATTGATCCACTTCAATCTTCCAGCGGGGAGCAGTTTTCCAGCGTGGCACAGCGTGATTCCAAATCAATAAGGTTAATAGATGTAGGGCCACACAGTCAGAGGTGATGTGGCTGGCATTTTCGGTGCCAATGAAGAAGATTTCTGATGACGAGATGTCACTTTCGTGCTTGCGATAATGTCAGCCTGATTACCTACAGCACAGAGCCAGTTAGAGCGTTACCAGGACTGTATATGGCCCATTAATCTGAATTATCGTTAAAGGAACAGTTTAAAAATTGGCTTTACTTCCTACCCCCACCCCCACCCCCACCCCCAACCATCCCCTGAATTACTGAACTATTCCTTTCATCTTGCTGATGTCAAAAACTTGACGCTGATAGAAATTATAGGCAGCACGTTGTACTGGCCATGTCTCTGCCTTTCCCTCTCTCTTTTCTCCGGTTAAATCCCTTTCCCTCCAAGTTTGTGGGAAGGTTACTGGTCTATCAATCCCTGTGGTGAAGACCATTTAGAAAAGTGAACAGAGAAATTATGAAAATTGGAATGACTGAATGAAATGATTGTAAATTGTTCTTTTTCATTTGTCTTCATCAGTGTTGGGTGATCTCATTACCTGCAGTGTCACTGAACATTAGTGCTGAATGCTGATCAGGTCATTATCTACACATGACAACAGCAACAAATTAGCCAACATTACATTATAACGTTTACAAGGTGCTAAATACCTCAGCACAGCTGCAACTGGAAGATCGTTTGGTCCGTTGTTTAAATTCCGCAAGGATATAACTGGATGTTCCAAATTATTCTTCATTTCCCAGAGCATAGTGACCCTCTGGAATAGAATGCTGACTGAGCTGGTCGTGTTGTCTGTCTGCAGGTCTTCAGAACAGACCTGGACTAGTTTCTGACTGGGACCTTATGAAAGGCAAGTCTCTTTGCAGAGAGCACATCGCCCATGTGCTCTACAGAAGTATTTCAAAAGCTTGAAGATTTTGGTGGGAAAAAAAAACTCTTATTGGCACTATGATCATAGAGTCATAGAGATGTACAGCATGAAAACAGAACCTTCGATCCATCCCGGCCATGCCATCCAGATGTCCTGAATTAATCTAGTCCCATTTGCCAGCATTTGGTCCATATCATTCTAGACCCTTCCCATTCATATACTGCGTTCAGTTCTGGTCTCCCTGCTGTAGGAAAGATGTTATTGAACTTGAATGCCTTTTAAATGTTGTAATTGCACTAGCCTCCATCACCTCCTCTGGCAGCTCATTCCATACAGACACCACCTTCTGGGTGAGAAAATTCCCCTTAAGTCCCTTTTAAATCTTTCCCCTCTCACCCTAAACCTATGCCCTCTAGTTCTGGACTCCCTCACCCCAGGGAAAAGACTTTGGCTATTCATCTTATCCATGTCCCGCCTGATTTTATAAACCTGTATACCGTCACCTCTCAGTCTCTGATGCTCCAGGGAAAACAGACTTGCCTATTCAGCCTCTCTCTGTAGCTCAAACCCTCCAACGCTGACAACTATCCTTGCAAGTATTTTGTGAACCTTTTCAAGTTCAATAACATCTTTGCTACAGCAGGGAGACCAGAACTGAATACAGTATTCTTCCTTAACGTTTTCTCTTGCTTCGCTGAGGGGAGCTATTACATCAAAATGTTATGACATAATTGGAGGCAATTGTGTGTATGCTAGCCCAGAAAGCAGCTTTGTTTTTTTCATTCTTTCATCGGATATGGGCATCTCTGGCTAAGGCAGCATTTTTTGCCCATCCCCAATTGCCCAGAGGGAAGTTAAGAGTCAAAGACATTGCTGTGCATCTAGACTCACATGTGAGGCCAGACCCAGTGAGGTGGGCAGTTTCCTTACCTAAAGTGAACCAGATGGGCTTTTCCAACAATCAATTCATGGCCATTATTAAACTTTTATTCCATATTTTTATTGAAATTCATGGTTTATTAAAATTCCATGGTTGGATTCAAACCCAGCTCCCCAGGACATGACCCGGGTCTCTGGATTAAGTGTCATGATAACATCGCTAGGCCATCACCTCCTCTAAGCCTACATCCCAGATCTTACAACCCAAAAGGTGACAACACTTTAATTACATATCCAAATTTTATTATCGATTCTCTAAGGAGGCCTGCCTCTGTCACTCTTCAGGCAGTGAGTTCCAGATTTTTATAACCCTCTGGATGAGAAAAATGATTCTCCAAACCCTCCCGCACAAATCGATTTGATAATTATTTCAATTACTGGTCCTGAGATTTTGACCTCTCTGCTTGTGGGAATTTGGCCTTCCGATCCGCTGTCTAGGCTCTCATCATTTTATAGGTGAAAGTGAGGACTGCAGATGCTGGAGATCAGAGTCTAGCTAAGAGTGGTGCTGGAAAATCACAGCAGGTCAGGCAGCATCCGAGGAGCAGGAAAATCGATGTTTCGGGCAAAAGCCCTTCATCAGGAATGAGGCATTTCCAGCACCTCTCTAATCTCGACTCTCATCATTTTATATATCGCCATTAAATCTCCCATCAACCTCCTCTATTCCAAAGTGTGCTGTTGATTGCAAAAGTGGCCTGTAGAATGTTTTATGGGTGCACTGAGATTGATTTGAAAGCTTGTCCCTTGCTTTAAAGACTGTTCCGAACTGAATGGGAAACTGTGGTTTGATATTATATGACCCCAGTGGGTGTGTTCTCAACAGGGGGTGGAGTCATATAAAATACACTGGGTGGCTACCCATCACTTTCTCACCCATCTTGAGTCTCATTCCCTTAATACCATTTATAAGCAATTAATTAGACAAGGCGATGGATTCATGGTATCATCACTGGGCTATTAATCTAGAGACAAAATGTGTGGTACTGGAAAAGCACAGCCAGTCAGGCACCATCTGAGGGGACCCAGGTAATGTTCTAAGGACCTTGGTTTGAATTCTATCATTGCAGGAGCTTGAATTCAATAGAGAAAGAAATCAGGAATTAAGAGTCTAATGATGACCATAAAATTGTTGTCAATTGTTGAGGAAAAGCCCATCTGGTTCACCAAAGTTGTTTAGAAGGGAAATTGCCATCCTTACCTGGTCTGTCTTATATGTGACTCCTGACCCACAGCAATGTGATTGACTCTCAACTGCCCTCCAGGGCAGGATTGGAGAAGGCAAGGACTGCAGATGCTGGAGAGTCACAGTCGAAAAGGGTGGCGCTGGAAAAGCTCAGGAGGTCAGGCAGCATCTGAGGAGCAGGGGATTCCTGATTCCTGATAAAGGGATTATGCCTGAAACGTCGACTTTCCCCATCCTCTGATTCTCCCTGACCTGCTGTGCTTTTCCAGCTAGGGATTGGCAAAAACTGTTGGCCTGGCCAATGATGCACTCATTTGTGAATGAATTAAGACAAATATTAAGGGTCAATTAAGCTTATTAAAAGCTCAATTCATTGCATTTGAATGCCATGGTACTGGTGGTGTAGACAGGCAGCCAAAATGGGTAAACTGCTTTTTAAACCACTGCATTGGAAGGACATATTTGCTCAATGTGGATACTCACCCATCCGAAGACATACAGGACAGGAGGATGTATCTGATGACCACAGAGTCCAGAACCAAGAGTTACTGACTAATGAGACAGGGTAGAACATAGCACATAGAACATAGAAAAGTACAGCACAGAACAGCCCCTTTGGCCCATGATGTTGTGCTGAGGTTTAATCCTAATGTAAAGTATATTAACTTAACCTACGCACTCCTCAACTCACTGCACTCCATGTGCCTGTCCGGCAGTCGCTTAAATGTACCTCATGACTCTGCTTCCACCACCACAGCTGGCAACGCATTCCATGCATTTACAACTCTCTGTGTAAAGAACCTACCTTTGACGTCCCCTCTACACCTTTCCCCTAATATCTGAAAACTATGACCCCTCGTACCCGTCAATCCTGCCCTGGGGAAAGGTCTCTGGCTATTGACTCTATCTATTCCTCTCATTATCTTGCATACCTCGATCAGGTCTCCTCTCTTCCTCCTTCTCTCCAGAGAAAAGTCCAAGTTTTTTCAACCTTTCTTCATAAGGCAAGCCCTCCAGTCCAGGCAGCATCCTGGTAAACCTTCTTTGCACCCCCTCCAAAGCCTCTGTATCTTTCCGCCACACATGCCCATAAGACCATACAATCCCAACAGTCAAGATTAGAGTGGTGCTGGAAAAGCGCAGCCAGTCAGGCATCATCCGAGGAGCAGGAAAATCGACATTTCAGGCAAAGGACCTTTATCAGGAAGGTCTTTTGCTGAAGGGCTTCTGCCCGAAACATCGATTGTCCTGCTCCTCGGATGCTGCCTGACCTGCTGTGCTTTTCCAGCACCACTCTAATCTTGACTCTAATCTCCAGCATCTGCAGTACTCACTTCTGCATAGAATTCCGACAGTGCAAGCAGAGGCCATTCAGCCCATTGAGTGGGCACCAACTCTTCGAAGAGCATCCCGCTCAGACTCCAACCCTCGCCGTATCCCTGTAAACCACCCCCCACCCCCCCAACTAATTACCATGGCCGGTCCAGCTAACCTGCACATCGAGTTATAGAGTCCTATAGCTTGGAAACAGGCCGTTTGGCCCAAACTGGTCCATGCCGACCAAAATGCCCATCCATGCTAACCTCATTTCCATGAACTTGGCCCATATCCTTCTAAACTTTTCTTATCCATGTATTTTAAATGCCTTTTAAGGGTTGTTAATGTACCCACCTCAACTACTTGTAATGGGGGACTTCCCCAATGTTGACTGGGAATACTATAGTTCAAGTAGTTTAGATGGGTCAGGTTTTGTTCAATGTGTGCAGAGGGCTTTCTGACACAGTATGTAGACAGACCGACAAGGGGAGATGCCATATTGAATTTGGTTCTGGGGAATGAACCTGGCCAGGTGTTAGATTTGGAGGTAGGCGAACACTTTGGCGATAGTGACCATAATTCAGTTATGTTTACAATAGCAATAGGCAGGGATAGGTATATACCGCAGGGAAAGAGGTTTACCTGAGGCAAAGGCAATTATGTTGCGATTAGGCAAGATCTAAGATGCATAGGATGGAAAAGGAAGCTGCCGGGGATGGACACTGTTGAAATGTGGAGCTTATTCAAGGAACACCTACTGCAGGCCCTTGATAAGTATATACCTATCAGGCAGGGAGGTAGTTGTCGAGAGAGGGAGCCATGGTTTACTAAAGAAGTTGAAGCTCTTGTGAAGAGGAAGAAGAAGGCTTATGTGAGGATGAGGCGTGAAGGCTCCAATAGGGAGCTTGAGTGTTATAAGCTAGCCAGAAAAGATATAAAGAGAGGGCTAAGAAGAGCCAGGAGGGGAACTGAGAAGTTGTTGGCAGATATGATCAAAGAAAAACATAAGGCCTTCTATATGTAAATTAAGAAGAAAAAATGACTAGAGTAAGATTAGGGCCAATCAAAGACAGTAGTGGAAAGTTGTGTATGCAATCTGAGGGCGTAAGGGAAGCACTTATGAACTCAGGGCATGGTGAGGAACACGAGACTGGGATATCATAGCAATTACAGAAACATGGCTCAGGGATGGGCAGGACTGGCAGCTTAATGTTTCAGGATACAAATGCTACAGGAAGGATAGAAAGGGAGGCAAGAGAGGGGGGAACGGGGCTGGCATTTTTGATAAGGGATAGCATTACAGCTGTGCTGAGGGAGGATATTCCCGGAAATACATCCAGGGAAGTTATTTGGGTGGAACTGAGAAATAAGAAAGGGATAACAACCTTATTGGGGTTGTATTATAGACCCCCTAATAGTCAGAGGGAAATTGAGAAATAAACTTGTAAGGAGATCTCAGCTAACGTAAGAATAATAGGGTGATTATGGTAGGGGATTTTAACTTTCCAAACATAGACTGGGACTGCCATAGTTTTAAGGGTTTGGATGGAAAGGAATTTGTTAAGTGTGTACAAGACAATTTTCTGATTCAGTATGTGGATGTGCCTACTAGAGAAGGTACAAAACTTGATGTACTCTTGGGAAATAAGGCAGGGCAGGTGACTGAGGTCAGTGTGATGCACTTTGGGGCCAGCGACCACAATTCTATTAGATTTAAAATAGTGATAGAAAAGGATAGACCAGATCTAAAAGTTGAAGTTCTAAATTGGAAGAAGGCCAATTTTCACGGAATTAGGCAAGAACTTTCAAAAGCTGACTGGGGGCAAATGTTTGCAGGTAAAAGGACGGCTGGAAAATGGGAAGCATTCAGAAATGAGATAACGAGAATCCAGAGAAAGTATATTCCTGTTAGGGGGAAAGGGAAGGCTGGTAGGTATAGGGAATGCTGGATGACTAAAGAAATTGAAGGTTTGGTTAAGAAAAAGAAGGAAGCATATGGAAGGTATAAACAGGATAGATTGAGTGAATCTGTAGAAGAGCATAAAGGAAGTAGGTGTATACTTCAGAGGGAAATCAGGAGGGTAAAAAGGGGACATGAGATAGCATTGGCAAATAGAATTAAGGAGAATCCAAAGAGTTCTTACAAATACATTAAGGACAAAAGGGTAACGAGGGAGAGAATAGGGCCCCTCAAAGATCAGCAAGGCGGCCTTTGTGTGGAGCTGCAGAAATTGGGGGAGATACTAAACAAGCATTTTGCATCAGTATTTACTGTGGAAAAGTAAATGGAAGATATAGACTGTAGAGAAATACATGGTGACATCTTGCAAAATGTCCATATTACAGAGGAGGAAGTGCTGGATGTCTTGAAACGCATAAAGGTGGATAAATCTCTAGGACCTGATCAGGTGTACCCTAGAACTCTGTGGGAAGCTAGAGAAGTGATTGCTGGGCCTCTTGCTGAGATATTTGTGTCATCGATAGTCACAGGTGAGGTGCTGGAAGACTGGAGGTTGGCTAACGTGGTGCCATTGTTTAAGAAGGGCGGTAAGGACAAGCCAGGGAACTATAGACCAGTGAGCCTGACATCGGTGGTGGGAAAGTTGTTGGGGAGAATCATGAGGGACAAGATGTACATGTATTTGGAAATGCAAGGACTGATTAGGGATAGTCAGCATGGCGTTGTGCGTGGGAAATCATGTCTCACAAACTTGATTGAGTTTTTTAAGGAAGTAACAAAGAGGATTGATGATGGTAGAGTGGTAGATGTAATCTATATGGCCTTCAGTAAGGCGTTCGACAAGGTTCCCCATGGGAGACTGCTGAGCAAGGTTAGATCTCATGGAATACAGGGAGAACTAGCCATTTGGATACAGAATTGGCTCAAAGGTAGAAGACAGAGGGTGGTGTGGAGGGTTATTTTTCAGACTGGAGGCCTGTGACCAGTGGAGTGCCACAAGGATCGGTGCTGGGCCCTCTACTTTTTATCATTTACATAAATGATTTGGATGGAAGCCTAAGAGGTACAGTTAGTAAGTTTGCAGATGACACCAAAATTGGAGGTGTAGTGGACAATGAAGAGGGTTACCTCAGATTACAACAGGATATGGACCAGATGGGCCAATGGGCTGAGAAGCGGCAGATGGAATTTAAATCAGATAAATGCGAGGTGCTGCATTTTGGGAAAGGAAATCTTAGCAGGACTTATACACTTAATGGTAAGGTCCTGGGGAGTGTTGCTGAACAAAGAGACCTTGGAGTGCAGGTTCATAGCTCCTTGTAAGTGGAGTCACAGGTAGACAGGATAGTGAAGAAGGCGTTTGATATGCTTTCCTTTATTGGTCAGAGAATTGAGTACAGGAGTTGGGAGGTCATGTTGCGGCTATACAGGACATTGGTTAGGCCACTGTTGGAATATTGCGTGCAATTCTGGTCTCCTTCCTATCGGAAAGATGTTGCAAAACTTGAAAGGGTTCAGAAAAGATTTACAAGGATATTGTCAGGGCTGGAGGATCTGAGCTATAGGGAGAGGCTGAACAGGCTGGGGCTGTTTTCCCTGGAGAATCGGAGGCTGAGGGGTGACCTTATAGAGGTTTACAAAATTATAAGGGGCATGGATACGTTAAATAGGCAAAATCTTTTCCCTGTGGTGCAGAGTCCATAACTAGAGGGCATTGGTTTAGAGTGAGAGGGGAAAGATATAAAACTGACCTACGGGGCAATGTTTTCGCACAGAGAGTGGTACATGTATGGATTGAGCTGCCAGAGGAAGCGGTACAATTGCAACATTTAAGAGGCATTTGGATGGGTATATGAATAGGCAGGGTTTGGAGGGATATGGGCTGGCTGCTGGCAGGTGGGACTAGATTGGGTTGGGATATCTGGTCAGCATGGACGGGTTGGACCGAAGGGTCTGTTTCCATGCTGTACATCTCTATGACTTAATGAATACTTTTCATCAGTATTCACATTGGATAAGGGCAATGCTAATGACAATACGAGGATACAGGCTACACGATTTGTTGGGATTGAGGTTGACAAAGGGGAGGTTTTAGCAATTTTGGAAGATCTGAAAATAGATAAGACGCCAGGACCAGATGGGATTTACCCTCAGATTCTCTGGGAAGCCCAGGAGGAGATTGCAGAGCCTTTGCCTTTGATCTTTATGTCATCATTATTGACAGGAGTAGTGCCAAAAAACTGGAGGATAGCAAATGTTGTTCCCTTGTTTAAGAAGGGAAGTATGGTGTTAGAAAAGGTTATGAAAGATAGGATTTATAGTCATCTGGAAAGGAATAATTTGATTAGGGATAGTTAGCATGGTTTTGTGAAGAGGTGGCCATGCTTAACTAACCCTATTGAATTTTTTGAGAAGATGACAAAACAGGTGGATGAAGGTAGGGCAGTTGATGTGGTGTATATGGACTTCAGGAAGGCGTTTAATAAGCTTCCACACAGTAGTGTATTGCACAAAATAAGGAGTTTCGGGATTGAAGGTGATTTAGTGGTTTGCATCAGAAATTGGCTAGCTGATAGAAGACAGAGAGTTATGGTTGATGGGAAATGTTCATCCTGGATCTCAGTTACCAGTGGTGTGCCACAAGGATGCTGTTTGTCATTTTTGTAAGAAATCTGGAGATGGGCATAGAAGGATGGGTTAGTAAATTTTTTAGATGACACTAAGATTGGCAGAGTTGCAGATAATGTCAAAGGGTGTTGTGGGTTACAGAGGGACATAGATAAGATGTAGAGCTGGGCTGAGAAGTGACAAATGGAGTTTAATGCGGAAAAGTGTAAGGAGTTCATTTTGCAAGAAGTAACAGGAATGCAGAGTACTGGGCTAATGGTAAAATTCTTGGCAGTGTAGATGAATAGAGAGATCTTGGTGTCCAGGTGCATAAATCCCTAAACGTTGCCACCCAGATTGAGCGGGTTGTTAAGAAGGCATATAGTGTGTTGGCATTTATTGGTAGAGGGATTGAGTTTCAGAGCCACGGGGTCATGCTTCAGCTGTACAAGACACTGGTAAGGCCATGCCTGGTGTATTGTGTGCAGTTCTGGTCACCGCATTATAGGAAGGATGTGGAAGCTTTGGAAAGGGTTCAGAGGGGATTTACGTGAATGTTGTCTGGTATGGAAGGAAGATCTTACGAGGAAAGACTGAGGGAACTGAGGCTTTTTTTCGCTGGAGAGAAGAAGGTGGAGAGGCGACTTAATTGAGGCATATAAGATAATCAGAGAGTTAGATAGGGTGGAGAGTGGGAGCCTTTTTTTGGATGGTGAAGGCTAACATAAGGGGACATTGCTTTAAATTGAGAAGTGATAGATTTAGGACCATATCAGGGTAGTTTCTTTACTCAGAGAGTTGTAGGGGCATGGAAGGGCCTGCCAGCAACACTAGTAGACTCGCCAATATTAAGGGCATGTAAATGGGCATTGGACATACACAAGAAAATAATGGAACAGTGTAGGTTCGATGGGCATCACATTAATTTCACAGGTCGGCGCAACATTGCAGGCCGAAGGGCCTGTCCTGGGCTGTAACACTCTACGTTCTATGTTCTACTTCTGCAGGCAGGTCATTCCATATGCATATGACTCTGTGTAAAAAAGTTGCTCCTCAGGTTCTCTTTTATTCTTTCCCCTCTAACCTTAAACTGATGCCCTCTCATCCTCGATTCCCATCCCTGGGAAAAAGACTGAGTTGCATTCACCCTATCTGTGCCTCTCATGATCTTATACACTTCTATAAGATTCCCCCCTCAGTCTCCTATGTGCTAAAGAAAAATGACTTTGCTTGTCCAACCTCTCCTGATAACTCAGATCTTAGAGTCCTGGCAACATCTTTGTAAATTTCTTCTGCACTCTTTCCAATTTAATAAAATTTTTCCTATAGCAAGGTGACCAAAACTGAACACAATATTCCAAGTGTGGCCTCACCAATGTCCTATATAACTGGAAAATAACTTCCCAACTTCTATACTCAGTGCTCTGGCTGATGAAGGCCAGTGTGCCAAAAGATTTCTTCACTGCCCTGTCTACCTGTGACTCCACTTTCAGACAACCCTGCACCTGAACCCCAAGGTCCCTCTGTTCCACTACACTCCTTGAAGCCCTCCTATTCACCATGAAATTCCTACTTTGATATGACTTTCTAAAATACAAGACCTCACACTTATCTATATTAAACTCCATTTTCCATTTTTCAGCCAACTTTCCCAGCTGATCAAGGTCCTGCTGCAGTTTCTGATAACCTTCCTCACTATCCAAGATACCTCCTATTTTAGTGTCATCTGCAAACATACTAATCATGCCTTGTACATTTTCATCCAAATCTTTGGACTATGGGAGGAAACCCACACAGCCATGGGGAGAATGTGCAAGCTCCACACAGACAGTCAACTAAGGCTGGAATTGAACCCAGGTCCCATGAGGCAGCAGTGTTAACCACTGAGACATGTACCACCCATCCTCAAGCCATTGGACAAGGAGGTAAGGTGGTTATTAAAAGACGAAGGATACATTTTGTCTAAAACAAAGAACTGTGGATGCTGAAAATCTGAAATAAAAACAGAAATTAGTGGAGAAGCTCAGCAGGTTTGGCAGCTTCTGTGCATAGAAAGCAGAACTAACATTTCAACTCCAGTGACCATTGTTCAGGAGTTCCTGTCTGATTCTGCTATCGTAGTACATGTCACTCAGTTCTTAGAAGATTCTGCCCTTTTTTGGTTAGAATTAAAATTAGAATTAGAATTAAGGTTCTGATCCAAATAGCTTCTGCTTCCGTCACAATAAAGTCCAGTACCAAGAAACCTCCAGTCTTAGGCAGATATTTATGGGAGTGCTGATAGCTCAGCTCTTCCTCCACTAGAAAAAGAATTCCATGCTCCGTATTTTTTTTGCACCGATTTTAATGTTAGCGTATATCACCTTCCCAATGTTCTGTATTTTTTTGCACCAATTTTAATATTAGCATACATCACCTTCCCAATGTTTCTGCATTTCTCAGCAGTTTGCTGAAATCTATGCTCTTTCATTTCCCTCTGATTATTTGAGAATCCACCATAAACTCTCAGTAGTATGGCTACCCATTTTTATTCTACCTCAGTTCAATACACAAGGCTTCATTTGATGCTTCTTCCCATCCCTCGTCATGGTGGTAGAGATTCTTAATGAGCAATGTCTTAACACTCTCCTTTTTTAAAGTGTCTCAATCTTGTTGTTAAATCCTGTAACTAGGAATGTTGAACTGCCAATATTTCTCTTCTTAAAGCCATATTATTGTGATAGCTTTGATACCATACTTCCAGCATGATGGTCTCTTGGCCTGACATGGTGGTCTTTCGGCAGTACACGGCGGTCTCTCAGTCTGGTGTTGTGGTCTCTCGGTTTGGCGGGGCCTTAGCGTGGACTTCCAGACTCAAGATGATTCCTCAAAATGCAGTCCCACCATGGCTGAGCCCTTAAGACTGTAATGTCTGAACTTTTCGCTTTATTTTCTACTTAAAAGTAAGAAGGTCTACAATGTGTAACTTTTAACCTTATTTCGTATGTTTGGCACTGTACTATAATTACCGCAATGTTTAACTTTTAACTTTGTTCTTTCTTTTAACCTTGTTCTTAAGACTTTGTACCTAGGATGGCACCTTGTGTGGTGAGGTTATATGCCTTTCACTGTACTCCTGTACTTGAGTGACAATAAAATCAACATCAAAATCAAATGCTTCTAAGTGGCTGCAGAAGATACTAGTAGATATACTTTCAGTTTAGATATACTTAATATTGTCACTTGTACCTGGTACAGTGTTCCAATGCCATCTTGGATTACATTATAAATTACTCAATAAATTATACATGTGGTGAAATATTGAATAAATTACTATTAAATTAATATTACCAAATATTGGGTCAGCAAGTTTGCAGACGACACAAAGGATGAAGGTGTCGTTGACAGTATAGAGGGCTGTTGTAGGCTGCAGCGGGACATTGACAGGATGCAGAGATGGGCTGAGAGGTGGCAGGTGGAGTTCAACCTGGATAAATGTGAGGTGATGCATTTTGGAAGGTTGAATTCGAAAGCTGAGTGAAGGATTAAGGATAAGATTCTTGGCAATGTGGAGGAACAGACGGATCTTGGTGTGCAGGTACATAGATCCCTTAAAATGGCCACCCAATTGGACAGGGTTGTTAAGAAAACATATGGTGTTTTGGCTTTCATTAACAGTGGGATTGAGTTTAAGAGTCATGGGATCTTGTTGCAGCTCTATAAAACTTTGGTTAGACTGCACTTGGAGTACTGCATCCAGTTCTGGTCGCCCTATTATAGGAAAGATGTGGATGCTTTGGAGAGGGTTCAGAGGAGGTTTACCAGGATGCTGCCTGGACTGGAGGGCTTATCTTATGAGGAGAGGTTGACTGAGCTAAGACTTTTTTCATTGGAGAAAAGGAGGAGGAGAGGGGACCTAATTGAGGTATACAAGATAATGAGAGGCATAGATAGAGTTGTTAGCCAGAGACTATTTCCCAGGGCAGAAATGACTAACACGAGGGGTCATAGTTTGAAGCTGGTTGGAGGAAAGTATAGAGGGGATGTCAGAGATGGGTTCTTTACACAGAGAGTTGTAAGAGCATGGAATGCGTTGCCAGCAGCAGTTGTGGAAGCGAGGTCATTGAGGACATTTAAGAGACTGCTGGACATGCATATGGCCACAGAAATTTGAGGGTGCATACATGAGGATCAATGGTCGGCACAACATCGTGGGCTGAAGGGCCTGTTCTGTGCGGTACTGTTCTATGTTCTATGTTCTAAAGCTGAATCAGTTGGAAAAATTCATTGTTTCCTCTCTGTAGACTTCATCTTCTCTGCTCCTCAAGTAAGCTGCCACCTAACATCGTCCTTGGGGTCCTGGCAATGTGCTCCTTTCCTGTTTCTACCATCATTTCAATGCCCGCTTCCTCCGAGCTGGAGATGGTCACACTGCAAGGGTCCGCATCTCTTCTGATACTGGGCATCAATTGACGAGTCCTGGCTGTGAGCCGACTGAGAGCTTTACATTAAAAAAAAACCCTTGCCAACACGAGGAAAGGGCACTTTGGAATTGAGAAAGCGATGAGAGGTCTGAGTAGACCGGAGATGAGGGTGGGATGCCAGGCAGTAATGGGCAATGGTAAGATGGCAGAGGAAAAGGAGGACTCGGTTAATTATGATGCTCTGGGTAGCAGCCTTTGTCCCATTAATTTTGTGTCTTTGTACCATCTATAAAATTTCCTATTACTCAGGTACTACCTCAAATAGTCGATCTTTGTCAACATTTGTACAAAAGCTGCAGCCAATATGCTATTCCTTGGGAAAGAGGTGCAAAGCATGGTATTTAATATTTTTTACGCAAACTCAATACTATAAAAGGTTGATGTGCCATTGTGTCAAGGAGATTTGATCCATTCTGAAGCTAACATTCTTGCTGTTCTTGGGATTACTTGCACAAAATTGATGCATGGTCAGAGATAGGCTTCAAAGTGTTGGGATTTGCAGAATGTTGGATTTCAAAGCTCTTATCTGAGCCTAATCTGCGAGGCTGAAGTTATGTTCAAACGGCTAGAGTTTGGTGTTGTGTTCTCTTCTGATGCAGAGGATTTCTGTTGAAATAAAAATTGTGAGAAATCCAACTTGGAAGGTTACCTCACCGTAAATCCTTTCACATAATCTCACAATGTCAAGATCTACCATAATGAATAACATTATAGGTGTCACCTTTTGTATAGCCAAAGTGCAAAAACACCTCTACCTCCTCAGGAAGTTAAGGAAATTCAACATGTCCACAAAGACTCTTACCAATTTTTATAATTGCACCACAGAAAGCACTCGGATGCATCACAACGTGGTTTGGAAAATGCTGTTCCCAAAACCGCAAGAAACGAGACAGTCATAAACACAGCCCAGTCCATCACACAAACCAACCTTCTATCCATTGATGCTGTCCTGCTGCCTCGAGAAAGCAGCCAACATAATCCCCTCCCACACCGGATATAGTCTTTTCTACATTCTTCTGTCGGGTAGAAGATAAAGAAGTTTGAATATCCATAAGATTCAAGAACAGCTTCTTCCCGGCTTTTATCAGAATTTTGAATGGACTCTCGAATGTTAATATTGATCTCCTTCTCTGCACCTTCTCTGTGGCTGTAACACTGTATTCTGCACTCTGTTCTGCTACCCTGATGCACTTTATATGTTATGATCTGCCTGTACAGCATGTAAAACAACACTTTTCACTGTATTGCAGAACATGTGACAACAGTAAATCAAATGAAATTAAACCAGGACACACTGTGTGTCTTCACGCTGACTAAAATTCTTTAGAAATAATTGAATAAATTCATCACGCAAAAATGGAAATAATTTTCCCTATTAAATTAAATTATTCTTGAGGGTAAATTCACTAATTTCAAATTCCAGTTATAGAAATTGCTCAAAGGATTATCAATAGAAGGGAGTTATGCTTGAAGTGAGCCTTGATGCATTGGAAACAACTCCATGTTTTGATGTAAGCTCCATGCTGGGACCACAACTCACAGCGAGACTGAGCTCCACGCTGGGACCACAACTCACAGTGGGACCAGGCTCCACGCTGGGACCACAACTCACAGTGAGACCAAGCTCCACGCTGGGACAACAACTCACAGTGTGACTAAGCTCCACGCTGGCCCTACTAATCCACACTGGGCTGACTCGTCCACACTAAGTATAAGGTTGAGATTCTGAAGGTGATTAGTGTTACAAGCTAGTGAGGGCAGGACTAGGAGGATAGAGTAGATGAAGGCACAGCTGAGGAGCTGGTGTATGGGAGAAGGAATCACATTTTTGGATCATTGGAAGCTGTTATGGGGTAGAAGTGACCTGTACAAGAAGGACAGATTGCACCTAAATTGGAAGAGGACCAATATGCTGGTTGGAAAATTTGCTAGAGCTGCTCGGGTGGATTTATACTAGTAAGATGTGGAGGTGGGGTGGGGGGGAGGAGTGGGGGTGGTGGTGGAGGGGAGTATCCAGGGAGATAGTGAGGAATTATTTCAATCTGAGACTGGTACAATTGAGAACAAAGGTGAGTCAAACAGTCAGGGCAGGCAGGGACAAAGCAGAGAACAAGGTAGGACTGATAAATTAAAGTGCATTTATTTCAATGCAAGAGGCCTAACAGGGAGGTTGTTGAACTCAGGGCATGGTTAGGAACATGGGACTGGGATATCATAGCAATTACCGAAACGTGGCTCAGGGATGGGCAGGACTGGCAGCTTAATGTTCCAGGATACAAATGTTACAGGAAAGACAGAGAGGGAGGCAAGAGACATGGGGGAGTGGTGTTTTTGATAAGGGATAGCATGAGAGCTGTACTGAGGGAGGATAATACCTGAAATACATCCAGGGAAGTCATTTGGGTGGAACAGAGAAAAAAAGAAAGGGATGATCACTTATTGGGATTGTATCATAGACCCTCTATTAGTCAGCGAGAAATTGAGAAACAAATTTGTAAGGAGATCTTAGTTATCTGTAGGAATAATAGGGTGGTAAAAGTCAGGGATTTTAACTTTCCAAACATAGACTGGGACTGCCATAGTGTTAAGGTTTTAGATGGAGAGGAGTTTGTCACATGTGAACAAGACAATTTTCTGATTCAGTATGTGGCTGTACCTACGAGAGAAGGTGCAAAACTTGACCTACTCTTGGGAAGTAAGGCAGGGCAGGTGACTGAGATGTCAATGGGGAAGCACTTTGGGGTCAGCGACCATAATTCTATTAGATTTAACATAGTGATGGAAAAGGATAGACCAGATCTAAAAGTTGAAGTTCTAAATTGGAGGAAGGCCAATTTTGACAGTATGAGGCAAGAAATTTCAAAAGCAGATTGGAGACAGATGTTCGCAGGTAAAGGGACGGCTGGAAAATGGGAAGCCTTCAGAAATGAGACAACAAGAATCCAGAGAAAGTATATTCCTGTTAGGATGAACGGAAAGGCTGGTAGGTATAGGGAATGCTGGGTGACTAAAGAAATTGAGAGTTAGGTTAAGAAAAAGAAGGAAGCATAAGTTAGGTATAGACAGGATAGATCGAGTGAATCCTTAGAAGAGTATAAAGTCAGTAAGAGTATACTTAAGAGAGAAATCAGGAGGGCAAACGGGAACATGAGATTGCTTTGGCAAATAGAAGTAAGGAGAATCCAAAGGGGTTTTACAAATACATGAAGGACAAAAGGGTAACTCGGGAGAGAATAGGGCCCCTCAAAGATCAGCAAGGCGGCCTATGTGTGGACCTGCAAGGATGAGGCAGATACTAAACAAGTAGTTTGCATCAGTATTTACTGTGGAAAAGGACATGGAAGATATAAAATGTAGGGAAATATTACAGAGGAGGAAGTGCTGGATGCCTTGAAAAGCATAAATGTGGATAAACCCCCAAGACTGGATCAGGTGTACCCTAGAGCTCTGAGAGAAGTTAGAGAAGTGATTGCTGAGCCTCTTACTGAGATATTTGTATCATCGATAGTCACAGGTGAGGTGCCAGATGACTGGAGGTTGGCTGACGAAGTGCCACTGTTTAAGAAGGGCGGTAAGGATGAGTCAGGGAACTATAGACCAGTGAGCCTGACCTTGGTGCTGGGCAAGTTGTTGGATGGAATCCTGAGGAACAGGATGTACATGTATTTGGAAAGGCAAGGACTGATTAGGGATCAGGGATAGTCAACATGATTTTATGTGTGGGAAATCATGTCTCAAAAACTTGATTGATTTTTTTGAAGAAGTAACAAAGAGGATTGATGAGGGCAGAGCAGTAAATGTGATCTATATGGACTTTGGTAAGGTGTTCAGCAAGGTTCCCCATGGGAGACTGGTTGGCAAGGTTAGATCTCATGGATTACATGGAGAACAAGCCATGTGGATACAGAACTGGCACAAAGGTCGAAGACAGAGGGTGGTGGTGAAGGGTTGTTTTTCAGACTGGAGGCCTGTGACCAGTGGAGTGCCACAAGGATCGGTGCTGGGCCCTCTACTTTTTGTCATTTATATAAATGATTTGGATGCAAGCATAAGAGGTACAGTTAGTAAGTTTGCAGATGACACCAAAATTACAACAGGATCTGGACCAAATGGGCCAATGGGCTGAGAAATGGCAGATGAAGTTTAATTCAGATAAATGTGAGGTGCTGCGTTTTGGGAAACCAAATCTTCGCAGGACTTATACACTTAATGGTAAGGTCCTAGGGAGTGTTGCTGAACAAAGAGACCTTGGAGTACAGGTTCATAGCTCCTTGAAAGTGGATTCGCAGTTAGATAGGATAGTGAAGAAGGCATTTGGTATGCTTTCTTTTATTAGTCAGAGTTTTGAGTACAGGAGTTGGGAGGTCATGTTGCGGCCGTACAGGACATTGGTGAGGCCACTGTTGGAATATTGCGTGCAAATCTGTTCTTCTTCCCATCGGAAAGATGTTGTGAAACTTGAAAGGGTTCTGAAAAGATTTACAAGGATATTGCCAGGGTTGGAGGATTTGAGCTATAGGTTGAGGTTGAACAGGCTGGGGCTGTTTTCCCTGGAGCGTCGGAGGCTGAGGGGTGACTTTATAGAGGTTTATAAAATCATGAGGGGCATGGATAGGACAAATAGACAAAGTCTTTTCCCTGGGGTCAGGAAGTCCAGAACTAGAGGGCATAGGTTTAGGGTGAGAGTGGAAAGATATAAAAGAGACCTGAGAGGCAACTTTTTCACTCAGCTGGTGGTACATGCATGTAATGAGCTGCCAGAGCAAGTGGTGGAGGCTGGTACAATTGCAACTTGTAAAAGGCTTCTGGATGTGTATATGAATAAGAAGGGTTTGGAGGGATATGGGTCAGGTGCTGGCAGGTGGACTAGATCGGGTTGGGATATCTAGTCGGCATGGACAAGTTGGACCGAAGGGTCTGTTTCCGTGCAGTACATCTCTATGACTCTATGAGTCCATCTGCATGGTGGTACCTTATTTCCACACTGACCTGATATACACTGGGTATTAGAATTGATGAACTCACACTGAAATGTTTGTTTTTTGGTTCAGGGAAAAGAGAATTTCCAATTCGGAACACAACTCTATTCTCAGAGTTTTGTTGGGGAATGTCAGTGTGTAGATTTTAGAATGGCATTAGGCTAAGCCCATGTCTAATCTATAAGACCACTGATACTCAGAACTCCAGTCCTTTCAACAGCGCTCTGTTTTTTGAGCATGCTGCTTAATCTGTGGCATCAAGAGTCTAATTTTTAACCTTCAGACAGTCCACACTTCAAAGCTGGAGTGGTAGCAATTATAGTTAAGCTGCTTGACTGTAATTTCCATAACTTGCTTGACTAGATCTACGTTTGTTCCATGTTCCAATAACTGATGTGGATTACATAAAATGAGAAATATAAATGCTACATTGAATGATAGAACCAAAGGATGGCTACAAGACAGAGGGAATCCATCATAAGTATACTGTCCTTCTGAAGGGGGAATTGACCTGGAAGCCATTCCCCGCTTTATCCTCACAGACCTGTATACATTCCATTTCAAATAGTGCACACCAACAACTTGAGCCACATGAGCGACAATCTACTTTTCACATTCTCAGGACATCTCACAATGTTTCAAAGCCTTTGTCAGTACACTGGCAAGACATTGCTTGATTAGGGACAGCCAGCACGGATTTGTGAAGGGTAGGTCTTGCCTTACAAGTCTTATTGAATTCTTTGAGGAGGTGACCAAGCATGTGGATGAGGGTAGAGCAGTGGATGTAGTGTACATGGATTTTAGTAAGGCATTTGATAAGGTTCCCCATGGTAGGCTTATGCTGAAAGTCAGGAGGCATGGGATAGAGGGAAATTTGGCCAGTTGGATAGAAAACTGGCTAACCGGTCGAAGTCAGAAAGTGGTGGTAGATGGTAAATATTCAGCCTGGAGCCCAGTTACAAGTGGAGTTCCACAGGGATCAGTTCTGGGTCCTCTGATGTTTGTAATTTTTATTAATGACTTGGAAGAGGGAGTCGAAGGGTGGGTCAGTAAATTTGCAGATGATACGAAGATTGGTGGAGTTGTGGATAGTGAGGTGGGCTGTTGTCGGCTGCAAGGAGAGTTAGATAGGATGCAGAGCTGGGCTGAGGAGTAGCAGATGGAGTTCAACCCTATTGACTGTGAGGTTGTCCATTTTGGAAGGACAAATAAGAATGCAGAATACAGGGTTAACGGTAGGGTTCTTAATAAGGTGGAGGAGCAGAGGGATTTTGGGGTCTATGTTCATAGATCTTTGAAAGTTGCCACTCAGGTGGATAGAGCTTGTAAGATGGCCTATGGTGTATTAGTGTTCATTAGCAGAGGGATTGAATTCAAGAGTCGTAAAGTGATGTTGCAGCTGTACAGGACCTTGGTTAGGCCACATTTGGAGTACTGTGTGCAGTTCTGGTCGCCTCATTTTAGGAAAGATGTGGAAGCTTTAGAGAGTGTGCAGAGATTTACCAGGATGTTGCCTGGAATGGAGAATAGGCCGTACGAGGATAGGTTGAGAGTTCTCGGCCTTTTCTCATTGGAACGGCGAAGAATGAGGGGTGACTTGATAGAGGTTTATAAGATGATCAGAGGAATATATAGAGTAGACAGTCAGAAACTTTCTCCCCGGGTACAACAGAGGACATAAATTTAAGGTGAAGGGTGGAAGGTATAGGGGGGATGTCAGGGGTAGGTTCTTTACCCAGAGAGTGGTGGGGGCATGGAATGCGCTGCCTGTGGGAGTGGCAGAATCAGAATCATTGGTGACCTTTAAGCGGCAATTGGATAGGTACATGGATGGGTGCTTAAGCTAAGACAAATGTTTGGCACAACATCGTGAGCCGAAGGGCCTGTTCTGTGCTGTATTGTTCTATGTTCTATATTCTATGTACACAATTGCCAGGCCATCATTTTCAGCACTTAACCCACCGTCTGGCTTGCCAGAACCTATCCACTCTCCATACAAGTCAGGATATCCATACATATATTGACTCCAATGACATGTAAGAAACTCAACACCATCTCGAAAAAAGCAATTAGCTTGACATGCATCCTATCCGCCACCTTAAATATTCACACGATTGAACCATAATGCCAGCAGTGTGTATCAGCTATATGATGCATTGCAACAACTCACCAAGTCTCCAACAGCAGCACATTCTGAAGACGTGACCTCTACCATTGAGAAGGACAAGAGCAAAAGGTACATGGGATCACTACCAGCTGTAAGTTCCCACTCAAATTTACACACCATCCTGAATCGGAACTATGTTGTCATTCCTTCACTGTTGTGGGGCCAAAACCCACTTTCCTCCATCTCCTCTGAAACCCTTGAATTAAGAAATTTATCAGTGATTTAATCAAAGTTTTCAAGATAGGGTAGATTGTGAGAATTTATTTTTGCTGGCTGTGAGGTCTACACTCAGCGTGTCTTAGTCCAAATGAGTCCAATTGATGGTATCGGAAATAACATGCCTACATTTGTCAATGACAGGAGGATAGCAAGGGTTGGAAGCAGTGTTGGTGAGAGCACAGCATTAAAATTGGCAATTAATGGACTGAGGAAAGTGATCAACCACAAATGGATTTCAATGTCGGTAAACGTGAAGTCCACTTTGGATCTAAGACATGACAGTGTACTCTCTAAGTGATTAAAAAAATTTAAAATATTGGTGGACCCTAAAAACTTGTGTGGCGAGAAAGTGAAGGGGTGGATGGATGCAGGAGGGGGTGGGGAAATCCAAACAAAGCTCATTAAACTGTGCTCAAGAGTAGAAAATAATCTGCAAAGCTTCATGGTTAAAGGACAAGAATACAAAGGAGTACAAGACAGTTGTTATTTTGACAAAGCTGTGATTAGATGGCATTTGGAGTTTTTTGTATTTGTTCTGGAATTTCAACAGCCTTAGCTAGGCCAATGTTTATTGTCTGTGCCTAATTGTTTGGAGGACAGTGAGTTTTGAGAAGATTTGTAGCTCAGGTTGAGGTTCTGGAAGTAAGTTTGTTCACTGAGCTGGAAGGTTTGTTTTCAAATGTTTCATCACCATACGAGGTAACATCATCAGTGAGCTTCTGGATGAAGCGCTGGTTTTGGACGTCTTTTTCTTACGTGTTTGGGTTCCCTTGGGTTGGTGATGTCATTTCCTGTGGTCAAGTCATTTCCTGTTCTTTTTCTCAGGGGCGTAGTAAATGGGATCCAAGTCAATGTGTTTGTTGATAGAGTTCCAATTGGAGTGCCATGCTTCGAGGAATTCTTGTGTGTATGTCTGTTTGGCTTGCCTTCAGATGGATGTGTTGTCCCAGTCGAAGTAGTGTCCTTCCTCATCCCAATGTAAAGATACTAGTGAGCATAGGTCTTGCCTTTTTGTGGATAGTTGATTTTCTTGTATCCTGGTGGCTAGCCTGGAGGACAGTTTAGAGTTAAACATGGGATCTGCAGTTATATTGGTGAACCAGATGCATTTTTATGGCGATAACTAATGGTTACAGAGACAAACAAAAACCACAATTTCTGAGGAAGAATCACTGGTCCAAAAGCATTAATTCTGATTTCTCTTCACAGATGCTGCCAGGCCTGCTGAACTTTTCCAGCAATTTCTGTTTTTGTTTCTGATTCCCAACATCCAACAGCTTTACTTGGTTTTTATTTAGTAAGGGTACATAGTCATCATTGGGTGAGTTTTGTTTTAATATTTATCACCAGGTGCCAGAGTGGAATTTGAATTCAGATCCCAAAATGTGAACGTTGGCTTCTGAATTGCTATTCTAGTGATATAACCACTACACCACCAGCAGTCTCATTGAGTGAAGCCCTTTGATTTAATCAAAGTTTTCAAGCAAGTTCCTGACTACCTATTCTATTTCTACTGCTCAAGAGATTGATGATGTGGGCCAGATCTTTTCAGAGTGAAACTGAGAAGGATTTGTACACATTGAATGGCGACACTCTGAAACTCCCATCTGCAAAAGGCAATTGATTAGATTAGATTACTTACAGTGTGGAAACAGGCCCTTCGGCCCAACAAGTCCACACCGCCCCGCCGAAGCGTAACCCACCCATATCCCTACATCTACATTTACCCCTTACCTAACACTATGGGCAATTTAGCATGGCCAATTCACCTGGCCTGCACATCTTTGGACTGTGGGAGGAAACCGGAGCACCCGGAGGAAACCCACGCAGACACGGGGAGAACGTGCAAACTCCACACAGTCAGTCGCCTGAGGCGGGAATTGAACCCGGGTCTCAGGCGCTGTGAGGCAGCAGTGCTAACCACTGTGCCACCGTGCCGCCCACTAATGTTAAATCAATTCCTAACTTTAAATCTGTGATTGGTAGGTTTTTTTTATCCAAAATTATGAAGAAATATGGGGCAAATTTGGGATCAGGGAAACAGATCAACTGAGATTTCATTGAATGATGGGTGAGATGTGATGGATTAAATTGTCTATCCCTGTTCCTATTTTATAATTGTCCACAAACCAATCATACGTTGAGTGAAATTAGGATTTTCTTGACAAATTAGTTTCATGTTATGATTTGACATAGTCCACAATAATTTAAAAAGGACTCTTAAAGCCAGTAGGCTACATTTGAAGTCAAAACTCAAAGTAAATTTCTAACCCCCTACCCAGTGCCCTTTTCTAAGGTGTGGAGGTGTCAGTGATGGACTCGGGCGGACAAAGTTAAAAATCATACCACACCAGGTTATAGTCCAACAGGTTCATTTGGAAGTAGGAGCAGTGCTCTGAAATCTTGTTCTTTCAAATAAACCTGTTGGACTATAACCTGGTGTCGATTTTTTTAACCTTTTCGAAGAAAGCCAAGAACATCCATCTAATCTTAATTGATTGTGAGAGAATATCACATTTAAACTATTTTACTAATCTGCATTGGTGAACTTCTAGTTTCAGTAGTTCTCTAAGTCTCAGAAGAATATTGTTTGGAAAAAAATTATGTCAGGAAGTATCTTCTCCAAACCCCCACAGCAATGGGTCACTGCTTTTATTCCTGATGAAGGGCTTTTGCCCGAAACGTTGATTTCGCTGCTCGTTGGATGCTGCCTGAACTGCTGTGCTCTTCCAGCACCACTAATCCAGTATTTGATTTTCAGCATCTGCAGTCATTGTTTTTACCACTCTAGAGAGTGGACACACTGAGTAACTTAATATTCTTGATTGTGCCTGTTCTTGAACTCTTCCTCAAAAGGACAGGCAGACTGTGTTGAAGTGTATTCAATGATGAACCCATATGTTGGATGGACAGAAGCCTGAGAGAGAGAACCTGTGCTGTGGAATGGTAAGAGATACTTCTTTCTGGCAGTTCATTAAATTATATCCTTCCATTCTTGTCGTGCCATTCGGTGGGTCAGGTGCATGTATTTCAAGACTGGTCATAAAGACAAGTGTAGGCCATTCAGTCCCTCAAGTCTTTCTTCCCATTCAGTTGATCATGGCTGATCTATATCATGATCCCATTTATCCATCATTGTTGCAGGGGTTCTTGTGGTACAGTGGTAGTGTCCCTATCTCTGAGCCAGGGAACCCATGTTCAAAGTCCCAGCTTCTCCACAGGCAGATAGTAACATTTCTGAACAGCTTAATTAGAAAATAAAAGCAAATTACTGCAGATGCTGGAATCTGAAACCGAAAGAGAAAATGCTGGAAAATCTCAGCAGGTCTGGCAGCATCTGTAAGGAAAGAAAAGAGCTGATGTTTCGAGTCTAACTGACCCTTTGTCAAAGCACCAGCTTGTAAAAATAGTAAAAAGGGTAAAATAGACAAAGGGATGCTGCCAGACCTGCTGAGATTTTCCAACATTTTCTCTTTTAATTAGAAAATACCTCCATCATTGTCCCACATCACTTAATACTCTTTTATCTATTGGTCACAATCTTGAAATCAATTTCTCGACCAATCGGAACCTTTCATTGGAAAGAGGGACAAAAAGTTCAGGATTCCCATTTGTGAGAGAGTTCTAGATTTACGTTTGGAAGAGTTCTAGATTTAATTTTGCAGGGGAAATGTTTTTTGTGAGATATCTAAATTTAATTTTGAGAGATAAGGGAGCTTCAGTTTTAGAGTCATTGAATCATGCAGCACAGGAACAGGCCCTTCAGCCCACCATGTCTATTCTGACCCACAAACCCCAAACTACACTAACCGCAACTAGCCCAGAGCCTATTATGCCCCCAGCATTTTAAATGTTCATTCAGATGCTTCTTAAATGTTGCAAGAATACCTGTCTCCATCACCCACTCAGGCAGCATGTTCCATAGGTCGACCAGCCTTTGAAGTGAAAAACGTTTTTCTCAGATCTCTTCTACAACATATATTCCTCACCTTAACCTGTGTCTTTTGATCCTAGATGCATCTGGCATGGGGAAGAGATTCTCAGGAACTACTCTATCTCATTGCATCCCTCAATCACATCCCTTTCCTCAGCCTCCTCTGCTCCAAGGAAAACAAAGCCAGCCTATCCAGTCTCTCATCATAACTGAGACTCTTCATCCCAGGTAATATCCTGGTGAATCTCCTCTGAACCCTCTCAAGTCCAATCACATCCTTCTGATAGTGTGGCCACCAGAACTGCACACAGTATTCCCCCTTTGACCTAACCACCATTTTGTAAAGTTGTAACAAGATTTTCTTGTTCCTATATTATGCACCCCAGCAAATGAAGGCAAACATCCCATATGCTGCCTTCCCCACCCTGTCTACCTCTGCTGACACCTTCAGGGATCTATGGACTTGTATACCAAGTCCCTTTATTCCTCAGCACACTGTAGAGACCTAGCATTCATTTTGCATATCCTTCCCTTATCACACGTACCAAAATGCATCACCTCACACGTATCAGGACTGCATTTCATGCAGCCCATATCCTGCTAAACCCTTCCTATTCATATACCCATCCAAATGCCTTTTAAATGCTGCAATTGTATCAGCCTCCACCACTTCCTCTGGCAGCTCATTCCATACACACACCACCCTCTGTGTGAAAAAGTTGCCCCTTAGATCTCTTTTAAATTTTCCCCTCTCACTTTAAACTTCTGCTGTCTAGTTCTGAACTCTCCCACCCCAGGGAAAATACTTTGCCTATTTATCCTATCCATGCCCCTCATGATTTTATAAACCTCTATAAGGTCACCCTATGCCTCCAACACTCCAGGGAAAACAGCCCCAGCCTGTTCAGCCTCTCCCTATAGCTCAAATCCTCCAACCCTGGCAACATCCTTGCAAATCTTTTCTGAACCTTTTTAAGTTTCAGAACATCCTTCCTATAGCCGGGTGACCAGAATTGCACACAATATTCGAAAAGCTGCCTAACCAATGTGCTGTACAGTTGCATCATGACCTCCCAACTCCTGTACTCAAAACTCTGACCAATAAAGGAAAATATGCCAAATGCCTTCTTCACTATTCTACCTGTGACTCAATGTTCAAGGAACTAAGAACCTGCACTACAAAGTCTCTTTGTTGTCAAAAAAAACCCAGAAATTGCTATCATCCTCACCAGTATCTATTATTATATAACATTAACAAGGGTAACAGACTTATGGGACTCCTGCACTGACTGCCTTGGTCCCTTAGGCTGCCAAGCAATCACCCATTGCATTCCTGCCTCTAACTTGAAGTGTGACCAGATCCCTAAACATGCTATTAACGTTGTCCCCTGTCTGACGGATACACAACACCATTCAAGTGTGTGCAGTTGGTGACACTTCCTGGGTTACATGGTGTGTTCATGGCTTCACATGTTCTGCAGGATGTGCACTCCACTTGGCCAAACTGACCTGCCATCACATCACATAAAGTCTACTTATTGCGATTAGAACTATGGAAAAACTTGTCAGGTCCTTCCACTGTACTCAAGTAAGAGTGACCTACAAGAGGCAGCTCCCAATACAGACACAACTCTTGTCCATTCCTTCTCATGCTATTTCTCTAAATGATGTTAACTGCCCGTCTTGGCATCCACATTTCACCCGCTGCTTTAGGTGGGACTGATTACTTATCACATGACCTCACCTTACCCACTCCTCTTTTAATGACAGGTATGAGTATCATTGGTGATAGAAGCATAGTAGAGAGGCCCTTTGAGCCTGCTCCGCCATTCATCACAATCATGGCTGAACGCCAAACTCAATAGCCTAATCCTGCCTTCTCCCCATAACCTTTGGCTCCATTCCCCCCAAGTACGATATCTAGCTGTCCTTTGAATACATTCAATATTTTGGCATCGACTACTTCCTGTGTTAATGAATTCCATAGGCTTACCACTCTTTTGGTGAAGAAATGTCTCCTCATCTCTGTCCTAGATAGTCCACCCTGAATCCTCAGACTGTGACCCCTGGTTCTGGGCACACCCACCATCAGGAACATCCTCCCTGCATCTACCCTGAACAGTCCTGTTAGAATTTTATAAGTCTCAATGAGATTTCCCCCCTCACTCGTCTGAACTCCAGTGAAAACAATCCTAAACTCGTCAATCTCTCCTCATACATCAGCCCCCTCCCCCACCCCCCACCCCCACTCCTCCCAATCCCCGGAATCAATCTGGGAAACCTTCATCTCACTCCCTTGAGAGCAAGAACATACTTTCTCAGAAAAGGAGACCAGAACTGCACAAAATATTCTAGGTGTAGCATCAATGAGGCCCTATATAACTGCAACAACACATCCCTGCTCCTGTACTCGAAACCTTTCACAATGAAGGCCAACATCCCATTTGCCTTCTTCACCAGCTGCTGCCCCTGCATGCTTACCTTCAGTGTCTGGTGCACAGGGATACTCAGTGCACAGGTCCCTCTGCACACTCCCCTCTCCCAATGTACAGCCATTCAGGTAATAATCTGCCTTCTTGTTTTTGCTTCCAAAGTGAATAACCTCGCACTTATCCAAATTATCTTGATAATAAAATGTTTTGAGATTGTCAGCTAACCAAGACTACTGGGTAGGAAATTGAATGTATACCTATTAAATGTCAGGATCCAACACAGTTAAATGCAGAGAAAATTTCTTTAAAGTCTTTCTTTGCAATACAGCTCCACATCTACCCATGTCACAAAAACTACTTTATCACTGTGATAGTTTCCATTTCTCACATCAGTTGTCCTGTGGTATGTCTAAATAAAATGCCTCATTTGGTGCTGCCCGAATCCCCAACAGCAATTGCATTGACATCACCCAAACCTCTTGTCACATGCGTCCCTGTCCAAGAGCTAAAATCAAATTGTCTATCCACCACACTTGATTTTGTTGAGCAATATGAATTGTTTTGCTAGTGACCGGTTTGGTTGATTTTCCAGTTATATCCTTGAAAGCTCCAAAGGATTTTACAGAAGATTATTTTCATGATAAGTCAAAGCTATGTCTATGGTGAGTATTCTCAGCTGACACTTACCATCCAATGGAAGGTAAAGAATGATTTGTGTTTCAACTTCTGATAAATTCAGAACGATCTCAGCTGGTGAATGCTTATCTGTGGTTACATATTTTCTTATCAACCTGTTCAGTGATGTTATTATACACCTCTGTAAGACATTCCAAATCCACAATAAGCTTCATCTAGAAAGACAAGGTCAGCAGATATAGGAGAACACCACCACTCACAAATTCCCCTTCAAGGAGATTATTACATTGGAAAGGGTTCAGAAAATATTTACCAGGATGTTGCTGAGAATGGAGGCTTTGGGTTATAAAAATAGGCTGGGTAGACTGCGACTATTTTCACTGGAGAGTAGTAGTTGGAGGGTGACTTTATAGAGGTCTATAAAATCATGGGGTGAATGGTAGGTGATGTTTTCCTTAAGGTGGAGGATTTCAAGACAAAGGGGCATGTTTTTTTAAAGTGAGAGGAGAAATTTTTTAAAAAAAGACATGAGGGACAACTTTTTTACGCAGAGAGTGATGGCTGAAGAAGAGATGGGCAGGTACAGATGCAAGTTTAAAAGACATTTGAATAAGTACATGAATAAGAAATATTTGGAGGGATATGGGTCAAACACAGGCAGGTGGGACCAGTTTTGTTTGGGATTATGTTTGGCATGGACTGGTTGGACCAAAGGGTCTGTTTCCGTGCTGTATGACAGTATGACTCTCTGTGCCTCTAAGCCACTCGCCAATCTAACTTAGAAATATGTCACCATGCCTTCAAGTGCCAGTAGGTCAAAATCCTAACATTCCCTCCTTAATAGCACTATGGGTCTACTACAGCATATGGACTGCAGTGCTTCAAAAGGCAGTTTACCTTTTCAAGTTTAACTAGCGAAGAGCAGTAAATATTGGCCCAGCCAATAAAGTCCACCTCCTACAAGTGAATAAAAACAAAACTGGGCCTTGAATCCAGATCTCCAAGCTCAGAAGTAGGGATGTTGCCCCTACATCACAAAGTTGAACACTTTGAATCAACCTGTTCATTTGTGTCATGACACACCCCTGGAGCAGCTGAGACTTGAATCTAGACCTCCTGGCCAAGAGATTGGGGCACCACCATTGCACCACGCGAGGCTGGCTAATTTGAGGATAGATACTAGTAACTGACCCAATCACATACATTACCACACACCTCTGAAGCAGGTTGGACCTGAAGGCAGGTCTTTTGGCTCAGAGATAGGGACACTATCTCTGCATCACAAGAGCCCTTTTATTTGTGGAAATCATGTCAAAAGGAATTGGGAGCAGTGTGATTTCATGTCACCATAAAATCGCTTGTCCACTACTCACCATTTAGAGTGTGAGAGCAGTTGCTTATCTGAACAAGACTCCTCTACAAACTGTTGAGAGTGTGGTGCTGGAAAAGCACCACAGGTCAGGCAGCATCCGAGGAGCAGGTGAATCGAGCAGGCAAAAGCCCTTCATCAAGAATGCTGTCAGCCGAGGGGGTGGTGAGATAAATGGGAGGGGGCTGAGGCTGGGGAGGATGTTAGCTGAGAATGTGATATGTAGATGGAGGTGGGGGAGAAGGTGATAGGTGGGAGAGGGGGGGGTGAAGCGGATGGGGGCAAAGAAGATTGACAGGTTGCCAAATTTCCATCATTTATGCAGCTATAGGATTCCTGTTATATTTAGTCCACAAGATATAAGAAAAAGTTTCATATAAATGATGATGGCATTGGGAATTTCATCCGCAGGCTATTTACTGTACAAAAAGGCACTTAGATTTTATAACCAGGATGCTAATTGCTTGTTAATGACATTTAATTGTGTGGTGGTAGTGGACATTAACTAAGGTTTCAATTGTGCTCTATAAAATGGTATACCCTGGTAATTGAGATAGGAGGTGCCTATTTGTAATGCTTATCTGTGTAAAAGCAACAATTGTTTTTATCTGCCAGGAGTGTCAGCTCATCTCAGAAGTATAGGGTTCGGGATTAATTTCAAGGCTTGAATTTAGCAATCACGATTGCCATTCTAATACAGTACTGAAGAAGCACTGCAGTGTTGGAAATGTTATCTTTCAGGTAAGATAAGATACTGTCCAGTTTGTCTGGTTGGCTGCATGTAAATAATCTCAATTCAGTATTTTGTAGAACAGCATAGGTGTTGTCCTGGTGAATATTTACCCCATCACAGAGCATAGATTGAGGAATTATGGCATTGCTGTCTGAGAGAGTGCGCTGTACACATATTTACTGTTGCATTTTCTACATTACAATAGCAATTAAACTTCCAAAAGTACTTTGTTGGCTGTAAATCAGACCATCACTGGTTGCAAAAAGTCCAATATAAATACAAGTTTTTCTTTCCTTCTGTTCACAATGTTCTAAATAACTGCCAGGCTGATTTGTTGGCTGGGGCATGGTACATGCAGAAGTTTGTGGGACAAATTGAGTCATGGAGTCAAAGAGATGTACAGCATGGAAACAGACCCTTCAGTCCAACTTGTCCATGCTGACCAGATATTCCAAACTAATTTAGTCTCATTTGCCAGCACTTGACCCATATCCCTCCAAACCCTTTCCATTCATATACCCATCCGGATGCCTTTTAAATGCTGTAATTGTACCAGCGTGCACCACTTCCTCTGACAGCTCATTCCATAAACGCACCACCCTCTGTGTGAAAAGATTGTCCCTTAGATCCCTTTTAAATCTTTCCCCTCTCACCCTAAAGTTATGCTCTGTAGTTCTGTACTTCCCCACCCCAGGGAAAAGACCTTGTCTATTTACCCTATCCATGCCCCTCATGATTTTATAATTCGCTATAAGGTCATCCCTCAGCCTTGGATGTACCAGGGAAAACAGCTCCAGTCTATTCAGCCTCTCACTATAGCTCAAATCCTCCAAGCCTGGCAACATCATTGTCAATGAAGCAATAGTAGATGGCAGCATTGATGGTGGAAGGTAAGGGGTGACCAAAAACAAAGATTCTGTAGCTGCAGGGCCTAGCGAATGGAGAAATGGCAAGTGAGAGGTTTGGGATATGTCATGGGGGGGGTAGGTGGAAAGTCAGCAGAGGAGACGGCAGAAAACAACATGGAAAGTGTCAGAAGGAATGGGAGTGGGAAGACCACATGGTATAGGAGTGGAGACACCATAAATGATGGGGAGTTGCAGTGAGGGAAGTGGAAATGCCTAGGAGGTCATGGAATGGGCCTAGGAGGTCATGGAATGGGCCTAGGAGGTATTGGAATGGGCCTAGGAGGTCATGGAATGGGCCTAGGAGGTATTGGAATGGGCCTAGGAGGTATTGGAATGGGCCTAGGAGGTATTGGAATGGGCCTGGGAGGTCATGGAATGGGCCTAGGAGGTATTGGAATGGGCCTAGGAGGTATTGGAATGGGCCTGGGAGGTCATGGAATGGGCCTAGGAGGTATTGGAATGGGCCTGGGAGGTATTGGAATGGGCCTGGGAGGTATTGGAATGGGCCTAGGAGGTATTGGAATGGGCCTAGGAGGTATTGGAATGGGCCTGGGAGGTCATGGAATGGGCCTAGGAGGTATTGGAATGGGCCTGGGAGGTATTGGAATGGGCCTGGGAGGTCATGGAATGGGCCTGGGAGGTCATGGAATGGGCCTAGGAGGTATTGGAATGGGCCTGGGAGGTATTGGAATGGGCCTAGGAGGTATTGGAATGGGCCTGGGAGGTCATGGAATGGGCCTAGGAGGTATTGGAATGGGCCTGGGAGGTCATGGAATGGGCCTAGGAGGTCATGGAATGGGCCTGGGAGGTCATGGAATGGGCCTAGGAGGTATTGGAATGGGCCTGGGAGGTATTGGAATGGGCCTGGGAGGTCATGGAATGGGCCTAGGAGGTATTGGAATGGGCCTGGGAGGTATTGGAATGGGCCTGGGAGGTCATGGAATGGGCCTGGGAGGTATTGGAATGGGCCTGGGAGGTATTGGAATGGGCCTGGGAGGTATTGGAATGGGCCTAGGAGGTATTGGAATGGGCCTGGGAGGTATTGGAATGGGCCTAGGAGGTATTGGAATGGGCCTGGGAGGTATTGGAATGGGCCTAGGAGGTATTGGAATGGGCCTGGGAGGTCATGGAATGGGCCTAGGAGGTATTGGAATGGGCCTGGGAGGTATTGGAATGGGCCTGGGAGGTCATGGAATGGGCCTAGGAGGTATTGGAATGGGCCTGGGAGGTATTGGAATGGGCCTGGGAGGTCATGGAATGGGCCTAGGAGGTATTGGAATGGGCCTGGGAGGTCATGGAATGGGCCTAGGAGGTCATGGAATGGGCCTGGGAGGTCATGGAATGGGCCTAGGAGGTATTGGAATGGGCCTGGGAGGTCATGGAATGGGCCTAGGAGGTATTAGAATGGGCCTGGGAGGTCATGGAATGGGAATTTGGATGGCATTTGAGGGAAGGAATGGGGTTTGGGATGGCAGCGGAAGAGTGGCTAGGATGGTAAAGATCAACAAGGTAAAAACAATGACTGCAGATGCTGAAAATCAAATCCTGGATTAGTGGTGCTGGAAGAGCACAGCAGTTCAGGCAGCATCCAACGAGCAGCGAAATCAACGTTTCGGGCAAAAGCCCTTCATCAGGAATAAAGGCAGTGAGCCTCTCTCCATGCTTCAGGCTCACTGCCTTTATTCCTGATGAAGGGCTTTTGCCCGAAACGTTGATTTCGCTGCTCGTTGGATGCTGCCTGAACTGCTGTGCTCTTCCAGCACCACTAATCCAGGATGGTGAAGAGCTGAGCATGATATGAGAGAAAGCACAATAAACATGGAATGGCATTGGGTGGTCATTTAAAAGATGCACAATTTCAATAAATATACAAATTTCAATAAAAAATGTTTTGGAATCTCTGCTATAAATAATATATTCAATTCAATTCAATTCAATTCAATTCAATATAAAACACAGAATTACAGAATCATACAGATGTACAACACGGAAACAGACCATTTGGTCCAACCCGTCCTTGCCAACCATATATCCCAAACTAATCTAGTCTCAATTTGGAGATGCCGGTGTTGGACTGGGGTGGACAAAGTTAAAAATCACACAACACCAGGTTATAGTCCGATAGGTTTAATTGGAAGCACTAGCTTTCGGAGCGATGCTCCTTCATCAGGTGGCTCCGAAAGCTAGTGTGCTTCCATTTAAACATGTTGGACTATAACCTGGTGTTGTTGTGATTTTTAACCTAGTTTCATTTGTCAGCACTTGGCCCACATCCCTCTGAACTTGTCCTGTTTTTTTTATATCCATCCAGATCCCTTTTAAATGTTATAATTGTACCAGCCTCCACCACGTCTTCTGGCAGCTCATTCCAAACACCCACCACATTTTGCATGAAAAAGTTGCCCTTTATGTCCCTTTTAAATAATTCCCCTCTCAGCCTAAACCTCTGCCTTTAGGTTTGTATTCCCCCACTCCAGGGAATAGACATTGTCTATTTACCCGATCCATGCCCCTCAGGAGGTGCCAGTGTTGGGCTGGGGTGTACAAAGTTAAAAATCACACCATACAGGTTATAGTCCAAAATAGTCCAAATAAACCTGTTGGACAATCACCTGGTGTTGCGTGATTTTTAACTTCGTATGGCCCTCATGATCTTATAAGCCTCGATAAGGTCACTCCACAGTCTCCGACGCTCCAGGGAAAACAGACACAGCCTATTCAGCCTCTCCCGGTAGATTGGCTCCAATTTTTCAGTCCTAAGTTTGCACCTTTGATTATTGTGAATTGTCAAGCATTGTACTTGACATCATAAAATAACAAAGGAGACCATTCGGTCCAATATGCGTACATCAACTCTTTGAAAGAGCTGTCCTCTTTCTTCCACTTCTCTGTTCTTTCCCATAAAATAAATTGCATTATATTATTATGGAGTTTAACGTGGGTATGTGTGAAGTTATCTGATTTGGTCAGAAGAATAGAAAGGCAATTTATTACCTAAAAGCAGAGCATTTTCAGAGTTTAACACTGCAGAAGGATCTGGGTGTACTTGTGCATGAGTTACAGAAAACTAGCATGCAAATACAGCAGGTAATAAAGAAAAACAAATAGAATTTCAGCATTTATTACAAAAGAGATTTTAGTCCCTTTGCCTGAGGAAGGATGTATTTACACTGGAGGCAATTCAGAGGAGGTTCACGAGATGTATTCTAGAAATGGGGAACTGTCTTACAAAGAGAGGTTGAACAGTTTAGACCTATACTGTCTAGAGTTCAGAAGAATCAGAGGAGATCAGTGCACATGCTACTAAAAATGATTAACAAAGTGGACATAGAGAGGATGTTTCCTCATTTGGGGCAGTCTAGAATGAGAGATCATAGTTTTACAATATTTTGGCTTTGAAACAAATGAGGAGTTACTTCTGTCTGTGAATAGAACATAGAACTTGGAACTTAGAACGATGATGTTGTGCTGAACATGATGCCAAATTAACTTAATCCCTTCTGTCTGCCTTTGGTCCAGATCCTCCATTTCTTGCATATTCATGAGCTGATCTAAAAGTCTCTTGAACACCCCTAACGTATCTGCCTCCACCACCAGCCCTGGCAGCATGTCCCAGACTCCTACCACTCTCTGTGTAAATAAGCTGCCCCTGACATCTCCTTTGAACTTTCCCCTCTCAACTTAAATGCATGCCCCCTAGCATGAGACATTTCAACTCTGGGAAAAAGATTTTGACTATTAACCATATCTATGCATCTCATAATTTGATAGTTGTCAATCAAGTCTCCCCTCAGCCTCCGCTGTTCCAGAGAAAACAATCCAAGTTTTTCTAGCCTCGTCCTATAACCCATACCCTCGAATCCAGGCAGCAGCCTGATAAACCTCCTCTGTCCCCTCTCCAAAGCTTCCACATCCTTTCTGTAAAGTGGCGATCAGAATTGAATGCAATATTTTAAGTGTGTGGCCTAACCAAAGCTAAATGTGTGGAATTCACTTCCCCAGAGAGCGGGGAGCAGGCAGGAGGTGATACCAAGATGACATCATCCATGATATTATGGGATTGTGGGGCAAGATCAAGCAGCTGAATGGCCTACTGCTCCTCACTTTTATGTATAATAATAGGCTACCAGGTATCTTTTGCCCGAAACGTCAATTTTACTGCTCCTCGGATGCTGCCTGACCTGCTGTGCTTTTCCAGCACCACTCTAACCTAGACTCTGGTTTCCAGCATCTGCAGTCCTCACTTTTGTCTACCAGGTATCTTCAGTCTCCACTTCTATACCAGAAGATTGCAAAATGGAACATCTTAGGACTGATTTTACAGATACACACCCCCAAGAATGGACGATTAGGCTAATATGGTTATTAAATCAAAGACAAAAACAGAAATTGCTGGAGAAACTCAGCAGATCTGGCAGCATCTGTGGAGAGAAAGTGGTGTCAATGTTTCGAGTCCAGTGATCTTTCTTTAGGGTTCTGAATTTCTGTTTCTGTTTCTGACTTCCAGCATTCTTTGTTTTTCATTTGGTTGTAAAAGCATGTGGAGGTCACTTTTTTATTTTGTGACATTAAATCAGGGTGAGCACGTCTGGAAGTAAGAACTTTACAATTTCCAGTTTGACTCAACAATCCAAGCTATAACTTCAATAAATAAAAACAGAAAGTGCTGGAGAAACTCAGCTGGTCTAGCAACATCCATGGAGAGGAAAACAGAGTTAGTGTTTCGAGTCTAGTAACCCTTTATGAGAAACCGTTTATCTATCAGAGATAATTATTTCAACTTTTCACAATTTTTCAATTCAAGTGAATGTTAAAGTTTTCCTGTTTTTGGAGAAACAGGAATGTTCTTTCTTTGTCCTGGCTTAATCCTACTTGCATCAGTATTTACTGTGGAAAAGGATATGGAAGATATAGACTGTCGGGAAATAGATGGTGACATCTTGCAAAATGTGCAGATTACAGAGGAAGAAGTGCTGGATGTCTTGAAACGGTTAAGGATGGATCAATCCCCAGGACCTGATCAGGTGTACCCGGGAACTCTGTGGGAAGCTAGAGAAGTGATTGCTGAGCCTCTTGCTGAGATATTTGTATTATCGATAGTCACAGGTGAGGTGCCAGAAGACTGGAGGTTGGCAAACGTGGTGCCACTGTTTAAGAAGGGCGGTAAAGACAAGCCAGGGAACTATAGACCGGTGAGCCTGACCTCAGTGGTGGACAAGTTGTTGGAGGGAATCCTGAGGGACAGGATGTACATGTATTTGGAAAGGCAAGGACTGATTCGGGATAGTTAACATGGCTTTGTGCGTGGGAAATCATGTCTCACAAACTTGATTGAGTTTTTTGAAGAAATAACAAAGAAGATTGATGAGGACAGAGCAGTAGGTGTGATCTATATGGTCTTCAGTAAGGCATTCGACAGGGTTTCCCATGGGAGGCTGGTTAGCAAGGTTAGATCTCATGGAACACAGGGAGAACTTGCCCAAAGGTAGAAGACAGAGGGTGGTGGTGGAGGGTTGTTTTTAAGACTGGAGGCCTGTGACCAGTGGAGTGCTACAAGGATCGGTGTTGGGTCCTCTACTTTTTGTCATTTATATAAATGATTTGGATGCGAACATAAGAGGTACAGTTAGTAAGTTTGCAGATGACACCAAAATTGGAGGTGTAATGGACAGCGAAGAGGGTTACCTCAGATTACAACAGGATCTGGACCAGATGGGCCAATGGGTTGAGAAGTGGCAGATGGAGTTTAATTCAGATAAATGCGAAGTGCTGCATTTTGGAAAAGTAAATCTCAGCAGGACTTATACACTTAATGGTAAGGTCCTGGAGAGTGTTGCTGAACAAAGAGACCTTGGAGTGCAGGTTCATAGCTCCTTGAAAGTGGAGTTGCAGTTAGATAGAATAGTGAAGAAGGCGTTTGGTATGCTTTCCTTTATTGGTCAGAGTATTGAGTACAGGAGTTGGGAGGTCATGTTGCAGCTGTACAGGACATTGGTTAGGCCACTGCTGGAATATTGCGTGCAATTCTGGTCTCCTTCCTATCGGAAAGATATTGTGAAACTTGAAATGGTTCAGAAAAGATTTACAAGGATGTTGCCAGGGTTGGAGGATCTGAGCTACAGGGAGAGGCTGAACAGGCTGGGGCTGTTTTCCCTGGAGCGTCGGAGGCTGAGGGGTGACCTTATAGAGGTTTACAAAATTATGAGGGGCATGGATAGGATAAATAGGCAAAGTCTTTTCCCTGGGGTCGGTGAGTCCAGGACTAGAGGGCATAGTTTTAGGATGAGAGGGGAAAGATATAAAAGAGACCTAAGGGGCAACTTTTTCACGCAGAGGGTGGTACGTGTATGGAATGAACTGCCAGAGGATGTGGTGGAGGCTGGTACAATTGCAACTTTTAAGAGGCATTTGGATGGGTATATGAATAGGAAGGGTTTGGAGGGATGTGGGCCGGGTGCTGGCAAGTGGGACTAGATTGGGTTGGGATATCTGGTCAGCGGACGGGTTGGACCGAAGGGTCTGTTTCCGTGCTGTACATCTCTATGACTCTATGACTCTATTTGAAGGTTAGATGAATTGGCCACGCTAAATTGCCCATAGAGTTAGGTGAAGGGGTAAATGTAGGGGAATGGGTCTGGGTGGGTTGCTCTTTGGAGGGTCGGTGTGGACTTGTTGGGCTGAAGGGCCTGTTTCCACACTGTAAGTAATCTAAGTAGTCGATCAGCTGAAAAACAGATTAACTGGTCGCTTGTCTTATTCATAAATGTGGCTTTTTCAGTGTGTAAAACGAAGGCCACTTTTCCTCCTAAAATGACAATTATTGCACTTTTAAGTAATTAATCACTGGGAATTTTCTGGCAACATGATACATTATTTTGTCAGTAATGGGTTAGACTTATCAAAATAAGACCTCCAAATCAAAGAGACCTGGAGGAATAATGTTAAGTAAATTCTGTAAACTTTGACCAGGGATAAAAGTTTGTCATATTTTCCAGCAGAGGTAGAGGTGAGGATGAGTATTTCAACAGCACAAGGGGAAGATTCTGATCTGCTGTTTGCTTTGCATTCCACATAATAGCGAGACAGTTTACACAATACAGGAAGTTTACATTTCTAACTCAATCTGGGCTACAGTGGGCCTTTAAGAATGATGAATATGCATACTTTTTTCAAAAAACACAGCAGCTGGTAAGCAGTGATATGTTAATTCAGTGCTTTCTTACCAGTTCAGGTAGTCAAACATCTCTATACCTGGGTAATCTCCATTAAGACAAATCTCTCAGGGAATCATATCTACTCAGTGTCACTGAGGGTAATTGAATAAGGTGAGGAGGGGGAAATGTGAGGATTGACTGTTCCATCTATTTCTCCCAAAGCCACTTTTAACCAACATCAGTGGGAGCATTTCTTGAAAGAGCTTTCATGCTTTGGAACTGGATATTTCTTCAAACAGCTGATGGCATGCCGAGTAAACTTTAAATGGAAATGAGAATCTTCTCTCCTTTATTGTTGAGTTTAGGACCCCCTCCTGTTACCTTGGGATGGATTAAGCTAGCTCTGAAAGACCAGTACTACACTGCGATGTGTTTGTAATGTATGGAATGACATCTCAAATCAAAGCTCTGATATCCTATCTTTAAGCTGCCTTGGAATATATTGCAAAAATATCAGTATTCATTCTACAGGACTTCCTTCCAGAACTTTTTCTGCACCCCCCCCCCTCAACTTTGAAGATTTTCTCTCACCAAAGATTTTGAACTGATGAAGCTGTCATATTAAAATTCAATTGCTCAGTCCATTTGTGTGATTTATTTTTGACTACCATCTGAACCCCAGTGTTAATCCATTCATTCTAAAAGGGTTAACCATTGAATCTGTAAACAAAAGAATTGCCTACTATATGTGGTAATCACTTGAGTGTTAATATTGCAACCTGCCACCTTAAAGTCCATGCCACCTGCTAACTGAATCTCAGTTCAGCAAAACTGCTTCTCCATCATTTTATTCATCAGAATGATGTTCCAAGGCTATCCAGCACAAACTCCAACCTGTGAAACCACAAGGTTTAGGAATGGAAGGACATTCAGCCTATTGAGTCTCCTCCAATATTCAATGAGATCATGCTGGTCTGCTAATCCACTTTCCTGCCCTTTTCCCCATAACCCTTAATTCCGCTTACTGATTAAAAATCTACCTCAGCCTTAAATATACTTAATGACCCAGCCTCAACAGCCCTCGGAGAAGAAATTCCTCCGCGTCTCTGTCTTAAATGTGCAAAACCTTATTCGGAGATTATTCCCTCTGATTCTAGACTCTTCCATAAGGGACTCTTCCACATCTACCCTGTCAAATTCCCGAAGTATCTTTTATGTTTCATTAAGGTCACCTTTCCTTCTTCTTAACGTTAATGAGTACAGGGCCAAGCTACTCATCTCCTCCTCTTAAGGCAGTCTCTCCAAACCTGATATCAACCTAGTGAATCTTCTTTAGACTGCCTCTATTACCAGTATGTCTTTCCTGAGAAAAGGGGTCTAAAGCTGTTCAGCTTTCCAGCTGTGTTCTGGCTAGAGCCTTCTATAGTTTTAGCACAACCTCCTAGTTTTATATTATGTTCTCTTTGAAAACAATGCTCCATTTGCTTTCCCCATTACTCACTGAACTTGGGTGCTAGCTTGTGGTTCATCAATGAAGATTCCCAAATTCTTCTGTTCTGTAGCTTTCCACAGTCTTTCTCCATTTCATTCATATTCATCTTCTCAATTCTTTCTGCCAAAGTGCATAATCTCACATTGCCCCACATAATAAGCTTTGACGATTTGAATGTTTCCTAAAAGAACAACCGAATCATTGAATTTCACAGTACAGAAGGAGCCCATTTGACCCATCGTGTCCGTACCGGCCCCCGTAAGATCGACCCAGTGTGTTCTATTCTTCAGCACTATCTCAGTAGCCCTCTAAATTCATCACTTTCAGAAATATATCCAACTCACTTTGAAACCTCCGATAGAATGCACCTTCACTGCTCTCCCAGGCAACACATTCCAAATTCTAAAGAAGGAAAGAAGTTTCTCCTCATTTCAATCTGACCTCCCTTGCTGACAATCTTGAAATTGTAACCCTTATATAATGATGTACCAGCTAGTGGAAACAGAATATCTTTTTAAATAAAAATTGTTCATCTCAATATGATCTTAATCTTCTCTAATCCAAAGAGAATAAGGCCAAACCCTCTAATCTTTCCTTGTATCTAAAATCCCTCATTCTGATATTATTCAAGTAAATCTCTTTTGTACTCTCTCCAGGAATTTAACATCCTTTCTTGAATAAGGTGCTCAGAACTGAACACAATGTTATCTGATTAAAGTTCAAAGACCTGGAATGTTAACTTCGTTTCGCCCAACATAACAACTGCCAGATCTGCTGAGTATTTCGAGAATTTTCTGTTGTAATTGCAGATTTTTGACATCTGCAGCAATTTTGTTCTGCTTCTCAAAGAATAGCTCTTGACACTTCATTCTCTATTTCGGGTGGCATGGTGGCTCAGTGGTTAGCACTGCTGCCTCACAGCACCAGGGACCTGAGTTCGATTACCACCATGGGTGACTGTCTGTGTGGAGTTTGCACATTCTCCCTGTGTCTGCATGTGTTTCCTCCTGGTGCTCCGGTTTCCTCCCACAGTCCAAAGACGTGCAGGTCAGGTGAATTGCCATGCTAGATTGCCTATAGTGTAAGGTGCATCAGTCAGGCATAAATCTAGGGTGAGGAATGGGTCAGTCTATGGAGGGCCAGTGTAGACTTGTTGGGCTGAAGTTCCTGTTTCCACACTGTAGGGAATCTAATACCATGGGTTCACGTTCCTCCTCAGGGATCAGAGGACAAAATCTGGACTGATCCTGCAAATCCTACTGAGAGAGTGCTGCATTGCCCAACCTGCTATCTTCCAGATGAGTTTTTTAAAATTCATTTTGGGGATGTGGATATCACCAGCTGGGCCAGCATTTATTGCCTGTCCCTAGTTGCCCTTGGGAACGTGGTGGTGAGTTGCCTTCTTGAACCCTTTTCTTGGTTCCCTCACTACCTGATGCAGACCCAGTCTAGCAGTGATGTTGTTTAGAACCCAACCAGCTTGATCAGTAATGCTGCTGCCTAGCCACTCAAGGTGAAGGACATTAAAATCCACCATCCAGAGTACATTTTGTACCCTTGCTATCCTCAGTGCTTCCTCGAAGTGTTGTTCCACCTAGAGGAGTACCGATTCATCGGCTGAGAGAGGGCAGTACGTGGTAATCAGCAGGAGGTTTCCTTACCCATGTTTAACCTGAAGTCCTGAGACTTCATCAGATCTGCAATCAATATTGAGGACTTCCAGGGGATGTCCCTCCCGACTGCATCTGGTTAGACAGGACATATCCAGGGATTGTGATGGCAGTGTCTGGGACATTGTCTGTAAGGTATGATTCCTTGAGTATGACTATGCCAGGTTGATGTTTGACTAGTCTGCGAGACAGCTCTCCCAAATTTGGCACTAACCCACAGAGGTTAGTAAGAAGGACCTTGCAGGATTGCCACTGTCTTTTCCGGTGCCCAGTGAAACCAAGGTTCTATTGCATGAATGTAAAAGTCTGATGGCCACGTTTTGAGGAAGAGCAGGAATTTCTTCCTACAGTTGCACAAGACATTTATTGTACAACCAACAGCAATGTATGTTACAGATGATTAGCCCATTTATCATTTTACTCTTGATGAAACAATGCTGATTATAAAATTAATAACATCCTCACATATCTATAGAAAGCTTTAGGGTTCTCCTTATTCTACCTGCTAAAGACTTCTCATGTCCCCACCTTGCTCTTCTTAACTGTTTCTCCAAATCCTTCCTAGCTAATCTGTAACTCTCTATCGCCTCATCTGAACCATCTCATCTCAATGTCACATAAGCCTCCCTCTTCTGCTTAACAAGAGATACAATTTCTTTAGTAGACCATGGTTCCCTTACCTTATCACTTCCTCCCTGCCTGACAGGGACAGACCTATCAAGATAACAGTTGCACTTCTTACTTAATGACAATAAACACACTTCGTATGTACTCCATTGGTCATTTGTGACATCCCAGGGTCATGAAAGATGCTATACAAATGAAATTTAATTTGTCTTTGTCGAAGATAAAACATTAATTATTGCACATGGAGGAATAGGAATGACTTTGAAACATGAATAAGTCTGAATCCTTCAAACAATGTTTCCACATCTCTGTCTCAAATGGACAACTTCTTACTTTTAAACTGTCACCTGTAGTTGTAGATTCTAGACTAGTTGAAACAACCTTCTCTATCTACTCAGTTATGTTCCCTCAGGATATTCTATATTTTAATAAATTTGTCTCCGACTCTTCTAAACTTCAGAAGATGCAATTGAATACAAGGCTACAGGAGAGAGGGGAATGCAGATTTCTGAGGATTTGGATCAGTTCTGGGGCGGGTAAGAATTGCACAAGGTGGACTGATTACATTGTTAAAAGGAATGGGACTGATATCCATGCAGGATGATTTATGAGTACTGTTGGGTTGGTTTTAAACTACATTGCCAGGGGGATGAAAATCTGAGGGGTAGACAAGCTGCTCTGGAGAAACAAAGCTGAGCTTCAAGTGTGGAGTGATGTCAAAAAGACAAAGTGAACAGGAAGCATACCTGAAATCACACAGCACTCATGACCAAGGTAGATGATCTGAACGCATAAACAGTGATCGAATTGCCATTACAGAAATATGGCTGCACGGTGACCAAGACTAAGAACGGATTAGTCAAGGAAATTTAACATTTAGAAAGGATAGACAGGAAGGAGAAGGATTTGGAGTTTTGCTGATAATAAATGATGGGATTAATGGAGGATGGATAGAGCAGGGTCAGGAATGGATGTTGCAGGTTCCAGTGTTCAGATCTTTCATTAAGATCAGGGAAGATAGTAAAAAGGTGGAGGTGTGGCTTTGTTAGTCAAGGACAGTATAACGGTGGCTGAAATAACTTTTAACGAGGACTCATCTATTGAGGTGGTATGGGCTGAGGTTAGAAAAAGGAGAAGAGAGATCACACTGCTGGGATCTTTTTTATAGGCTTCCACAGAGCTCCAGGGAGGTAGAGGAGAGGTTTGACAAAACGATTCTGGGTAGGATTGAAAGGAACAGGGTGGTCATTATGGGGGACTATAACTTCCCCAACATTGACTGGAAATGCTATAACTCTAGTACGTTGGATGGATCAGTTTTTGTCCAATGTGTGCAGGAGGGTTTCCTGACACAGCATGTCGAAGGGCCGACAAGAGGAGATGGCACAGTGGATCTGGTGCTTGGTAATGAACCAGGCCAGGTGTTTGATTTAGTGGTAGGAGAGAGTGACCATAATTCGGTTCCATTAGTTTAGTAATGGTACATGCCACAGACAAGAGTTATCGATGGGGGAAGGGCAATTATAAATGCGATTAGGCAAAACATAGGAGGCATAGAATGGGATAGCAAAATACAGGGGATGGGGACAATTGAAATGTGAAGCCGGTTTAAGGAACATATATTGTGTGTCCTTGATAGGTATATCCCTGTCAGGGAGGGAGGAAGCGATAAAGTAAGGGAACCGTGGTTTACCAAAGAAATTGTATCTTTTGCTGAATGGAAGACGGGCACTTATGTGACGTTGACATAAGATGGTTCAGATGAGGTGATGGAGAGTTACAGATTAGCTAGGAAGGATTTGGAGAGAGAGTTAAGAAGAGCAAGAAGGGGACATGAGCAGTCTTTAGCAGATGAATAAAGGAGAAGAAAAAAGGTGAGGACTGCAGATGCTGGAAACCAGAGTCTAGATTAGAGTGGTGCTGGAAAAGCACAGCAGGTCAGGCAGCATCTGAGGAGCAGGAAAATTGACGTTTTGGGCAAAAGCCCTTCATCAGGAATGGAGAAATAAAGGAGAATCCTAAAGCTTTCCATAGGTATGTAAGAAAATACGAGGGTAGGAATAGGGTCAGTCAAAGACAGAAGTGCGAAGCTGTATGTAGACCCTGCAGAGACCAGAGAGGTGCTAAACGAATATTTCTCATCTGTTTTCACTCAGGAAAAGGAGAATATTGTAGAAGAGAAGATTGAAATATGAGCTATTAGACTAGAAGGGATTGAGGTTAGTAAGGAGGAGGTGTCATCAATTCTAAAAGGTATGAAAGTAGATAAGTCCCTTGGATTGTATGGGATTTATCTGAAGATTGTCTGGGAAACTGGGGAGGAGATGGCAGAGCCTTTGGTCTTGATTTTTGAGTTGTCATTGTCTACAGGCTTAGTACCAGAAGACTGGAGGATTGTAAATGTTGTGCTCTTGATCAAGAAGGGCAGTAGAGATGGCCCAGGTAATTATAGACCAGTGAGCCTAACAACTTTTCTTGTCAGAAAAGTTTTGGAAAGGATCACAAGAGATAGGATTTATCAGCATCAAGCAAGCAACAATTTGATTGGAGATAGTCAACATGGTTTTGTCAAGAGCACGTCGTGTCTCACAAACCTCACTTAGTTTTTTGAAAAGGTGACCAAGCATGTGGATGAGGGTAGGGCAGTTGACGTGGCGTACATGGACTTCAGTAAAGCCTTTGATAAGTTTCCACATGGTAGGCCTCTGGAGAAAATGCGGAGACATGGGATTGAGGGTGATTTAGCAGTTTAGATTAGAAACTGGTTTTCTGGAAGAAGGCAGCGAGTGGTGGTTGATGGAAAATATTCAGCCTGGAGTCCAGTTACTAGTGGTGTTCCACAAGGATCTGTTTTGGGACCACTGCTGTATGTCATTTTTCTAAATGACTTCGATGCAGGTATAGGTGGATGGGTTAGTAAGTTTGCTAGAATCCATCTACCAGACCCACTGTCAAGGAAAGGCCGCCAGCATTCTCAAAGATCCATCCCACCCTGGCAATGTTTTTCTACAACCTCTACCATCGGGGAGAAGGTACAGAAGTCTGAACACATGCACCAGCCAGTTTTGAAACAGTTTCTACCTTACTGTCGCTAGAATACTGAATGGACTCACAAACTCTTAACATTCACCTGTACCTGTGTTTTTGTTTTTGCCTATTATTTACTATCTATGCTACTTAACTTTGTGATCTGCCTGCATTGCTTGGAAGACAAAGCTTTCCACTGGGCCTCGGTATACATGACAATAAGTTCAATTCAATTCAGTGACACTAAGTTCGGCGGAGTGGTGGACAGTGTGGAAGAATGGTGCTGGTTGCAGGGGGACTTGGATAGACTGCACAATTGGGCTCAGAGGTGGCAAATGGAGTTCCATGCAGATAAATGTGAGGTGATTCACTTTGGGAAGAATAACAGGAAGGCAGAATACTGGGTCAACAGAAAGATTCTTGGGAGTGTGGACTTGCAGAGGGATCTTGGTGTCCATGTACATAGATCCCTGAAAGTTGCCATCCACTGCTGATAGTGCTGTTAAGAAGGCATATGATGTGTTAGATTTTATTGGTAGATTAGATTACTTACAGTGTGGAAACACGCCCTTCGGCCCAACAAGTCCACACTGACCTGCCGAAGCGCAACCCACCCAGACCCATTCCCCTACATTTACTCCTAACAGTACGGGCAATTTAGCATGGCCAATTCACCTAACCTGCACATTTTTTTGGATTGTGGGAGGAAACCGGAGCACCCGAAGGAAACCCACGCAGACACAGGGAGAATGTACAAACTCCACACAGAGAGTCGCCTGAGGTGGGAATTGAACCCAGGTCTCCAGACGCTGTGAGGCAGCAGTGCTAACCACTGTGCCACCATGCCGCCCATAGAGGACTTAAGTTCCAGAGCTGTGATGTCATGCTGCAACTGTACAAAATGTTAGTACGGCCTCACTTGGAATATTGTGTACAGTTCTGGTCGCCCAACTACAGGAAGGATGTGGAAGCATTGGAAAGGGGCAGAAGAGATTTACCAGAATGTTGCCTGGTCTGGAGGGAAGGTCTTATGAGGACAAGCTAAGAGACTTGGGTCTGTTCTCATCGAAGAAAAGAATGCAAAGAGGGGATTTAATAGAGACATAGAGTATTAGATAGAGTCGACAGTGAGAGTCTTTTCCATAGGATGATAACGTTGGCTTGTATGAGGGGGCATAGCTGCAAATTGAGGGGTGATAGATTTAAGACAGATGTCAGAGGCAGGTTCTTTACTCAGAGGGGGTGGAATGCCCTGCCTGCCAATGTAGTTAACTCAGCCACATTAGGGAGATTTAAACAGTCCTTGGATAAGCACATAGATGATGATGCAATAATGTAAGGGAATGGGCTTAGATTAGTTCATAAGTCGGCGCAACATCGAGGGGCTGAAGGGCCTGTTCTGCACCGTATTGGTCTATGTCCTCTGTTCTAATACATTGGTGAGAGAGGATCAAAGATTTTAAGAACAATGGGCTGAATCTAATGTAGTTTAGCTAGGTGTGTGTTGCATTAAATTATGTGGAGGAATTTTGCCTTAAATGTCATGAGATTTCTTGCTGTATTTTATTACGCATGACTCATTAATTACCTACCCAACAACTATGCCATTCCTTACATTCAATTCTATCCCCATCCTACCACACATCATTCCAAAAACAACTTGACATTCAGTGGGTACCTGGTAATACATATACATCGACACTCTCGGGATTCTATGATTATCTCAGGAAGGATATTACCACTGTTAATAAAGTGCAATGGAGATACACCAGACCTGTTCCTGGGATGGTGGGACTGTCTTATAAACAGAGCGTGTCTTCTCTAGATTTACAAAAAAATGAGAGATGATCACTTTGGAACCTTCAAACTATTCGAAGGTTAGATACAGGTGAGATGGCTCCCCTGTTTTGGAAGTCTGTAACCAGTGGGAAGAATTTAAAAATAAGGGGAGGGGCCTCATTTTGGATCAAGGTGAGGAGAAATTTTCTTTTTAACTCAGAATTGTGAATCTTTGAAACCTGTGCATGCTCAGTTTTTCGGGATGATTAAAATAAACAATAATAGACTTCTGATTATCAGTGGGGTAATGAGTTGTGCAAATAGTGTGGATACAAAGCATTGTAGTGTTCAATCAGCCATCCCTGTATTAAATGGCGAAGCAGGTTGATGGGCTGAATGGCCTACTCCCAATCCTATTTTCCTATCTTCTGATCTGATTGGCACAATAAGCAATATATTCTGCATGCAAACAAGCATCAACAATGAGATAAAAGGTCTGATATTGCCTTAAACTCCTCATGATGTAGATAACATATGGCAGGCTGAGATTTTCTGAAAGTCTGCGCTCTGCTTTTGTAGTCTGCAGTATTGAAAGGGTTTCTGGCTGTTGATCAGGCATTTTCACTCCTTTGTTAAAACATTGCGAGATCCTTTAACATGACAGCCTATGAAATGAGGTGCGTCAATGAAGGTTGGCTGGGTCAAAAGAAAAGGGTCACAGCATGTTCCAGGTAAGAAAAATAGCAATTCAGTTGCATCTTGTACAATTTGATCTGTGTACATCTTAATCGCACCAATTATCTCTCAATAGGAGTGATAATTACTTCTTTTGCTGTTAAATGTAACCTGGGCTTAGTTGCTGGCTTGTTGTGTAATAGATAAAGCTCAATACAGACCTCGAATTGAATCAGGATGTTTTGTAATATGTACAGCTCCATATTACACGGCTGATTTTATCAACCATTATAGCAATTAAAGGATCAAGGTTATCCACGTGCATATAATTTAGACTCCCTGTCTGTCTTACCTATGAATTAGTGACATTCTTGTTTTTGAGCCCATTGGTTGTTGGTTTGAGTCCTACAGCAGAAATATGAACATAGAAATCTAGGCTGACATACATTGCTGAGGGAAGCATACGTTGAGAAATATTCTGTATTTCAGAAGAGATATTAAACTGCAGTCTGGTCTGTTCTCCTGTATGTTTATTAAAGCTACATATTAACTATGAGCACAGGAAGTATCCCAGACTCTTGGAAAATACCTATCCCTTAATAAAATTCACTAAGAATATACGTTCATTAATGTGGCTTTAGACTTTCAAGATTTAGATTTATTGTCTTATGTATATAAAAATACAGAGAAAAGTGTTATTCCACGTGTTACATACAGTATCACCACGCACTGGCACTCTGAATATGACACATGATTTTACTGCAATCAAGTTAATCTTTCACTCTTGTTCCTCCTCCACTGTTCCTCCAGTTATCATTGACTATATGTTGTTTGCGGGAGCTTGCTGGAGACAAAATGCCCACTTAATTTACTTCAGTCTAAGGGAGGCAACATTTCAGAAGCAGCACCTTGGTTACAAAGTGCTTTGGAATGTCCCGAAGTCATGTGAAAGTGAGATGTAACGTTAACCCCTTTTGCTGTCTTCAGGATTGGAGATGATACTGGAGAGCTGAAGTGTCAACAGGTGACCCAGCTCTCTGATCACCACTGAAGCGAATGACACACACGCATAGTGTGATCGCTTCTCACCTCGGTCAGTACTTTGTAGGTTCAAGTCACACTCTCGCACAAGTAAGCACAAATTCTTGTCATGCAAGTGTAGTACTGAGGGAGAGGTTTTCAGATGATACCTTGGGCAGTGGCCTTAGCTGGTTGATGTAAAAGATCATAGAATCCCTCCAGTATGGTAGCAGGCCATTCAACCCAACGAATCCACGCTGATCCTTTGAAGAGCATCCCACTCAAACCCATCCTATCCCTGTAACCCTGCATTTCCCATGGCTAATCCACCTAGTTTGCACATCCCTGGAACACAATGGGCAACTTAACACAGCCAATGCACCTTACCTGCACATTTTTGGACTGTGGGAGGAAACCAGAGTACCAGGAGGGGACCCATGCAGACATGAGGAGAATGTGCAAACTCCACACAGACAGTCCCAGCTCCCTGGCGCTGTGAGCTGATCACTGAGTCACTGTGCCACCCCAAATTGCAGACACTATTCTGAAAATCGGAGAAGTTGTCCTTTGTTTCTTAGGTAACACTTGCCTCTCAATCAATATTGCAAATACCAAAGCATCTAGTCATCATCGCTTTGCTGTTTGTGGGTTTTTACTGTGCATAAATTGACTTCCACATTTCCTGCAGTCCAACAGTGTGGGCGGCACGGTGGCACAGTGGTTAGCACTGCTGCCTTGAAGCGCCAGAGACCAGGGTTCAATTCCCGCCTCAGGCGACTCTGTGTGGAGTTTGCACATTCTCCCCGTGTCTGTGTGGGTTTGCTTTGGTTTCCTCCCACAATCCAAGAATGTGCAGGTCAGGTGAATTGGCCATGCTAAATTGCCCATAGTGTTAGGTGAAGGGGTAAATGTAGGAGAATGGGTCTGGGTGGGTTACGCTTCGGCAGGTCAGTGTGGACTTGTTGGGCCGAAGGGCCTGTTTCCACACTGTAGGGAATCTAAACAGTGATAACAATGTAAATGTTTGCAAAGCACTTTGGAGATACTCAAAGATTATGAATGGTTCTATTTAAATGCAGATCTTTTATTATGCATGCATGATGTGGAGCACGAAGCACTAGATCTAGTCTCACAACTGTTGGTAGACACTTATACAGCAAAAGCAGGATAGCACAGCAAATGCAGTAAATCACCTGTCTGTTTATAAGTACCTCAGTTAACGATTGAATCAAAGAGTTGCTGTGAAGTGACGAATTTATGATTTTATGCTGCTTAGGTTAAACATTTATCTGAGACAGTTAAAATGTAGCTGTGTGGCATAAAAACGATTTCCCTGGTGTTTCAGCTATATAATTACTGCAAATGCTGTCTTAAGTAAATGATGGCAGAGTGCAATAATTCTGTTGACTATTGTCCTCTAATACTACAGAACAAAGGCATTTGCTCATTTGTGCTCCCACAGTGATGACTACAAGTATACCATTAACTTTTTGAAGCCATATATTCTATTCCCTGGTTAGTAGAATGAAAATGGAGAAAACTATACCTTGGTAATGTATGAGCGTAAGGTTTTGTATTGATTTGATAAGCACATATTTTTTGAAAAAAAAGCAGATGTCATTTATTCTGCCTTGGTTGGTGTTCTGAAACTCAAATTACTCCTCTGACAGAGATTGGACGCAGGCAAACTATCACCATGTCTCAGTTATTAAATCATTTTGAACAGCCATCAACAATCCTCTTATTCCATCCCGCACTTCACTCCACAGTGACTGATTGCACAATACAGAGGCAATTGTGGTCAGATTTTCCCTCCTCACTCACAGAGAAGAAGCACAACTGTTCCCCTCCTGACCACCCTTTGTCATAGATTGACTAAAATAAAGCAACTCTTGTTGTCCCGTCACTGCATGATCCAGCATCAGGAAGCTGCTAAACCTTACTGAGGGAGTGCAGTGAAAATCAAACTCTGCTATTCCTGGAGTCACCACAAAAGTCAAAAAGCGTTTAGTTCGGTTTCCTCCTTTTTAGACCCAGTGCCATGGAAAGCATGGACCATGTTGCAGGTTAGGTGGATTGGCCAGGCTAAATTGTCTCTCGTGTCCAGGGATGTGCAGGCTAGGTAGGTTAACCATGGTGAATACAGGGTTACAGGGAACAGGGTGAGGGTCTGGTGGAATGTTTTTTGGAGGTTTAGTGCAGACTCAATGGGCCAAATAGCCTCATTGTGTGCTGTAGGGATTCTATGTTACTGAATTTAACAAAAATTATTATTTATTACAAATAGGTTCTAATTACAGAAAAGGTTGCATATGGCCTGGTATTGCAACCACTCTGGCCTGGACTGTAAGAAATTACTGAAGATGGTGTGCATAGCTCAGACCATCAAGGGAGCCAACCTCCCATCCATGGACTCCATTTACAAGGCTCGTTACTGCGGAAAGGCTGTCAACATCATCGTAGAACGCATCGCATCCCAGTAATGATCTTCTATAACCTTCCATCAGGGAGAAGATACAGAAGCCTGAGCACATGCACCAGCAGGTTCAGGGACAGCTTCTTCCCAGCTATTATTAGACTGATGAATGGATTCTCTAGCCTCAAATAATGCTGATCTGCCTAATGCTGATCTCACCTAGCACATGCTCTGTATATTGTCACCTGAATGCCTCTAAGTCTTTTTGATCTGTACGTCCTTACTTATTATGATCTACCTGTACTGCTCGTCAATAAACCTTGTCATTGTACTTCAGTACATATGACAAAAAAATTAATCAAGCAATAAATAAACAACTAAGAATTTTCAATGTATAATTCCATTCATTAAAACTCTGAGTCTCTTATAAAATTCCCTTTTACACATTCTGACAGGGAAACAAATAAATGTTTGCTATAAGCAGAGGAAAAGACCAGGAAGCTTAGTGGTCCCTGTTCACAGCATTTGTTGAGATGATCTGAACGTTGCTTCTTAATCTTCCTTCTTGAGATACTTCGCCCATTTGCAGAAGGCACGGGGGACTGATTCATACTTGCAAAGGTCTTTAGGTAATCAATTAAAAATCACAGCCTATATCAACTGGAAAAGGGAAATAAATAAGTTATCTTCAGGCTTAAGATGCTTTTTACTGCAGAGCACAATCAGTTCCTTCTCCTCAAGAGGTATGATGGTTTCTGACAAAATATTCTCATCCCAAATGGCTCAGCTCCCTGGGAGACAATCATGAAACTGTAGGCAGGCAGAAAGCCTTTGTCCTCAATAGCCAGTTACTAGTTCATGAACCAGTCATGAACTGGTTATGGCTATTTATTGTTAGCCAAAGCTACATTCATGCAAACCCATTGGCTCCAGCTCATCTGCAGATCAATCTTCTACTACTGCGTGAACAAGCAACTGTGTAAACAGCACTTACAATGAGCATCTGGTCACTTGCCTTTCAAAACTGCCATAATCCTTGGCTTTAACCCAGCTTTTTCCCCCATTTCAGTTCACTATCAAATACACAGAAAGACAGAGGGAAAAAAAAATATCCTTTATAATGGTGCCATCAAGATGGGTCAGTATGCTTCAGATGTTAACCAATCCTCTTGGAAAGTAAAACAAGATGAAATGATGGGAACTGTTTTGTCAATGTGTGAAGGATGAGAAAGGTTTCTCAAAATCAGAAAAGAAAGAATTTATTTCTCTATCTGGAGGAAGGTGGAAGTTAGGAAGGAGGAACTATCAATGTTGAGGTATAACATAATAAATTATAGAAGAACATTAAGAAAATTGTGGAAATAGCAAATTGTAGGCAAATAAAGTTCACACAGATAAATGTGAGCTTGCATATTATGGTAAGAAACTGAGGGTGTCATATATTAGTTGGAATGTGCAAATTCAGCTGGACGTACAGACACACCAATCACGAAAAGTCACACTATAGGTCAACAGAACACTAAAAATCAAACCAAGCACTAGGCTCTACTGCCAAAGGAATCAAATTAAAAAGTAGGAATGTTATGATAAAAATTGTATCACAGCTGGAACACTGGGAATAGTTTTGGGGCCCTTATTGGGAAAGATACACCAGCATTGGAGGCAGACCAGAGAAAGCTCACTCGGCTGATCTCAGGTATGGCAGGATTGGCTTGAAAGGAGAAGTTGAGTCGGTTGGGCTTGTTCACATTGAAATTCAAAAATCTGAGAGATAATCTTATTGAAACGTACAAGGTTATTAGTGGACTTGACAGGGTAGATGTGGATGGGTTGTTTCCCCTTATGGAAGGGGTTAGGACTAGAGGGCATCATCACAGATGATTGAATATTTAAGACAGAGACGAGGAGGAATTTCTTCTCTCAAAGGTAATGAGGTGGAGTGTCAAGGCTGGGATTGCATACACTGAGATAGCTAGGGAATCAAGACTTGTAGGGAAAAGGCAGGAAAGTGGTTTTGACAATCATTAGATCAGTCGTGAACTCAGTGAATAACAGAGCTGACTTGATGGATTAATGGCTTACTTCTGCTCCTGTGTCTTCTGCTCCTATGTTCCAATCTTGGTTAATCCACATTTACATTAGGGTATTTCTGGTTGCTTTACAAAATGCAGCTCAAGGCTCAAGAGAAGAAGCAGAGAAAAATTACAAGGATTTGCATTGGAAAACGCGCAGAGGAGATTTACCAGGATGTTGCCTAGTCTGGAGGGAAGGTCTTATGAGGAAAGGCTGAGAGATTTGCGTCTGTTCTCATTGGAGAGAAGAAGGCTAAGAGGGGATTTGATAGAGACGTACAAGATGATCAGAGGATTAGATAGGGTAGACAGTGAAAGTCTTTTTCCTAGGATGATGACGTCAGCTTGTACGCGGGGGCATAACTATAAGTTGAGGGGTGATAGATTTAAGATAGATGTCAAAGGCAGGTTCTTTACTCAGACAATGTTAAGGGCATGGAATGCCCTGTCTACTGATGTAGTTTAACTCAGCCACATTAGCACATGGATGATGATGTGATAGGTGGGGGAATGGGCTTAGATTAGTTCACAGGTCGGCGCGACATCGAGGGCTGAAGAGCCTGTTCTGCATTGTATTGTTCTATGTTCTATGAAAACAGACCCAATGAGATTGTCTTTACTTTCCATTGAAAAGACAAACTTGGGGTTTGACCTAATAGAGCTCTTTAAAATTACATAAGTTTTGATAGAGTGGATATAGATGGAATGACTCCTCCAATGGGGAAGATATAGCTAGAAGGCATCCAAAGAAGATGGTAACTAGGAAAACCAACAGGGAATTTCAGAAGAACCGTTGCTATCCTAAGAATGGTGAGATTGTAGAACAGATTGTGGCCTGTTACTATGCATTATATCTTATGTTGTCCTATATTACTATGACCAGTGACAGTTTGATGACGTATATGATAGCTCAAATTCTACACCATTAAGGATCTCATTGTGGCTGGCAACAGCATACCATTCCTTGGTGCCTTCATAACTTGTCATTCTCATAAGTGCAGTTAGACCAAAATAGGTGGTATAGTGGACAGTGAAGAAGGTTATCTCAGTGTACAACAGGAATTTGATCAGATGGGCTGATGGGTTGAGGAGTGGTGGATGGAGTTTAATTTAGATAAATGCGATGTGCTGTATTTTGGAAAGGCAAATCAAGGCAGGACTTATACACTTAATGATAAGGTCCTGGGGAGTATGGCTGAACAAAGTGACCTTGGGGTACAGGTTTGTAGATCATTGAAAGTGGAGTTGCAAGTAGACAGGGGAAAAGGTGTTTAGTACATTTGACTTTATTAGTCAGAGCATTGAGTATAGAAGTTGGGCGATCATGTTGTGACTGTATAGGACATTGGTTTGGCCACTTTGGAAAGACTGTGTCCAGTCCTGGTCTCCCTGCTATAGGAAAGATGTTCGGAAACTTGAAAGAGTTCAGAAAGATTTACAAGGATATTGCCAAGGTTGGAGGGTTTGAGCTATAGGGATAGGCTTGATAGGCTGAATAGGCTGGGGCTACTTTCCCTAGAGCATTGGAGGCAGAGGGTTGGCCTTATAGAGTTTTATAAAATCATAAGGGGCATGGATAGGGTGAGCAGCTAAGGTCTTTTCACCAGAGTCCAAAACTGGAGGGCATAGGTTAAGGTGGGAGGGGAAAGATTTAAAAGGGACCTAAGGAGCAATGTTTTCATGCACAGGGTGGTATAGAATGAGCTGCCACAGGAGGTGGGGGGGGAGTGGTGGTACACATATAACATTTAAAATTCTGGATTTCGAAGCTCCTTGGATGCTGCCTGAACTGCTGTGCTCTTCCAGCACCACTAATCCAGAACCTGGTTTCCAGCATCTGCAGTCGTTATTTTTACCTCAACAACATTTAAAAGGCATCTGGATGGGCATATGAAGGGTTTGGAGGGATATGGGCCAAATGCTGGCAAACAGGACTAGATTAATTTAGGATATCTGGTTGAGTGGATGAGTTGGACCGAAGCGTGTTTCCATGCTATATATCTCTATGACTCCATGACTCTAAGTAGATTTGTTTGACAGTTTGGGGAGATGATGGATGTGTGAGCTTACTGAGAACACTTATCTACTCTCTCTGATGTCCCTCTTCTCTCACCTGAGACAGAATAACTTTGCTTTGTATCTGTGACTTGCTCTTGAATACTCCTACCAACGACATCACATTTTTGGACAATTGTCTAGGAATTAACTTTGACAATATTAGCACGTAAATTCTTAACAAATTTTCTTAGCAGTTTTCATCGGCTACTAAAGCTGACCTGTCCTTTTAAATAAATTTTGTTTAATCTTCATCACATTTCCAAGCAACTTATTTTGGGTACGAGATAAATGATGAATCAGTTATCAGGCTTAATATATTTTAGTGTATAAATTGCATTCAAAGATATTCAATCTGCCTGAAGTTTTAAATAATAACAACTTCTTAAGACTTTATGTCCAATTTGGAAATTGGATGTGTGTTCATCCCCAGCTAAACTGTTAAAAAACATAAGAACTATAGATGCTGTAAATCAGAAACAAAAACAGAAATTGCTGGAAAAGTTCAGAAAACCTGGCAGAATTGTGGAGAGAAATCAGAATTAACATTTCGGATTGAATGACCCTTCCTCAGAACTGTAGTTGGCGACATCAAAGTAGTGCTGTTACCTTATATTTAGGCACCCAAACCTTTCTGCTTTCCCCAAAGCCACACTATACTCATCCAATATTCATTTGCTCCCATCCAAAACCCTTCTGCTCCCACACAAAACCCAACTGAGCCCTTCCAAAATGATGATCATTCTCCCCAAAACAGATATCACCCTAAACCATACCAAACTCAATTCTGCCCGTGTCACTCAAAACCTCACTGCTCCCACCCAAAACCCTTTTGCTTCAATTGAAACCCTACTATCTGCATCCAAAACCCTGTTGACCCCAACCCAAATCCTGCACAGCCTACCCAAAACCCAACTGACGCTACATAAAATCCGAATTGCATTGTGCATGGAAGTGTTCATTTCCAAACAGATGGAAATTTCTCTGAGTATCTATCACAGAATCTTTCATGTTTTTCAAAGTATTTTTATATTCATTTGAAATGCTATAATTTGCCAGTGACTGTAAAGATCTTTAAATTCAAACACATAGCCCCTTAGGAAACCTATTCTTTCCTCTGAATTTTAAAACTAGACCAGCCGTACTACATTTAATTATAGAGCTTTTGGCTGATTCAACAACCTTTAATTTTTGTGTCATCTCAGAGCACAGAGTTTAATGAGTTCAGGAGACACAGTCACATATTCAAGATTTTACATGAGAAATACAAGGGTTACAAAGGCTATCGAAAGGCTGCAACCTTACCAGGCAATAATACACATTGAATGAGCTCATGAAAATGCACAAACATTTCACGTTGTTTAAAAGTGACACCAGTTCAGGTATGTTTTGGAATTTATAAAAGAGAATACAAATTATATAACAAAACCATTTAGCCTGTCTGTCACGACAAGCAGGTAGGCACTCATCAAGGAACAGTAACTTTAATTGGAATAGCAGCAAAAGATATTCAGACCATATGCTGTAAGAGATATATATAATATGGCTACAAACAATTATACAGGGCAAAATGAATGGAATCAAATATTACATCCATTACAAAACTGAGGATCAACCTACCAAATAAAAGAATATACTACATCCCTTCATTCTTCTTACTTCCCTCCATCATAAGGTCAGAAGTGGGGAGTTCGCCAATGACTGCACAACATTCAGCACCATTCGCAACTCCTCAGACACTGAAACAGTCCATGTCCAAATGCAACGGGATCAGGACAATATCCAGGTTTGTGCTGACAAATGGCAAATAATATTCATGCCACACAAAGGCCAGGGATATGACCATCACCATTAAGAGACAACTTAACCATGCTGACAATGTCGCTATCACTGAATTCCCCACTATCAACATCCGGGGATTAGCATGGACCAGAAACGTGACTGGACTCACCATATATATAGTAGCTATAGGAGTAGGTCGAAGTCTAGGGATATTACAGAGTGTAACTCACCTTCTGACTTCCCAGAATCTGTGCACCATCTACAAGGCAAAGTCAGGAGTACAATAGAATTCTTCTTATTTGCCTGGATGGGTGCAGCTCCAACAACAATCGAGAAGCTTGACACCATCCAACCCAATTGATTGGCTCCACATCAACAAGCATCCAATCCTTTAACCAGTGAAGCTCAATAGCAGCAGTGCATACCATCTACAAGATGCACTGTAGAAATTCATCGAAGATTCTCAGAGTGCACCTTCGATACCCCACCACTTCTGTCTAGAAGGACAAGGGTATCAGGTACATGGGAACATCATCACCTGCAAGATCCCCTCCAAGCCACTCACCATCCTGGCTTAGAAATATATCAGCTTCTTCAGTGTTATTGGACCAAAATCCTGGAATTCCCTACTTAATGGCATTGTGGGTCTTCCTACAGCACTTGGATTGCAGTGGTTCAAGATGTTAGCTCACCACCACCTTCTCAAGGGCAACTAGGGATGGACAATAAATGGTAGCCCAGCCAGCAATGCCCACATCCCATGACAGTATACAAGAAATGTATTATCAGTCAACGTTCCTCTTACAAATCAGAGAATTGTACAATAATAAAATGAGAAGGAGGCCATTTGGCCCATCAAAACTGCACTACATAACTGAGTTAGTCTCACTCTTCATCTCTTCCCTCATAGATCTGTATAGTTTCCATCTTAAAATATTATCCAAATGTAAAGTAAGTAAAGGTACTGTTGTCACAGTTGATCTCTCTCTGCACCTTCTATGTAGCTGTAACACTGCATTCTGCATTCTGTTGTATTACTCTGATGCAGTAATGTATGGTGAGATCTGCCTGAATTGCACGCAAAACCATACTTTTCATTGTTTCTCAGTATATGTGACAATAATAAGTCAAATCCTAACAAACTATATGGCTGCTTCCTCATGAGAGAGAGCTAGTGGTTGTTTAGCCTAAGGTTTACTATGCACCATGCAAGAGGAACGACTGACAAGGAGAGTACTTCACAGTCACATCAGCTGATGCAGGAACTGAGCCCACATTTCAGTGATCACTCTACAATGCAGACCAGCGGTCTAACCAACTCAGCAAACTGACCTCTTCATGTTTGCACTGCTACAGCATTGCCTCAGAAACTTACAAGCTAAAGTTGCACCTATATAGTACCTTTGACCAAACATCTCATAAGACAAAAATAAAACTACTGAGCCATAAAGGGAGATACAAAAGTTGCTACTGTCCCAGAGGAACATAAGCTACTGTCTCATTAGAATTGGTAATTGGTGGTGAGTTTAACCACAGGGTCAATACAGATCCAACATAGGGATGAGAAGGAGGAACCTCGATGTGGATGTCAGCACATATGGAAATTGAACGAATCACTGTTTCCTATTCTATGTAAAAACCAACTATCCAGCCAACTGAGCTAACTAACAACCCACCAAACAAAAGAGATACTGAGATGGTTGTTCAAAGCTTGGCATGGGAGTTGTTTGATGTAGTGTCTGTAAAGAGGAAAGAGAGAAAGAACTATTTCAGGAAAGTTAAAAATCGCACGATACCAGGTTATAGTCCAACAGGTCTGTTTGGAAGCATTAGCTTCAGAACACTGCTCCTTGTAGCACTCCGAAAGATAGTGCTTCCAAATAAACCTGTTGGACTATAACCTGGTATTGTGCGATTTTTAACTTTGTCCACCCCAGTCCAATCACTGGCCATCTCCAAATCATGACTATTTCAGGGAAGAATTCCTTATCTTAGGATCCAGGCAGCTAACGTAAACAAAACTGGGAATATACAAAGATCACAACTGAATGAGGATAGCAGTCTCAGAGGGTTGCATGTAAAGTCATCAAATACTCTCCAAGCACTTGCCAAAACCAATATTTTCTTCTTTCTGAAGCAATTTTATTATTTGAAATCTCACTGGCTGGAATAATTTTCAACCTCTCTGTGGGTAGAAACAAAAAATGCAGCAGAACAGGCAGCATCTGTTGAAAGAGAGGATCAGTGTTAATGTTTCAAGTCCAATAGGACTTTACTTCAGTTTTGTAGAAGAGTTGTATTGGACTCAAAATAGTAACTTACTTTTCCCCTCCACAGGTACTGCCAGACCTGAATTTCTCCAACAGTCTGCTCTTATTTTAAATTTCCACGTCTGTTCCATTTTGCTTTTATTCCCAGAAAAGCTGATAACTTGATTATAATACAAACCACGCCATCAAAAATGTCAAAATTGGCAATTTCTACGTTAGTGGGGAGACACCCCATCAAGTTCCTCCCCGGTTAATGACACTGAAAACAACCTCTAGGTCCTGTGCCAAATAGTTTGTGCTACATACAAGATTTTTAGGGAACTTGACAGGTTCATTGAAGAAAGGTTGTTTCTTTTGGAGGAGAGTCCAGGATCAGAGGGCATCATCTCAGAGTAAGGGGTCACCCATTGAAGACAGAGATGAGGAGGAATTTTCTAGAGTCATAGAGATGTACAGCACAGAACCAGACCCTTCGGTCCAATCTGTCCATGCTGACCAGATATCGCAATCCAATCTAGTCCCACCTGCCAGCACCTGGCCCATATCCCTCCAAATCCTTCCTATTGATATACCCATCCAGATGCCTTTTAAATGCTGTAAATGTACCAGCCTCCACCACTTCCTCTGGCAGCTCATTCCATACACACACCACTCTGCGTGAAAAAGTTGCCCCGTAGGTCTCTTTTATATCTTTCTCCTCTCACCCTAAAGGTGTGAATCTGTGGGAATTCTTAACCACAGTGGACTATTGATGCTGGGTTATTCCATACATTCAAGGCTGAGATAGATTTTTAATCGTTGAAGGAATTAAGAGTCATGTGAAAAGGCAGGAAAGTGAAATTGAGGATTCGCAGAACAACCATGATCTCATTCAAGGGTGGAGCAAACTCATAGATGGCGTGGCCTACCTCTGTTCCTTTGTCTTCCATGTTACAACCAATCCACAGTTTCTCATATTCCTGAATTACCTCAAGCCTATACATAGTGTTCAAATATGCTTTCAGTGTCAAGCCATTGGCTCCAAAGATGTTGTGTTATCTTCAAAAACATCCAGTCATCTGCTCCCTGTTGTGCGCACAAAATTCTCCTCACTGGGTTTGATAATAGCTCAATTATAAATTCTCATCCTCACTTTCAAATCATTTCGCGCTTTTGCCCCTCACTATTTCCAAATTCTTCTGAGCTATATACGTTTTCAAGACGTCTGCTTTCGGCTGGCACAGTGACTCAGTGGTTAGCACTGCTGCCGCACAGCACCAGCACCAGGGACCTGGGTTTGATTTCCAGCCTTGGGTGACCTGTGTGGAGTTTGCACATTCGCCCTGTGGATTTCCTCCGGGTGCTCTGGTTTCCTCCCACACTCCAAAGATGTGCAGTTTAAATAAATTGGCCATGCTAAATTGCCGGTAGTGTTCAGGGATGTGTAAGGGGATGGGATATTCTTCAGAGGGTCGGTGTGGACTTGTTGGGCCAAATGGCCTGTTTCCACATGTAGGGATTCTATGATGATCCTATCATCTTGCACATCTCCAATTTTAATCACTCTAACATTGTGGCTACTATTGTGAGGAAGTAGACAGGGATGGGTGCAGCTTCCCTTCAATCTGCTTTCGCCATTATCTCTGCAATTCCTCCCCTAAACCTCTCAAACTGTACTTGAGAATATACCTTCAAACTTACATTTCCGACCCAGCCTTTGGTCATCTGTCCTAAAGTTTACCCACTTTGATCACTAATACTCTTTTGAAACACCTGGAACATTTTGCTGTGCTAACAGTAACACATAATTGTACGTTGTTGGAATTTTAAAAGGTTACAGTAAATAAAGCACATGTGTATGTACCATCCAGTCTGAGGCCGGGATTGCTTCCTGAATATGTGCCATCAAGATTCCAAAAAGATCCCGGGAATCAATGGCACATGTCATGATATTTAGACACCATGCTGTATTTAAGAAGAGGCCATATCACTGGGTCAAAAACCTGGAACTCCATATCGACCAATGCTGTACCATCACTGTGCATCCAGATAGTCAAAAAAGCTTGTCATTATTACATAGAAACATAGAAAATAGAAGCAGCTGAACCATGCTGCCCTTAAACTCAATTAAACAATCCTGTCTGTCTTCACACATCTGTTCATTCCCTTCCAATGGACAATAAGTTAGTCTTGCTAACAGTGTCCACTTGAGAAGAATATCTGTTCAAAACACTACCTGTATGATAGTATCGCTTATGCATATAGGGCAAGGGACTGATACTAAGCCAGTTCCGTGCCTCTGTCATTAACACTCTTTTGTGCAATGATCGACGTGATATTGCACTAAACAGGCTCAGTGGAGTTATTGAAGCTAAACAGGGGAGTAGGGAATTTGACAGCAGATCTCAAGAATCAATCATTTATTATTCAATCATAGAACCCCAACAGTATAGAAGCAGGCCATTTGGTCCATCGAGTCCACAGCAAAGCTCTGAAGAGCATCCCATCCAGATCTGTAACCCGGCATTTCCCATGGCTAATCCACCTAGCCTGCACATCCCTAGACACTATTGGCAATTTAGCATGGCTAGTTCACTTAACCTGCACAGCTTTGGACTGTGGTCAGAAACCAGAGCACCCAGAGGAAACCTGAGGAGAATGTGCAAACTTCACACAGACAGTCATCCAAGGCTGGAATCGAACACGCTATGAAGCAGCCATGCTAACCAATGAGCCACTGTGCCAATTTGTTCATGAATATTCAGCCCATTCCTTACAACCAGCTCTCCAGGTCATTTTCAATTTTGTGCTGTGGTGTTGGCTGTTTATGGCACTAAACCAGGGAAAAAGAAACACACGCTAACTCCTTCAGAGTTTCATCAAGACCAGCACCTGATTCTCTTCACTTTATCCTTGAAAGGATTCGATTGCTTGGAGATGAACCCCCACTGAAATAATACACTCTCTCTGCAATCTATGAAAGAAATGTTGACTTCTACTTTTTTGTACATCCAGAACCAAAATCAATAGTCCACCTTTAGGTTTTATTAAGAAATAAATTTTGATTAAATATGAAGCATGATGTTCTATCTTGCACTAATGTGAGGTAAATAAAGTAAGCCAGTTCATCATTGAGCTTTTCCGATCATTGGTTCTTCCAGCAACCACAGAAATCACCAAAACATTTGTTTACCAGGTCTGGAGTAGAGAGTGCCACCAAATCAGAACAGAAGAATTAAAGATTTCTGTTTAAAAAAATTGCCAAAAACGCAGAGCGTCACTGTATCTTCCAAGTTTTTTCTATAAATCATCAGACTAAGTGGTATTCCCCAATGAATTGCCTTTAGTTGAGCAATGGGAGGTATGTCGAGCTGCAGTAATTGACCTTGGTGGATCTTCAGGGTATCATCTATCAGTTTTTGAAGTTAATACATGATGCATGGAACTGTACAAACTGTACAACTGTACAACTGTACAACTTGGTTCTGGCGATAGGGGATAAACGTTTCTCCTTTCTCTGCTATACATGACAGTTAACCCAGAATCCTGATGGCAATGTGACTAGAATACAAAGAGTTTGAAGCCATGCTTCAGCAATGTGAAGCCTTGGTGAAAGTGCAGGCCGCCTACTTGCGGAACGTTTCAGAGAACACCTCTGGGACACCCGGACCAACCAACCCAACCACCCCGTGGCTCAACACTTCAACTCCCCCTCCCACTCCACCAAGGACATGCAGGTCCTTGGACTCCTCCAACACCAGACCATAGCAACACGACGGCTGGAGGAAGAGCGCTTCATCTTCCGCCTAGGAACCCTCCAACCACAAGGGATGAACTCAGATTTCTCCAGTTTCCTCATTTCCCCTCCCCACAACTTGTCTCAGTCCCAACCCTCGAACTCAGCACTGCCTTCCTAACCTGCAATCTTCTTCCTGTCCTCTCCGCCCCCACCCCCACTCCAGCTTATCACCCTCACCTTAACCTCCTTTCACCTATCACATTTCCATCGCCCCTCCCCCAAGTCCCTCCTCCCTACCTTTTATCTTAGCCTGCTTGGCACACTTTCCTCATTCCTGAAGAAGGGCTCATGCCTGAAACATCGATTCTCCTGCTCCTTGGATGCTGCCTGACCTGCTGTGCTTTTCCAGCAACACATTTTCAGCGCTAACCACTAGCATACCCAACACATCATCCCTACTTATGCCACCGTTATCCAGACTAATCAAAGTTCTATCTCTAATCTCAAGATTCATCATGTTCCTCTCCTCAGTGAACACTGATGCAAAGTAATCATTCAGAATCTCACCCATTCTCTCAGGTTCGGAACACAGCCTTCCTTCATTATCCTTTAGTGGACCAATCCTTTCTCTAATTACCCGTTGCTTCTTATATAAGAATAAAATGCTTTGGGATTTTCCTTAATTCTACTAGCTAAAGCTATTTCATGACCCCTTTTAGCCTGCTTGATTCCTTCTTTAAGACTTCCCTACTCATCCAATATTCCTCCAGGGCGCGTTCTGTTCTTAGCTGCCTAGACCTTGTGCATTCTTGCCTTTTCCTCTTGGCTAGTTGTACAATTTCTCCTGTTATCCACAGTTCATGAATCTTGCCTTCCTATCCTTTGCCTTCAACGGGACATGCCTATCCTGCACTACCGTTAAACTATCTTTGAAAGCCTCCCACATCTCAAATGTGGACTTCCCTACAAAAAGCTGTGTCCAATCCATATTTCCCAGCTCCAGCCTAATTTTGATATAATTGGCCTTGGCCCAGTTTAGTACTCTTCCCTTAGGACCATTCTCTTCTTTATCTATGAGTATTCTAAAACGTACCGAATTGTGGTCACTGTTCCCAAAGAAATACCCCACCACAACTTCAACCACCTGTCCTGGCTCGTTCCCAGTACCAGGTCCAATATGGTCCCTTCCCTTGTCAGACTATTGACATACTGCTCCAGAAAACTCTCCTGGACATTTCGTACAAATTCTACTCCATCCAGACCTCTGACGCTAAGTGTATCCCAGTCAATGTTGGGAAAATTAAGATCTCCCATCACCACTACCCTATTGCGTCTACATCTATTCATAATCTGTTTACCTATTTGTTCTTCTACCTCACGCTCACTGTTGGGAGGCCTGTAATATAGCCCTAACAATGTAACTGTACCCTTCTTATTTTTCAGCTCCACCCATAATGCCTCACTACCCAAGACTGCCATAGTGTCCACCTTTAGCACAGCCATGATATCGTCCCTGACCAGCAATGCAACTCCACCCCCTCTTTTACTTCCCTCCCTGTCCTGTCTGAAGCGTTTATATCCTGGAACATTTAGTTGCCAATCATCATGCCCTTCCTTCAACCAATAATGTCATACTCCCAGGCACCAATCCAAGCCCTAAGTTCATCTGCCTTACACATTATACTCCTTGCAGTAAAGTAGATGCATTTCATGCCACCAGTTCTTTTGCGCTTACCTGCTCTCTGCCTATTCTTCCCTTTATTAATGTTATCTTCATAATTCTCACAGTCTCCAGTCTCCAAGTCTGCCTACTTGTTTTCTCTTCTGGTTCCCAGTCCCCTGCCACATTAGTTTAAAACCTCCCCAACAGCGGTAGCAAAAACTCCCCCAAGGACATTGGTTCCGGTCTGGTTCAGATGTAGACCGTCCCTTTTGTAATAGTCCCCCCTTCCCCAGAATCGGTCCCAATGTCCAACAAATCTGAACCCCTCCCTCCTACACCATCCCTCAAGCCACATGTTCATCCTGCCTATTTTTTCATTTATACGCTGGCTCACACATGGCACTGGTAGTAATCCCATGATCACTATCTTTGAGGTCCTTCCCTTTAACTTCTCTCCTAGCTCCCTGAATTCTTCTTTCAGGACCTCATCTCATTTTGTACTTAAATCGTTGGTGCCTATATGCACCAAGACAACTGGCTGTTCACTCTCCCCTTTTAGAATGCTCTGCAGCTGATAGGTGACATAGAACATAGAACAATACAGCGCAGTACAGGCCCTTCGGCCCTCGATGTTGCGCCGATCAAAGCCCACCTAACCTACACTAACCCACTATCCTCCATATACCTATCCAATGCCCGCTTAAATACCCATAAAGAGGGAGAGTCCACTACTGCTACTGGCAGGGCATTCCATGATCTTACGACTCGCTGAGTGAAGAACCTACCCCTAACATCAGTCCTATATCTACCCCCCCTTAATTTAAAGCTATGCCCCCTTGTAATAGCTGACTCCATACGCGGAAAAAGGTTCTCACTGTCAACCCTATCTAACCCCCTAATCATCTTGTACACCTCTATCAAATCACCCCTAAACCTTCTTTTCTCCAAAGAAAACAACCCCAAGTGCCTCAGCCTTTCCTCATAGGATCTTCCTACCATGCCAGGCAACATCCTGGTAAACTTCCTCTGCACCCGTTCCAGTGCCTCCACATCCTTCCTATAGTATGGCGACCAAAACTGCACACAATATTCCAGAAGCGGCCGCACCAGAGTCTTATACAACTGCAGCATGACCTCAGGACTCCGGAACTCAATTCCTCTACCAATAAAAGCCAGTATGCCATATGCCTTCTTCACTGCACTATTTACCTGGGTGGCAACTTTCAGAGATCTGTGTACATGGACACCAAGATCCCTCTGCTCTTCCACACTACCAAGTAGTCTACCATTAGCCCAGTAATCCATCTTTTTATTACTCTTACCAAAGTGAATCACTTCACACTTAGCTACATTGAACTCCATTTGCCACCTTTCTGCCCAGCTCTGCAGCTTCTCTATATCCCGCTGTAACCTGCCATATCCTTCCTCACTGTCTACAACTCCTCCGACTTTCGTATCATCCGCAAACTTGCTCACCCAACCTTCTAACCCTTCCTCCAGGTCATTTATAAAAATGACAAACAGCAATGGTCCCAAAACAGATCCTTGCGGAACACCACTAGTGACGGCACTCCAAGATGAATCTTTGCCATCAACTACTACCCTCTGTCTTCTTCCAGAGAGCCAATTCCTAATCCAAACCTCCAACTCACCCTCAATGCCATATCTCTGTATTTTCTGCAGTAGCCTACCATGGGGGACCTTATCAAACGCCTTACTAAAATCCATATATACTACATCTACCGCTTTCCCCTCATCTACCTCCTTCGTCACCTTCTCAAAGAATTCAATAAGGTTTGTGAGGCACGACCTGCCCTTCACAAAACCATGCTGACTATCCTTGATCACATCATTCTTATCCAGATGTGCATAAATCCTATCCCTTATAATTCTCTCTAAGACTTTGCCCACAACAGAAGTGAGACTCACTGGCCTATAGTTACTAGGATTATCCCTACTCCCCTTCTTGAACAAGGGAACCACGTTTGCTAGCCTCCAGTCCTCTGGCACTACTCCTGTAGACAAAGAGGACACAAAAATCAAGGCCAATGGCTCTGCAATCTCCTCCCTTGCTTCCCAGAGAATCCTAGGATAAATGCAATCAGGCCCAGGGGACTTATCTATTTTCACCCTTGCCAGAATTTCCAACACCTCTTCTCTACATATCTCAAAGCCATCCATTCTACTTATTCGTGCCTCAGTATTCATATCGACAACAATGTCCTGTTCCTGAGTGAATACTGACGAAAAGTATTCATTCAGCGCCTCCCCAATCTCTTCAGCCTCCACACGCAACTTCCCATTACTATCCTTGATTGGACCTATTCCTTCCCTAGTCATTCTTTTATTCCTAACATACCTATAGAAAGCCTTAGGGTTTTCCCTAATCCTACCAACTAAGGACCTTTCATGTCCCCTCCTTGCTGCTCTTAGCTCTCTCTTCAGGTCCTTCCGGGCTACCTTATAACTCTCAATCGCCCCTATTGAACCTTCACGCCTCATCTTTACAAAGGCCGCCCTCTTCCATTTAACAAGGGATTCCAACTCCTTATTAAACCACGGCTCCTTCACACGACCCTTTCCTCCCTGCCTGATAGGTACGTACTTATCAAGGACACTCAATAGTTGCTCCTTGAACAAGTTCCACATATCAATTACGCTCTTGCCTTGGAATCTACTTTTCCAATCCACATCCCTGACCCAAGCACCTAAGAAGCAACATACCATCCGGGAGTCCCGTTTTTGGACACCAAACGCCTATCTACTCCCCTCACAATAGAATCCCCTATGACTATGGCGCTACGAGTCTTTTTCCTGCCCTTCTGAGCAGCAGTGCCCACCACGGTGCCATGATCTTGACAATTGCTGCCATCCTCTGGTGAGCCATCTCCCCTAACAGTATCCAAAACTGTATACCTGTTTCGGAGGGAGATGACCACAGGGGACACCTGCACTGCCTTCCTACTCTTTTTCTGTCTTTTGGTCACCCATTCACTGTCTCCCTCAGCAATCCTAACCTGCGGTGTGACTAGTTCACTAAACATACTATCCAAGACCTCCTCAGCATCGTGGATGCTCCACAGTGAGTCCATCCACAGCCCCAGAGCCATCATGCAGTCAAACAACAGCTGCAGCTAGACACTCTTCTTGCAAGTATAATATTCAGGAACGTCAGACAAGTTCCTAAGCTCCCACATCAAGCAAGGGTCACATGCCATGGGTCTGAGGTCCCCTGCCATTGTAAGCTTAGCTTTATATGAACTAACTAAACCCAAACAATGCACTTAAATAAATGAAAAATAAAGATAAGAAATAAAAGCCTTATCTTACAGGGTCTTTTTCTTCCGGTTGGGGGGGGGTTGGGGGGGGTGCAGGAAGGAGATACTACACGTGTAGTATCTTGGGTTTAGCCACTGGTAAATTAAGCCCTTACCTTCCTGGCAGCCCTCGCTTCACCACTCCTTCTCTCCTCGCTGCTTTGGCAAAATGGAGGCCCGACTCCCGAGGTAAGTCCCTTTTAATGCGGGAAAACTTACCCTTCCCGGCAGCCCTGACTTCACTTCTCCTTCTCTCCTTGCCGCTCTGGCAAAATGGGTTAATCATGTTCCTGTTCACTTGGACATAACGATCATTGGCCTTCCATCTTGAATTAGACATTGTATACTAGATTCAGGACCTTGGGGCAGTTTTGTATTTATGTCACATGGCTGTGTGTCAGTGAGCATAAAGAGCACAGCGTCGGCAGATTACAGCACTCTAGAATGAGAGAAGATGCTGTGATAAAAATGGACGTGAACACACCAAGAAGGTAGATTATACATTTAATGGGACATGGGCATCACTAGTTATGCCAGTATTTATTGCCCATCCCAGTTGCCCTTAGGAAGGTGGTGGTGAGCTGCTTTCTTGAAACACTATAGTCCATTGCTTGAAATCCACCCACAATGCCATCAGGGAGGCTTGGAGAGGAACTTGCGGATGGTGGTGTTTCCATGATTCTGTATTTATTCCTTAACTGGTGTAACTTTAAGTCTCAACATGATATATCTATGAATACCATTGTTACAAAGTCATAAGCAATGCTTATCTTTATCAGATGCTACGAAGTTAAGCCTGTTGTTCACCTCCAGAGTTTTGATCTCTATTTTTTTCAAATTCAGATCTCAAATTTCCAATAAATGCAGTTTTACTTTCTACATTAATTCCACGGCCATCTGTTTTGCCCAGAATTTGAATAATAATCAGACTCTGGGTGTCTCCTTTTCCCAACAGGCTAAAGCCCCAAGCCTATACTCCTCAAGTACATCAATGTTCAAATGAAACTTCAGTCGGCATCAATCCAGAGCTGGGAATATCTTTTCCCTGTGGAACACAAGGGTCAATAATTTCAGCAACAAAATGGAAAAGAGTGTTGCCACAAGGTCTGGAGTAAATCCTGCTCTTCCTGAATTGATTAAAATAGTCTTTTGAAAAACTTAGGTACGTGTGACAGTGATGAATCAAATCAAATACTGCTCTGGAAGTGTGCAACAACACCTCTGAGCAGACCAATTAGAAAATATCTAAAACTTATTCAAGAGGTGGAACCTGTCCCCAATTCTTTGATGCACATCACTTATATCGTCAGGATTTACATAATTATAACAACAGCAAAAGCTCCCATGTAAACTTTTAATCAACCTGCTCAAACAGATTATGACCCCAATCCATGGTGAAGCATTAGCATCCTGAACTGGGAATCACACCTTCAAATCCACATCCAGGGTGGATGTGGATTTGAAGGTGTGATTTCCCAGTTCAGGATGCTAATACGCCACCACAAGAACTTTGCAGTTACGTTGTAAGCTGTAGCCTTTCACAACAGAACAAAGAGAGGCATCAAGAAACGTGGAGTGACGTCTAGAAAATTGCCAGTGGCTACTAGAATAAGGGATTTCTGTCTATATGGAAGTGATGCCCAGTTCTAGAAAAAGTGACCAACCTTGAGACAAAACTGAATGTCAAAAGAATCTTTAAAAATCCCATGTATCTTTTAAAATACATACAACTGTCTGCAGAAGAATCATCAGTTCAGGAAATAATTCCTTTGCTAGCGAGTGAATGAGGATGAGGAGAGGTGGAGTTGAAATCAAAACACAGTTCACCAATGAAGGAAAATTAGTGTCCAGAGACATTTGGAGGTCTCGTTGTGAACTATATATTCTCGGTGATGAACTTTCATGTCCAGGTTATTATCTACTTGACTGTATTTTCTGGCTGTGGTTGTCAGTCCCAGTCAGTAGACACTACTTTGTAAGAGGAGACAGTGAGGTCTGCAGATGCTGGAGATCAGGGTTGAGAGTGTGTTGTTGGAAAAGCACAGCAGGTCAGGCAGCATCTGAAGAGCAGGAAAATCGATGTTTCGGGCCGGAACCCTTCATCAGCATGGACATCTTACCACTTTCCACCTATGAGTTCATTTTCTTACTGTTGTTCTCTCAGCCCAAACTCAAAGTTAGAGAGATCTTCAAAGCTTAATAGTCCATAGTTCATGTAATCATGATAAAACTGAAAAAGGTGAAAGGGAGAGTGGAGACAGGAGAGATTATTGAGAGTATTGCAGTTTCTCAGAGTGTTTCAAAGACCCTGCAAAATGTGTCCCCTACATAGTCGCCTGAGTGATAATAATGAGCAAGCAGTGCCAACAAAACATGGTCTCAGTTGTATTGGGCATTTCTCCTCCTAATGGTCTGGGCCCAGCTCTAGTCTGTCAGATAAGGGAAGCTCCAGTAATTCCAAGACGTGGCATGGGGCGTGAAGCTGACTGAGTGCATTCGCATCCTCTTTCATCTTCACTACACCTGAGGACTGAATATTCCCTCGGCACAGCACAGCAGAAAATCTGCCTGTGGATTTGCATTGCAAGCTTATTGTTGGCAAAAAAGGGAAATGATGCTTCACACTCGTGCTAAAGTTCCAGCCTACCTCTCATCATCGAGTTAAAGAGCTAGTCATACTGTCATTGAAGGTAAGCATGCAGGTACAGCAGGTAGTGAAGAAGGCTAATAGCATGCTGGCCTTCATAACAACAATATAGAAGCAAAGAGGTTCTTCTGCAGCTGTACAGGTCCCTGGTGAGACCACATCTGGAGTATTGTGTGCAGTTCTGGTCTCTAAATTTGAGGAAAGACATTCTGGCTATTGAGGGAGTGCAGCGTAGGTTCACGAGGTCAATTCCTGGAATGGCGGGACTACCTTACGCTGAAAGATTGGAGCGACTGGGCTTGTATACCCTTGAGTTTAGAAGACTGAGAGGGGATCTGATTGAGACATATAAGATTATTAAAGGATTGGACACACTGGAGGCAGGAAACATGTTTCTGCTGATGGGTGAGAGCCGAACCAGAGGGCACAGCTCAAAAATACAGGGAAGACCATTTAGGACAGAAATGAGGAGAAACTTCTTCACCAAGAGAGTGGTGGCTGTGTGGAATGCTCTGCCCCAGAGGGCAGTGGAGGCCCAGTCTCTGGATTCATTTAAGAAAGAGTTGGATAGAGCTCTCAAGGATAGTGGAATCAAGGGTTATGGAGATAAGGCAGGAACAGGATACTGATTAAGGATGATCAGCCATGATCATATTGAATGGTGGTGCAGGCTCAAAGGGCAGAATGGCCTACTCCTGCACCTATTGTCTATTGCCTACTGTCATTCCATGCTCTGCAAAAGGAATCTAATCATTTTCCTCATGTTTAGTCTATCAAGATCAATCTGGAAGAGTGACAGCCGCATACATTTTGAAGGTCATTTTTTAATAAGGGACCAAGGATCAAACTCTGCTTGTTGAACTTCGCTGCAAATATCTGATCAAAGAATCCCTACAGTGTGGAAGCAGGTCTTTCAGCCCAGCTAACCCACACTGACCTTTCAAAGAGCATCCACCCAGAACCAGCCCATCCCTGTTACCCAACATTTCCCATGGCTAGCCTACCGAACCTGTACATCACCCAACACTCTATGCAATTTAGCACAGCCAATTCACTTAACTGGCACATCTTTGGAGTACGGGAGGAAAGCGGAGGATGGGAATAAGAGGTGGTACAGAGCTGGTAAGTGGGCAGATGGCGATAAGCTTGGAGGGTGGGACAAATAAAGGATGAAGGCCCAACAGCCTTTTCTCAAACCCAAGTGTCCGGAAACCAAGTCCACCCTTCAGACAAGGCATCTGCCTCCATGGCTATTTTTCAGCTACCTCCAAAGATAATAGAATGATGCAATCCCTACAACGTGGAAACAGGCCATTTGTCCCAACCATCTGAAAAGCATCCCATGTAGATCCACCCCATTCCTGTTACCCAACACTTCCCATAGCTAATCTACCTAGCTTGCACAAATCTGGACACCATGGGCAACTTAGCATTGTCAACCCACCTAACCTAACCTTTGGACTGTGAGAGGAAACCCACACAGACAAGGGGAGAATGTGCAAACTCACACAAACAATCACCCAAGGCTGGAATTGAACCCAGGGCCCAATCAGCAGTGCTAACCACTGAGCCACCATAATTTGTTCAGACTTCTAAATATCTACTCCTCAGCAATCCCCCATCATGAATGGAAATTGTGATTTTGTGTGCACGGGTTCCATGCATGGAGATGGATTCACTAAGTCAGGAGATTTTCTGATTCTAGCTTCCTACCTCCATATTAAAAAGTAATCCCTCTACTGAAACCAAGTGAAATATGTGATTAAAGTAGCATGTTTGGGGAACAGGATGACAAGTTCAATGGCTACTGTGCTATAAAGAGCGCATGGGGTAGTTCAAACAATCACCTGCTTTAAATTCAGTACATGATTCTGAATGCTGACCACTTCATGTGGATTAAGCCATCAATGCATGGATCAATATGTTATTTCTTTGTTAATTCACAAAATAGCGATATCTCCTTGCAAAATCAAACCAGAAGTTCCTAATAGATCACAAAGTATTTTCTGCTGTACTGAGTATATAAACCTCTTCAAGAAATTGCCTTTCAGGTATATGTTTTTGTTAACTTTCCAGCAATGTATTACATTGATAAGTTCTCTATAATATTGGTCTTCGACTCATATAAAATATGCATTGTGGAAAAAGGTGTCTGATAGAGAGGGAACTCTTTCAAAGATTCATTTGGAGGGAGAGTCAATATCTTTTGCTTTACCAGCGGCTCTGTTATGTAAAAGAGTAAGATATATTGCTGAGAAAAAAAGACAGGCTGTTGAGACTTTTCACCTTGCAATTGTATTACCATAAAAACTCAGGACTGAAGAGTAAGATTAGATCTCTTGCCTTTTCAAACTTGCTCCATCCTCGGGTCATTAAATCTGTAATGACACAGAAAGAGGCTTTTTGGTCATTGCAGAATCATGGAATCCCTACAGTGTGGAAACAGGAATCCCAAGCTCCAGGAGGGAACCCACGCAGACACAGGGAGAACTTGCAAACTCCACGTAGACAATCAGCCGAGGCCGAAATCAAACCTGGACCCCTGGCACTGTGAGGCAGCAGTGCCAACCAGTGTGCCACCTTGTGTCAGCAATCATCAAACATCCACCTATTCTAATCCCATTTTCCGGCACTCAGACTGGAGCCCGGTATTGCTCAGCTAAAGAGTTCTTTGTGTAAACTGAGGGTTCCCAACACCATCACCCTTTTAAACAGTGAGTTCCAGGCAGCCTAAAATTTCCTTAAATCCTATCTTAACCTCTTGATCTTTGGCTTAAAACTGTGCCCCCTAGTTATTAAACCCCACTAAGAGCAAACATTTCTCCCTATTGAGCCTGACTATATCCCTCAGAACTTTACACACCTCAATTGGATCCCCCCCTCAGCCTTCTCTGCTCTGAGGAAAACAACTGCAACCTTGAATCTCTTCATAGCTAAATTCCTACAACCCAGGTATCGATGTCTGAAAAGCTTACAATTCATGATTATGGATTTTGTAGTACGTTATTACTTGTTGTCTCTGACGGCTGCAGGGCTTTAGTGTGGTTTGTTGTTGGGCATAATGTGTGGAGATACACTAAACATACAGAATATGGCTGTCAATGTGCCAGTAGTCATTGCACAAGTGGTGTCCTTAATTTGTCACAAAAAAGGGTAACTTTGTGAAATAATCAGTGATTAGAATGAAATAATATCCTTGGACATGGAAAACATCATGTGTAATGTTTTGTCACAGCTCCATGTGGGAGGAGAGGTTATCTCAATTGTTAAGATTGCTAACATTGACATGTTGCACACGACTTGTCTCATACTTCAATCTGCCAATATCTAAAGAGGTGGATTCATATGTCAACCTTTTCTTTCCCTGTTCATGTATGTGTCAATGGTATCATACATGGTGTTGTAGAGCTTGTGAAATTACAATTTATTTGCCTTTAAAATTGTCAAAATAGTTACGGTACAGGAGGAGTCCATTTGGCCAAATGTGTCAGCACTGGCTCTCTGAACATTCTGGTTAGTACCTGTCTCCTCTAACCTGTACGTTGTGTGACAATACTGTGCCTTTAAGAGATGTGTTCTGTCCTTGCAGAGGGCTGTTGTCACAGTGGCACTGAACTGTTTGCTTCAGACAGGAAGTTGGCAAATAGCTTTGAGTTCTCCTTGAATTTTTTTTGAAGACGAAAATGTCATGAAGTCGATGGGGTCAGGCTCACACAGACATAGAAAACTTCAGAGTCGGAGAGAGTGGTGTTGGAAAAGCACAGCCAGTCAGGCAACATCCTGGGAGCAGGAAAATCAACGTTTCGAGCATAAGCTCTTCGTCAGTTTTGCTTTCAGTCAGTTGGCAGTTTTGCTGGTTGCTGGAGCTTAAAGCTAAATTTCTCTAACCATGATGCATTTATAAATTAATCCCATCTACCTGTTACTAGAGGAAAGTCTTAGACTTCCTCACAAAAATCAAAAGGGACAGATTCTTCCAGTGTTTCTCTCTATTTGATTGCAAAGAACAGCCATTGAGATAAATGACTGTGTTGCTGCATTGCCTTTGTCGAGGGTATGTTTATAGGATGCTGTCTATGCCAGAACAGTGGGTTAAATAACAGTGGTTAAATAATATATTTTCTTGTTAAGTATTTCAATAGAGTAAAATTATGCAAATATTTCTTCTTGTTGTATTTTAACTGTGTTTTAAGAATAAAGTATACTTTGATTAACGCTTAGTGGTGAACCCATCTAATCATATCTGGAACACAGCATCTTACACTTGACTTTTTAAAAGAGATTAATGGTAGTGTCCAGGCCCTCTCCATCATGTACTTTGGAAGGTCTGACCTGGTCCATAACAATTCTTTCCATTTAAACAATCATTTAATCATAGAATCATAGAATCCTTACAGTGTGGAAGCAGATCATTTGGCCCTTCGAGTCCACACTAACCCTCTGAAGAGAATCCCACCCAGACCTACACTCCTAGCTTATTCCTGAAAACAGGAAAGCGGATGTGAGGTATGTCAGATCAGCCATGATCTTATGAGCAGGTTTGAGGGGCTGAATGGCCTACTGTTCCTATTTCTTATGATCTGAAGTGTATAACTCAATGAAGATGGCAGGACAAGTAGAGAGAGCTGTTAATAAGGTAAACCATATTTAAAGCTTCATTGATGGGGTCAGATAGTAGAAGAGCAGGGATGTTCTGCTGAATTTATACAGAACACTAGTTAGACCTCATCTGGTGTATTGTGTACCATTCTTGGCACCACACTTGAGGGAAGTTGTGAACATATTGGGGGGGGTTGTGGAAAGGAATGATTTTAGGGATGAGAAACTTCAGCTTTGAGCATAGACTGGAGAAGTGAAACTGTTTGTGTTGGAGGGGAGAGGCTATGGTGGAATTTGATAGACGTCATGAAGATCATGAAGGGTCTGGGCTGTGTAGATAAGCATGAACATTTCCAGTTTGGCAGCAGATTATGAGCTAATGGGTACAGTTGTAAAGAGTTTTACAAAAGAAGCAAATATGAAGTGTGAAATAAAAGCACTGTGAGTAATTCGTATCTGAAATATTTGCCAAAGGCAGGGTCAGATGAGACATTCAAGACGACATTCCACAGTGGTTTCCTCCGGGTGTTCCAGTTTCTTCCCATAGCCCAAGGATGTGCAGATTGGTCATGGGAAATGCAGGGTTACAGGAAAAGGTTAGGGAGATGGGTCAGGGTAGGATGCTCTTTGGACAGTCAGGGTGGACTTGACAGGCCAAATAGCCTGCTTCCACATTGTGGGGATTCTATGATACATGTGACAACTGCATCGTTGAGTCGGCCAGTGTGTATTGCCCATCCCTAATCGCCCAGAAATCAGTTAAGAGTCAGCCACATTGTTGTGGGTCTGATGTCACATGCAAGCCCAGACCAGGTAAGGATGGCTATTAGTTAACCAGATGGGTTTTCCCAACGATTGGCAATGGATCTATGGTCATCATTAAGCTCTTAATTCCAGATTTTTTTGAATTCAAATTCCACCATCTGCTGTGGTGAGATTTGAGTCTACATCTCCAGAACTTTACCTGGGTCTCTGGATTAACAGTCCAGCGATAATACCACTAGGCAATCGCCTGCCTCTTTTGAGATCAGTCAGGATAAATTGAGGTCATCCAAGCATGTCCTAGAGTGGTGTCTTCCAGATCTTTCCTGTCTGATGCAGTGAGCAATGATCTGATCACAGTAATCATTACCCAGCAAGATAGCTTTTCCAGCAATACTCATATTTTGTGCTACCAAGCAGCCATTTAAATCAGTCTGATAATGGTTGCATCTGTGTTATATGTATAGGGCTACTTTCCTCTTTAAAAAAAAGACACATCAAGTGTACATATTCGACTGGTGAAGCAGATAGTAGTTTTGAGGATGTAATACAACGTAAGATGTGCAGCTTTTGGATTAGTCTCAGAGTCTAAGTCATAGAGTCATAAAGTCATACATCACAGACCCAAACCTTCGCTCCAACTCGTCCATGCCAATCAGATATCCTAAAACTGGATTAATCCCATTTGCTTGCATTTAGCCCATATCCCTCTCAACTTTTCTGATTCATGTACCCTTCCTAACGTCTTTTTGAAGTTGCAGTTGTACCTACCTCTACCACTTCCTCTGGCAGTTTGTTCCATACACACAACACCCTCTGTGTGAAAAATTGCCCATCCCATTTAAATCTCACCTTAAACCTGTGCCCCCTGGTTTTGCACTCCCCCATCCTGGGGAAAAGACCTTGGCCATTCACCCTATGCATGCCCTTCATAATTTTGTAAACCTCTATAAGGTCACCCCTTCCATGCTCCAGGGAAAAGACGTCCCAGCCTATCATAGAGATCTGCAGCAAAGAAAAAGACCCTTCAGCCCATTGAGTCTGCACTGGTCAAATGAAAGCACCTAACTATTCTGATCCCATTTTTCAGCACACGACCCATAGCCCTTTTTATTATTTTTTAACCATTTGTGGGACTTGGTCATCATGAGCTACCATCACTGAATCCCCCACTGTCAACACCCCAAGGAGGTTGACAGTGGGGGAATTCAGTGATGGTTGATTGCCAAGGGACGATGGTTAGAGTGTCTCTTATTGGTGATGGTCATTGATTGGCATTTGAATGGCATGAACGTTACTTGCCATTTGTTAGCCTAAGCTTGGATATTGTCCAGATCTTGTTGCATTTGATGCCTTGAATGTCTTGGGATTGCAAGTGCACATCTAAATGCTTCTTAAATGCGGTGAGGGCTTCTGCCTCTCCTATCCTTACAGGCAGTCAGTTCCAGATTCCCACATCCTCTGAGTGAAAAGGTTTTCCTTATATTTTCCCGAAACCTTCTCCCATTGATAGCCCATCCCTATTTGCCCTTGAGAAGGTGGTGGTGAGCTGCCTTCTTGAATCACTGAAGTCCACTTGCTACAGGTTGACCCACAATGCCGGGAGGGAGGGAATTCCAGGATTGTGACTCAACGACTGTGAAGGAACAGAGGCAGATTTCCAAGTCAGGGTGCTGAGTGGTTTGGAGGGGAACTTACAAGTGGTGGCGTTCACAACTACCTGCTGCCCTTGTCCTTCTAGATGGAAGTGGTCATGGGTTTGGAAGATACTGTCTAAGGATCTTTGGTGAACTTCTGCATCTTGTAGATAGTACACACTGCTGTTGCTGAGTGGCAGTGGTGCAGAGATTGAATTGTCTTGGGATTGCAAGTGCACATCTAAATGCTTCTTAAATGCTATAAGGGTTTCTGCCTTACAGGCAGTCAGTTCCATATTCCCACACTCTCTAAGTGAAAAGGTTTTCCTCATATTTTCTCAAACCTTCTCCCCGTTGCCTTAAATCTATTTCTCTGGTCATAGAATCCTCCAACAAGGGGAAAACTTTCTTCATGTCCGCCCTGTCTATGCCCCTCATAACTTTATATTTCTGAATCACGTTGTCTCTCAATCTCCTCTGCTCTAGCAACCCCAGTCTGCCCAGTCTCTCTCTATCATTGAAACTCTCCAGCCTAGGCAACAACTCAGAAACTCAACTGAGACTCATTCTGCCTTGTTAAGACACAATAATTGTGAATAAATGGAGGGGAGGGTCCAGTCTAATATTTCTGTCTGAACCAACCTCGTTAAGAAAAGGTCAAATATCTTGCCCTGCCAATTGTGAGAAATTACAGCTGTCATGATCCCAACTGATGGCAAAACTGAAGTAAAGAGAACATGGTGGCACAGTTGGCACAGGGTGACACAGTGGGTGGCACGGTGGCACAGTGGTTAGCACTGTTGCCTCACAGCGCCAGAAACCCGGGTTCAATTCCTGCCTCTGGCGACTGACTGTGTGGAGTTTGCACATTCTCCCCGTGTCTGTGTGGGTTTCCCTTGGGTGCTCCGGTTTCCTCCCACAATCCAAAAATGTGCAGGTTAGGTGAATTGGCTATGCTAAATTGCCCGTAGTGTTAGGTGAAGAGGTAAATGTAGAGGAATGGGTCTGGGTGGGTTGCACTTCGGCAGGTCAGTGTGGACTTGTTGGGCCGAAGGGCCTGTTTCCACACTGTAAGTAATCTAATCTAATCTAATGGTAAAACCTGGCTTGAAAGACTATGAGATTTTCTTTGATTTTTAATGTGACTATCATGGTGGTCAGTCACAAAACATCAGGAGACTAATATATCTTAACAAAAGAACTTAAGTACAAGACTGAAAGGGAAGGGGAAAGCAATGTTTTAGTCAAGTTGCATAAAACTTATATCCAGAAAATAAAAAGATGCAACACTTTTCTCCAATATGATTTACAGGTACTCAACTAAAATAACATACCACTCCAATCTTCACTCTCTAAGTTCTTACTCAACTGACAAAGCTCTCTGTGTTTCCTTTCCATCACTTTCTCCACCTTACCCTACTGTCATTCCCCCGCATTTTTCATGAGCCACGTGCTTACTCACTGAATTTTCCCATTCAACTCTCAGAAAAAATGCACAAGTTTTGTTCCAGTTACTGGCACTACTTTGAGTTTACTAAGCAGCACATTGGCTGGTATAGGCATTTTCCTTGGAACGGAATTGTTTTGGTGGTGGTGTTCTCTGACATCTGCTACCTTTGTTCTTCTATGTGGCAGAGGTGATGGTTTAGTGGGGCCATTGAAGGAGACTCAGTGCATTTTGAAGATAAGAATGAGGAGCAGAAGTAAGCCATCTCTCTGTACATCAAATTTCCCCAGAGCTGTGAGGCAGCAGTGCTAACCACTGAGCCACCATGCCACCCTGATGTTGGAGATGCACTGACTTGTGTTTTCTGGATGGATGACAGCTTTTGGGGAGTTAGAACCTGAGTTCTTTACCATACAATCCCAAGTCCACTGACCTTTTAAATGGCAAAATGGGAGAGGGAAATACTCAAGGAGGACCAACAAGAACTAAACATAGAACAATACAGCGCAGAACAGGCCCTTCTGCCCTCGATGTTGCACCGGCCTGTGAACTAATCTAAGCTCATCCCTCTACACTATCCCATCTTCATCCATGGGCTTATCCAAAGGCTGTTTAAATCTCCCTAATGTGGCTGAGTTAACTACATTGGCAGGTAGGGCATTCCCCCCCCTTACAGCACTCTGAGTAAAGAACCTGCCTCTGACATCTATCTTAAATCTATCACCCCTCAATCTGTAGCTAAGTCCCCTCGTACACGCTGACGTCATCATCCTAGGAAAAAGACTTTCACTGTCTACCCTATCTAATCCTCTGATCATCTTGTATGTCTCTATCAAATCCCCCCTTAGTCTTCTTCTTTCCAATGAGAACAGACCCAAGTCTCTCAGCTTTTCCTCAATAGACCTTCCCTCCAGACCAGGCAACATCCTGGTAAATCTCCTCTGCACCTTTTCCAATGCTTCCACATCCTTCCTGTAATGGGGCAACCAGAACTGTACACAATATTCCAAGTGTGGCCGCACTAGTGTTTTTTACAGTTGCAGCATGACATCACGGCTCCAGAACTCAATCCCTCTATCAATAAAACCTAACACACCGTATGCCTGCTTAACAGCACTATCAACCTGGGTTACAACTTTCAGGGATCTATGTTCATGGACTCCAAGATCCCTCTGCATATCCACACTACCAAGAATTTTTCCATTAACCCAGTACTCTGCCTTCCTGTTATTCTCCTCAAAGTGAATCACCTCACATTTAGCTGCATTGAACTCCATTTACCACCTCTCAGCCCAATTCTACAGTTTATCCAAGTCCCCCTGCAACCTGTAACATTCTTCCACGCTGTCCACTACTCGACCGACTTTAGTATCATCTGCAAACTTACGAATCCATCCACCAAGCCTGTGTCTAAGTCATTTATAAAAATGACAAACAGCAGTGGTCCCAAAACAGATCCTTGTGGAACACCACTAGTAACTGGACTCCAGGCTGAATATTTTCCATCAACCACCACTCCCTGCCTTCTTTCAGAAAGCCAGTTTCTAATCCAAACTGCTAAATCACCCTCAATCCTATGCCTCTGCACTTTCTCCAATAGCCTACCATGTGGGACCTTATCAAAGGCTTTACTGAAGTCTATGTACACCACATCAACTGCCCTACCCTCATCCACATGCTTGGTCACCTTCTTAAAAAACTCAATGAGGTTTGTGAGACATGATCTGCCCTTGACAAAACCATGTTGACTATCTGCAACCAAATTGTTGCTTGCTAGATGATTATAAATCATATCTCTTATAATCCTTTCCAAAACTTTTCCCACAACACGTAGTAGGGTTGTTGTAATGGGTAACTTTAACTTTCCCAATATTGATTGGAACCTCCTTAGAGCAGAAGATTTGAATGGAGCTGTTTTTGTAAGGTGTGTTCAGGAAGGTTTCCTAACTCAGTACGTCAACAGGCCGATGAGGGGAGAAGCCATTCTTGACTTGGTGCTCGGAAACGATCAGATCTTGTGGTGGGAGAGCATTTTGGTGATAGTGACCACAACTGCCTAACATTCTACATAGCTATGGAGAAGGGGAGGATGAGGCAAAATGGGAGGATATTTAATTGGGGAAGAGGAAACTATGATGCAATTAGACATGAGTTAGGAAACATGGATTGGGAGCAATTGTTCCATGGTAAAGGCACTATAGACATGTGGAGACTGTTTAAGGAACAGTTGTTGCAAGTGATGAATAAATATGTCCCTCTGAGGCAGGCAAGAAGTGGTAAGATAAAGCAACTTTGGATGACGAGAGTGGTGGAGCTTCTTGTCAAAAGAAAAAAGGTAGCTTACGTAAGATGGAGGAAGCTAGGGTCAAGCTCAACTCTAGAGGATTACAGGCAGGTGAGGAAGGAGTTCAAAAATGGTCTGAGGAGAGCCAGGAGGGGGCATGAGAAAGGCTCTAGAAGAGCTTGGCTTGATTAAATGCAGTCAATACGGCTTTGTGAGGGGCAGGTTATGCCTCACAAATCTTATTGAGTTCTTTGAGGATATGACTAGAAAAGTTGATGAGGGTCGAGCTGTGGATGTGGTGTATATGGACTTCAGCAAGCCATTTGATAAGGTTCCCCATGGTAGGCTCATTCAGAAGGTCAGGAGGAATGGGATACAGGGGAACATAGCTGTCTGGATACAGAATTGGATGGCCAACAGAAGACAGCGAGTGGTAGAAGAAGGAAAATATTCTGCCTGGAAGTCTGTGGTGAGTGGTGTTCCACAGGGCCCTGTCCTTGGGCCTCTACTGTTTGTAATCTTTATTAATGACTTCGATGAGGGGATTGAAGGATGGGTCAGCAAGTTTGCAGACGACACAAAGGTTTGAGGTGTCGTTGACAGTATAGAGAGCTGTTGTAGGCTGCAGCGGGACATTGACAGGATGCAGAGATGGACTGAGAGGTGGCAGATGGAGTTCAACCTGGATAAATGTGAGGTGATGCATTTTGGAAGGTCGAATTTGAAAGCTGAGTGAAGGATTAAGGATAGGATTCTTGGCAGTGTGGAGGAACAGAGGGATCTTGGTGTGCAGGTACATAGATCCCTTAAAATGGCCACCCAAGTGGACAGGGTTGTTAAGAAAGCATATGGTGTTTTGGCTTTCATTAACAGGGGGATTGAGTTTAAGAGTCATGAGATCTTGTTGCAGCTCTATAAGACTTTGGTTAGACCGCACTTGGAATACTGTGTCCAGTTCTGGTTGCCCTATTATAGGAAAGATGTGGATGCTTTGGAGAGGGTTCAGAGGAGGTTTACCAGGATACTGCCTGGACTGGAGGGCTTATCTTATGAAGAGAGGTTGACTGAGCTTGGACTTTTTTCATTGGAGAAAAGGTGGAGGAGAGGGGACCTAATTGAGGTATACAAGATAATGAGAGGAATAGATAGAGTCGATAGCCAGAGACTATTTCCCAGGGCAGAAATGACTAACACAAGGGGTCATAGGTTGAAGCTGGTTGGAGGAAAGTATAGAGGGGATGTCAGAGATGGGTTCTTTACACTGAGAGTTGTGAGAGCATGGAATGCATTGCTAGCAGCAGTTGTGGAAGCAAGGTCATTGAGGACATTTAAGACACTACTGGACATGCATATGGTCACAGAAATTTGAGGGTGCATACATAAGGATTAGTGGTTAGCACAACATTGTGGGCTGAAAGGCCTATTCTGTGCTGTACTGTTCTATGTTCTATATTCTAACAAACATAAAACTCACTGGTCTATAATTACCTGGGTCATCTCTACTGCCCACTTGAACAAGGGCACAACATTTGCAATCCTCCAGTCCTCTGGTACTAAGCCTGTAGACAATGATGACTCAAAGATCAAAGCCAAAGGCTCCGCCACCTTATCTCTAGTATGGTCGGGATGTGGTATTAGTCAATTAAAGTATAGATTTTTTTCCCTTTATTTATTCAAGGGATGAGGGTGTCCCTGGCTAGGCAGCATTCATTGCCCATACCTAATTTCCCCGAGGGCAGTCAAGAGTCAACCACATTGCTGTGGATCTGGAGTCACATATAGGCCAGACCAGGTAAGGATGGCAGTTTCCTTCCCTAAAGGATATTAGTGAACCAGATGGGTTATTCCAACAATCGATTCATGGTCATCATTAGATTCTTAATTCTAGATGATTATTGAATTCAAATTCCACCATCTGCTGCAATGGGATTCAAACCCGCGTCCCCAGAATGTTACCTGGGTCTCCAGTCCAGCGATAAGACCACGAGGCCAATGCCTCTCCAGATTGAGGGGGACTGACACTGTTCTCGGCAGCAACAAAGCAAAAGTCCAGGCAGCTATGTCGCTTGCCCAGTGCCAAGGTTCAGAACATCAGCTCAGAGCTGGAAAGGAACTTGCACTACAAAGGGGTAGAAAATCCAATGGTTGTGATCTATGTAGGTCAATGGCACGGGTAGAATTGAAGGTTCTGCGCAGAGACTATGAGTAGCTTGGAATTAGACTGAAAAACATCCGAGGTTGTATCCTCTGGATTAAGAGGGAAAAGAAGGCATTGAATAAATAAAATCAGAGAAGTGGATACATGGCTCAAAGACTGGTGTGGGAGAAGTAAGGTCCTGTTTATGGGCCCCTGGCACCAATGCTGGTGAAAGTGGGCACTATACTGTTGAGATGGTCTACACCTGAACTCTGCTGGGGTCAGTGCTCTAGGAAGTAAGGAAGTAGAGAGGAAATTGAACTAAGTAAAGGGATCATATATGGAAATACATGAGACATCAATGAGTCGACACAAGGTATGAGAGAAAATAATGTGAAATGAGGTCAGAGAATGACAGAAATGAGCAGAGAGAGAAAGAATATGAGGAATACACTAAAAATCCAGACTAGATGCTACAAAGCTAGCAAAAACAAACAAAAATTAATGACTCTGAGGCTGAGTGCACATAGCATTCATAAAAAAAAAATAATTCAATTGAAATTCATGAATTGGTTTGATTGCTGTCACAGACACATGGTTTCAGGATGACAAGGATTTATTTCTGAATATCAAGGGCTGTATGACATTCAAGAAAATTAGGAAGCTAGGTAAAGGTGGACACCTATCACTGTTAATCTTAGATGGCATTGGTAGAGCTGTTAGAGATGACATTTGTTCAGGAGAATGTGTGTGAAAATGAGCAAGCGTGGGTGTAAGAAATCACTGTTTAGAGTGGTCTCATAATTACCACAATGTGGGATAAAGTACACAAGAAAAAAATGTTGAGACAGCAATAAGCATGGGCGACTTCAACCCACATAGAAACAGAACAAAAACAATCAGATTGGCAATAGTAGATTGGATTAGAATGATTTTGAGATAGTTTCTTAAAGCAGTACAATGTAGAACCAACCATAGAATAGGGTGTGCTACACTTGGTTTTTTTTAGATTACATTACAGTGTGGAAACAGGCCCTTCGGCCCAACAAGTCCACACCGACCCACCCATACCCCTTACCTAAGACTACGGGCAATTTAGCATGGCCAATTCACCTGACCATCTTTGGACTGTGGGAGGAAACCGGAGCACCCGGAGGAAACCCACGCAGACACGGGGAGAACGTGCTAGTTCCACACAGTCAGTCGCCTGAGGCAGGAATTGAACCCAGGTCTCTGGCGCTGTGAGGCAGCAGTGCTAACCACTGTGATGTGGCAGGATTCATTAATGACTCCAGAGTTAAGGGAGTCCTTGGTACAGCAAGGTATGATATAAGTGAATTTTATATCCTATTTGAATGAGAGAAGACTGGGTCTTAATCTAGTGTTTTAAAACTAAATAAAGTGAACAATGTAAGCATGAAAACTGAGCAAGCTGAAGTGAACTAGACTCAGGCTTGGATCAATTGAAACACAGTGGCTGACGTTTAGAGGTGATATTTTGGAATACTCAGAATAAATATTTCCTTGTTATGAAGAAAATTTCTAAAGGGATGACCCACCATCATGGTTAATTAAGAAGTTAGGGAAAACATCAAATTTCAAAAGGCATATAATGATGCAAAGATGGGTTACAGGCAAGATGACCAGCCTAAGTGGAAGGAACGGGACATAATGATTAAAAAGTTAACTTGGAGGAAGCAATTAATGTATGAAAGCAAACTCTCTCAGAATGTAAAAATTGATGACAAGAATTCCTTCGGGTATTGTAAAAAGAAAAGTGTAAGTGAAGTGCGTGTTTGCGCTCTAGAGAGTGAGGGTGTCGAGTTAATGGTAGAACTAAAGAAATGGTGGGTGAAACGAACAAATATTTTTCCTCTGTCTTCACTATAGAGAATACAAAAATCATTTCAGTAATAACTATAAATCAGGAGGTGGAAGGGAAGAAGGAACTTAGAGAAATTATAATGATAAGGAAAGTGGTATGCAATTTGAAGGAATCACAGGCTGACAAGTCTCCAGGTCCAGTTGAACTCCATCTCTTGGGTCTGAAAAATAGGCTGCTAATGAGATAATAGATGCATTGGTGTCCATTCTCCAAACTTCCCTCGATTCATTTCATCCAACTGGGAAGTAGCAAACGATTCTTTGGCAGCAAATTTACACGTACTTTATGATGGAGGAAATAACTGAAGATGGTTGCTGCTCAGAGATGACATTGATGAACGCCTGCAACAAAGTCCAGGGGCTGAGATGAGTGACCTTGAAGAACCACGGGAAATCTTCCTTTTTGTGAGCTTTGACATTTTTAGGTATGCGTGGTGCTGGCCCTGAACTCTTCACCGAAGCAGGGTTGATTTCCTAGCTTGATAGTTATGGCGGAATGGGAGATATGCCAAGCTATGAGGTACAGATTGTGTTTGAGTAGAAACCTCCCCTGCTGCTGATGGTCTACAACACCTCTTAGGTGTCCGATCTTGAGTTACTTGAGCTATTCAAATCTATCCCATTTAGCGAAATGGCAGTGCCACACAAAATATGTTGGCGTGTACACTCAATGTGAAGATGGGATTTCAAAGCCACAAGGGCCATGTAATCGTCTCTCCTGTCATGGACAGATGCTTCTGACCCTGAGTAGATTGATGAGGAAGAGAAAAATTATGTTTTTCCTTATAGTTTCTCCTTCTTGTTAGTTCCCTTGTCAGCTGCTGCTGACCCAGTAGAGCAATTCCATCCTGAGTGCACACTGCTGTGCTGCCACCTCCAATGGGTCAGTCCCACTGGTGGGACAAGACATGCCCCAAGGATGGTGATAGTGTTAGCTGGGACATTCACTATAAGATAAGCTCCTGTGAGCATGACTATGTCACACTGTTGCTTTACTAGTCTATGTGACAACTCTTGCAATTTTGGCATGAAGCTCCAGATATGAGTGAAGAGGATTTTGTAAAGTGGGAAGGGCAAAGCTCTCTGTTGTCATTTTAGCGCCTAGGTCTACATTAGGTGGTACATCTGGTTTCATTCCTTTTTTTGTGACTTTTTAGTAGCTTCGACACAACTGAGTGGCTTGCAAGGCCATTTCAATGGGCAGTTCAGAGTTAACCACACTGCTGGTTCTGAAGACGGGTCACTGGATCTGAAATGTTAACTCTGTTGCTCTCCCCGAGATGATGCAAGACTTGCTGAGATTCTCCAGCAATTTCTGTTTTTGTTTCAGCTTTTTGGTATCCACAGAGTTTTGTTTTTTTATGTTTCCTGCTGATGGTGGGTCTGGAGTAAGGTGTAGATTTCCTTCCCTGAAGGAGTCGAGTGAACTATTGGTTTTTAATGTCAATTGTTAACAGCTTCGCGATTATTATAAGACTTTTAATGCCATGTTGTCTTAATTCAAATTCCATTGGTTGTTGTGGTGAGATTTGAACTCAGGTCACACTGGGCTTTAAGATTACCAACCCAGTGATAATTCCACTAGGTCATCATTACTATAGGGGTGACTTCACTCTATACACTATTTTCTGTGTGAGCTAGTTTAAACTCTACAGCCACAATGCTGTATAAAATTCTTCAGTAAAACTTTAAGTTGTGTTAATAAAAGCAAAATACTGTTGATGCTTTAAATCAGAACTAAAAATAGAAATAGTGGAGAAGTTCTGCAGATCTGGCATTAAACTCAAGGAGAGAAACAATTAATGTTTCAAGTCTGATATGACTCTTTTACAGAACATGGAAATTCCTCGCAAATTCTGATTTGACTAAACGTCAGCCTTTTTCTGACTTGGCCCACACTTTTCACCCTACACCTCTTACCAGACTATTGGCAAAAATTTGTCTTTGGGATGTTCAGCTTGCCCTATTGTTGTTTCTACCACTGTTGCAATGTCTCTCTGTTGGTCAGAGATCACCTGCTAACTGACTGAGAAGGACTTCTGAAAGTTGGAATAATAAATTGGTAAATTCACGTTACTTCAAGAAGTTCTTTTTTCTGCTTTTTCTCGATTTTTCTCCTGTGAAGAGATGTCTTATTGAAACACTGCTGCCACTGTGTCATATTGGCCCTGGTTAACACTGTTAACCTTTTGAAGTATCTGCCAGCTGTGCCAATAAGTGGCATAGGGTTAAGTGTGGGTTTGTGTAAGCCATGAACTGTCACCAATCCTTTGTCTATTCTGTGTCCACGGCCTACGCAATTATTAGGGTCGGAGAATATATTGCTGATGAGTTTAAACATAAAAGACACTTGCCTTAATTAACATGACAGATTATTGCTAAAAAGAACTGCACAGACACTGGTATTCTATCATCAAGCCATCTTTTATGTACATGTGGAATGTCTTTGACACTGACCCAGCTCCCTCAGACCCAGCTCTCAGAGTGAACAGAACCTCTGACACACCTGTTTATATCTGTCAGCCAGGGCTCCCTGACTGGATCAGATTAACAGCCCCAATCAGGAACACATATTTTATGAGGTCCACCTGGCTGACCTCATAATAATCAGTACAATTGGAAGATAGGCAATCAGCACAACTTAGATCACAAGTCAGGTGTAATAACTAGGATTCTCAGGCGCTGTACTGAATATACTTGCTCCCTCCAATTGCTAGTGTAGAACATCCTCTCTCTAACCTAAAACTGTGTGTCATTATTAGCTTGAATGAAGCTATGCAAATTCAGCATTAACTCTTTCAGAATCATTACCTCATTCAACACTGACTGAGTCTTTCTTTTAATTCATTTTTGTAGGATGTGATGTCATTGGCTGGTCCAGCATTTATTGCCCATTCCAAGTTGCCCTTGGGAAGGTGGGTGATGAGCTGCCTTCTTGAACCACAGTAGTTCACGTACTGTGGAGTGACCCACAATGCACTTAGAGAATTCCAGGATTTTGACCCAGTGACAGTAAAGAAACAGCGATATATTTTGTAGTCAGAATGGTGAGTGGCTTGGAGGGGAACTTGATGGGGTGGCATTCCCATATATCTGCTGCCCCTATCCTTCTAGATGGAAATGGTCTTGGGTTTGGAAGCTGCTGCACATCAATAGACAATAGACAATAGGTGCAGGAGTAGGCCATTCTGCCCTTCGAGCCTGCACCACCATTCATTATGATCATGGCTGATCATCCTTAATCAGTATCCTCTTCCTGCCTTATCTCCATAACCCTTGGTGGTGGAGGGAGCAGATGTTTGTGGGTGTGGTGCCAATCAAGGGGGCTGCTTTGTCTTGAATAATGTCAAGCTTCTTGTGTGTTGTTGGGGCTGCACTCTTCCAGGCAAGTGAGGTGTATTGCATCGTACTCCTGACTATGGCTTGTCAATGGTGGACAGGCTTGGGGAGTCAGAAGGTGAGTTTCTCGCTGCAGAATTCCTAGCCTCTGACCTGCTCTTGGAGCCACTGCATATATGTTAAGTTTCTGATCAATGATAACTCCCAGGATGTTGATAGTGGGGGATTCAGTGATGCTAACACCATTAAATGTCAAGGCCGGTGGTTAGATTGTCTCTTGAGACATCCCTGCATGAGCTATAGGACTTGGTTTAATGCCAACTATTGCATCTTACAGCTGGGTTGTTAGGTGAGCAATGCTAACACTTACAGTTGAATTTGAATTCTCCTTGGCTTAAAAGTATCAAAGTGTAGAAAAGACAGCTGTCATTTATTTCTAGAATTTTTAAAAAATGGATAAAATCTGCAGGGAAAGAAACAATAAAGGCAGCTCCACTCTATAAATGGTTATCATTTAAATCATTGATGCTGCACAAAGTGAACACTTGTTAAAACCAAGCTCACTAAAAAGGCTTTGTGTAGATTTTTTCTAAACCTCCCCTCACTCCCACCCATTGCTTAAGGCTGTATATTCTCTAATTGCACCAGTAAAAGTCTTAATACTTTCAGACTTAGTGCATAAAAAGGTTACTGTGGTTTGTGCATTAGAAAATAAGTCATTCCACTGAGAAATACCTAACATTTGAATGATAACTTTAAAATACAGGAATTGAGAGAGAAAATACACATGAAACACTTCTGGCAATCAAAAGCAGGATAAAAGTCATTGCCTTCAAGATTTTCTTTTATAAGAAATATTCAATGCTAACTGTGCCAATTATTTTAAATTTAAAATGTCCCAGGGATGTTCTATGCAGCCCTGTGTAACACACAGCTGTTTGATCGGAAAACAGTGGGTGGCTTTCTGAAACCTCATAGGAAACATTTTTGACGGAATTTCAAGGCATAACCAGTGGTGGAAATGGTTGGAACTTTTTGACTTTATAATTAAGATGGCTATTGATCTGATGGCATTACAAGATGATGATAGTTCATACCTTAGATGTCTCTGGCGTTGGATAGAGTATCATGACAGCTTGAGTGGCTTGATATCAGCGTTGAGCACGAGATGGTTAGCATATAGGATGAAGGAACAAAGTGTGTACGTGCAGTTGAACACAAAGGATTAACTTGGCTGAGAGAAAGGTTGAAATAAAGTGGAAAGACAGCTGGTACAATGAGTACAGTTGCTTAGATATAAATAACTTGAGTGTGTTTTAGACTAGGCTTTATTGAATGGTGGATAACTAAGTTAAAAGTGATTGTGAGGTAAACAATGTGAACAAAGGAGTGCCAGAATTATTTAAGTGAATATTACAGAAATGTATATTGAAATGTGATTTCTGTATTAGTGAAGGGTTACAGGAGACAATGGCTTTGAGGATTCGTAAAGATAAGAATTGGAATCTCCAGGCCACATGGTAACATTAAACTAGTTATCTATTACAAATTGAATTGAATTAGGTTTATTATCATGTATTCAAATAGGTACTGTGGAAAGTTTATAAGTCTCCACCTCCAGCGCCATCTTAGATGCAAAATTACCTAATTACAATCCTTCGTTACGAAATAGAGAAATGAAGAAAGAAAAGTTACATTCCAGCGATACACTATAGATTAAATTAGATTACTTACAGTATGGAAACAGGCCCTTCGGCCCAACAAGCCCACACTGACCCTCCGAAGAGCAACCCACCCAGACCCATTCCCCTATATTTACCCCTTCACCTAACACTATGGGCAATTTAACATGGCCAATTCACCTAACCTGCACATTTTTGGACTGTGGGAGGAAACCGGAGCACCCGGAAGAAACTCACGCAGACACAGGGAGAATGTGCAAACTCCACACAGTCAGTCGCCTGAGGCGGAAATTGAACCCAGTTCTCTGGCGCTGTGAGGCAGCAGTGCTAACCACTATGCCACTGTGCCGCCCATGCCAACTCAGCCATAGGTCAGAGAAACAAGAAGCAAAGTTAAAAAGACAAATATCCTAGTCTCTCTCCAAAGTTTCTCCACAGCAGGACAATGCAGGGAACTCCTTGTGGTCTGACTACTGGTTGCTCCACACATTGGTCACTGTTATCTCCACTCTGAGACGCTGGTCATTGACATCTCCCGCTCCAGGCCATTGGTCACTGGTATCCCCACTCCAAAACGCTGGTCACTGGTATCCCCACTCCAGGCCGTTGGTCACTGGTATCCCCACTCCAGGCCGTTGGTCACTGGTAACCCCACTGCAGGCCGTTGGTCACTGGTAACCCCACTCCAGGCCGGTTGTCATTGGTATTCCCACTCCGAAACGCTGGTCACTGGTATCCCACTCCAGGCCGTTGGTCACTGGTATCCCCGCGCCAGGCCGTTGGTCACTGGTATCCCCACTCCAGGCCGTTGGTCACTGGTATCCCCGCGCCAGGCCGTTGGTCACTGGTATCCCCACTCCAGGCCGTTGGTCACTGGTATCCCCACTCCAGGCCGTTGGTCACTGGTAACCCCACTGCAGGCCGTTGGTCACTGGTAACCCACTGCAGGCTGTTGGTCACTGGTATCCCCACTGCAGGCCATTGGTCACTGGTATCCCCACTCCAGGCCGTTGGTCACTGGTAACCTCGCTCCAGGCCGTTGGTCATTAGCATCTCCCACTCCAGGCTGTTGGTCACTGGTATCCCCACTCCAGGCTGTTGGTCACTGGTGTCCCCACTGCAGGCCATTGGTCACTGGCATCTCCCGCTCCAGGCTGTTGGTCACTGGTATCGCCACTGAAGGCCATTGGTCACTGGTATCCCCTCTCCAGGCCGTTGGTCACTGGTATCCCTACTCCAGGCCATTGGTCACTGGTATGCCCACTGCAGACCATTGGTAACAGGAATCCCCACTCTGAAACACTGGACACTGGTATCCCCGCCCCAGGCCGTTGGTCATTGGTATCCCGACTCCAGGCCGTTGGTCACTGGAACCTCCCGCTCCAGACCGCTGGTCACTGGTAACCCTGCTTCAGGCCATTGGTCACTGGTATCCCCACTGCAGGCCATTGGACATTGGTAACCCCCACTCCAGGCCATTGGTCACTGGTATCCTCACTCCAGGCCATTGGACACTGGTATCCCTGTTCCCAGACTAGGTCACTGGCATCCTCTACTCCAGGCCATCGTCATCCTTGTTATCTGCTGACTGCCGCCCCTGTTTCAGAGTGTCCGAGGAGCTGAATGTCTGAGGCCAAGAGAAAGGAAGGGAGAGGGATAAAGAAAAGGAAGAAAAAGAATGGGTGGAGCAGAGGATCTCCGGTTGGAGCATCCTACTCTGTCACTATCTTACTGGAAGTGTATCAGGAGAAAGTGAGGACAGCAGATGCTGGAGTGTCAGATTCTGGAGCTGGAAAAGCACAGCTTTGTGTGATGAATGAGCATTTCTGATCATTGAAGATAAAGAATAAAAGCAGCTGGGCATTGAGAAACAATGAAATGAAAGAGTTAGGTAAATTCAGCGTAGGAAAGTCTAGAATTGTGATATCTCTTGTCTTTGATGAGCCAGCTATTATCGAGGATATAGACTATAATTTGCTGTATAACCCGTGTGCTTCCTAATAGTTTCTGTCAAGTTGTTCTGATTCCTGGCTCTCGAACTTTTATTTTTGAAGTATGGTCCGCTTTGAAACAGCTGGGGCAGAGCATCATTAAGAAAGGAGATAATTGAATTAGTTCTTAATGACCAAATTCATGAGTTACTAAGCCAAAAGCACTAATTATTCTTGTGATAGGAAACACTTTCGGCTCTCATTCCATAGCTTAGCTGGTGCTGTGTCATAAAATCGTGATCTTTAAGTCGAAAGTTTAATTCCAGATCTAATTACTCAAAGGGGAGTCTTGTAGTGTCCCTATCTCTGAACCAGGATGCCCAGGTTGAAGTTTACCCACTCCAAACGTGGATAATAACATCTCTGAACTGGCTGATTGGAAGTACAGAAGAGACTTTTATATTCAGCTGTGTAAGGCAAACCCATGCCTGTCTCATGCTTTACTAAAGATCATGCTAACAATGTAAATGCAATGCAAAAAATGTTCCCTTTTGATTCTTTGTTTGATGTTATTTGTTAAGTTTCCTTGCTACCTGTTCCCCTGCTGGGCCCCTTGCTGTTTGTTGTGTACGTTAATGATCTAAACATGAATGTAGGAGTATGATCAGTAAGTTTGCAGATGACACAAAAATTAGAGCTGCATTATGTTGCCCGAAAAGGAGTACTTGAACATTTTACCCAGGTATTCTTCTCTTGTGTGACAGACAAAAGGCAAGGAACTGACTCAGAATTTAATTAAACAAACCCTTCTTTATTTAATCCTTTAAGTACCAATATGCAACGTAAAACATACATTCAGTGCAACATTCACCTCTTATTTCATCTTTAGCTTTAATTTACTTCATTTAACTTCACCTTACTTTACTTAATTCATATTTAACCCAAACTCACTTTTAAAGTTTAAAGTTTGGTTTGAAACAAATGCTCTCCCAATTTGAATGAAATGGTCAACATTATTCTCTGTGTAGGTCATACCTCGTGGTTCTTTGGCTTCTCATGGTGATTTCAGGGCATTTACTTCACACGTGTGGTCTTGAAGGCCTCTCCCAAGGAAAATGCTTTGTTCTGCTAAGTTATCTGCAAATGTGCTCCATTTCCAACAAGTTTTCTGGCACTCAGTCAATGGATTGATCAAATCCTGATCTCATTGTTCGATCCCAGCCAATGGAATTTACAGGTGAACAACTCTCAAATGTTTACAGTAAGTCATAAACAGTGACATTCCGTGCTCCATATAAGGTGATATGATGCCAATGTGCCGAGAGACAACCATAAAATCTGCCTAATTTAGTTGGGTTGTCATGTTGTGGCTGTACAGGATATTGGTTAGGCCATTTTGGAATACTGTGTTCAATTCTGGTCTGCCTGCTGTAGAAAGGATGTTGTGTAACTTGAAAGAGTTTAGAAAAGATTTACAAGGATGTTGCCAGAATGAGCTGCCAGAGGAAGTGGTGGAGGCTGGTACAAGTACAACATTTAACAGGCATCTGGATGGGTATATGAATAGGAAGGGTTCATAGGGATATGGGTCAAGTGCTGGCAAGTGGGACGAGATTAATTTGGGATACCTGGTCCAAATGGATGAGTTGGACCGAAGGGTCTGTTTCCATGCTGTACATCTCTATAACTCTCTGACTCTATAACACAGGAAACTGCTGGGCACAATATGTCCTGGCTCCAGTTTTAACTGAGGTCAGAGTTTAAACAAGTTCAACCAAAATTCCCAGCATGCTTGATTGTAGCTCTTAATCAGTCTCATAGCCACTCGCACTGCTGGCCGCTTGACCACAATTAAATAGTGAAGAAAAAAGCCTTAGAGTACAGGTCAATGTCAGTGGGCTGGTCAGATAGACCAAAAAAAACAAAATAGAATTGAATCCTGTAAAGAGTGAGGTGATGCATTTTGGACATTCTAAAAAGGCAGGGGAATGCACATTGAACAGTAAGTCCATCGGACATACAAAGAATTGGAGCGTCCGTATCCACAGATCCTCGAATGCAGCATCAAATAATGTGGTTTAGAAGACCATAAGACCAGAAGACATAGGAGTGGAACTAAGGCCATTCGGCCCATCGAGTCCACTCCACCATTCAATCATGGCTGATGGGCATTTCAACTCCACTTACCCGCACTCTCCCCGTGGCCCTTAATTCTTTGCGAGTTCAAGAATTTATCAATCTTTGTCTTGAAGACAATTAACGTCCCGGCCTCCACTGTGCTCTGTGGCGATGAATTCCACTGGCCCAACACTCTCTGACTGAAGAAATGTCTCCTCATTTCCGTTCTAAATTGACCCCCTCTAACTCTTCTCGGACATTTGCCTGTATAACAGTTAAAATATTGAATGCAAGGTGAGGGAGGATAAGATGGACCTGGACAGGACATTGGTTAGGTCAGAGTCAGAGTATTGTGTGCAGTTCTGGTTGCCACACTATGGGAAGGATGTGATAGCACAAGGGAGGGCTCAGAAGAGATTCCTCTGGATGCTGCTTGGATTGGAGTATTTCAGCCATGAAGTGAGACTACACTGGCTGCAATTGTCTTCCTTAGAGCAGAGAAGGTTGAGGAGGGACCACTTCAAAATCTATAAAATTAGAGATCTTGGACAAGAATAAATATTTCCCTTTAGCAGAGGGATGAGTAACTGGGGCATTGATTGAAAGTAAAGGGCAGGAGGTAGGGAGTGGTTTTAAGGCAGAATTTCAACCAGCCAGAATGTGGTAGGTATCTGGAATACATTGTGTGAAAGGGTGGTGGAGACAAGATCCATCACAATCTTTAAAAAGTACTTAGATGATCATTTGGAGTGTCATGTATTTGTATGGCTTTTGGGGTGGTGTGGTGGTGGTTGGGGGATGTACCTGTGGTGCAGTTGCAGTGCCCTATCTCTGGGTCAGGAGGCCTGGATCCTACCTGAGCAGCAGGTGTGTAATAACACTTCATAGCAGGTTGATTAGGAAATCTGTGAAAAGCTATTGGCCAAGTGCTGGAAATTAGGATTAGAGTAGATAGATGCTCGATGACCAGTCACCATCATCATTGGTGGTCCTTTGCAGACAAAGGATGATTCTCTCCCACTCTCAGGGTGAGTCTGTAGGTGGCTGTGGAGACTAATGGGGCTACCGCAGACTCTGTCACACTTGGGGCAGGTGGTCATCCCGGGAAGGGGGTGGGTGGGGCGTTGATGTGGTAGCGCCCTCCTATCGTTGTTTCTGCCTGGCTTTCGTTTTTTTCCCGATGGTAGATCTCCTGGTGCTCGACGCCTTCCCGGATGCTCCTCTTCCACTTTGGATGGTCTTAGCCAGTGATTCCCAGCGTGCTGCACTTCCCCAGTGAGGCCTTGTGGGTATCCCTGAGGCACTTCCTCTGTCCAGCTGAGGCTGGCCTGCTGTTTCAGAGAAGGAGAAGAGCACTTGCTCGGGGAGTCTCATGCCGGTAGTGCAGATGACATGTCCAGCCTATTGCAGCCAATTGAAGTACCTGTTGGGGGTGGGGGGAGGGGGTGTCAGTACCTCGATGCTGGGGATGTTGGCCTGGTCGAGGCTGCTGGTGTTGGTGTGTCTGTCTTCCTAGCAGATTCACAGGATCTTACACTGGCAGTGTTAGGCGTACTGCTCCAGCACCTTAATGTGTTCACTCTCCGAGCCATATGAGAAGTTGGGAACCACAACAGCTCTGTAATGCATGAGGTTAGTCTCAGATCTGATATTGTTGTCTTCAAACAGCCTTTCCCTCAGAAGGCCGAAGGCTGCTCTAGTACACTGGAGATGGTGATGGATCTCTTCCTCAATAGCTGCTTTGGCCGATGGGACAATTCCAAGGTATTGATGACCGGTATAAACATAATGGCCAATGGGCTGAAGGGCTTCTTTCTGCATTTTAAAACTCCATCCTTTAATCTAAATTTGCGTTAAGTTTATTGCAGTATGCTAAAAAATACATCATGCAAGTAACAGTGGATGGATTGGAAATCTGTCCTGATGAAGGACTTTTGCCCGAAACATCGATTTTCCTGCTCCTCAGATGCTGCCTGACCTGCTGTGCTTTTCCAGCGCCACTCTGATGTAAACTCTGGTTTCCAGCATCTGCAGTTCTCACTTTTGCCTTAAAGATTGGAAATCAAAGGCCCATCTGATATGATGAAACTTAAGATCTAGACATAAGGTTTTAAGATCATGACCTTGCAAGGGAGGCTTTCTCAGGAAAAAAAAGCCCTAGCCTGCCCATTCCGGGGTGCCAGGGCTTGAGGATAGGCTAGGAGGTTGTGGACACTTCAATTTAAGAGTACACTAGCAGCATTCAAGAAACACCTGAATGAATACATGAACTGGAAGGAAACAGGGGGACATGGACCCTGTAAGTGAAGACAGTTTTAGTATGGAAGGACAAAATGTGTCAGCGCAGGCCTGGAGGGCTGAAGGGCTTGTTCCTATGCTGCATTGTTCTTATTCTTTTCCGAGCACCTGAACTCCTAATCCACAGAGATGGTAACAGAAGCATTAACCAGTGAAAGTGTGGAAGTGAAGTCTGTTGTGCAGAGAAGGCTGAGGAGATGGTAATCCTGACAGACCACTTGATGTTTGTTTATGATATATTTAACTTTGTACCCTTTACCATGGTAGCTCAACAAGGTTTGTTCAATGGGGTCAGGAACGTGGTTCAGGCAGATTGCACTAAACTCTGGAGCTTTTGGAGCTAATTGGGAGATATCATGCACTCCCGGGGCATTGGACTCACAAACTCTCTTGTAAGCAAAGAGAGCAGCAAGTACATTCCTGAAAAATAGGTTGAATTGTTTATTTTATGAGCCAACAAGTTTCCACCTCGTCTGCTCTCCTCTTTCTATGAGATACAACCAGGAAATTAATCATGTTCTCTCCCAGTGTTACAGACCCTCCCTGACCTCACACACACACACACACTCACAAGGGACAATGAAATATTTTGAAGGGATTATACCTTTTCTATTCAAATTCAGTTGGATGAGAAGCAAAATAAAATAATGCAATTCAATATTTTTCCCAAAGTGATTTATGCCAGCAGGTTTTTATTTTGATGGTGAGTGATGTAAATGATCCCAGAATGGTTATTTGCCTGAAACGACATATTTCTTCACAAATAATCACTTCTAATCCTGGTCAGTCTCATTTTGATGTGATTGCGTGCACATCAGTTTAAATTGCTGGAAAGTGACATTCAAATTGATTATTTCACTTTCTCACTTAGGCAGTGGTTTAGCCCTCAGACTGGTCTCAATTCACACAGTATGGCATGTACACCTACACTCACAGTGTGTGAATAGATTGACTCAAATATTAAACCAAAGACGTCTTTGTACTTTTGAATCCAACATTAACAAAAATGCAGCCACCGTTTACATTTGTAATACTCTTTAATTCCTATACTCACTTCCCCATTCACATTGCAACTTAATTTGATTTTATCTCTTAACTCAAAATCTCTCTCTATCGAGAGAATAGCACTATTGTGGTCATCTTACTGGACTAGAATTCCAGAGGACCTGATCAATGCTCTATAGACATGAGTTCAAATTATATTGCAGTGACTGGGGTAATTTAAATCCAATTAATTAATACATCTGTAATAAACAAAGAAAGCTTTAACAGTGTTGATCATGTAACTACTAGATTGTCATTAAAATTTAAGTGCTTCAGATGAAGAAATCTGCTGTTCTTACATGGTCTGGTCTGCAAACTCCAGACTTACCCAATGTGATTGATGCATAATTGCCTTCTGAATTGGAGTAGCAAATTGTATCAAACCACAACGGAAAGACTTATATCGGAACATGGATCAGAGTTGGCTTCTCAAGCCTTTCAATGAGGTCATGGCTGACCTAAATCTATATATCTGTATTTGGCCCTTAATATCTTTGCTTAACAATAAAAAGCTATCACAGACTTAAAACAAAAGATACAATCATGCATTGATCCAGGTATTAAAAATGACAAAGGCACACCCTGCTTTGTTGATTCAGATAATGTCCCCTTTACTAATATCTGGGGATGCGCCAAAATTGGAAGAATGATCCCGTGAATTCGGTCGAGCTAGCATTCCATGCCCAGTACAGTCATGATGTCAATCAGTTATATTCCTTCACCAGAAGGTCAAAAGTGGGGAGGCTCGCTGATGATTTCACATCAGTATTTAATTCCATTCATAACTCTTCAGATACCAGGGCAAAACCTGGTCAACATCTAGGTTTCACTTAATAAGTAGCAAGTAACATTCACACTGACCACCTTCAATGAGGGAAAATCTACCAAACTCTCTTTGATATTCAAGGACCATAATCCTTCACCATCAATAGTCTACTGTTACCATCAACAAATTCAATGGACTGAGCATAGAAATACTGCAATGATAAAAATAAACAGTGATGAAACTGGAATGCTGTAGTAAAGTTATTATATTCCCAAAGGATTGCTATGTCATTTGAAAGAGATGAATTGTGATAGCTTAACCTGAGGGTCACTATACCTCAGGCACAGGAAGAGTTTGATAAGGACAGACCTTCATGATCACCTCAGCCAATGTAGGAATTGAACCCACACTATTACACCACTTCACATTTGAAAATAAGCCATCCAATCAACTGAGCTAGCCAACTTACCAAGTTGCTGGTTTTCAAAACCCCAAAGCATGCCAACTATCTGCAAGGAGTATGTGAAATACTTTTCATTTTCCTGGATGATTGCAATTCCAGTGACACTCAAGATGCTCAACACTATTTAATAAAACAGCCCACTCTATCAGAAGCCCATTCACCCATTTAAACATTAATTCTGTCTTAAATCATTGGATGTCAGCATGTATTGCCCATCCCTAGTTGCTCTTGAGAAGGTGGTGGTGAGCTGCCTTCTTGAACCACTGCAATGCATGTGCTATGGGTTGACCTACAACGCCCTTAGGGAGCGAATTCCAGGATTTTGATCCAACGAAATTGAAGGAATAGTGATATATTTCCAAGTCAGGATGGTGAGTGGCTTGGAGAGGAACTTGCAGAGGGTGATGTCCCCATGTATCTGCTGCTTTTGTCCTTCTGAATGGAAGTGATTGTAGGTTTGGAAGGTGTTGTGTGAAGATCATCTTCAATATCACCTTTTAAACCAGCTTGGTAACTAACAATATTAATCCTGAGGTAATTGTTTCTATTTGCCTAATAAATAGCAATATGGCGTTCAGTGTCTGGTGTCCTAACGATCTGCTTCTAGTCCAGATGTTTCCAACCTTGTGTTTGCTGGACCTTGACCGGTGATATTTTTTGACTCTGCCCCTTTCCTGATTGACTTCTGCAAATTTAGGTTCTGAGTCTTGTTCCTTGCTTTTTAAAAATGTTTATTCACAGAATGGGAGTAACACTGGTGCGGCCAGCATTTATTGCCCATCCCAGAGGACAGTTAAGCCTCAACCACATTGCTGTGGGTCTACAGTCAGACTAAGTAAGACTAGCACATCTCCTTCCCTAAAGGGCATTAGTGAACCAGATGGGTTGTTCCAACATCATTCCATTAGCATCATCATCATAATCTTAATCTCAGAATTATATTGAATTAAAATCTAATTATTGACATGCTAAGATTTGAACCCAGAATATTACCTCAGTTTGTGGACTAACAGCCCCGCAACAATGCCACGAGGCCATAGCCTGCCCTACAATGAGGTTAGTAGTGCCCTTGTGCTGCTAACTCCTTAGGTGGTGAAGTTATGGCTAATGTCTGAACTAAGTTACCTTAGTGAAGTTTAAGTGTGGTTCCTGATGTGCCGCCTGGTGTTGTGGAGTGTGGCCTCATAGACTATTGTGTTGCTCAAAGTGAAAGTCAGATTGTTGTATCAATAATGAAGGCCACGATAGAGGACAGTACGTGAAGACACATTTCTTGTCTGTTGCTGTCTGATGGCATGGTGATTGAGTGGTTAGTACTGCTGCCTCTCATCACCAGGGTCCCAGATTCAATTCCAGCCTAGAGCAACTGTCTGTGTGGAGTTTGCACATTCTGTGTGCATTTCCTCCTGCAGGGCAGATGAATTGGCCATGCTAAATTGCCCATTGTGTTAGCTGCACTAGTCAGAGGGAAATGGGCCTGGGTGGATTACTCTTTGGAAGGTTGGTGTGGACTTGTTGGGCCGAAGGGCCCTGTTTCCACACTGTAGGTAATTGAAGCTGTGTTAATTACTTGGTAAAAGTGAGGACTGCAGATGCTGGAAATCAGAGTGTTGCTGGAAAAGCACAGCAGGTCAGGTAGCATCCGTGGAGCAGGAAAATCAACATTTCAGGCAAAAGCCCTATTCCTGATGAAGGACTTTTGCGCAAAATGTCGATTTTCCTGCTCCTCGGATGCTGCCTGACCTGCTGTGCTTTACTAGCATCAATCTAGTCTAAACTCTGGTTTCCAGCATCTGCAATCCTCACTTTTGCCTTATTGATTTTAACCTTACTGCGAATCCTCTTGCAAGGATGCCCAATTTGAAGAAGTTCTCCTCCTCTCTCCACAAGAATCTCAGTGAATCTCTCTCTCGTTGCAACCTCCAGGTCATCTCCTCTGACCTGTGTTAATTACTAGTCAGCTACGACTGCTTCTTTACTATTTGTCAAACATAATAAAAAGTGAATAGTTATAAAGAAAGAATCATAGAATCATACAGTGCAAATGGCCCTTCAGCCCATTGAGTCTTTACTGACATGTGAAAAACAGCTGACCTTCTACCTAATCCCATTTACCAGCGCTTGGCCAATGTTATTACATGCCAAGTTGTCATCCAGTGGTCTTTTTGAAGGATATGAGGTAATTCACCTCAACCACCCTCCCAGACAATGTATTCCAGACAGGCACCACCCTTGGATAAAATAGTCTTCCTCACATTCCCCCTTAAACCTCCTGCCCCTCACCTTGCACCTGTGCTTCCTTGTGACTGACCCTTCAACTAAGGAGAACAGTTGCTCCTTATCCACTCTGTCCAGGTCTCTCATAATCTTGTACACTTCAACCAGATCACCCCCTCTCTGCTCCATTGAAAACAACCCAAGCCTATGCAACTTTTCCTCATAACTGAGATTTTCCATCCAAGGCAGCACCCTGTGAAACTCCTTTGCACCCCCTCCAGTGTAATCACATCCTTTACCATTTACTGTTTTCAAGTATTCATCAGTTTTTACACTGCACAGAAGATCACTCAGAGGGTTGAATGGCTGATATACTAAAATTGACTGAAGATGCTTTTGTGATGATTTATTATCTTGTTCATCTCTCCTAATATGACTGTGGACAATTCTCCTTTAACTCCTCTTATTTATTCAGTCTAAATTCCAAACATGTTTTCCCGCACTGAGCCCTATGTTGCATCCCAATTATGTTGAAATCAAGATTCAATGCAATACTTTTCTTACATAACTCATTTCTTCTTATGAGTTCAACCTATAAACAATTCTCCCCGCCTCCTCAAGTCTTTCTATAAGCTTCTGAAATGCCCAGCTCTCCCTAAATGTGTACTTATGTTTCGGGATTATCCCTACACATGTACTTACACCTCTTACTCTTTTTAACATTGATGGCACCTTACATCATTCCAGTCACACAAGTGCTAGACAGTGACTATCGCCAAGAAAAAAGAATCGAACTATCACCCATTTGACATTCAACGACATTATCATTGCTGAATCCTCCACTATCAACATCCTTGGAGTTACCATTGACCAGAAAGTGAACTGAATCTTTTACCATTTAAACGTGGGTCTACAAGAGCAGGTCAGAGCCTGCAAATCCCAACTAACTTCTTGACTCCCCACACCTACGAGGCACAGTCAGGAGTGTGATGGAATACTTCCCAATTATCTGGATGGGTGCAGCTCCAACAATGCTCAAAAAGCTTGACACCATCCAAGACAAAGCAGCACATTTCCTTGGCACCACATCCACAAAAATTCACTCCCTCCAACACCAAAGATCACTAGCAGCAGTGTGCACCACCTACAAATGCCTTTAACATGATTAGATTAGATTACTTACAGTGTGGAAACAGGCCCTTCAGCCCAACAAGTCCACACTGCCCCGCCGAAGCGCAACCCACCCATACCCCTACATCTACCCCTTACCTGACACTATGGGCAATTTAGCATGGCCAATTCACCTGACCTGCACATCTTTGGACTGTGGGAGGAAACTAGAGCACCCGGAGGAAACCCACGCAGACACGGGGAGAACGTGCAAACTCCACACAGTCAGTCGCCTGAGGCGGGAATTGAACCCAGGTCTCTGGCGCTGTGAGGTAGCAGTGCTAACCACTGTGCCACCGTGCCGCCCACAAGATGCAGACATTCACAGACACTCCGTAAAAGGTTTTCAACAAGCCCACTGCTATTACCATTTAGGACAAGCAGTAGAAACATAGCTCACTACTAACGGAATGTTCCCCTCCAAGCCATACACTATCCTGACTTGGAAATATATCAGTGTTCCTTCAGTGTTGCAGTGTTTAAATCCTCAAACTCCCTTCCTAATTGTAGTGTGGGTCTACTACAGTACATTGACAGCAGCAGTTCAAGAAGGCAGCTTATTGCCAGCTTGATAAGAAGACACAATAGATGTTGGCTCAGCCAGTGAGGCATACATCCCCCAAATTAATAGAAGAAAGCACAACTCAACTCGAAATAGAAAGTGCTGGGGAAACTCATCAGTTCTGGCAACATCTGTGAAGAGAGAAACTGAGTTATCACTTCGAGTTGAGTGTGACTTTTGGGGTGGGCTGCTGGTGTTTATTCTATTAACTGAAGTAACTGGAACAGTGTGCGCAGGCCACAAGGTAAAAGGAGGGTTAATGGGAGTAGAGGGAGAGACACAGTTGAAGAATCGGTGATAATGGTTGATAGCAGAAAATAGGTCAACTCATCCAAGAGCAAGCCCATGTAAACAAGGCACTGCAGGGGACTGGGGGAGTGGTTAAGGGATGTGATCAGAAATGGAGGACAGCATTCATGGTCCTTGGCTCTTCACTTGTGTTCCTCAATTAAAAATAAATTCGACACAAAAGCACTTGTTCTCCACTTGGTGCCTCATGCTGACTTCCCTGCTGGGTTTGGAAACTCACCATCTGGTGGAAGGAGGGTATGAGACTTCTTCCTTTAACGTTATGCTGTAGTGTGCTGGCACACCAGCCCACTCTTTCACTGAGTCACTTACATGTTCAAACGTTACTCTTTATTGAACATAAGCCTGCCTCTCCTGTATTGACCTTAGCTTCAGAAGCACATCACACTTGTTTCTGATGTAGTTACATTGCCCACAGGAGGGAAAATGGACTTGTTCAAAGTTAGTCATAATGGGCTTTCTTGAAAAGAAAACTACTTGTCAGTTTGATCTGTTCAGCTCTGAGCATCTTCTGGCTGGAGTTTATTAATTCACGCTACCTTAACATACTAACTTATTTATCATTTAGATCCAAATACCGCTAGGCTGTGAGCATCTCTATTTGGCTTATCTCTCTAGGGGGTCAGAGTGAGTTTTGCAATGGCAAATAAAAATTATTAGAAGTGACGCATTTTTCACAAAGCATAACTAATAATAAGTATGTCTGCATTCTACAAGAAACATTGCTGCTTGTGTAAGTCATTAGTACACAAATATTGACAGGACACTAGCATTTCTCTAATCGTTGGGTTAAAATCCTGGACTTTCCTCCCTAAGGGCATTGTGGGTCTACCTACAGCATATGGACTGCAGCGGTTCAAGAAGGTAGCTCACCACCACCTTCTTCAGGGCAATTAGGGACTGGCACTAAATACTGGTTCAGAATCCCACATTCTATCAGTGAATTTTAAAATGTCTCCATGGTTTTATGCTTCCCTCAGCTATTTATTTTACACCAGATTAGATTCCCGACAGAATGGAAACAGGCCCTTTGGCGCAACAAGTCCACACTGACCCTCCGAAGAGTACCCCATGCAGGGCAATTCCTCTACCCTGTATTTACCCCTGACTAATGCATCTAACACTATGGACAATTTAACATGGCTAATTCACCTAACCTGCACATCTTTGGATTGTGGGAAGAAGCCCACGCAATCACAGGGAGAATGTGCTAGAATCAAACCCAGGTCCCTGGCACTGTGAGGCAGCAGGGCTAACCACTGAGCCACTGTGCCAACCAAAAATAGGCATTGATCAGGAGGATTGTTTCTCATCAGAATGTGTGGGGTCCCTCTTCACTCTTTTTCATATGAACCTGCCTCCTCATCTCAATATTGTTCAGCATTCCCAATCAGGTTAAACTGATATCATACAGCAGAGGGTAGACTAACTGGGGATAGGAATGGAGGTGGGAGGCCATTAACAATATCGCTGATAGGCTGCACGTCAAATTCCTGGCTGCATATCATCGTGGGGCCATTTTCCGTGTGGTAGAACAGGAAGGTGTAAGGATGGGAGGAAGAGCGATATGTTCGCACTGGGAAAAACTAACTTGAGAGAATGGTTTCCATATTCTGCAGGTTTCTAATCCCCATTGGCACTGGGGTACAGTGAATCTTCTGGAGTACTATGTCCAGTTCTGGTTGCCCTGGTATAGGAAGGATATGGGGTGGCACAGTGGCTCAGTAGTTAGCACTGCTGCCTCACAGCACTAGGGTCCCAGGTTCAATTCCAGCCTTGGGTGACTGTCTGTGTGGAGTTTGCACGTTCTCCCTGTGTCTGTGTGGATTTCCTCCGGGTGCTCTGGTTTTCTCCCACATTCCAAAGATGTGCAGGTCAGGTGAATTGGCTATGCTTAAATTGTCCACAGTTGTTAGATGCATTATGGTTTGCATAGACTGGTTGGACTGAAAGGTCTGTTTGACTATATAACTGGCAGGGAAATGTGAGTCCCAGGTGCCATAGCTTCTTATGAAATTCTTGTCCACCCTCTGCAGTCACTTCAAGTCATTTTAAATGCAATTTATAGCAATGCTCTGTAATTTGCCGGAACACCTGATATGTATAACGAGACTGGAAGGCTTCTTGTGGTGTAGCCTGTACCTCTGGGCTGGGAGAGCCAGGTTCAACTCTGTCCTGGTGTGTTATGTTTCATTCATTCACAGGATGAGGGTGTGGTTGACCAGGCCAGCATTTATTGCACATCTCTAGTTGGCCAGAGGGCAATTAAGAGTCAACCATGTTGTGTTGGGTCTGGAGTCACACATGGGCCAGACCAAGTAAAGGCACAGATTAGGGGCAGCACAGTGGCACAGTGGTTAGCATTGCTGCCTCACAGCACCAGAGACCTGGGTTCAATTCCTGCCTCAGGCGACTGACTGTGTGGAGTTTGCACGTTCTCCCCGTGTCTGCGTGGGTTTCCTCTGGGTGCTCCGGTTTCCTCCCACAGTCCAAAGATGTGCAGATCAGGTGAATTGGCCATGCTAAATTGCCCGTAGTGTTAGGTAAGGGGTAGATGTAGGGGTATGGGTGGGTTGCGCTTCGGCGGAGCGGTGTGGACTTGTTGGGCCGAAGGGCCTGTTTCCACATTGTAAGTAATCTAATCTAATTTCCTTCCCCAAAGGACGTTATGCCAGATGTGGTTTATCCAACAATCATCTTTAAAGTCTTAATTCCAGATTTTTATTGAATTCCAACTCCACAATTTGCTGTGGCAAGATTCAAAAAAAGGTTCCTGAAAACTTACCTAGCTGTCGGGATTGTTAGTTTAATAATAATACCATTTCATCATTGCCTTCCTCTGTGTGTCATACTGTAACTATAAGCCCATAAACGTTCAGGAGTAGACCATTGGTCCGTCGAACCTGCTCTGACATTCAATAGGATTTTTGCTGATCTGACATCTCTCATGTCCACTTTATTGGCTTGTATCCCTGACTGTTCACAAATCTATCTATTGCAATCTTAAGTACTGAAGGACTCTGTCCCCACAGCTCTCAGTGGCATATAATTCCAAAACTCACAGCACTCTGAGAGAAGAAATTCCTCCTCATCTCAGTCTTCAGTTGGTGCCCCTTAATTCTGAGGCTGTACCTTCTGATTCTTCTCAGCATTTCCCCTGGCAAGCCCCTTAAGAATCTGATATGTTTAAATGCAATCACCTCTCATTCTTCTAAATTCCACTGAGAAGTATTTATAACCTGACCAGAGAGCATTGAGTCATAGAGATGTACAGCATGGAAACAGACCCTTTGGTCCAACCGTCCATACCAACCAGATATCCCAACCCAATCTAATCCCACCTGCCAGCGCCCTGCCCATATCCCTCCAAACCCTTCCTATTCATATACCCACCCAAATGCCTCGTAAATGTTGCAATTGTACCAGCCTCCACCACTTCCTCTGGCAGCTCATTCCATACTCGTACCACCCTCTGCGTTAAAAAGTTGTCCCTTAGGTCTCTTTAATATCTTTCCCCTCTCACCTTAAACCTATGCCCTCTAGTTCTAGACTCCCCGACCCCAGGGAAAAGGCTTTGTCTATTTATCCTATCCATGCCCCTCATAATTTTGTAAACCTCTATAAGGTCACCCCTCAGCCTCCGACGCTTCAGGGAAAACAGCCCCAGCCTGTTCAGCCTCCCCCTATATCTCAAATCCTTCAACCCTGGCAACATCCTTGTAAATCTTTTCTGAACCCTTTCAAGCTTCACAACATTTTTCTGATAGGAAAGAAACCAGAATTGCACACAAAATTCCAACAGTGGCCTAACCAATGTCCTGTACAGCCGCAACATGACCTCCCAACTCTTGTACTCAATACTCTAACCAATAAAAGAAAGCATACCAAACACCTTCTTCACTATCCTATCTACCTGCAACTCCACTCTCAAAGAGCTATGAACCTGCACTCCTCGGTCTCTTTGTTCAGCAACACTCCCTAGGACCTTACCATTAAATGTATAAGTCCTGCTAAGATTTGCTTTTCTAAAATGCAACACCTTGCATTTATCTGAATTAAACTTCATCTGCCACTTCTCAGCCCATTGGCCCATCTGGTCAAGATACTTTTGTAATCTGAGGTAACTCTCTTCGCTGTCCACTACACCTCCAGTTTTGGTATCATCTGCAAACTTACCAACTGTACCTCTTATGTTCGCATCCAAATCATTTATGTAAATGACAAAAAGTCGTGGACCCAGCACCGATCCTTGTGGCACTCCACTGGTCACAGGCCTCCAGTCTGAAAAACAACCCTCCATCACCACCCTCTGTCTTCTACCTTTGAGCCAGTTCTGTATCCAAATGGCTAGTTCTCCCTGTGTTCCGTGAGATCTAACCTTGCCAGCCAGTCTCCCATGGGAAACCTTTTTGAACACCTTACTGAAGTCCATATAGATCACATCTACTGCTCTGCCCTCATCAATCTTCTTTGTTACTTCTTCAAAAAACTCAATCAAGTTTGTGAGACATGATTTCCCACGCACAAAGTCATGTTGACTATCCCTAATCAGTTCTTGCCTTTCCAAATACATGTACATCCTGTCCCTCAGGATCCCCTCCAACAACTTGCCCACCACCGACATCAGGCTCACTGGTCTATAGTTCCCTGGCTTGTCCTTACCACCTTTCTTAAAGAGTGGCAACACTGTTAGCCAATCTCCAGCCTTCCAGCACCTCAACTGTGACTATCGATGCTACAAATATCTCAGCAAGAGGCCCAGCAATCACTTCTCTAGCTTCCCACAGAGTTCTAGGGTACACCTGATCGGGTTCTGGGGATTTATCACTTTTATGTGTTTCAAGACATCTAACACTTCCTCCTCTGTAATATAGACATTTTGCAAGATGTCACCACCTATTTTCTGACAGTCTATATCTTCCATATTCTTTTCCACAGTAAATACTGCTGCAAAATACTCATTTAGTATCTTCCCCATTTTCTGCAGCTCCACACAAAGGCCGCCTTTCTGATCTTTGAATGGGTCCTATTCTCTCCCTAGTTACCCTGTTGTCTTTAATGTATTTGTAAAAACCCTTTAGATTCTCCTTAACTCTATTTGCTAAAGGTATCTCATGTCCCCTTTTTACCCTCCTGATTTCCCTCTTAAGTATACTCCTACTGCCTTTCTACTCTTCTTAGGATTCACTCGATCTATCCTGACTATACCTGACATATGCTTCCTTCTTTTTCTTAATCAAACCCTCAACTTCTTTCGTCATCCAGCATTCCCTATACCTACCAGACTTTCCTTTCACCCTGATAGGAATATACTTTCTCTGGATTCTCGTTATCTCATTTCTGAAGGCTTCCCATTTTCCAGCCATCCCTTTACCTGCGAACATTTGCCTCCAATCAGCTTTTGAAAGTTCTTGGAGAAAGTGAGGACTGCAGATGCTGGAGATCAGAGCTAAAAATGTGTTGCTGGAAAAGCGCAGCAGGTCAGGCAGCATCCAAGGAGCAGGAGAATCGACGTTTCGGTCATGAGCCCTTCTTCAGGAATGAGGGAAGTGTGCCAAGCAGGCTAAGATAAAAGGTAGGGAGGAGGGACTTGGGTGAGGGGCATTGGAAATGCGATAGGTGGAAGGGGGTTAAGGTGAGGGTGATAAGGTAAAGGTGATAGGCCGGAGTGGGGGTGGGGGCAGAGAGGTCAGGAAGAAGATTGCAGGTTAGGAAGGTGGTGCTGAGTTTGAGGGTTGGGACTGAGACAAGGTGGGAGGAGGGGAAATGAGGAAACTGGAGAAATCTGATACCGTCAAAATTAGCCTTTCTCCAATTTAGAACTTCAACTTTGAGATCAGGTCTACCCTTTACCATCACTAGTTTAAGCCTAATGGAATTATGGTCACTGGTCTCAAGATATTTTTATTAATGCAGTCTTTGCAATGATAATAATTGCGTGGCAGGGCAGCGGTTCAAGACATAGAATCATACACATATACAACACAGAAGCAGACACTTCGGTCCAATGTGACCATTCTGATCAGATATCCTGTATGTGGTAAAAACAATGACTGCAGATGCTGGAAACCAGATTCTGGATTAGTGGTGCTGGAAGAGCACAGCAGTTCAGGCAGCATCCGAGTAGATTCGAAATCAACGTTTTGGGCAAAAGCCCTTCATCAGGAATAAAGGCAGTGAGCCTGAAGCGTGGAGAGATAAGCTAGAGGAGGGTGGGGGTGGGGAGAAAGTAGCATAGAGTACAATGGGTGAGTGGGGGAGGGGATGAAGGTGATAGGTCAGGGAGGAGAGGGTGGAGTGGATAGGTGGAAAAGGAGATAGGCAGGTAGGACAAGTCTGGACAAGTCAAGGGGACAGTGCTGAGCTGGAAGTTTGGAACTAGGGTGAGGTGGGGGAAGGGGAAATGAGGAAACTGTTGAAGTCCACATTGATGCTCTGGGGTTGAAGTGTCCACATCATTTATTATATCCATTGCTCCCGATGCGGTCTCCTCTACACTGGGGAGACTGGGCGCCTCCTAGCAGAGCGCTTTAGGGAACATCTCCAGGACACCCGCACCAATCAACCACACTACCCTGTGGCCCAATATTTCAACTCCCCCTCCCACTCTGCCGAGGACACAGAGGTCCTGGGCCTCCTTCACCGCCGCTACCTCACCACCAGATGCCTGGAGGAAGAACGCCTCATCTTCCGCCTCGGAACACTTCAACCCCAGGGCATCAATGTGGACTTCAACAGTTTCCTCATTTCCCCTTCCCCCACCTCACCCTAGTTCCAAACTTCCAGCTCAGCACTGTCCCCATGACTTGTCTGGACTTGTCCTACCTGCCTATCTCCTTTTCCACCTATCCACTCCACCCTCTCCTCCCTGACCTATCACCTTCATCCCCTCTCCCACTCACCCATTGTACTCTATGCTACTTTCTCCCCACCCCCACCCTCCTCTAGCTTATCTCTCCACGCTTCAGGCTCACTGCCTTTATTCCTGATGAAGGGCTTTTGCCCGAAACGTCAATTTCGAAGCTCCTTGGATGCTGCCTGAACTGCTGTGCTCTTCCAGCACCACTAATCCAGATATCCTATATGTATCTAGCCCCATTGCCAACCCTGGCCATATCCCTCTGAACCCTTCCTATCCAGATGCCTTATAAATTTTGTAAATGTACCAACGTACACCACTTCCTTTAACTTCTCATTCCATGCATGTATACCACCCTCTGTACGAAAAAGTTGCCCCTTTGGTCCCTTTTAAATCTTTCCTCTCTCACCTTAAACTTGTGCCCTCTAATTTTGCACCCCTACTCTGGGGAAAAGACCTTGTCTATTTACCCTATCCATGCCTCTCATGATTTTATAAACCTCTATAAGGTCACCCCTCAACCTCTGACACTCCAGAGGAACTGCGCCAGCCTGTTCAGCCTCTCCCCACAGCTTAAACACTCAAACTCTGGAAACATCCTTGTAAATCTTTTCTGAATTCTTTCAGGTTTCACAACATATTTCCTGCAGGAGGGAGAGCAGAATTGCATGCAATGGTCTTGGCAACATATTATCAGAGTGGTCTACACTAGACACAATTAAGTGTTAATGGCAGAAGAGAAGTATGTAAAGATAATAACGTTTAGCAGGAAAACTGTAATTGAATTGTATCATCTTTTCAGGAAGATCATCACACAAGGTTTGATGTCTATATGGCAAAGACCGCGTAATGTTCAATTTTTATGTGTTGTTCTCCTTTCAGGCTAGCTTCAAGGTGGATGGTCTTCAGTGTTAATTAGTTTGCTTTCCCCAGATGTATGAAGGCACTCACAGCTCTTTCAGCAAGACCGACAACTTTGTAGATCTTGCTGTTGATTAACAGCTGAAAGTGAGAGGGTGATACATGTTTACCAGACTGTTCCTGATAAAATAAATTACACCTGGTGCCTCTTGGTCCTTGGAACAGGATGCTGTGCCCAGATAGAAAGATAGGAAAGAAGAGCAGACGTAGGCCACTCAGCCCATCACGTCTGCTCTGCTGTTCAGGAGGATCATGGCTGGCCATCTAACTTTGTACCTTGTTCTTGGCTTACCCCGTACAAAAGGTTCTGTTGTAATGCATGTTTTTTCAATGTGAATTAACTTTAACGCGATTGAAGAATTTAGACTGTTATTTGTAGGACACAAACTTTCCATATCTGTATGGGCTAAAATGTGATTCCAGCCCCATTAGTTTAAATGGTGCAATTATTATGTGATTTTCTTGCAACGCGAGATCGCACGAGAATGGAACTATCATGTTCTATCTGAACTGAGTGTACTCTTGGAACCCTTTTGCCCTAAGAACTATATCCAACATCTTCTTGAAAACGTTCAATGTTTTGGCTTCAATCACTTTGTGCAGCAGAGAGTTCCACGGGCTCCCATTGAGATCAGCAGAATCCGGGTGTGTTTGGAGGTGCACGCTCCCTAGGATGGGCTGTTTCAGGACAAGGGGCATATTTTTAAGGTGAAAGATTTTTAAAAGACATCAGGGGCAATACTGAATAAGAAGTGTTTGGAGGGATATGAGCAGGTGGGCTAGCTTAGTTTGGGCACATGGTCATTCCTGATGAAGGGCTTATGCCAGAAACCTGCTGTGCTTTTCCAGCACCACCCTTTTAGACTCTGGCTCTCCAGCATCTGTAATCCTCACTTTCTTGGAACATGGTCAGCGTGGACTGGTTGGGCCAAAGGGTCTGTTTCTGTGTTGTATGACTCCATGACTCCGAGTGGCCTATAGAATTCCTTCTGGCTGGTGGGGGTAGTTCACTGCCTGACAGACAGGGTCAGGTTTGTCAGCAGCTTACTGGCCTGGTCACGTTGGGGTCTGCCGTTGTGTATGGGAGTCCTGCAGGAGGTTTAACTTCATCTGCACCCCCTGCACCCCTCCTGACAGACTGGAGACTCCCTGCCAGTGGCCCAAACCCTGCTCAACTCTCCCTATGGATCCTTCAACGATCCTCAGCTGGCTCCTACTGCTGTACCGACAGTGGCCATTGTTCTGGGAGTCAGTAGCCACTCAGCCCCGGATCAGTCAGCTGCATTGAGAGGTTCAGTCGCCGTGGGATGTCAGACAATGCCTGGGTAAGTGTCTGGTTAGAATTAAATGGTGCCAGTTCTCCCAGAGAAAAGTGAACCGGAATTCTTACCAGTTCCTTAACTGGTGTCAAGACTCCTGACATCTCTCTGAAAACACAGCCCATCAAATTGTAATGCTGCTGAAAGGTTAACACGAAGCTGCTCACTGTTTTTGTATTTCGATTTTAGATCCATGACACTGACTATGATCTATGGTTGTTATGTCCTTACCTCTGGGTCAGAAGGTGTTGGCTGAGCCAATTACAAGATCTGTCCTTGTTATATCTACCGTTTATAGTTTAATTAATCGCTCATAATATACCAGAATCTGCCTGGTAATTCCTGTTTAATTTTCATTGATTCAGGGGTTTTTTTTGCAAACAGCTTGAGCTCATTTTGTATTTGGTGTTTATTTTGTTGGACTCTTGTATCATTTTGTTTAAACTTTGGAATCCTGTGGCTTCATTCTTCCAATAAGCAAGTGGGATTTCAGATTTCCACAATCTCTTCCAAGATTATAAAATAATTTGAACACGTTCGTTGCTGGCTTCCTACATTTCATTTCCTGTGAACTTGAGTTAGTTTGCTCCCCATGTCCTTATTTATACTATATTACCTGAGAACCTTACCTGTGTAACCACTGCCTGCTGCATTATGATCTATATTGCTTCTATGTCAAGTAACACACTGAATTTGAAATTCTCACATTTTTGTCTGGACTCTGGAAGCACACAGTAGACAGTACAGACCAATGCCACCAGCAACTGTTCCTAATAAAAGCACTGCAGCCTTCTTATGTCCTGTCATAAATGGAGATGGACAACTCTTGGGAAGCAGAGGATTCATTAATCTTCCTATCCCATCCAATGATAGTGGAGACCAACATGTGCCGACCAAGGACAAGGCTGAAGCGCTTGTTGCCCTCTTCGGCCAGAGGTGCTGAGTGGACAATCCACCTCAGCATCCTCTTGAGGTCCTCAGGGTCAGAATTGCCAGACTTCATTCAATTCGCTTCATGTAATTACAGGAAAAAGACTAAGGCACTGGATGCTGCAAAGCTAATGCACCCTAACAATATCCCAGCTTTAGTAAAGAAGACCAGCTGTCCCTTGCCAAGCTGTTCCAATATGCCCTGAACACTAAATATGAAGAATTATCCACATATGTCCTCCCTATAAAAAACATGACAATGTATTATGGCTAAAATATATTACCACTCCATCAATCCATTCTCAACAAACGGATAGGTGTTATGGTCAACTGACCTATTAAGTGTCCCTTGATCTCCAAGACCTGATCAATGATGGCAGCTTTGCTTCCATGAGGACCACTTGGTTGCAGAACCCTGAACAACCTTTTACCTCATGTGGATGCAAGGATTGAATTCCAGAGAACTGTTGAGTGTCTTTGACCTTGACATCAAAGCAGCATTGGACTGAATATGATATCAAGAGACCTCGGCAAAATTGAAGTCAACAAGAACCTCTCCATTGGTTGGAGTCATTCACAGCACAAAGACTCTCACTTGACTTTACCACAGGAATTCTTCAGGGTATTGTCTTCAGCCCAACAATCTTCCACTGCTTCATCAACGAACTTCTCTCCAAATCCTCAGATACTGAAATGGCCAGTGCCCAAGTGCAGCAAGACTTTTGGAGAATTTGGTCTTGAGCTACTCAGTGGCAACACACAAGTGCCAGTCAATACTGATACGCAACAAGAGAGAATCTTTTCATTGCTTCTTGACGTTCAACAGCGTTAGTGTTGCTGAAGCTCGAGACATCAACCAACCAGGGAATTATTATTGACCAGAAATACAAGGGGACTGTTTGAATAAATAATATGGCTACAAAACAGATGCAAGGCCTGAGTATCCTTTGGCAAGTAACTCAACTCCTGACTCACTAATGTTTACAACTCACAAGAGAAGAAGGCAAAGGAATATTATCCATTTACCTGGATGAGTGAAGCTTCAACAACACTCAACAAGGAGTTCTCCCACAGAATCTGTGGAATTCCCTCCGTCCACCACTGACACTCAGTAGCAGCAGTGTGTACCATTTACAAGATGCACTACAGAACTTTACCAAAGATCCTCAGACAGCACCTTCCAAACCCACAATCTCTTCCACCTGGAAGGACAAAAGCAACATGGGAACACCACCACCTGCAAGTTCCCCACCGAGCCATTCACCATTCTGACTTGGATGTGTAATGCCAGTTAGTGCCACTGTAGTTGGGTCAAAGTTCTGCAATTCCCTCCCTAAAGGCATGTGAGTCACCCACAGCAGGTGGTACGCTGTGGTTCATGAAGCAACTCGGCCCCACCCTTTCAAGGACAACCAGGGGCGGGCAATAGATGCTGACCCAGCCAGTGATGTCAGCGCCCCACAAATGAATAAAAAAATATTACTGCCTCAGAGTGTGGTGGATGCTGGGACGCTGATTAAATTTAAAGAAAGAGATAGACGTATTTTTAACTAGAAATGGAGTAGCGTGGCATTGAGACTGGGATGGGGACCAGCGATGATTGTATTAAACGACAGCCTGGGCTCGAGGAGCAGATCTGTGTACTCCTGCTCCTGGCTCTTATGTTTTAATGAGAAACTTGGCACCATCCACAGCATAGCAGCCCACATCTGTTGGATATTTAGCTCCATTGCCATTATCACACTTCGGCTGCAGTGTTTACAGTCTATGGAATACACTATAGCAAGGTGCAGCATGTTGGCTCAGTAGTTAGCATTGCTGCCTCACAGCGCCAGGGACCCTGGTTTAATTCTACCCTTGGTGACTGTCTGAGTGGTGTTTGCACATTCTCCCGGGTTTACTCCGGGTGCTCCGGGTTCCTCCTACAGTCCGAGGATGTGCAGGTTAGATGGATTGGCCATGTTAAATTGCCCATATTGTTCAGAGATGTGCAGGCTAGGGGGGTTAGTCGTGGGAAATGTAGGTTAAAGGAATGGGTCATGATAGATTGCTTTTGGGAGGGTTGTAGTAGATTTGATGGGCCAAATGGCTAGCTTCCGCATTGTAGGGATGCACCAATCAACCACACCGCCCCGTGGCCCAACATTTCAACTCCCCCTCCCACTCTGCCGAGGACATGGAGGACCTGGGCCTCCTTCACCGCCGCTCCCTCACCACCCGACGCCTGGAGGAAGAACGCCTCATCTTCCGCCTCGGAACACTTCAACCCCAGGGCATCAATGTGGACTTCAACAGCTTCCTCATTTCCCCTTCCCCCACCTCATCCTAGTTTCAAATTCCAGTTCAGTAACTGTCTCCTTGACTTGTCCGGACTTGTCCGACCTGCCTATCTTCTTTTCCACCTATCCACTCCACTCTCTCGTCCTTGACCTATCACCTTCATCTCCTCCCCCACTCACCCATTGTACTCTATGCTACTTTCTCCCCACCCCCACCCTCCTCTAGCTTATCTCTCCACGCTTCAGGCTCACTGCCTTTATTCCTGATGAAGGGCTTTTGCCCAAAACGTTGAATTCGCTGCTCGTTGGATGCTGCCTCAACTGCTGTGCTCTTCCAGCACCACTAATCCAGTATTCTATTCAACTATCCAAGACTCCTGCAACCTCTTTTTACGATCCAAGAACTCCCACTGCCTAGAAAATCAAGGGTAGCAGAACCCAGGAACACAGTGGACTATGAGTGTCCTTTCAAGTTATACATTGTGCTGATTTGGAGCTATATTGCCACCAATTCACTGCTGCTGGGTCTAACTTCTGGAAATTACTCCCTGATGGCAATGTGTGAGCCTACACCACTGCAATTATTCAAGGAAGCATCTCACCATCATTGTCTCAAGGGCAATTAAAGATGAACAATAACTTACTTTCCAAACAATAACTTTTCTTTAAAGCCAGCAGATAGTAACTTTAAAAAGTGTTTTTCTTCAACTTTAAGTGCAAAGCAGATTATAAGGTTTGGAACTGTCTTCCACAAATGGCAATGGATGCTGGATGAATTGTTAATTTTATATCTGAGAAAGATACTTTTCATTAAGCAAAGTTGTTAAGGGATATGGGTCAATGGTAGGTATATGGAGTTAGGCCACAGATCAGCAATGATCTCATTGAATGGCAGGACAGGCTCAAGGGGCTGAATGGCCTACTCCTGTACCTATCTTCCTATTATCACTTAGAGTCATAGAATCGTAGAGATGTACAGCATGGAAACAGACCCTTCGGTCCAACCCGTCCATACCGACCAGATATTCCAACCCAATCTAGTCCCATCTGCCAGCACTTGGCCCATATCCCTACAAACCCTTCCTATTGATATATCCATCCAAATGCCTCTTAAATGTTGCAATTGTACCAGCCTCCACCACTTTCTCTGGTAGCTCATTCCATACACGTATCACCCTCTGCATGAAAAAGTTGCCTCTTAGATCTTTTTTTTTCTTTCCCCCCTCACCCTAAACCTATACCTTCTAGTTCTGGACTCTCCCACCCCAGGGAAAAGACTTTGTCTATTTATCCTATCCACGGCCCTCATGATTTTAGGAAAATAGCCCCAGCCTGTTCAGCCTCCCCCTATAGCTCAAATCTTCCAACCCTAGCAACATCCTTGTAAATCTTTTCTGAACCCTTTCAAGTTTCACAACATCTTTCCAATAGGAAGGAAACCAGAATTGCATGCAATATTCCAACAGTGGCCTAACCAATGACTTCTCATTCTTTACATTGATTCAATCATTGGCTGGGAGACAAGATTCAACAGTGTACCAGACACTGAAAATGGCAGTACCAGAGTAAACCAGCTGGAGTCAATTTTTTCCAGAGGTTTTGACAAATTCACAGTTAACCCCTGAAGACAATTTTAGCCTCATTTTCCAACTAATTATTAAAGTTAATCTTACTAAGCATAACAGTGATCAACATGCAATATGATTTGCATAGCGACAGTTATAGCATTATGGCACATAATGCATTCTCTCAGCAAAGGAGGCCATTCCTCCCCTCAGGGAGAAAGTGAGGACTGCAGATGTTGGAGATCAGAGCTAAAAATGTGTTGCTGGAAAAGCACAGCAGGTCAGGCAGCATCCAAGGAGCAGGAGAATCAACGTTTCGGGCATGAGCCCTTCTTCAGGAATGAGGAAAGTATGTCCAGCAGGCTAAGATAAAAGGTAGGGAGGATGGACTTGGGGGAGGGGTGTTGGAAATGCGATAGGTGGAAGGAGGTCAAGGTGAGGGTGATAGGCCGGAGTGGGGTTGGGGACGGAGAGGTCAGGAAGAAGATTGCAGGTTAGGAAGGTGGTGCTGAGTTCGAAGGATTTGACTGAGACAAGGTGGGGGGAGGGGAAATGAGGAAACTGGAGAAATCTGAGTTCATCCCTTGTGGTTGGAGGGTTCCTAGGCGGAAGATGAGGTGCTCTTCCTCCAGCCGTCGTGTTGCTATGGCGATGGAGGAGTCCAAGGACCTGCATGTCCTCGATGGAGTGGGAGGGGGAGTTGAACTGTTGAGGGTGGTTGGGTTGGTTGGTGCGGGTGTCCCAGAGGTGTTCTCTGAAACGTTCTGCAAGTAGACGGCCTGTCTCCCCAATATAGAGGAGGCCACATCGGGCGCAATAAATGATGTATGTAGAGGTGCAGGTGAATTTGTGGCAGATATGGAAGGATCCCTTGGGGCCTTGGAGGAAAGTAAGGGGGGAGGTGTGGGCGCAAGTTTTGCATTTCTTGCGGTTTGCAGGGGAAGGTGTCGGGAGTGGAGGTTGGGTTGGTGGGGGGTGTGGACCTGACAAGGGAGAGGTCTTTTTGGAACGCTGATAGGGGAGGGGAGGGAAATATATCCATGGTCATGGGGTCATTGATGTAGCGGAGGAAAAGGTGGGGGGTGGTGCCAGTGTAGCTGCGGAAGATGGACTGTTCCACATATCCTACGAAGAGGCAGGCATAGCTGGGGCCCATGCGGGTGCCCATGGCTACCCCTTTGGTTTGGAGGAAGTGGGAGGATTGGAAAGAGAAGTTGTTCAGGGTGAGGACCAGTTCAGTCAGTCGAAGGAGGGTGTCAGTGGAAGGGTACTACGGCGGGAAAGGAAGAAGTGGAGGGCTTTGAGTCCTTCGTGATGGGGGATGGAAGTGTACAGGGACTGGATGTCTATGGTGAAGATAAGGTGTTGGGGACCGGGGAAGCGAAAATCATGGAGGAAGTGCAGGGTGTGGGTGGTGTCCCGAACGTAGGTGGGGAATTGCTCCCCTCATACTGGATTAAAGTCCTGGGACTCCCTTTCAGCAGCTTCCACCTCCTTTTAGAGACAAAATACCTGCAGATCCAAAATAGACAAACAGGAGGCTGGAAGAACACAGCAAGCCAGGCAGCAGCAGGAGGTGGAGAAATCAATGTTTCAGGTGTAATGCTTCTTCAGGACTCATTACACCCGAAATGTTGACATCTCCACCTCGTGATACTGCCTGGCTTGCTGCGTTGCTCCACCTTCCTGTTTGTCTACTTCACGTGCCTTTAAATCAGTGTTCCAAATCACAGTAACTCTCCAAAAGAGAGAAACTGTCATTCCCCATCTCGATCTTTCTCCCATGGTTTGAAATCCACGACCTCTAGCAATTGCCAGCTGGAATGGGGTTTCTCTTCATCTTCATCTTCTCCATCACTACCTCTCGTGTTGCAGTGATACATTGACATTACAGTGAAGCTGAGATAATACTGCTTTACCAGAAGTCCATCACCAAAGACAAGTGTGTGTGAAAGTGACACAGCTGATAGCAATAAGGAACTGAGCTCTAGACAGGGCTTTTCGCACCCCATTTGTAATTTGTTGACATGAATGTAGCACTACATCGAAGCACAGCAGAAGTGAGATTGTAAGAACCTCGCAAGAACTTTTTTTAGAAATTTAAATAAAGTCCTTTCGGTTTCCATGGTTTCTCCCTCCACCAAATCCCCTCAGTGTCTTTTGAATGCTGTCCTTAATGGTGAATAATGTTTTGGGATCATCGTCCTTTTGTGCTAAATGGTGCAGCTGAATTAAGTTCCCAATGAGTGAGTTATCCTTTGACTCACTCTTTACAGCTATGTACAACCATGACCAAGATTAGTCATTGCAATCAGGTTTTCTGGAAACTTTTAATAACTCACAGTTAATTCCTGAGTACTGGTCATGATAAACAGCATGTCTTCTCCATTCTATCTGACTGTGCTGCTGCCCAGCTCCTGTGCTAATGTCACTATTTACTTCATGAGGTGAAACATTAACTCATAACACTACACTGCCTCCCCTCCCACACACACAAATGTCATCACTAAACCACCAACTACTGCTTGATGGAATCACTACAGTGTGGAAGCAGGCCATTCGGCCCATTGAGTCCACACTGACCCTCCGAAGAGCATTCCACCCAGACCCAGCCCCCGATCCTATAACCCTGCACCTACCACAGTGAATCCACCTAACCTACACATCCCTAAACACTATGGGGCAATTTAGCCTGGCCAATCGCCTAACCTGCACATCTTTGGACTGTGGGAGGAAACCAAGGCACCCAGAAGAAGTCCACACAGACACAGGGAGAATGTACAAACTCCACATAGACAGTCACCCGAAGTTGGAATTGAACCCAGGTCCCTGACACTGGGAGGCAGCAGTGCTAACCACTGAGTCACTGTGCCACCATTCACATTTCCACCAACATGTTAATAACAAAGGTTGACCCTGTCTGATGCCTTTATAACTCTTCCTAATCTAGTTGTCGGTATTTCTGCTCAGCACTTAGTCCCAAGTGCCAGTCCTTGAGGTCGTTCATGAAGAATGAGTCTTATTATCTTACTCTGGATCTTTCCCGGTAGCATTTAACAGTATCAGAACCTTTCTATTTCCCAGGGCCTCTGTGGAGAATCATAAAATCCTTACATTGTGGAAGCGGGCTATTTAGCCCATCAAGTACACACTGACCCTCCACAAAGTGTACCCTATCCCTGTAACCCTGCATTCCCATGGCTATTCCACCTTGCCGACATCTCTGAACACAATGGGCAATTTTAGCACGGCCAATCCACCTGACCTGCACATCTTTGGACAGTGGGAAGAAACCAGAGCACCCAGAGGCAACCCATGCAGACATGAGGAGAATGTGCAAACTCCACATAATTCACCAAAGGTTGGAATTGAACCCGGGTCACTGGCACTGTGAGGCAGCAGAGCTAACCCCACCGTGATGCTTTGGAGTCTGCAGGAAATATGGCTGCTCAATGACTTGTACCTGGCAGGTTCTTACGTCCACCTTTAGTCCAAGTCAGAATCTTTGCTCAGTGGTAGCAATTATACCACATGGGCTGTTGGTCTCTTTGAGTTTCCTTCTTTCATCTTATTCAGTCATGACCGTCTGAGATAATGGAATGTCTGAGCAAGACAACAAAAGAAGTCGAACCTTTCGCCTTCTACTCATTCACAATTTTGCTGATGAAAGTCCATTGCTTAATGGTGCAACCCTGAAAATTTGGAAGGTCAAATATACACTGTTACTGGTCTATTCTTTAAGATTAGCACTTTGAGAGTTTTGACACCTCTGTCTATTTCTTCATAAACATGTGGGTCGAGTGGCAAACTGGTCACATAGTGAAATCCAAATTATTTAATGCATTAACCCTAACATTCACTTATGAACCGTGGTTCACTATTAATTCAATATTATTGAATCTAATAGTTATTCATCCAGATTACCATATATGGATACAGTGCGTTTTTGGGTCTTCAATGTACTCTGGGCTGTGGTGGTGTGGAATCTCCTGATCTCAGTGGTGAGCCTCTGGATTTCTCTGTCACAGAAAGTGGTTGAGGGCAAAAGCAAACGCACAGAGACAGATACCCCATCACCAAATCGCCCTTTAATCTACACATGGAGAGTTCTTACTCTGGCACAACCTCAACAGAGTCAACAGCTAGATCCTCTGACACTCCTGTTTTTTTTTACTTTATTAAACAGTGCAAAATGCAGTTAACAATAAACAAAGCAGCAGTTCACAAAAAAAAACACTATATACAGGGGAGGGACAGCAAAGCCAAACCTCAAACTCCACCGTTCAGCCAGTTTTCAGGGAGTTGAGGACAAACCTCATGTCTCACTTCCATTTATTACAAAGTTAACAGTAACAAACACAGACAAGACAATGCAGTCAAATCAGAAACAGTGCATAGAGCACAGATCCAATAGAGCTATAAAAGACACCTGACAACACCACATACTTATCAGACCGTCCTTGGCTAGCCTTCCTGCAGGACAGTTGGCCTTCCAGTCTCTGGCCATCCTGTGTACTGACCGACCCTCCCCAGGCCCGCTTTCCTCCAGGCTGGTCATCAGCCACTCAGCTCCCAGTCACCCTGCGTACTGACCGGACTACCCTGGGCAGCCTTTCTACCGGCTGGTTGTTGGCCTTTCAGTCTCTGGCCACCCTGCATACTGACTGACCCTCCCCAGCAAGCACTCCCCCAGGACGGACTTCAGCCAACTGGTCACCCCACGTACTGACCAAAACACCCCCGGGCTGCTTTCCTATAGTCCGGCTGTCAGCCTTCCAGCACCCGGCCTCCCCATGTACTGACTGACCCTTTCCCCTGGCCAGTATTCCTATGGACCAGCCATCAGCTGTCCAGCTCCCAGCCTGCCACCGTACTGACCAGCCCTCCTCCAGTTGGCCTTCCTACAGGCTGCCGTCAGCCAACCGGCTCAGCCTCCCCACATACAGACCAACCTGGCCTATACTGGCATTCCTGTGAGGACACTATGAGTTGCCAGGCCCCGCCTGGCATATATACTCTCAGGCTCCTCCCGGCCCACATTCTTCCAGGCTGGTCATCGACCCTCGGGCCCCTAGCCAACCCACATATTGACAGGCCCCTCCTACCCACTTTCCTCCAGGATGGTCATCGCTCCTCCAGGCCCCAGCCAGCCCACATATAGGCTGCCCCTCCCTTGACCAGCTTTCCTACAAGTACATTGTCGGCTGTCTAGCTCCCAGCCACCTTGCAAATGAATAGACCCACCCCCAGCCTAATTTCCCTCAGGTCGTTCATTGACCCTCCAGCTCCCAGCCACCCCATGTACTGACTAGCCCACTCTGGCCCACACAAATACAATTAATTACAAACCCCACCTACATTAACAAAATTCACAAAACCTTCACAATATAGATTTCCAGTACAAAGGCAGATTCCACACTTGAAGACAGAGTCCACACCAACAGGCAGCAAATGCACACCCCGCAGCACACACAGGTGTTCAGTCTCCACATAAAGAACCAGGCCCACTCACAGGAAAACAGTACATTGTGAAAGTGCAGTTAACTCACAGGGGCAGAGTCCATTCCCAAAGGCAGAGTCCACTCCTGAAGGCAGAGTCCACTCCCTGATGCAGTAAATGCTCAACTCCCAGCACACATACAGGTGTTCAGTCTTTACAGTGGCCTAGTTCCCCATAAAGGGCCAGGCCTACCCACAAATACAGCTCATCTGGAAAGATGTATTTTCTCGCAGGGACTCATTCCAAACACCAAAGAAGTGAAAACACATTCAAAAAAAAAGAAGTGAAAACACAAAATCAACATTGTTTTCTTCTCAAAGTAACAGAAAAAAAGAGTAACATACAGGCTATACCCAGCCAGAGACACAACAGTTCCAGAATGAGAACTGAGTTACACCTGAAACACATTGACTTTGTGGATCAGGCAGTTTAAAAATCAGTCCTCAATTTAAAAAAAAATACAAGTTAACAAACCGGCTGTATAATTCAGTCAGTTCAGGAATCAGCTTTCCTCCGAAAACAAACAGAAACCACCAGCAGCAGTAACACACTGGATGAGGGCAGCCAGCTCACAGTCAGACCCCTCCCTGACACAGAGAGTCCTTGACACTGATCCCGCTCCCTCAGAGCCAGCTCTCAGATTGAACAGAACCTCTGGCTCCCCTGTTTATGTCTGTCAGCCAGGGCTCCCTGATTGTACCAGGTTCACAATCCCAGTCAGGGAATTCATATTCTGTGAGTTGGCTGACCTCACGACAAGTCCAAAACATTCAAAGTTTTCAATAAGGGGTTTGATATAGTTAGAACAAAAAACAAAGAACAACGAAAATTACACAACAGGAACAGGCCCTCCGTCCCTCCAAGCTTGCACCAATCCAGATCCTCTATCTAAACCTGTCAGCTATTTTCCAAGGATCTGTATCCCCCTACTCCCTGCCTATTCATGTACCTGCCTATATACATCTTAAATGACACCATCGTGCCTGCCTATACCACCTCTGCTGACACACATTCCAGGCAACCACCATCCTCTGCATAAAGAACTTTTCACGCGTATCTCCCTTACACTTTTCCCTTCTCAGCTTGAACTCATGACCCCGAGTAATTGCGTCCCCCTGGAAAAAGCTTCTTGCGATCCACCCTGTCTATGCCACTCATGATTTTGTAGACCTCAATCAGGTCCCACCTCAACCTTCGTCTTTCTAATGAAAATATTCGTAATCTACTCAACTCAGTTCTTAGAACTGAAGCTTTCAAAGGGGTTGGGAAGGATCCAGGAACAGAAAACTGCATTGGATAATCAGTTATGATCATGTAGAATATCACAGCAGCCTCAAAGGGCTGAATGGCCTGCTTGTGCTACTATTTTCTGTGTTTCTTTGTTTCTCTAACCAACATGATCAATAATCTAGGACTATTAGGTAAATCTTCCCTCTGAAATCAAACCAATCTAAACCTAGACTTTGCTGAAGTCCATACAGAAAAGCTAATGATAACATTGAACATAGAACATAGAAAAGTACAGCACAGAACAGGCCCTTTGGCCCACGATGTTGTGCTGAGGTTTAATCCGAATGTAAAATATAATAACTTAACCTACACACCCCTCAACTCACTGCTCTCCATGTGTCTGTCCAGCAGTCGCTTAAATGTCCCCAATGACTCTGCTTCCACCATCACCGCTGACAACACATTCCATGCATTCACAAGTCTCTGCATAAAGAAGCTACCTCTGACGTCTCCTCTCTACCTTCCTCCTAATATCGTAAAACTATGACCCCTCATGCCAGCCAATCCTGCCCTGGGGAAAAGTCTCTAGCTATTGACTCTATCCATTCCTCTCATTATTTTGTACACCTTGATCAGGTCACCTCTCTTCCTCCTTCTCTCCAGAGAGGAAAGTCTGAACTTAGTCAACCTCTCTTCATAAGGCAAGCCCTCCAGTCCAGGCAGCATCCTGGTAAAATAACAAATCCGCATTGATCCGTAATAATGGACCAGTGTGGGTTTGGTAGCTGATGGTACAAGTATGACACATTGAAATACAATCTTCCATAGCTTTTGAAATTACCAGTCACCATTTGAACTGATGTGTCCTTGCTCTTCATTCCTTTGATGACTGCCATGTAGCTTTTAGGAACCATCACCCTATGGCCTGGAGATGACTTGTCTTACATTGAAGATCAGAAAGTCATCAATTATTGTCCTGCTCATATTCCGGAACTAGGGAGACCATAGTCTAAAGATTAGGGCCAGACCATTCAGGAGAGATGTTAGGAAGCACTTGTACACACAAAGGGTGGGAGAAGTTTGGAACTCTCTTCCACAAATGAATCTGGATTGGTTTAAAATCTGAGATAAATAATTTGTTGCTAAGCCAGGTTTATTGAAAGATATGGTCCAAAGTCATGTACATGACTTGGGGACAGTGATCATAGAATCCCTACAGTACAGAAACAGGCCATTCAGCCCATGAAGTCTGCACTGACACTCCAAAAAGCACCCCACCCCGATAACTCACGTGGCCAATCCACCTAACCTGCATGTCATTGGACTGTGGGAGCAAACTCATGCAGATGTGAGGAAAATGTGCAAACTCTATAAGGACAGTCACGCAAGGCTGGCATCACACCGGGGTCCATGGTGCTATGAGGCAGCTGTGCCAAATACTGAGCCACTTTGCTGCCTGTTGACTCAGCCATGGGCTCATTGAATGGTGGAACAGGCTCAAGGGGTTGAATGGCCTTCCCTTGTTCCTATTTTTATATTGTTTTAGTGACAGAATCGTTGGATGATAGGCTGATCAGTCAGCCTGGGCAATGTGCCCTGACCTGAATACAGGGCGTGTTTTCCAAATGTGCTGCTAAACTCTCTGAGGTTGTTCCTTGACACCGAAGTTTGTGGTAATATTGCTTCAGAATTGGACAAAACCATGAATATTTGTTTTTGGTCATTTTTGGAAACTATTGGATTAATACACATGTTTTTAATCCAGCTTTGATTCAGATATTTTGACAAGTTCATTTCAGTGTTAAATCATCTGACCCTTCCCCTTCCCCTCTCCCATACATGCTCCTCCATTGATTTATTTCTGCTGAATCAGCCAGAGAGTGCTCTCAATAAAATAAATTCACAACCTTGTGTTTTCGGAACGATAACCTGGCCTTGATGGAATTCCAGCATTGCTTCATCTGATGAAGCATTAATACCCAAGATGACTGAGATAACTATTGGGGTTATTAGTGGTAGATTTGTGAAAACTGAGCTCTTAATAAGGTGAGCTAATTATCACAGGATTGCACAAATGTTTTTGCAGTACATAGGTGTACAAAGCTGTAAGCTGTAAGTGCTGGAAAGTGGGATGAGTACAGTTTGGTAGTTGTTTTTGACTGGCATAGACATGATGGGCTGAAGAGCCTTATTTTCTGTGCTGCAGGCCTCTGTGAGTCTATGAGAAGGAAGCCATTTGGCCCAAGATGCTTGCACCAGCTCATCATTACCTCATGCCTAAATTGATGAAGCAATGTGTTTGAGGTGGTCAGGTGGCTCAGAGGTTAGCACTGCTGCCTCACAGTGCCAGAGACCTGGATTCCCTCGGGTGACTGTCTGTGTGGGTTTCCTCCCATAGTCTAAAGGTGTGCAAGCCAGGTGGATTGGTCCTGGGAAATGTAGGGTTACAGGATGGGGTGAGATGCTTTTCAGAGGGTCAGTGTGAACTCAATGGCCTGTTCCTCACTGTAGGAATTCTACGATTCCAGTGCCATACTTCAGCTTTTCCACACTCACACATTATTTCTGTCCAATACTCATCTGAAACCCTCTTGAATATCTCAATTGAACTTACCTCACTACATTTCCAGGCAGAACATTCCAGACCCTAATTCCTCACTGAGTGAGTGATAGTTTTCCCTCACTTCATAATCATAGAATCCACACAGAGCAAAAAGAGACCATTCAAGTCTGCACTGACCCGCTGAAGGGCACCTCACACTATCCCCAGAATCCTATATTTAGCATGGCTAATCCACCTGGACTGAACGTCTTTGGGCTTTGGGAGGAAACTGGAACACCCAGAGGAAACCCACGTAGACACGGGGAGAATGTGCAAACTCCATAAAGGCAGTCACCTGAGGGTGGAACCAAACCCAGATCCCATGAGGCAACTGCACTAACCACTGAGTCACCATGCCACACCTAAATCACTGTGTTGCCTCTTGCTTCTTTGCCTACTTGTGCAACGTTTCAGAGAACACCTCTGGGACACCCGGACCAACCAACCCAACCACCCCGTGGCTCAACAGTTCAACTCCCCCTCCCACTCCACCAAGGACATGCAGGTCCTTGGACTCCTCCATCGCCAGACCATAGCAACACGACGGCTGGAGGAAGAGCGCCTCATCTTACGCCTAGGAACCCTCCAACCACAAGGGATGAACTCAGATCTCTCCAGTTTCCTCATTTCCCCGCCCCCCCCACCTTGTCTCAGTCCAATCCCTCGAACTCAGCACCGCCTTCCTAACCAGCAATCTTCTTCCTGACCTCTCCGCCCCCACCCCCACTCTGGCCTATCACCCTCACCTTGACCTCCTTCCACCTATCGCATTTCCAACACCCCTCCCCCAAGTCCCTCCTCCCTACCTTTTATCTTAGCCTGCTGGACACACTTTCCTCATTCCTGAAGAAGGGCTCATGCCCGAAACATCGATTCTCCTGCTCCTTGGATGCTGCCTGACCTGCTGCGCTTTTCCAGCAACACATTTTTAGCTCTGACCTCCAGCATCTGCAGTCCTCACTTTCTCCTCTTGCTTCTTTTACAATCACTTTTAAATCTATGTTTTCTTGTTCCTGTTCCTTTTATGCACTGGAACAATTTTTCCTTATCAACGCTATCGAGATTTTTGAAAACCCCGATCAGATCTCAGAGACAAGTGTCAACAGGCAGCGGCAGTGGTGGTGATGTGTGTGTGTGTATATGTGTGTGTGTACATGTGTGTGTATATGTGCATGTGTGTGTGCAAACGTGTGTGTATGTGCGTGTCTGCATGCATGTGTGTGTGTGCGCGCGTGCGAATGTGTGTGCACATGTGTGTGATAGGGGGATATAGAGGGGACACATTCAGAGGTATGGGTGGTACAGCCAGCACTGAGTCCCTGCCATCCTTCCTCCAGCCTGAGGGGTATGTAGTTGAGAAAAGTTTTTTTAAACCACTGGTATAATTAGAAAACTTCTGCAATCAGCGCTTCATTTGAATCTCGCAAGTTGCTTCAGTTCTCAGCAATGTTTAGGTTTATGGGAAAAAATGTAAAACAAAAACACAGAGAAATGTGGTGATACAGCAGCTGTTACAACAAGAACTTCTCACAGGGCTAACGTGGCATAGCTCTCACTGCAGTGTATTTCAGAATACTTGATCTGAGCTGGCAAGATCTGAACAGGGAAATGTATGCTGTGGAGTCTCATAGGAGAATAAGACTACGGCCAGATTGTGGGAGAATCCAACAGGTAACCCAACATGGCTGGCACAGTGGCTCAGTGGCTAGCAATGCTACCTCCTCACGCCAGGGACCTGGGTTCGATTCCATTCTTGGGTGACTGTCTGTGTGGAGTTTGCACATTTTCCCCGCGTTTGTGCGGGTTTCCTCCCGGGAGCTCTGGTTTCCTCCCACCATGTGCAGGCTGGATGGATTGGCCATGCTAAAGTGCTCAGAGATGTTCAGGCTAGGTAGGTTAGCCAAGGTAAGTGTAGGGGAGTGGGATTGAGGTGCAGACTTGATGGGCCAAATGGCCTTTTTCTGCACTGCAGGAATTTTAAGTTACATTGGGAGCACGTTGTTCCTTTCTTTATGCTTTTGCCAAACTGTGAGTCAAGTTTCTCACTAAACAGTGTCAAGTTCAAATTGAGGGGATTCTAGCTTGATAAGAGCCTTGTTATTGGGCCAAACTAATTCCATTAATATTCAGCTACCCATCTCACTAAACAGGTTAGATCTTGAAATTTCTCTGATGTGGAGGTGCCGATGCTGGACTGGGGTGGACAAAGTCAAAAGTCCCATTATACCAAGTTATAACCCAACAGGTTTATTTAAAATCACAAGCTTTTGGAGCTCTGCCCTTTCATCAGGTGAAGTATCTGGCAAAGGAGCAGTGCTCCAAAAGCTTGTGATTTCAAATAAACCTGTTGGACTATAACCTGGTGTCATGGGACTTCTGACTTGGAGATTTCTCAGCTTGGAAGTCTGAGTGTGTACCTGGCAACATTAGCTCAGTGCTGGCCGCAAGAAGTCTCAACAACTCAGGGCATGACCCACAGCCACCAACCGCCCCCAGCCCACGTCCACCAGATATTGGCAAACAACACTTGCCAAGCCTTCTTTTGGGCCGACGGAGATTAAACAGTTTGCCAAAGCTCATGCCATGTTTCTCAAGTAGGTTTATCACTCAAATAGCCACCTTCAATGCCACCTTCTTGATTGAAGGGGAGAACATTTGGACATGGAAGAGTAGAAACTAATGGGAAGTATTTTCACAGAAGCAAAGAATTGTATTTATATAACAGCCTCACACATCAGGAAGTATTGGTGCTCTCCACCATTCACCAGTAAATGTCTGAATTGCTGTCACTATTTCCATGCAAACAGTTACATTAACCAACTTGCAGCCATCTTGGGACTCTTAATTATGGAGGACCAACTTTGGCCATGTTACTTGAGGAGAAATGTTGGGCAGGACTTTCCGGCTCTTCCTCAACTAATGCCATGGGATAAAACCATGAGACCATAAGATGGAAGAACAGCCTTAGGCCATTCAGCCCATCATGTCTGCTGCACCATTCAATGATCGAGTGTTGCTCAACACTCCACTTTCCTGCCTTTTCCCTTTAACCCTTGATTCCCTTACTGATTAAAAATCTGTCTATTCCAGTCTGGAATATAATCAATGACCCAGCTCCAGTGGCCCTCTGTAGTAGAGAATTCCACACACTCACAAAGATCTGAGAGAAGAGATTCCTTCTCATCTCTGCCTTAAATGTGTGACCCCTTATTCTGAGATATGCCCTCTGGTCCTAGACTCTCCCAGAAGAAGAAACAACCTTGTATCTTTTTTATCTGCATGTGATTAATTTACAGCTGCAAACCTTCTCTTGATTTCAAAGGAACCTTTTCATGTTTGTGTTGCAACACCAACTCTGAAAACTTCAAATGCTGTTCAGTTCCAGGGGTTGCGCTTTCCATCATTGTGTTGACGGTCTACGGGCTGTGGTATTTTTAAATTGAATGCTATGTTTCTCTTACAGTGACTATGTGAGGACACGGATAAAAGAAACCGATCGCTCAACATTTTGCATAAACTGGAAGCTTGCCATAATACCAGAGGAAAGGAAATGGTCTGTTTGAAACAGTGGGCTGGAGAGGCACATGGACACATCTGTCAGGTCATTGTTTTCCAATGCTTTACAGTCGAACACTGATGTGTGTGAGATTGAAGAAACCCACCCCCCCCCAACCTGTTCCTCCGTGACATCAATAACTGTATCGGCGCCGCCTCATGGTCCCATGAGGAGCTTGAACAGTTCATCAACTTTACCAAAACCTTCCACCCCGACCTCAATTTCACCTGGACCATCTCGGCAAACTCCCTCCCCTTCCTGGACCTCTCCATCACTGTCTCTGATGACCGACTTCAAGCCCACCGACTCCCACAGCTACCTGGACTACACCTCGTCCCACTCTACATCCTCTAAAAATGCCATCCCTTATCCCCAATTCCTCTGCTTCTACTGCATCTCTTCCCAGGATGACTAATTCCACCTCAGAAAGTCCCAGATGGCCTCCTTCTTCCACGATCGCAACTTCCCTTCCCACATGGTTGACAATGCCCTCTAGCGTATCTCCTCCATTTCACGCACCACTGCCCTTGAACCCCACCCCTCCCAACGTGACAAGGACAGAAACCCCTGATCCTCACCTTCCACCCCACCAACCTCTGCATATAATGCATCATTCGCTGCCACTTCTGCCAACTCCAAATGGACTCCACCACCAGAGAAATATTCCCTCTCCACCCCTATCAGCATTCCGAAAAAACCATTCCCTCCGTGACCCCCTCGTCAGATTCATATCCCTCATCAGCCCAGACCCCACTCTTGGCACCTTCTCCTGTCACCACAGGAAGTGCAAAACCTGTGCCCACACCACTCACCTCTCTTCTGTCCAAGGCCCCAAGCGATCCTTCCACATTCGACAGAACTTTACCTATTCCTCTACCAATGTCATCTACTGCATCCGTTGTACCCAGTGTGGTCTCCTTTATATCGGGAAGACAGGATGCCTTGTTGTGGATCGTTTCAGAGACCATCTCTGGGACACCCACACCCACCAACCCCACCACCCTGTGGCTGAACACTTCAACTTCCCCTCCCACTCCGCCATGACATGCAGGTCCTGGGCCTCCTCCACCACCAAACCGTTACCACCTGACGCCTGGAGGAGAAACGCCTCATATTCTGCCTTGGAACCCTGCAATCACATGGGATAAATGTGAATTTCAACAACTTCCTCATTTCCCCTCCCCCCACATTATCCTAATCCCAAGCCTCCAACTTGGCACCGCCCTCCGGACCCATCCATCACTGCCCCCTCTGACCTATAACCTTCTCCCTCACCTTCATCCACCTAGCTTTCCCAGCTACCTCCCACCAACACCACCCCCCTCCCAGTTATCTCTCAGTCCCAACCCACAAAAAAATAAAATTCCTGCTGAAGGGCTTTTGCCCGAAATGTCGATTCTTTCACTCCTCAGGTGCTGCCTAACCTGCTGAGCTTTTCCAGCACCACACTCTCAACATTGTACATTGAAGAAACATTGTTGAACATCATCATCAACTTATGGCATTTATGTGGTTAATCTGCTGCTTGACCCCCGACTGGTTTGCAGCTGAAAGTAGTTTGATTCTTGCTTTTAAATCTATTAAACATCTGTCAGGAATAAGTAATATTTTGGACCTTAGAACCCAGGAAATCTGAACTGAGGCTCACAGCTAGCAAGGCAGTTGGTGGGTATCAGATGAGCTTTGCTGTGCTCAGTAGAGGAAAATTTTAACACTGAAGTACTCCAAACATACATTGTACATTGAGGAGCAGACACGCACATCTCAATGATGTCTGTGTGGAAGCGTTTATTTTAGTCACTTGTCATACAGAGCATTAGCATTAGCAAGCCAGTTCTGTCTGACCAAGGTTACGTAGGAACCAATCAGCAGCCTTTCCTTATGCAGTATAAATTGTTGTTCCCTTTGACTTTTGGCATTCTTACATCTGTCTTGATGAGCAGAGGCTTCAACAATATTTGTAAGCCTCAAGGACTTGCTGTTTTACAAGCATTATTAAATCAATCTTTACAAATTCCAGTCCATTTCCAAATAGTGCAAGATCTGGACAATATCCAGGCTTGGGCTGACATGGAAAGTATGATTCATGCTATACAAGGCATAGGCAATGACCATCTCCAACAAGAGATAATCTAACCACCACCCCTTGACGTTCAATGGCATTAGCATCATTGAATTACCCTACTTTTAACATTCTGGGGCCTACTGAATGGGAATGGCAATATCAATACAATACAATATCAATACAAGAGCACGTTAGGGGCTAGGAATACTGCCCAAAGCCTGTCCAATGAGTCACAGCCTCAGAGCGAAGGAACTGAGATGGGGAGAAATTTCTTTTCAGTGAGTGTATGAAACCCATTGCAACAGAGGGCTGTGGAGGCCAAGTCATTAAGACTGAGAGAGATAAGTTCTTGATGAGTAAGGGGATCAAAGCTATGGTGAGAAAGCAGTAGAATGGTGTTGAGAAACATATCGGCCATGACTGAAGGGTGGAACTTATTTGAAGAAGCGAAAGGCCTAATTCTGCTCCTTATCTGTTTCTCAATCCCATACTCCACCTTCTCCCTGTAATGTTTGAGCATCTTACTAATCAAGAAGCTATCTCTGTCTTAAAGACACTCAATGTCTTAGCCTCTGCAGCCTTCAGCAACAATGAATTCCATAGATTGACCACCCTCTGGCCAAAGAAATTTCTCCTTATCTCTGTTCTAAAGGTCATTCATTCAGTCTGAATTTGAAGACTCAATAACAAGGGGATATAACTTTAATGTGAAAAGCAGGAGCGTTAGTGGGGATTTAAGGAACAGCTTTTCAGTGAGAGGGTGTGAGTTTCTGGAACGCATTGCCTGGGAGAGTGGTTGAACCAAGAAACCTCACAACCTTTAACAAGTTCTTAGATCAACACTTGAAGTCATAACAATCATGGTGGCTCAGTGGTTAGCACTGCTACCTCAGGATGCCAGGGACCCAGGTTTGATTCCAGCCTCGAACGACTGTCTGTATGGAGTTTGCATGTTTTCCCTGTGTCTGCATGGTTTCCTCCCACAGTCACAAAGATGTGCAGGTTCAGTGAATAGGCTATGCTGAATTGCCCATAGTGTTCAGTGTACGCTAGGGGTATTAGTCAGGGGAAATGTAGAGGAATATGTGGGATACTCTTTGGAGGGTTGGTATGGACTTGTTTAGCCAAATGTCCTGTTCCCACACTGTAAGGATTTAAGGGCCGAGAGAATGTGGTGATTAGGTTCAAAGGGCCTAATCGGTTTTGTAAGACTCTATGGACTCTCCCAAACAAGAGTACAACCCTTACCTCTACGCTTTTGTTCTTCATGAATGATTAATTAATAGAAATAAAAATTGTGAAAGATGTAAAAGGGACTTCCAAGGCAGTCAGTTGTTTTGCGGTCACCATTGAAACAACTTTGAGGGAAAACCATTTTCCATTTGCAGCCAAATGGCAAACACATTCTGCAAACATGGTGCCTACAATCTTTCTCTTCTGTCAATGGATGAAAAAGAACTTAGTTCTTTGGATTTAGAGCAGCTTCCTAAGTAATTGACAGGCCAGTGCATTGAAGTGCAACCTTTTCAGTCACTTGCAAAATGCACCCCATAAACTATTTGTCTAGGACACAATGTTGTGGTGTACCCACTATGTGGTGATACCCATCTGTGAAGCCATTTGACAGCGTTCTGTGTTGAAATCAACTCAATATGTTTTTCTTGTAAATTATTCATCAAATGAAAAATAACCTGGAGGGAGCCACTGCTAATATGTACAGCTGACACTACTCCAGCAGAGAATTGAGGAGAGACATGCTAAATGTAGATGATCACCAGTCTGAAGGGAAACAAGTATCAGGAGTCAAATCGACAGCCAATTATGCAATAGCAGGTAATAGAAATAAATGGGTGCGTTGAGAGTTGGAATAAGTTGCAAAGGATCTCTTTTCTTCCCATGTATGACTTTTAATAGGCAAATTACTGCACCCATGAGTTTTCCTGAGATGGAAGAAACTTGGTTCCCTACATGGATTTTTCTGAAGATCAGAAACGAACTACTCATAGAATTATATAGCACGGAAACAAACTCTTTAGTCCATGCTGACCATGTTCCCAAATTAAACTAGTCCCACCTGCCTGCGCTTGGCCCATATCCCTCCAAATATTTCTTATTCATGAACCCTTCCAAATGTCTTTGATAGGTTGTAACTGTACACACATCCTTCACTTCCTCTGAAAGTTCTCTCAACAGATGAACCATTCTCTATGTTAAAAAAAAGCCTCTCAAGTCTTTTTAAAATCTTTCTCCTCTCACCTTCAAAATATGCCCCGGTCTTGAAATTCCCCACCCAAAGGAAAAAAACGCCAGCCACTCACCCTATCTATACCCTTCATGATTTTATAAACCTCTATCAGGTCACCTCTCAGCCTCCTCGGCTCCAGTGAAAACAGTCCCACCCTCTCCAGCCTCTCCTTATAACTCAAACCCTCCATTCCCAGCAACATCCTGGTAAATCTCATCTGTTAAAATAGACAGCAGGTACAAATCTTTATTACTCTCATAAAAAAAGAGGCAAAAGTTACCCTTCAGTGCTTACTGAAAACTCAATGGATCAAAGAGATGTTGGAATATAGAAAGGGCATATTGTACATAGAGAAGGCAAGTACAAACAGAAAAATAGTGAAGGATTCATTAATAAATGCAACGATCCAATGCCCAGGGTTGATTATTTCACTAAATGGTGAAAACATTCAAAGCACTTTGTGACCCTATTTCATATTGAGATATTTTCCTTTACTATCATACCAGTTAATTCACCACTTGACCCAAAAGGGATACCCAAAACACAATTAATGTCATGGTCGAGAATGCATAGAGCCAAACAATTTGAATTAGCCACAAAAACAGCCAAAAAATCCACAGTGACTTTGTATCCTATTTTGTTTTATAGTAAAATAAGTTGCAAATTATACAGTGCCACGATAAAAGTGCACATATTTGTAGGGTCATAGAATCATAGAGATGCACAGCACAGGAACAGACACTTCGGTGAAACTTGTCCATGCCGACCAGATATCCTAAATCCATGTACTCCCATTTGCCAGCACTTGGCCCATATCCCTCCAAACCCTTCCTCTTCATATCCCCATCCACATGCCTTTTAAATGTGGTAATTGTACCAGCCTCCACCACATCCTCTGGAAGCTCATTCCATACACGCATCACCTTCTACATGAAAATGTTGCCCCTTAGGTCTCTTTTAAATTCTTCCCCTCTCACCCTAAACCTATACCCTCTAGTTTTGGACTCCCCCTACCCGGGGAAAAGACCTTGCCTATTCATCCAATCTATGCCTCTCATGATTTTATAAACCTCTATAAGGTCACCCCTCAGCCTCTGTCACTCCAGAGAAAACAACTTCAGCCTATTCAGCCTCTCTCTATAGCTCAAACCCTCCAACGCTGGCAGCGTCCTTGTAAATCTTTTCTGAACCCTTTCGATTTTTACAAGATCCTTCCTATACCAGGAAGACCACAATTGCAATCAGTGTTTTCCGAAAGTTCTGTACAGCCACAATATGACGTTCCAACTCCTATACTCAATGCTCTGACCAATAAAGACAAGCATACCAAACACCCTTCTTCACTATCTGATACAATGGACCTGAATATCTGCTGACTGTAATTCTAGGCTGGGATTGTGCCACATCAGCATAACTATGAAGAACTCCAGTAGAATTTGGTAGATCAAGAAGAAAGCATCATGATAAAAAAATTGAAAGAATCATGGACATTGGAATTCAGAAACAATAATGGAAACTGCTGGAGAAACTCAGCAGGTCTGGTCACATCTGGGCAGAGAAAGCAGAGTTAACAGTTTGGGTCCAGTTATTCTGCTTCAGAACCCACCTTCAGAAAGCATCTTACTTGCTTGGGTAAAGAAGAAGGTCCAAAACATCAGATAATTAAAATCAATCCCCCCTTTCAGTCACACGCCTTGTTTTTGTGGTCAATCTTCCTGAGTCTCCATAAAATGCATGACTCTTGAGCAAATACAGGCTCAGTTTGATAGAATCTCTGTTGAGATGTTCAAGTCCGATTGGTCCTGTACTGTTGAATGTCAGCATGACCTTGGCAGACCCTACCTGCACCACACTCTCTCTCGTGTCCAACAAAGTAAGGAGTCCCAGGAGATGGTGACAATGGGTAATATCTAAAAGGCAGAAGGTCGCACTGTCAGCTGGAACACCGTTTTAGAGAATTAAAAACATCTTGTTATAGCAAGAGAGGTAAACATCAAAAATAGATGGAAAAATAAACAATTGTTGGTTGCAAATAATAGAGTGGGATTTCTTTAGGTGCAAAGATTTGTTTTAAACATCTCTACTTTTGACATCCATAATGTTATTTCTCAACATATGAACAAATAAGAATTCAAAAGGTAATTGTATGCCATCTGGCTGATTTCTATTTACTGATGTTTTAATTGCCTTCTCCTACACTGCAGATTCAATCCATCCTTTTAAAAAGTGATGGTGCTCATATATTACCTTCACCAATTTCTTGAACTCAGCACTCCAGCTCTGCATCTCTCTTCAATGATTTTGTGCTATCAATCTTGACTGCTTGCTGCTCGGTGACGTTACTATCTTGAGATCTCAGTCAATCTATTTTCATCAGGCTGTCTTCACCAGCTCCTTCGTCTTTCAACATGCTGGGTGAATTCTAAACTTGGAAGTCAGCATTTCAGCACAAAGTGATTTGCGACTTCCGTGGATCAACTCTATCCAAATTGATCATTGCATCTCTGGCCTCAAAAACTTATTTGATACTTCAGCGGTGACATAAATAATTGAGAATCCATTGGTACTTTCAGAAGAACACCAAAATGTACTCCCACCAAGATCAAACAAAACATTTGGTGATAATGGTCACAATTTCCTGAGCTTTATTATGCTCATGGACAGGGATAGGAACAGAAGGTATGGATTAGATTAGATTCCCTACAGTGTGGAAACAGGCCCTTCGGCCCAACATGTCTATACCAATCCTCTGAAGATCAACCCACCCAGACCTGTTCCCTCACCCCTGACTCATGCACCTAACACTATTGACAATTTAGCATGGCCAATTCACCTAACTTGCACATTTTTGGACTGTGGGAAGAAACTGGAGCACCCGGAGGAAACCCACGCAGACACGGGGAGAACGTGCAAACTCCACACAGACAATTGCCTGAGGTGGGAATTGAATCTGGGTCCCTGGCGCTTTGAGGCAACAGTGCTAACCACTGAGCCACCATGCTGCCCCACAGTACTTAATTGGGGGAGGGGAAATTATAAGGTTATTAGGCAAGTGTCCTCAGGCGACACTTGCCTAATGTGTTATGCTGCAGCTCTATATAGACCTGGTTAGACCACACTTGCAATATTGTATTCAGTTCTGGTCACCTCATGAAGGAAAGATGTGGAAGCTTTAGAAAGGGTGCAGAGGAGATTTACCAGGATGCTGCCTGGGCTAGAGGGTGTGTCTTATGAAGAAAGGTTGATGGAGCTAGGGCTTTTCTCATTAGAACGAAGAAGGATGACACGTGACTTGATAGAGGTGTACAAGATGTTGAGAGGCATTGATAGAGGGAGAACCAGGGATATTTTCCCAGGGCGGAAATGGCTATCATGAGGGGCATAATTTTAAGGTGATTGGAGGAGGATTTAGAGGAGATTCCATATACATTGGTGCTTGGAATGCAGTGCCAACAGTGGTAGTAGAGTCAGATGAATTAGGGACATTTGAGCGACACTTAGATAGGCAAATGGAATTTAGTACAATGAAGGGTATGGAGGTTAGTCTAATCTTAGAGTAAGATAAAAGGTCAGCACAACATTGAGGGCTGAAGGGCCTGCACTGTGCTGTACTGTTCAATGTTTAACATGGTTTTGACTGGCCAATGGTGTTTTCCCTCTTGAAACATTTAATAGGAAGTGAATAGCAGTATTAGAGTACTGTTTCAGGAGAGTATCAACTCAAAGAATTTGGTGAGAAAGGGAATACAGCTCAGCGAGGGAGGAGATGTTGCGCTGGCCTTTTATACGAGAGAGACAAATCTGATTGAGAGAATGGGAGATAATGATACCTGAAGGTTGAAATACAAAGGTCTTAATCTGGTGAATATGAAGAATTTTATTTCTATTAATGAGGTTTGCTGGAAATTTTGTTGATGGTGAACCTGAGTGGAGACTGAGTGCAGGGACAGAGGTGCTAAAGCAAAACAGAGAAGCCCTCAGCAGAACCTTGATCACAAAAGGCAGCATCTGATAAACCGCTATGATAACATTATGGACAGGGATGGGAGTGACAGCTGGGTTGTGGCGAGAGTTTTAGAAAAGATGCAATAAAGTTAAGGTATGGCAAGGAATTTTGGACACGTGGAAATCATAGAACTCAGTGCCAGTTGGGAGGGACTTTGAGATATCCTTTCAGACAAGGTTGGATAGCCAGGTATGATAGCGATACCATTGGTGCATCACCCTCACCAACAGGGCTGAATCTGGTGACAGTGGTCATTCCTTTGCCGAGTGCAGGCAGAGCCAAATCAAAAGCACCGTGGATAGCTCAGCTGGGGGGGTGGAGATGGTGTGAACAATTGGAAGGGCAATAGTAGTAGCAGATTCAACAGTGAGGGGAAGAAACTTTAACTGCAGATGTGAGCCCTGGATGGTCCTCCTTGTGTAATGGTTAAGGATATCAGAAAGCAGCCACAGATCATTCTGAGGTCAAAGGGAAGGTCAATTTGGGCATTCTTGAGATTGGCAGAAAGAGGAATGGGACCCTGAAGGCAGAGTTTATGGACCCAGGAGAGAAAATGAAAAGCAGACACTTGGACAGAATCCGAGAAGAAACTTTTTCACCCAGTGTTTGGTGGGAACCTGGAGCTCACTACCTAGAGTCAACAACCCATATAACAATAGAGACATTTTAGATATGCATGAGATGCAAACTACATGTGCAGAGACCAAGGAATTTAAAATAGGATTAATCACGATGGCTGTTTATCACATGGTATGGACACAATGGACTGAGTGTCTCCCTCCATGCCATAAGTTTCTATGATTTAAACATTCACATTCCCCATCCATGTAACCATGCAGAAAAGCAAGTGGGTGACTTTCAACTATGCATTCCTGGATCTGTAGTTACTGGAAATACCCTTGATCTTATTCCTTGTTTGCATCGGTTATTTTGAGCATTTGTTTTCTACATGTCTAATATGTTGCACTCCACTTTCCATTCCAAACTTTTGCACTATTACTGCTATTACTGAGGTACCAATCAGACAGTAGACTGAATGTGTGAGGATGATGCCTGGTGTAGTACTGACCTCGGAAGCCTGTGTGGGTCTTCTGTTTGAACCCTAGACAGTTGCTTCTGAGACAAACAACATCACTAGGTTGGACAATGAATACTCATGTGTAAAATTGGGTTTCCTGTCTCAATGACGACAATACTTCACTCCTGATAATATCTGGAAAGAAAAAAAAGTCTGCTCAGTTCTTAGTGATACTGGATTAGTGGTGCTGGAAGAGCACAGCAGTTCAGGCAGCATCCAAGGAGCTTCGAAATCGACGTTTCGGGCAAAGGCCCTTCATCAGGAATAAAGGCAGTGAGCCTGAAGCGTGGAGAGATAAGCTAGAGGAGGGTGGGGGTGGGGAGAAAGTAGCATAGAGTACAATGGGTGAGTGGGGGAGGGGATGAAGGTGATAGGTCAAAGAGGAGAGGGTGGAGTGGATAGGTGAAAAAGGAGATAGGCAGGTAGGACAAGTCCGGACAAGTTATAGGGACAGTTACTGAGCTGGAAGTTTAGAAGTTTGGGCGGCACGGTGGCACTGTGGTTAGCACTGCTGCCTCACAGCGTCAGAGACCCGGGTTCAATTCCCGCCTCAGGCGACGGACTGTGTGGAGTTTGCACGTTCTCCCCGTGTCTGCGTGGGTTTCCTCCGGGTGCTCCGGTTTCCTCCCACAGTCCAAAGATGTGCAGGTCAGGTGAATTGGCCATGCTAAAATTGCCTGTAGTGTTAGGTAAGGGGTAAATGTAGGGGTATGGGTGGGTACGCTTCGGCGGGTCGGTGTGGACTTGTTGGGCCGAAGGGCCTGTTTCCACACTGTAAGTAATCTAATCTAATCTAATCTAAACTAGGGTGAGGTGGGGGAACGGGAAATGAGGAAACTGTTGAAGTCCACATTGATGCCCTGGGGTTGAGGTGTTCTGAGGTGGAAGATGAGGCGTTCTTCCTCCAGGCGTCTGTTGGTGAGGGAGCGGTGGTGAAGGAGGTCCAGGACCTCCATGTCTTTGGCAGAGTGGGAGGGGGAGTTGAAATGTTGGGCCACGGGGCGGTGTGGTTGATTGGTGCGGGTGTCCCAGAGATGTTCCCTAAAGCGCTCTGCTAGGAGGCGCCCAGTCTCCCCAATGTAGAGGAGACCGCATCGGGAGCAACGGATACAATAAATGATATTAGTGCATGAGCAGGTAAAACTTTGATGGATGTGGAAGGCTCCTTTAGGGCCTTGGATAGAGGTGAGGGAGGAGGTGTGGGCGCAGGTTTTACAGTTCCTGCAGTGGCAGGGGAAAGTGCCAGGATTGGAGGGTGGGTTGTTTGGGCGCGTGGACCTGACCAGGTAGTCGCGGAGGGAACAGTCTTTGCGGAAGGCGGAAAGGGGTGGGGAGGGAAATATATCCCTGGTAGTGGGGTCTGTTTGGAGGTGGCGGAAATGTCGGCGGATGATTTGGTTTATGCGAAGGTTGGTAGGGTGGAAGGTGAGCACCAGGGGCGTTCTGTCCTTGTTACGGTTGGAGGGGTGGGGTCTGAGGGCGGAGGTGTGGGATGTAGACGAGATGCGTTGGAGGTAAGATGCCCTCCAACACATCTCACCTTGACCTCCTTCCACCTATCGCATTTCCAACCCCCGTCCCCCAAGTCCCTCCTCCCTACCTTTTATCTGAGCCTGCTGGACACACTTTCCTCATTCCTCATTCCTCATTCCTCATTTGTGGGCAGCACGGTGGCACAGTGGTTAGCACTGCTGCCTCACAGTGCCAGAGACCCGGGTTCAATTCCTGCCTCAGGTAACTGACTGTGTGGCATTTGCACGTTCTCCCCGTGTCTGCGTGGGTTTCCTCCGGGTGCTCCGGTTTCCTCCCACAGTCCAAAGATGTGCAGCTAAGGTGAATTGGCCATGCTAAATTGCCCGTAGAGTTAGGTAAGGGGTATGGGTGGGTTGCGCTTCGGTGGGTTGGTGTGGACTTGTTGGGCCGAAGGGCCTGTTTCCACACTGTAATGTAATTTAATCTAATCCTGAAGAAGGGCTTATGCCTGAAACGTTGATTCTCCTGCTCCTTGGATGCTGCCTGACCTGCTGCGCTTTTTCAGCAACACATTTTCAGCTCTAATATCCTCAGGATGTCAGTTTTAGAGATCACAGTAGTAGATAGTGAAATTTGATTCCAATAAAAATCTGGAATAAAAAGCTAGCAGCCATAGGACTACTGTTGAACCTTGTAAGAATCTATCTGGTTCACAAATGCCCTTTCAGGAAGGGAATCTCCCATCCTGATCTGATCTGGCCTACACTTGACTCTAGATCCACTGGACTGTGGATGATTATGAACTGCCTCTGGGAAATTTTGAATGGGGATTAAACGCTGGCCTAACCAGCAATGCCTACATCCCGTGAATAAATTAGAAAACCAAAGCTTCTATTAGGTATTAAAAATGCTAACAAAAGTAAATAGGTCATAAGTCATCCCTTCACTTGCTAGTCAGCTGTTGACACTTTACTCAAACAGTCTAACACTTTTAATCACTTGCGAAGACTTTATTCAACCTGTCGACACCCCATTCATGCTACCTACATGATCTTTTGACACTCTTAATTACCTGGAATTATCTTGGCATTATCTCTCTGCCTATATATTCAACGCCTGTGCGCTTCCCTCCACTTCACCTGATGAAGGAGCACTGCTCTGAAAACTTGTGATTTCAAATACACCTGTTGGACTATAGCCTGGCATTGTGACACTTTGTTAATATATATCAGATGAGTCAAGGTTACCAATCTTCATGTGTGACCCTGGAGAGTGTGAATTAGCAGGCTCGTCTATTTAGGGAGAAAGGAGAGATGTCATCTTTCATATTTCTGCCATTTTTTTCTCTTTTCCAAGAAATTATTCGTTAACTAACATGTGCAAGAATTCTCACGGGCTTGTATCATCCCTGACCTAGATGTAGAAGGACAGTAATGTTGTCGCTACTGTTGCCATGGTAACCAAGTGTGTTGAGGATCAGATCTTGTGGTCTCTATGGATGACTTCTTCATTGAAGCCACGCAGTCAGGAATTCTGTACACAAATTAAGATGATAGTGATGGTGATGATGATGGCATTTACAGGGAGGTTGGGGCATGGTTTATATCATACTCACTTACAGGACATGGACAACATTGCATAGAGTATACGGCATGGAAATAGACCCTATTCTCCAACCAGTTTGCACCAACCATGTTCCCAAACTAAACTAGTCCCAGCTGCCTACGCTTGGTCCTAACCTTTTCCATCAATTAATTTTTCCAACCGTTTTTTAAACACATTTATTGTCTTTCCCTTGTTACCCTGGAGGAGTTGGTGGTGAGCAGCCTTTTCAAGCTAAAGCTAAAATGGTTTGTTGTTAGATAATACCTTTAAAGGTGCTTGACTGTTTTCCTTCACAGCTGAAAATGTGTTGCTGGAAAAGCGCAGCAGGTCAGGCAGCATCCAAGGAGCAGGAGAATCGACATCTTGGGCATGAGCCCTTCTTCAGGAATCTCATGACCGAAATGTCGATTCTCCTGCTCCTTGGATGCTATCTGACCTACTACGCTTTTCCAGCAACACATTTTCAGCTCTGATCTCCAGCATTTGCAGTCCTCACTTTCTCCGAGAAGATGTTTTCCTTCAGAAGCAATTTAGGATAGCAAGATTCTAACTATAGCACTGATGGGCAGAGTCCATGCAAGGAAATTCTTCGAAGGTTTGTAAGGATATTCAGTCATATTCCAGTTTAAAGGGTCTCATCATTGTATTATTGTAACAGAACCACCTACTGTTATGATGTGAAGAGGTTGGGGGGGTGTGGGTCGCTGGCGGAGGAAGGAAAGATTACTTTCCAATGCATTTATATCTCCATGCATATAACAAACTCATTCTTGCTGAAGATTCATTGATGTGTGTAAATTTTTGCTCAGCATCCACTTTTTTTCTTTTTTTGCCAGGTAGTTGTTAAGCATGGCATTCAAACAAGCTTCTAGCTATAATAACATTTCTTTCTGCCCTATCTTATATCTTTGCATGCGTACAGTGTGTTAACAAAAGGATGTCACTCTGGTACACATCTTTTGGGTCCTTATTATTCCACTTCATTTTTTCCCCTAGAACACAAAGACAGAATTACATCATATACCACAAAGAATATATTTATACAGACTGTGGTTTGTTCCATCGCAATTTGAATTTTTATACTATTCAAGGCAGTTTTCTTTGTGATTAGAGTTGGGATGTGGGTCTACAAACAAAAACGTCAGTTGGAAACCTTTGATATTACCTGAAATTCCACATCTTACAATTATGATTCCAATGTAGATTTACTGTTGGTGCAGAATATGTCCCTTAAATTGGCTATTTCTCAACAATAAAAGCTGCCCACCAAGGGTGCTCATTGCAGTGGTGTAAGTTTTTATTTTAAAGTTCATTCTTTTATTGCAAAAATATACTTTATTCATTAAGATTTGTGTGGATGTTGCCAGGATTGAAGGGTTTGAGATATAGGGAGAGGCTGAATAGACTGGGACTATTTTCCCTGGAGCATCAGAGGCTGACAATGACCTTATACAGATTTATAAAATCACGAGGGGCATGGATAGGGTGAATTAACAAGATCTTTTCCCCAGTTTGGGGGAATCCAGAACCAAGGGTATAGGTTTAGGGTGAGAAGGGACAGATTTAAGAGACCTCAGGGGCAACTTTTTCACTCAGAGGGTGGTGCGTGTATGGAATGAGTTGCCAAAGGAAGTAGTGGAGGCTGATACAATTACAACATTTAAAAGGCATCTGGGTGAGTATGTGAATAGGAAGGGTTTAGAGGGATATGGGCCAAATGCTGGTAAATGGGACTAGATTTATTTAGGATATCTGTTTGGCATGGACATATTGGACCAAAGAGTCTGTTTCTGTGCTGTACATCTCTATGACTCCATGGCTGTATAAAAGTTATCTTTAAGCACATAGAGTCATAGAGTCATAGAGATGCACAGCATGGAAACAGACCCTGAGGTCCAACCTGTCCATGCCAACCAGATATCCCAACCCTATCTAGTCCCATCTGCCAACACCCGGCCCATATCCCTCCAAAGCCTTCCTATTCATATACCCATCCAAATGCCTCTTAAATGTTGCAATTGTACCAGCCTCCATCACTTCCTCTGACAGCTCATTCCATACATGTACCACCCATATACAGGTACTAGAAAGTTCAGCCATATTGTAATCTTTGAATATAAATAAAAAATTGGAATTTGACATTCCCTGAAGTTGCAAAAACCAAAGACATTTACGATGCAATTTACATTTTGAGGTAAAGAGAGGGTCTGATAACTGAACAGACCCCCATTTAACTTTGGCAGATGGCAGTCTTTCCCCATCACACTTTGGCAGCAGCTGCACCAAGTTTTAGAGTGTCTCTCTGCCCGTAGTCCTGGACCTTGGAATGTGCCAGTCTGCAACACTCAGTTGAGGTCAACTCTTTCCATTGAATACCAACAGGTTTTGGACAGACCAAAGTGTATTTTTCACTGAGTTGATGGTCCTCCTGGTCCAGTCGATGTTTGTCTCTGTGTGCGTACCGGCGAACAGACTGTACAGCACACAGCCCTGTGTCACTGAGGTGCTCGGGACGAACATCGACAAAAACCACTGCATCTCTCCCTGGACCTTCTTTGCAAGTGCACATTCCAGCAGGAGCCATAGAGTCATAGAGATGTATAGCATGGAAACAGGCCCTTCAGTCCAACTCACCCATGTCAAGTAGATATCCTAAATTAATCTAGTCCCATTTTCCAGCACTTGGCCCATATCGTTTGAAATCCTTCCTTTCATATATCCATCCAGATGCTTCTTAAATTTTGTAATTGTACCAGCCTCCACCACTTCCTCTGGCAACTCATTCCACACATGCACCACCCTCTGCATGAAAAAGTTGCCCCTTAGGTCTCTTCTAAACCTTTCCCCTCTCAGCCTAAACCTGTGGCCTCTAGTTTTGGACTCCCCCATCCTGGGGAAAAGACTTTGTCTATTTATCTTATCCATGCCCCTCATGATTTTATAAACCTCTATAAGGTTACCCTTCAGCCTCTGATGTTCCAGGGAAAACAGCCTCAGCCTAGCTTGAAGGAGCCTCTCTGGGAGAGCTCACAGCACAGGAATAGATAAGTGCATAGTTTTAATGGGAGTAGATTAGGTTGGGATAACTGGTCGGCATAGACAAGTTGGGCCAAAGGGTCTGTTTCCATGCTGTACATCTCTATGACTCGATGACTCTATTCAGCACCTCCCAATAGCTCAAACTCTCCAACCCTGACAACATTATTATAAATCTTTCATGAACCCTTTCAGGTTTTACAACATCTTTCCGATAGCAGGGAGACCAGAGTGAGATGTATACCCGACTCAAGCTTCCCTTACCTCAGCCGCTTCCAGGGCAGCGTGTGGGGCGCCCAGAGACTGAGTGGGTACAAAGGATCTCACCACCAGTCAAGCTGTGTTTTGATGTTTATTGAAGTGTTACAGTGGATGAATTTTACAAATCTGTATTCTGGGACAAAACAACTAAGATAGAACAAGTACCGCCATATTGCAGGCATTTCTGTTCAAAATCCTACCTATTTCAGATGTGGGAAAGAAAATGATTTAAGGTAGCTATTGGATAGAGAAGATGTAATTTTGAATGAGTGTGGTGTGTTTGTTGTGTCTCCAGATTTGTGATTGATGTGATCGAGAAATTAAAACCATATAATTAACGCGGCTGTAATGTGAACAGTGAACAGCTGCAACAATTGTTCAAAAGGGATGATGTTCACAAGGGTAAAACAAATTTATTGTTAATTTATATTTCCCCCACTTAACCTCCCATTTCTTGGAGGTGCTGATTCATTGCAAGTAATTCCATGACTAACTATTCTTCACCACTGAGCTATTGCCAAAAATATCAGTGAGATATGTGATCATATTGGGAGGGATGAGAGTAGGAGGAAGGTGAGAGGGTAATTGGCCTGATGTCGGATTCACACACATACACACACTGGATGCTGGTCAGAAACAATGGCTCATTGTTTCACCTGCCAAGCTGGGGATTTGGTGGCACTTTGACTACAGTATTTTATGTGTCTGTAGATAAACTGACTTGAGGTGCTCCATAAATGCAACACTTTTTTTAAGCACCAATCCAGCTGTGCACATACCAAGACTCAAACTTGAGATCTCCCTGATTTGCCTTGCTGTCGAGGACATTTCACAGAAAATTTCAGAAACTTTCTGAGTTATTTTTAAAAGTAAAAGCTAATTTTGTCCTCATTATACCTCAGGTAAGTGCCATGTACCAGCTAGTTCAAAGTATTGTTGCCCATAAAGGAAAGCTTGACAGTGGAATAGTTTAGTTGAAAAATGTGGTGCTGGAAAACACAGCAGGCCAGGCAGCATCCGAGGAGCAGGAGAATCGACGTTTTGGGATCATTCCTGAAGAAGGGCTTATGCCCGAAACGTCGATTCTCCTGCTCCTCGGATGCTGCCTGGCCTGCTGTGTTTTTCCAGCACCACATTTTTCAACTCTGGTCTCCAGTATCTGCAGTCCTCACTTTCTCCTAGTGGAATAGTTTACTCAACAGGCTATCCAACTACAGAAAAATCAGAGGCACGCCTTGTTTCGTTTTCCACAAGAGATTATTGTATCATTATCCAAATGAGTCATAGAGTCATATTCATGGAGTCATACAGGACAGAAACAGACCCTCTGGTCCAATCAATCCATGCTGACCATAATCCCAAACTCAATTCAGCCCAACTGCCTGCACATGAACCAATCTTTTTAGTGTTGTAATATCATATCTGTATCAAAAAGTTGTGCCTCATGCTTTCGAGCCAAAGAGTCTTAGAATCATACAGGACGGAAACAGATCCTTCGGTCTAACCAGTCCATGCTGAACATAATCCCAAACTAAACTAGTCCCACCTGCCTGCTCCTGGCCCATTTCCTTGCAAACCTTTCCTATTCATGTGCTTATACAAATGTCTTTTAAATACTGTAATTGTACCCACATCCCCCACTTCCTCAGGAGGTTCACTCCCCACACGAACCACCATCTATGTAAAAAAGTCTGCCTTCATGTATTTTTTAATTTCTCTCCTTTCACCTTAAAAATGTACCCCCTAGTCTTGAAATCTCCCACTCTAGGGAAAACACAGCTTATAGTATCTCCCTCATAATTTTATAAATCTCTTATCAGGTCACCCCTCAACTTCTAACGCTCCAGTGTAAAAGGTCCCAACTCACCCAGCCTCTCTTTATATCTCAAACCCTCCATTTCCAGCAACATCCTGGTAAATCATTCCTGAACCATCTCCAGTGTAATCTTCACCAATCCAAAGATGCTGAGTCTGACAGTAACTTTCCATTATGGCCTCAGTTGGATTCAATAATTCACCATAGATTAAAGACCAGGCCAACCTCCCACTGAATAAATCTGCCAAAAGACAAAGAGATCTTGAGAAAAAAAACAATTATCTCAGAATAAAGGGCCACATCTTTATGACAGAGGTGAGAAGGAATTTCTTCTCTCAGAGGGGAGTGAATCTGTGGAATTCTTTACCACAGCGGGCTGTCATGTCATTAAGTATATTCAAGGATGAGATGCACAGATGTTTTTAGACTGGAAGGGAATCAATAATTAATGGGAAAGGGCAGGGAAATGGAGTTGAAGATTGTCAGATCAGCCACGTCTTCATTGATTGGCAGAACAGACTTGATGGGCTGAATGGCCTATTTCTGCTGCTCCTCGGATGCTGCCTGACCTGCTGTGCTTTTCTAGCACCACTCTAATCTAGAATCTGGTTTCCAGCATCTGCAGTCCTTGTTTTTACCTATTTCTGCTCCTATGTCTAATAGTCCGATTAAGCTGATGAAATAAATTGGGGTGTTCTTCAAACCATCAGCCAACATGTTTTTGGTGCTTCTCATGAGGGCAGGGAGTGGGGAGGGGGGAGAAGGGGGGCAGTATTGGGAGGAGGCAGTGTTGTATACTGCACCTTGTTGGTAGTTGTACACTCACTGTCCAATTATGGCACGCGGAAAGAGTTAGCCTTTCTAAGTTTTGAGGAGAAGAATTATGGAATTGGCCCTCCAAGTCTTGAGGGTGCTGTATTATTAAATTGCCAGCCCTGCATGAGAAACATATGACTAGAGCTGAGAATTAACAGATCGGCCATGATCTAATTGAATGGCTCAGCAGACTCGATGGGCCGAATGGCCTACTTCTGCTCCTATATCGTGTGGTCTTCCCTATTCTTTCATTTGTCTCATAGATAATTTTATAAACTGTCACCTATGAAGTGTGATGAAAAAACAATCTACAGACCTGAGATCTCAGTATTGTTCGAATACTGATGAGCTGATGTTGCTGGGTTTTAGCTGGTGAAGTAAATGAAAATTTGTGCAATTCATTTCACAGCTTAGTTCTGATTGACAGCAGTGATTCTGTTCCTAAACTGAGACAGGAGAATTATCCTCTGTCAGTTACTTGTCCGGCATGTCAAGTGTAGTGTTTTATTGTTTTTTTTTCAACAATCTTGCTCATCAAGAGAAGGAATGCTAATAGTGTCAGTCCCACAAAAGGAACAAGGTATTAGCCCACGACAGAGACAAAGGCATATTGCAACTGTTCGTCCCACTGGGCTCATACCTTAACAGAATTCAGAGATTTTATTATTGGAGGTGCTATCTTTTGAATAGGATGTGAAACTGAGGCCTGGTCTGCCTAAGGTTGGATGAGAAAGATCCCCTAGAATATATACAGAAGGTTACACCTGGTTAACGTTCACCCTGTGGGCAATTAAACTAAGAGAGATTATTTGCTTCTTTATCCCACTGCTGTGTAGGAATCATGTTCAGAACAAGTGGAATGTTTAGTAACTTTAACTTCATTCGAAAATGAATAGTTAATCAAGAGAATATAAAATGAACTTGTTGCAGACAACATGGGTCTGGTTAACCTGACTGAATTCTTGAGGTAAAAACAATGACTGCAGATGCTGAAAACCAAATACTGGATTAGTGGTGCTGGAAGAGCACAGCAGTTCAGGCAGCATCCAACGAGCAGCGAAATCAACGTTTCGGTTATTCCTGATGAAGGGCTTTTGCCCGAAACGTTGATTTCGCTGCTCGTTGGCTGCTGCCTGAACTGCTGTGCTCTTCCAGCACCACTAATCCAGTATTGAATTCTTGAGGTGTCAGGGCTGGCTGAATTAAGTAGCTGAGTAGATGTGTTTACTCAAGAATCAGCAGGTATGTGACCGAAGTCTTACACAGAGGGTTCGTTAGGAAAATGGAAGTCTAAGGAATGTGCTGAATCACTGGATTGTCATGGGGCAAATGGAGGCCATTCAGCCAACCTGCACTGGTTCTATCCCCAAGTGCCAATCTCCTGCCTTTTCCCCACTTCCCTCCAAACTATTTTGATCTAAATAACCATCCAGTGTCTCTTTTGAATGTTTCAATTCAGCCTGCCCCCATCACATTTCCAGACAGAGCATTACACAACCTAACTACTCACTTTGTGAAGATTCTTTTCCCATGTCACCCCTTTGTGGGGCACTTTCAATTTATGCCCACTCATTCTTGTCCCCTTTATGAGTGGGAACACCTTGACCCTATCTATTCTATGCAGCCCGCTCAGGATTTTGAAAACCTGCCTCAGACAGTCATAGAGAGTTACAGCACAGAAAAAGGCCCTTTGGCCCATCACGTCTGTGCTAGTCAAATTACCTCTCAGCCTTCTTCCCTCCGAGGAGAGCAGTCCCAACCTCTTCAGTCTATCCCCACAACTGATGTTTCTCATTCCTGGAGCTGTCATAAATTCGATAAGTGTGAGGAAGTAAAGGAAAGTGGGGGAAAAATGTTTTCTCATACTTGGAGGTGGTTTGCAGTGGTGTTTGATAAGGTGTGGAGCTGGAACAAGCCCAGCAGGTCAGGCAGCATCAGAGGAGCAGGGGTTTTGACATTTCAGGTCAGGAACCTTCATCAGTCCTGAACCGTTGACTCCCCTGCTCCTCTGAAACTGCCTGACCTGCTGTGTTTGCTCCAGCTCCACACTTTATCAACTCTGACTTTCCAACATCTGCAGTCCTCACTATCTTCAAGTTGCAGTGATGGTCCTCAAACATCAGTCTTGGGTCCCTTACTCTTTTTTTACAATTTTTGTTAAATAACCTAAATTCTAGTGTAGGAAATAATATTATAATTCATAAAGATGATACAAAATTTGGGAAATCGTTTGATAATGATGAAGAAAGTTGTAGACTTCAGGTTAACGCACACATTATGATGAAATGAACAAAATGGGACTTCAATGCATGAACATAAGAAACGGGAGGAGAACAGGCCATTCAATACCTCAAGCCTTCACTGCCATTCAATAAGACAGAGGTTCACCTGCCTCTCTTCCAACCTAGTTTGCTGCATCAGGTGCTTCCAATTTGGTCTTCTCTGCGAATTGGAGGAACAACACCTCATCTTTCGCCTGGGCAGCTCACAGCTGGGAGGACTCAACATTTAGTTCCCCAATATCAAGTAACCACCCATCCTATCCCACAACTCCCTTCCCAGCCGCTCCCACTTCCTTCCACTCCTGCCTGCCACCAACCAAATTCCTCCAATTGATCGATCAGGTTGTACCCTCTACCTGTCTTCACTCATCCCCAATTCGCCACCCTCCCCCCACCAAGACCTTTATCTGAAGCTCCCCCCAAACCCACCCCAATCCCCCCACCCCACCCCCGCATCCTGAAGAAGGGTTACACCTGAAACGTTGATTTCTTCACCTCCTGATGCTGCCTGGCTTGCTGTGTTCTTCCAGCCTCCTGCCTGTCTCTTTTGGATTCCAGCATCTGCAGTTGTTTTGTCTCTAATCAATACGATTACGGCTTTTCTGCCCCAGGTTCAACTTCTAGTTCATGTCAGCTCCTCATGGTCCTCAACTCCTCAATATTTCAAAAAATCTACTCCCTCTTTCGATATATTCAATGATATAGCCTTTCACAATGCTCAAGGGTCGAGAATTCCAGACACTCACGATGTGTTGGAAGAAGAAATGCTTTCACTCCTCAGTTTTAAGTGAGTGCCATCTTATTCTGTAATGAAGCCCCTAGTTTGTGACTGCCTCACTAGGGCAAACATTGTCTCAACATCTATCCTGTGAAGCCCTTCAGGACATATTATGTCCAACAAGTTTAGTCCTCATTTGTTTAAACTCTCACAAATAAAGGTCAGGCTTGTTTAACTAATCTTGGTAAATCATCCAAAGAGGGAGAACGTGAGGACTGCAGATGCTGGAGATCAGAGTCAAGAGTGTGTTGCTGGAAAAGCACAGCTGGTGAGACAGCATCCGAGGAGCAAGAAAATCGACGTTTCAGGCTGAAGCCCTTCATCAGTAATGAAGCCTCATTCCTGATGAAGGGCTCCGGCCCACAACATCGATTCTCCTGCTCCTCAGATGCTGCCTGACCTGCTGTGCTTTTCCAGCAACACACTCTCGACAACATCCCAAGAATCAGACTAATTCAACTCTTTTGAATTGATTCCAATGCTGGCATTTGTTTAAAATGCAGGGTTCAAACTGTAGACAGTATTCTAAGTATAGCCTCAGTGATATCCAATACAGTTGTTTTTAAGCTTTAACCTCAGAATTAAAGGTAAAATTCCATTTACCTTCTTAATCATTTGCTGCACCTCCATGTTAACTCTCTGTGTTTCAGATACAAGGACACTCAAGTCCCCCTGTAGTGCACTTTATGTCGTCTCTCTCAATTTAAATAACAATCTGCCTTTTGATCCTTTCTATGAAAGGAGGGATATAGACTGGCTGCTGACAAATGGGACTAGATTGGGTTGGGATAGCTGGTTGGCCTGGATGGGTTTGACCGAAGGGTCCATTTCCGTGCTGTACATCTACATGACTCTAAATAGTAAAATCTCTACAGATTATAAGCAGGCTTTTCAGCCCCTCAAATCCACACTGATGCTCTGAAGAGCAACCCACGCAGATCCACCCCCCTCCACCATACATCTCTGAACACTATGCGCATTTTAGCATTGCCAACCATCTAACCTGCTCATCTTTGGGCTGTGGGAGTAAACCCTGGGAGAATGTATAAATGCCACATAGTTGCCCGAGGCTGGAATTGAACACTCATCTCTGGTGCTGTGAAGTAGCAGTGCCAACCACTGAGCCACATTGCCGCCCCGTGCATGACATCATACTTTCCTACATTAAATTCCAACTGCCAAGTTTTTGTCCAAATCCTGAACCTATCAATACCTCCTTGTGCCCTCATTAGAACATACCCCCCCAACATTAATAAATCTGGATACCATACACTCTGCCTCTCCACAAAGTCATTAATAAAGATAGTAAATAATTGAGGCTCCAGGACTAATGCTTGTGGCATTCCACTAGTTACACCTTTCCAAACTGAAAAAGACTGATTAATCCCAACTCTCTGTCCTCTGTGTAGTAAGTGATTTCTCAATCCATGCTAAAAACACTACTCACAATACCATTACCTCCCATCTTGTACAACAAACCTTCATGTGGATGTCTTCTGCAAATCCAGAGCTAAACTACATCGAGCAACCCTCTCTTTACCAACTCGGCTTGCTTTATCCTCAATGAGTTTTAGCAAATTTGTCAAATATGATTTCTCTTACTTGAAACCAAGTTGATTCTGTTTGATTGTGTCAAGCTTTTCTCAATGTCCTATTTCTTCCTTAGTAGTGAACTCTAGCATTTTGACAACAGCACGTCTGGTCGTTAGCCTTTGTTTTCCTGCTTTCTGTCTGTCTGTCTGTCTCTCTCATATTGAAAAGAGGCACCACGTTAGCTGATTTACCATTGTTTGGAATCACCCAAAATCTAGTCGCTCTGGAATACTTCAAGCAATGTCTCCACCATCTCCACAGCCAGTTTCAACAGCCTATAGCTTCCTGCTTTCTGTCTCCTTCTTGTATTGAAAAGAGGCATCACATTAGCAGCTTTCCAGTCACCTGGAATTCTCCCGGAATTTGTTGCTGCGGAATACTTCAACCAATGCCTCCATTATTGCCGCAGCCACTTTCTTTGAAACCCATGGATACGGGCCATCAGGTCCTAGTGACGTGTAGGAGAAAGTGAGGACTGCAGATGCTGGAGATCAGAGCTGAAAATGACTAGTCACCTAGTGACATGTCTGCCTTTATCCCATTCATTATTCAAATGCTTTGTTGCTCATGATAAAGGCTGTTAAAAGATTGTCAGTCCCATGAGCACTTTGTTTAGCTGTGATTATTGGGAGGTTTCCTCCTTTATGAAGACCAAACAAGATATTGATTTAGCTATCTATCATTTCCCTGCTACCCATTATTAATTCCCCAGTTGCATCAAGTTAACAGGGAGGCAATGACTTTGTGGCATTATCACTAGACTATTAATCCAGAAACTCAGCTAATGTTGTGGGGACCTGAGTTTGAATCCCACCACAGCAGATAGTGGAATTTGAACGCAATATCCAAAAATATCTGGATTTAAAAATCTACTAATAGCTTTGAATCCATTGTCAATGGTTATTGAAAAGTAAACCCTGGTTCATTAATGCCCTTCATGGAAGGAAATCTGCCAACCTCACCTGGTCTGACCTACATTTGACACACATGGTTGACTCTTAACTGCCCTCTGGGCAATTATGGATGGGCAACCTAGCCAGTGATGCCTAATCCTGGAAACAAAATCCTCTATGGGTTGCACACATGCTTTAGCTATGCAGAGAATGTGAAGAGATGCAGATTAGGGGGACCAAGGTGGAAAGACATTAAATAATAAATAGTCTGATTCTAAAACATACAGACGAACCAAGAGATCTTGGTGTTGAGATACACAAATGCTTAAGAGTGCCAAGGTAAGTTGTTAAGTTGACTGAAGACCATATGAGGAACTTAGATTCATTAACAGAGCAGCATAACATGAAACGCAAGAATAAATTATAATAGTGATTGTTGGAAATTTATAAATCATTGAATAAGCTTAGCTGGTGCTATGGGGACAATTCTGGGCATCACAATTTTCGAAAGATATAAAAGTCTTGGCAAGTGTACAGACAAAGATTACCAAGCTGTTCCCAGGAATGAGGGACGGATAGCAAGGAGAGGTTGCAGCAGTTCAGATAGATCTCACTTGAACAGAGAAGTTTCGGGGTGAACTAAAGGACATTTTCAAGAAAATGAAAGACCACAAGATCAGAAGATATAGCAGTAGAATTAGGTCATTCCACCAATCGAGTCAGCTCCACCATTTGATCATGGCTGACACGTTTCTCAACCCTATTGTCCTGCCTTCATCCCCTTACTAATCAAGAACTTATCTATCTCTGTCTTAAAGATATTGGTGAGACCACACCTGGAGTTTTGTGCACAGTTTTGGTCCCCTTATTTGAGGAAAGATATAGTGGCTTTGGAGGCAATTCAGAGGAGGTTCAGTAGATTGATCCCAGAGATGAGGGGTTTGTAGAGTAGAGGCCGATACTCTCTGGAATTTAGAAAAATAAGGGGAGATCAAATTGAGGTATTCAAGATGATAAAAGGTGTGGATAAAATAAACGTGGAAAGGATGCTTCCTCTTGTGGGGCATTCTGGGACAAGAGGGCATAGTCTTAGGGTAATGGGAAGCAAATTTAAAACAGAGTTGAAGAGAAACAACTTCTCCCAATTCACTATCCCAAAGTGCAGTGGATGCTGGACAGTGAGTAAATTTAAGGAGGAGTTAGACAGATGCTTAATTGGTAATGGTCTGAAGGGTCATGGGGAGAAGACAGGAAAATGGAGGTGAGGAGTAAATCAGCTATGATCGAATGGCAGAGCAGACTCGATGGGCCAAATGGCCTAATTCTGCTCCTTTACCTTATGAACTTAGGAACTTATAAAATGTACCCAATGACTTGGCCTCTACTGTCTTCTTTGGTAATGTGTTCCACAGATTAACTACTGTCTGGCTGAAGAGATTCCTCTGCCCCTTTGTTCAAAAGGGTCATCCCTTCAGTCAGAGGCTGATCTCTCAGGTCCTGGTCTCTCCATGAATGGAAACATCTCCTCCAAATCCACTCTGCCCAGGTTTCTCAGTATTTTGTAAGTTTCAGTCAGATCCCCCTCATCTTTCCAAAGTCCATTGAATACAGTACCAGAGTCCGCAACCACTCCCCATAAAGACAAGCCCTTCATCCCCGGGATCATTCTTGTAAACCTCCTCTGGATCCTCTTCCAAGGCCAGCACATCCTTCCTGAGATATGGGACCCAAAACCGTTCACAATATCCAAAATGGGATCTGGCCAGAGCCCTATTCACACTCAACAGTACATCTCTGCTCTTGTATTCTGACCCACTTGAAATGAATGCTAACGTTGCACCTGCTTTCCTAACTGGACAATGTCTGGGCTTAGGCTGACACGTAGCATTCACACCACACAAATGCCAGGCTATGACCATTACCGACACCTTTTGAATGGACCTCTCAAATGTTAATTCTGATCCCTGTCTCTCTCTGTCTCTCTCCCTCCCTCTCTCTGCACCATCTCTGCAGCTACAACACTGTATTCTGCACACTGTTCTGCTACCCTGAAGCAATTCGTATGGTACAATCCATCTGTATAGCACACAAGACAACACTTTTCACTGTATCTTGGTACATGTGACAACAATCAATCAATCAATCAATCAAGAAACAATCTAACCACAGTCTCTTGACATTCAAAGCTCTTGCAATCACTGAATTCCACACTAACAACATCCTGGAGGTTATCATTGACCAGAAATTCAAATGGACAGTGGTTACAGGAACAGGTCAAAGTCTAGGAATACTGCAGTGAGTAACTCACCTTCTGACTCCCCAAAGTTTGTCCACCATTTACATGGCACAAGTCAGGAGTGTGATGAAATACTCCCCACTTGCCTGAATGGGGGCAGTTCCAACAACACCACTTTAGGGTGCAGGATCTGGAGTGTAGGGAGGTTAGGAACATGGCATCAATCTCAAAGGAGGGTGCCTGTAAACAGGAAAGTGGCTTGAAGTGTGTATACCTAAATGCAAGAAGTATACGAAATAAGGTAGGTGAACGTGCAGCGTGGGTTCAATGTTGTGGCTATTACGGAGACATGGGTAGAGCAGGGACAGGATTGGCTGTTGCAGGTTCCAGTGTTTAATTGTTTTAGTAGGGTCAGAAGTGGGGGTAAAAGAGGGGGAGGTGTGGCATTGCTTGTCAAAGATAGTATTACAGCAGTGGAAAGGACGATGGATGGAGACTCGCCATCTGAGGTAGTTTGGGCTGAGGTTAGGAATAGGAAAGGTGAGGTTACCCTGTTAGGAGTCTTTTACAGGCCTCCTAATAGTCCTACAAATGTAGAAGAAAGGATTGCGAGGATAATTCAGGAGAAGAGTGAAAGTAATAGGGTGGTTGTTATGGGGGACTTTAACTTTCCTGATATTGATTGGGAAAGCTATAGCTCAAGTTCGTTAGATGGGTCGGTGTTTGTCCAATGTGTGCAGGAGGGTTTCCTGACACAATATGTAGATAGGCCAACAAGAGGTGAGGCCATACTGGGTTTGGTTCTGGGTAACGAACCAGGCCAGGTGTTAGAATTAGAGGTAGGTGAGCACTTTGGGGACAGTGACCACAATTTGGTGACTTTTACTTTAGTGATGGAGAGGGATAAGTGTGCACTGCAGGGTAAGAGTTACAGCTGGGGGCAGGGAAATTATGATGCGGTGAGGCATGAATTAGGATGCGTGGCATGGAAAAGTAGGCTTCAAGGCAAGGGTGTAATTGGTATGTGGAGCTTGTTCAAGGAGCAACAATTGAGTGTCCTTGATAAATATGTACCTGTCAGGCAGGGAGGAAAGGGTTATGTGAGGGAGCCGTGGTTTAATAAGGAATTGGAATCCCTTGTTAAATGGAAGAGGGCGGCCTATGTAAAGATGAGGCATGAAGGTTCAATTGGGGCGATTGAGAGTTATAAGGTAGCCAGGAAGGACCTAAAGAGAGAGCTAAGAGCAGCAAGGGGGGGACATGAAAAGTCCTTAGTTGGTAGGATTAGGGAAAATCCTAAGGCTTTCTATAGGTATGTCAGGAATAAAAGAATGACTAGGGTAGGAATAGGTCCAGTCAAGGATAGTAGTGGGAAGATGCGTGTGGAGGCTGAAGAGATTGGGGAGACACTGAATGAATATTTTTCGTCAGTATTCACTCAGGAACAGGGCATTGTTGCCGATGTGAATACTGAGTCACAATTAAGTAGAATGGATGGCTTTGAGATATGTAGGAAAGAGGTGTTGGAAATTCTGGCAAGGGTGAAAATAGATAAATCCCCTGGGCCTGATGGCATTTATCCTAGGATTCTCTGGGAAACAAGGGAGGAGATTGCAGAGCCATTGGCCTTGATTTTTATGTCCTCGTTGTCTACAGGAATAGTGCCAGAAGACTGGAGGCTAGCAAATGTGGTTCCCTTGTTCAAGAAGGGGAGTAGGGATAACCCTAGTAACTATAGGCCGGTGAGTCTCACTTCTGTTGTGGGCAAAGTCTTAGAGAGAATTGTAATTGATAGGATTTATGAACATCTGGATAGGAATAATGTGATCAAGGATAGTCAGCATGGTTTTGTGAAGGGCAGGTCGTGCCTCACAAACCTTATTGAATTCTTTGAGAAGGTGACTAAGGAGGTGGACGAGGGTAAAGTGGTAGACGTGGTGTATATGGATTTTAGTAAGGCGTTTGATAAGGTTCCCCATGGTAAGCTACTGCAAAAAATATGGAGGTATGGCATTGAGGGTGAGTTGGAGGTTTGGATTAGGAATTGGCTGGCTGGAAGAAGACAGAGGGTAGTAGTTGATGGTAAAGGTTCATCCTGGAGTGCTGTTACTAGCGGTGTTCCACAAGGATCTGTTTTGGGACCATTGCTGTTTGTCATTTTTATAAATGACCTGGAGGAGGAGTTAGAAGGTTGGGTGAGCAAGTTTGCGGATGATACGAAAGTCGGAGGAGTTGTTGACAGTGAGGAAGGATGTGGCAGGTTACAGCAGGATATAGATAAGCTGCAGAGCTGGGCAGAAAGGTGGCAAATGGAGTTCAATGTAGGTAAGTGTGAGGTGATTCACTTTGGTATGAATAACAAAAAGATGGGGTACTGGGCTAATGGTCAGATACTTGACAGTGTGGATGAGCAGAGGGATCTTGGTGTCCATGTACACAGATCTCTGAAAGTTGCCTCCCAGGTAAATAGTGCAGTGAAGAAGGCATATGGCGTACTGGCTTTTATTGGTAGAGGAACTGAGTTCCGGAGTCCTGAGGTCATGTTGCAGTTGTATAAGACTCTGGTGCGGCCGCATCTGGAGTATTGGGTGCAGTTTTGGTCACCATACTATAGGAAGGATGTGGAGGATGTGGGTGCAGAGGAGGTTTACCAGAATGTTGCCTGGTATGGTAGGAAGATTGTATGAGGAAAGGCTGAGGCACTTGGGGTTGTTTTCATTGGAGAAAAGAAGGTTTAGGGCTGACTTGATAGAGGTGTACAAGATGATTAGGGGTTTAGATAGGGTTGATCGTGAGAACCTTTTTCCACGTATGGAGTCAGCTATTACGAGGGGGCATAGCTTTAAATTAAGGGGTGGTAGGTATAGGACAGATGTTAGGGTAGGTTCTTCACTCAGCGAGTCGTAAGTTCATGGAATGCCCTGCCAGTAGCAGTGGTGGACTCTCCCTCTTTATGGGCATTTAAACGGGCATTGGATAGGCATATGGAGGATAGTGGGCTAGTGTAGGTTAGGTGGGCTTGGATTGGCGCAACATTACGGGCCTGTACTGCGCTGTATTCTTCTATGTTCTATGTTCTATGTTCTAACACTCAAGAAGCTTGACACAATCCAGGACAAAGCAGCCCACTTGATTGGCACCACGTTCAAATATCCACTTCCTCCACTACCTTCCTCAGTAATAGAAGTGTGTACTGTCTACAAGATGCACTGCAAACATTCACCCAAGATCTTCAGTCAGCTCCTTCCAAACCCATGACCACTTCCATCGAGAAGGAGAAGAGCAGCGAGTACTTGGGAACACCACCAACTTCAAGTTCTCCTCCAAGCCACTCATCACCCTGATGTGGAAATATACCACCATTCCTTCACTGTTATTGGGTCAAAATCCTGGAATTCCCTCCCTAAGAGCGTTGTGAGTCAACTCACAGCAGGTGGACTGCAGCAGTTCAAGAAGGCAGGTCACCACCAGCTCTCAGAGGCAACTAGCGACGAGTAATAAACGCTGGCCCAGCCAGTGACACTCACATCCCACAAATAAATTCTTTTTAAATCCTGAACTCGGATTCCCAATTCCCTTTGTGCTTTAGATTTCCAAAGCCTTTCCCCGTGTAGTAAACAGTCTATGCCTCTATTCTTCTGACCAAAGTGCATAACCACATACTTTCCCACATTGTGTTCCATCTGCCACTTCTTTGCCTACACTCTTGGCCTGTCCAAATCCTTCTGCAGCCTCCCTGTTCCCTCAGCAACATCTGCCCCCCCACCCCCCACCTATCTTTGTGCCATCTACAAACTTCGCAACAACATCCTTCGTCCAGATTCTTTTTGAGTAGATAGAGAAAAACCATTCCCTCGAGCGAGTGGGTGAAAAACCAGCAGTCACAATAGGCTCAAAATTATTGGCAAATAAAAAAAAACTAGAGGGAAGACGAAGAGAACTTTTCTCCTGCAGACCATTGCCAAGATCTGGAATATGAAAACTTGGTGGAAGCTAATTCCATAAGAAATGTTAAAATTGAGTCAGACAGGTATTTGAATTTGAAGAGTTTATAGGATTACAAACAAAAAGCTGGGATATGAACCTAAATTCAACTTTCAAGCTGCCACAAAAAATACACTTCTTCTGCCCTCTGAGTTTCTCTGGTTCTATGATTACAACAGTGATTATACTTGACAAGTATTTCAGTGATTGTAATTCCTGACGAATTAAACAATTTCAACTTTTGACACCCAGTATTAGCTTTAGGGGTTTTTTTTCTGAGAACCATGGACACTGTAATCTGGATCGAAGTAACTCAAAACTTTGTCATTTAATTACACAGTGAGAACATCTCCATCTGCCAGTCTGTGTTGACTCGAGGTATCTGAGCTGAAAGGACACGACGCAAACACATTGCAACAGGGACAGAAATAGCTGGAAAAGCTCAGCAGGTCTGGCAGCATCTGTGGAGAGAAATCAGAGTTAACGTTTTGGGTCGAGAACAAAAGGGTCACTGGACCTGAAACGTTAACTCTTATTTCTTTTCACAGATGCTGCCAGACCTGCTGAGCTTTTCCAGCAATTTCTGTTTCTGTTTCTGGTTTACAGCATCCATAGTCCTTTTGGGTTTTTTTAACATGTTGTAACTCTGTCTCACAGAAAAGGGATCATGGAATCATCACTGAATATTTAGAACCAGATTACACTGGTTCTAAATATTCGCCACTGAAGTTTGGGTGCTATTCCTTGTTGTTATGTAAGTGTTCTACATGAGCAAAAAAGCTTGCATTTACATAGCGCCATTCACAACTGAGGATATCCTGTAGAAGTATAATCACTGTTGTAATGCTGGAAATGTCACAGCTAATCTGTGCAGAGCAAACTCCTCCAGACACCAGTGTGTTGAATATCTATATTACTAAAACAGAAATTGTTGGAGGAACTCAGCAGGTCTGTGGAGAGAAAGCAGAGTCAATGTTTTGTATCCAGTGACTCTTCATCAGATCAGTCCTGATGAAGTGTCACTGGACCGGAAATGTTCACTCTGCTTTCTCTCCACTGATGATGCCAGACTTGCTGAATTTCTCCAGCAATTTCTGTTTTTGTTTTGGATTTCCATCTCTTGGTTTTATTATAATAACTGGCAAATTTGTGTTAAACTGCTACATATCAGGCGACAAATGGCTCATCAGGGTTAACTGCCCAGCTGTGCTTTGAATGTTTAGAATCACTACACTGTGGAAACAGGCCATTCAGCCCATCGAGTCCACACCAAACCTCTGAAGAGCATCCCACCCAAACCCACTCCCCTACTTTATAATCCTGAATTTCCAATGGTTATACCACTTAACCTGCACATCCCTGGATACAGTGAACAATTTAGCATGGCCAATCCACCTGACCTGGACATCTTTGGATTATGGGAGGAAACCAGAGCACCCAGAGGAAACCCACGCAGACATGGGGAGAACGTGCAAACTCCACACAGCCAGTCACCTAAGGGTGGAATTGAACCCAGATCCCTGGCACTGTGAGGCAGCAATACTAACCACTGAGCCACCATGCTGCATTCTATGGGATATTTCATGACCACCTGAGAGACAAGACATTGCTTTAGTTTCAGAGCTCATCTAAGAGACAAATGGCTCTGACAGTACAGTACTGAAGAAACTGACTGTACTGAAGTGTCAGCCTAGATTATATCTTCAAGCCTCCATGCTGAGACTCCAAACACATGAGCTTTTGACTCAATCAGTGACAGGAAAGCTAATAGACCACAGCTGACATATATAGGCGAAGAATATTTGCTTTCACACTTAACTTTGGTCTGACATCAAAATCATCTGGATGTTCAAAGCTGTGACTCGTTTATTCTAGTCCCATAAGAGAAAGGAAAGATAGTCATTGTTCTGAAAAGACAAGTCATTGTGGCATAGCAACCACAATGTCAGCACAGTAAAATGACGTGGAAATGTCACTTTCTTATTCATGCTCCAGTTCTGGGTGACCCTTCACTGACCAGCTAACAAAAGGATTTATAACTGAGACCCCAACTGCATCGAAGCTGTGAGTGGAAGTTTCTGTTTGTAGTACAGCGGTGCACTCAATGTGGAGAGAGTATTTGAAAACTGGAGCAGTGTGCATTATAATACCCTGTGGATTCTGTTAATACAAACAGTGGGGCCCTCATGAAATTTGCATTTCATAGAGGACAAGGCAGTATTACCCCCGCTCCCCCTTCAAGGTAATGTTTGTTATTGAAATATTATCTTGGATGATCAGGGAAAATTGCAAAACTTCTTGGCTCTGACCCGAGAAACAAAGCATTGCAGGAACTCTCCATTTTTAGAAATATTATTCTATACAACGGGATCCAATGTGAACCTGTCAGATTCATATAAAAACTAAAATCCATGGGCACTCAACGCGGGCTACACTACAGCCATTTAACTCCTGACCACATTACAGCTCTTGTTCAACATGGACACAAGGGCTGAATTTGAGAGGTGAAAGAGACTGTCCGTGAAATCAAGGTAGCATTCAACTGAGTTGGCATCAAGGAGCCCAAGCAAAGCTAGAGTTAGTGGGAATGGGGGAAAATCTCTTCACTGGTTGGTACCTGGCACTTGTGAAGATAGCTCTTTAGGGTCTATCATCTCAACCATTGCAGGCGTTCCTCAGCGTGATGCCCTTTCTCAACCATACTCAGTTGCTTCCCTTCCTTATGGTCTCCCCCTCATCATAAGTGGGGGATGTCCACCAATGATTTCTCAAAGTTAGGATCATCTGCGACTCCTCAGATACTGAAGCAGTTCGTGAGCCATTGCAGCATGACCTGGATGATATCCAGGCTTGGGTTGATAAGAGGGCAGTAACATTCATGGCACACAAATGCCAGGCAATGGCCATTTACAAGAAAAGCAAATCCAACTATTGGCCCTTGACATTCAATGGTGTTACCATCACTGACTATAAAGATACTGAGGGCATGAACTGTATGAGCAGAAGCTGAACTGAACCTGTCATTTAAGTAGTGTGCTTTCAAGAGCAGTTTGGAGGCTAGAAATCCTACAATAAGTAAGTCACCTCCTGAATCCCTGAAGCCAGTCTACAATTTAGAAGGCGAAAGTGAGTACTGCAGATGCTGGAGATCAGAGTCGGGAGTGTGATACTGGAGAGGTACAGCAGGTCAGGCAGCAGCCGAGGAGTAGGAGAATCGACATTTTGGATAAAAGCCTGATGAAGGCTTTTCGGATCGACATTTCGGATGCTGCCTAACCTGCTGTGCTTTTCCAGCACCACGTTCTTGTCTACAATTTGGAAGGCACAAGTTAGGAATGTGAAAGGAAGTTTCCCACTTGCCTGGATGTGTGCTGCTCCAACAACACTCAAGAAGCTTGACACCATCCAGCCTGCTTGATCAGTATTGCATCGAAAAACATCCTGTCCCTCCACTACTGACGATCAGTAGCAGTAGTGTATACTATCTATGAGATGCAGTGTAGAAGTTCACCCAGGCCCCTGCGACTGCACCTTCCAAACCCACAACCCCTTTCATCAAGAAAGACAAATGCAGCAGATACATTGGAACACACCCAATGCAAGTTCCCTTCCAAACCTCTCACCACCATCCTGACTTAGACCACAGTTCTTTCAGTGTCACTGGGTCAAAGTCCTGGAATTCCCTTCCTAACAACAATACACGAAACAGACTGCAGCAGTTCAAGAAGGTAGCTCATTACCACCTTGACAAGGACAATTAGGGACAGGCAATAAATGCTGGTCCAGCCAGAGGAAAACTCCTTTTAATTGCATTAATTTGTTCACTAGTGGGTTCTTTTGTTGTTTCTCTTGAAGTAGACACCCACCTTTTACAACCCAGTTCGGGAAACCGGGTATCATAGCGACAATGGGAAGTGGGACACGCCTTTGCACAACCACAGCTTTTGTTTTTAACTAATATTTTCTCTATTCTGCTGCTCTATTCCGTGAACTAAAAGTCCAGCAACTAATGGCAGTGTAGCCGCATTAGCTGAGGTAATCCTTCAACCATGCTGGAGTTCTTTAATTTCAGTGAAGATCATATAAATCCAGGTGAACAGCACCTGGTGTCAAATGAAAAATCAATATTTTTAGTATATCCTCCTTTGGCTCCATCTTAAGTGAGAAACTGCATTTGTATTGCGCCTGTTGGAAACATTCCTTCACAGGAACACCGTCAAACAAAGAGATGGCTAAACCATTGTTTAAGAAAGGAAGAAGGCGGGAGACCCGAAAGTATAGGCCAGTTAGCCTGACCTCAGTTGATAGTAAGATTGTGGGGTACATTATTAAGAATGAGATTGTGGATTACTTGGAAGTGCGATGGGCCAAATGGTCTAATTCTGCTCCTGTATCTCATGGTATAGAAACCTAAGGGGATTCTGGGATAGTTAACTAATAGCTTGTTTAAATAACATGTTTTAAGGAATATCTGAAAAGAGGAGAGAGATGTGAGGAGGTTTATGGAGGGCAGCTCCAAAGCTCTCTGGAATATAATGAACCTGGATATGATAATGACATGGTGATATCAGAAGTCACGTGTATGAGATTGTGACGAAAGGACAGAGTACTCTATACTTGCGAGAGAGAGAGTAAGGACAGTATGCTGTACGACACAGTAAACAGAAGAGTTTGCAGGAACTGAGCAGAGTCAGACAGCAGTCGCTCAGAGTTAAAGGGAGGCCACATTTTGCCAAAGGAGACAAGGAGAGCTAACTGAGGAAGGGTCACTCGACCTGAAATGTTAACTCTGATCTCTCTCCACAGATGTTTGTGGGCTGAAGGGTGCTCTACAGTTCTATGTCCTACCTCCTCCAACTCATCCCACACATTCTGTCACCAGTCATTTTACAATGTGGAGGTGCTGGAGTTGGACTGTGGTGGAAAAGGTCAAAACTCAAGCCTCACCAGGTTATAGTTCAACAGGTTTATATGAAATTGTAAGTTTTTGAAGCGCTGCTCCTTCCTCAGGTGTTGTATGATGGAGAGGCATAAGACAGTATTTCTAAGCGAACAGTTTAGAACTTTTAACTTGCGGCCCTTTGTTGAATCCATTAATCGGTTGGAGATAGACTACTGATTAAAATGCAAAATCCAGATTCCTTTCAATTCTGTGCCCCTAGATAATTAACGGTTTTATCAATGTACAAGAGGTGACATCTCAGGTTAGATAACGTACGTTAGGTGTGAGGTCTTGCTTCCGATCTATGTTTTAAGCTGAGATCTGGTCATTCTGTGTACTTGTTGAATATTAAAGGCATTGATTCATCTGCTTTATCGTGGTCGAGTTTTCTCTGAGTAAACATTTGAGAAGTCAGTATCATTGCACAGATGATGCAAACCTGAGCTTCCGCACATGAAAATCTGTGCAGCACCAAGTTCCTTAAGGTGAAAACACTCAAACCCCAGGTACTGATCAAATCCTATCTTCCTAATCATTTTGCAGGCTTGGATGCAAATGTTGGTCACTATTGTGATCGTTAACTTTTATTGCTGTGAGAGGTTTGGCCATTTGGCTGAGAGTTCAGAAGGGGAAAGGAAGATAATCACAACCGTATTGTTAAAAGCCATAATCAGTAACATTTAAATCTAAGCCATACTCATCAAAGGGGACCTCTTTTCCTTCTGAGAAGATTTCATTGTGGGAAGCATTGTGAGTTCAAGCCTGCAAATTGCACTTACACACATCACAGGTGCCATTCAGTGCCTGGGTGCGAGAGGGGTTCAGTTAGCTCAGTTGGCTGGATGGCTGGTTTGTGACAGCAACAACATGGGTTCATTTCCCACACTGACTGAAGTTACCATGAAGGACTCTCCTTCTCAACCTTGGGCCGGCACGGTGACTCAGTGGTTAGCACTGCTTCCTCACAACACTAGGGACCCGGATTCCTATGAGCCTTGGGCAACTGTCTGTGTGGAGTTTGCTCATTCTCTCTGTGTCTAGGTGGGTTTCCTCCCACCGTACAAAGGTCAGGTGGATTGGCCATGCTAAATTGCCCATGGTGTGTAGACTAGGTGGATTAGCCACAGCAAATTCAGGGTTACAGGAATGGGGGCGTCTAGGTGGGATGTTCTTTGGAGGGCCAGTTTGGAGTTGATGGAATGAATGGCTTGTGCCCACTCTGTCATGATTCTATGAACCTCTATATTTTCCTAAAGTGCTGTAATCCTCAGATTAAACCATCATCAATTATCTCTCTCTCGCTCTCTCTCTCTCTCTTTCTCTCTCACATACACAGTGGAACTGTGATGGGGTAACTGGATTGGGAATTGTCCTTCTTGAGGCAAAGAGTCAGTTTTTTTGGAGATTAAAAAATATATGGTTTTCCTCAAGTCTAAGGGTGATTACATCTACGTAAAAAAGGTGACCATGAGTCCTGATATTAATGTAACGTTAGGAGTATGGGCAAAGGGAGGTCACAATGTTGCACTGTCTAACTCCTAGCACCTTGGGAACAGTTAAAGGATGGAATATAGATCACAAGGGCTGAGCGTTAGAAACAGACTGGGATAAACACAGAGAGTGCTGGAGAAACTCAGCAGGTCTGGCAGCATCTATGGAGAGAGAAACAGAGTTAATGTTTTGAGCTTGTTTCTTTAAGAGTGAAAGGTGTTAGAAAATGGGCTTTTCATACTTTTTTATTGAGAGGGAGAAGGAGCAAGAGTGCAAATGTTGTAGAGGCGCAATGCAAAGGACAAGGATAGTGAAAGAGGAAAAACAGAATCAAAATGAGTGTAAATTAAGGTATGAAAAGGAGAGAATGGATCCTCTGTCTCTGTCAAAAGTATAAAAAGAATGATTTTCCCACACCTGAAGAAGAGTCATAATATTAATTTTATTTCTCTCTCCACAGATGCTGCCAGATCTGCTGAGTTACTCCAGCGTGTTTGATTCAGCATCCTTAGTGTTCTGCTTTTATATTGAAGTTGGATTGGCAAGGAAAGAGTGGGGGATGTCTATGGGTAAGATGTAAGGTGTGGATAATAGGAGACACCAATGAGAATTAAAGTGGGGACAAGAATGGCATTAATTAAATGGTTCCTTCAAAAAACTGGCATTGACTCTAAACTAAACCATCTCCTTGTATTCGTTTTACTCTCTCCACTCTCATCCGGTCACCAGCATAAATACCACGCTTTCCCAGCTATTTTCAGTTCTGGTGAAGGTCCAATGGACTTGAAAATTTAACTCTGTTTTTCTCTCTACAGATGCTGTCAAACACATTGAATTTCTCCAGACATTTCAGCACACATTCTTATGATGAAACAAGTTTCTGTTTTTAATAATTCGATTTTCAATGCCAGGTTTGTAGTAAAGATTCTATTGGACATCCAGCTCCAAAGACAGACAGTCTAGTCCAAAACGTACCAGCATGGGAGTGGGAAAACACAGTGGGAGCAAAGGCTCAAGGTATGTTTCGAGAGATGGACTAAAAAAAAAGGAAACATTCAGCAGATAACTTCAAGCCATAACCAAACAGGTTAAAAGCACCATGCTGTCACACAACTGATGCTGTGAAGCAGATTACTAGCAAGATACAGACAGCAAATTCCATTTCATCTCATCATATCAAATCCCCTAAACAGATTACAAAGCTCCATGGGATGACATGCAAACATTAATAGTTGTCTATCAAGATAATTGATATAATGTATTCAAAAACAAATATGAGACTGTTGCCCAGGTAAATATTTATTTGTGTCATTTGCTGCCACAAATCCTCTTTTCTAATACTTTAAGAAAATACAAGAGGTTAAGCAGAATTGAAACAAATTAAATTATCTACCACAAAAAAATGCACTGCAGTAAAAACCAATTTACAAGGTCATTTGCAGAATTTTAAATTAAAATATGGGAGGTGGGTGTTGATGGTGGATTCCAGCCCCCACAGTACCCAAGTGTTGAAGAAGACTTGAAGTAAACTGGTAGAGACCTTGAGATCTCTTCTCCAGGGTTGACCATGTGTGGAGGCAACCATTGACTTCAGGAAGAAAGGAGCAAAGCATACCCCTAACTACATCAACGGAGCAGAGGTGGAGAGGGTCGAGAGAGTCAAGTTCCTTGGAGTGACGATGACCAGCAGCTTGTCCTGGGCTTTCCACGTAGATGTGACAGTCAAAAAGGCATAACAACGCCTCTTCTTCCTCAGGTGGCTCAGGAAATTCAGCAAGTCCGTAAGGACCCTCACCAACCTCTACAGATGCACCATTGAAAGCATATTGTCCAGGCGCGTAACGGCTTGGTATGGCAACTGCTCTTCTCAGGACCGTAACAAACTACAGAAGGTTGTGTGCACAGCCCAGACCAACACAGAAGCCAGCCACCTATCCATAGACACCATTTACACTTCTTGGTGTCACAGAAAGGCAGCCAACATCATCAAAAACCCCTCCCACCCTGATAATGCTCTCCTACAACCTCTTCTGGTCAAGCAGAAGGTATAGAAACCTGAACACATGCACCAACATGTTCAAGAACAGCTTCTTCCCTTGTGTTATTAGACTGCAGAATGGCCCTCTCTACCTTCAAGTAACAGTGATCTTGCTTTGCACACATCCTGTACAGCTGTAACCTTCTATGACTCATTCTGTCAAAGCACTGTATGATCTGTATGCCTTTATTTGCTATGAGCTGCCTGTACTGCTGACAAAACAAAACTTTTCACTGTACTTAGGTACATGTAACAACAGTAAAACAAATCAAAGAGAGGCAGGCATTAGGATGCTACCACCAACCCCTCCATGACCCTCTTCCTGGACCTGCTAATAGCCACTTTGGCCAGTAGCAGACCAATGCGGAGATCCTCTGATTTACCTGCATCATTTCTGCACAGGGATCCCTAGAGTACAGAAGTATGGGGCTGAAGCAGAGCAGAAAGTTTAATAACAGAACAGTTAAGATAAAACAAATGAGGGACTGTAACCAATGTCAATCTATATGCTTACACAGCTCACGGACCATCCAAGGCTGTGGGGTTATGAAGTGACTTAACCTATAGTTGCACAGGATGGCTGCATTCAACACTCTCCAACACAGCCCCTGACAGAGAAGAGGAGATTCCTGTTCAATCTCACCCATTAAGGCCAATGCCATCAATGATTGGCAAGATGGAAAGCGAGGGCATGTCTGGATGTTAAACAAAGGTGAATGGTGTGCAGACACATCCCATACTGGAACATCCTTCTTTGCCAAATTGAAGGAGTTAGAGGGAATTTTACTGAAAAAGTTAAAGTGGGAATCGTGTGTCTCTGCCGCAATTTTGTGAATTGGGCCCAATGTGAAATTCTCTGCCTATAACATCAGCTCAGACAGAAACCCACCACACACTGGAGCTGCTTCAACATGACAAGGAGAAAGTGAGGCCTGCAGATGCTGGAGATCAGAGTCGAGAGTGGAAAATCACAGCAGGTCAGGCATCATCTGAGGAGCAGGAGAATCGATGTTCCGGGCATAAGCCCTTCATCCTGATGGATGCTGTCTGATTGGCTGTGCTTTACCAGCACCACACTCTCTACTCAACATGACAAGTGCCATTGAGACCAAACACAACAGTTCCCAGGTTCTGCTGCAAGTAGTCCTTAGTCTGGAGATTTAGAGTTGCCAGCCTGGCAGGTTCTAGCACGTTCCTAAGTTGGATCATGTCAGTTGCCTGAGCCCTCTGTTCCACCAGCCACCTAAAACATACTGATAGAGGTACTGATCACTGGACAGTAGTTCACCCCCAAACTCCAAGTACTCCTCCCAACATAAGAACATAATGCAAAATAGAATCTGGTTAAGGGCAGGTGACATCGCAGTGGAATTGTTGCTGGACTAGTAATCCAAAGAACTGTGCCGTGTTCTGGTAACCTGGATTCAAATCCCACCAATGCAGATGGTGGAATTTGAATTCAATAAAATCTGGAATTCGACGCACATGATTATCAATGATCAAAAACCCATCTGGTTCACTCATGTCCTTAAGGGAAGGGAAACTGCTGTCCTTACCTGGTCCGGCCTACATGTGACCAGACCCACAGCAATGTGTTTGACTCTTAATTGCCCTCCAAAGTGGCCACAGTAGACAGGCAGGAGGCTGGAAGAACACAGCAAGCCAGGCAGCATCAGGAGGTGCAGAAGTCAATGTTTCGGATGTAATACTTCTTCAGGACTGGGGGTGGGTGTGGGGGGGAGCTACTCTCTGCATCCAACGTGTCATCCTCCAACCCTTCCGCCAACTCCAAATAGACCCCACCACCAAGAAACTCAGCCCTCCTAAGTGGCCAAGCACACCACCCAGTTGTACCAACAGTTAAAAAGTCTCAGAAATGGAATGAAATGTGATGGACTATGCAATGTTGACAAAGTCACCAGAAATGACAATGGCAAACACAGCTCCTCCCACTCACCGGTCCTGCAAAGTCCTCCTTATCCACACCTGAGGGGCTACCGCCAAAAATGGGACAGCTATCTCACAGGTGAGCCTGATGTCGTCATCCTCATCTCACCATAACTGATGCACAATGTTTCAGAAAGCATCATCATTATCCCTAGCTACATCCTGCCCCAACAGCCGAGGTGGTGGCACAATGACATCAGTGGTGGCATAATGGTGGCACAAGGAGGGAGTTTCCCTTGAAATCCTCAACATTGGCACTGAACCCCACAAATTCTCATGACATTGAGTGAAACTACATCAAGGAAATGACCCACAACTTACAATGTAACTCTTGTACCCACCCCTCCCCCGACTGATGATTTAGGACTCCTCTGTGTTGCGTACCATTTGGAGAAAACGCTAAGATATCAAGGACACAGAAAGTAATCTCGGTAACGGAGTTTAGAGTTCATCACCATGTGCTGCCCTGCTTACAAAAGGAGTTAAGAGTAGTAGTAGATCCAAAGAGGACACATCTAAAATTATGAGAAAAAGCAGCAGGCCAAAAGATTGGGAGCATTTTAGAATTCAACAAACAAGGACGAAACGTTTGATCAAGAGGAAGAAAATAGAGTATGAGAGTAAAATGGTAAGGAGAATAGAACCTGATTGTAAAAGCAGCTATAAATATGTGAAGAGAAAAATATTTATGACCCTTTCAAGTCAGAAGCCAGGAAAATTATAATGGAATGAAGAAATGGAGGAAGAATTGAACACACACTTTGCTTCTGACTTCATAACAGAAGGCACAGAAAATGGTTCACCTCCCAGACATGTTAAAGATCCACGAGTCCAATGGGAACACAGAATTGAAGGAAATCACTATTCGCAAAAGATTGGTGCTTGAGAAATTAATAGGGTTATACAAATCAACAAGGCCCGATAACTACACACTCAGAGCGCTAAAGCAAATATCCCTGGAAATATTGGATGGAGTGGAGTTCATCTTCCAAAATTCTATGGATTCAGGAGAAATTCCGACAGATTGGAGGGTGGTAAATGTAACCCCACTATTTAAAAAAGGGGAGAAAAAAAAAACCAAGAGTTATAGACCAGTTAACTGAAAATCGGTAGTGGGGAAGTGGTGGAGTCTATTGTAGCAGAACACTTGGGAAGCATTAGCAAATTTGGTCAAATCCAGCATGGATTTATGAAAGGTAAATCATGCTTAACACATCAATTGGACTGATTTAAGGATGTTACTTGCAGAATAGATAAGGGAGCACTGGTGGATGTGGCGTGTTTGGATTTTCAGAAAGCTTTTGATAAGGCCCCTTCTAAAAGGTTATTGGGCAAAGTTGAAGCACATGGGATGTCGATAATATACCAGGATAGACTGAGAGTTAATTGACAACAAGTAACTGAGACAGGGAGTAAATGGGTTGTTTTCCAAGTGATAGGCAGTGACAAGGGTTTTATCACAAGTTAGTGGTGAAAATGCTAGAGTTTATTGTAAAAGATGTGATACCAAAGCACTTGGAAAGCATTAATGTGACTAGGCAAAGCCAGCATGGGTTTATGAAAAAAAAATGATGCTAAATGATATGTCCTCATCCAGCATAGTTACCATGAGGGAGGAGCTAAAGATTTAAGAACTGTATGAAACTATTTTCAACAAGGAAGAATACCCTGTGAATGGTAAAGGATTTCAGACCTGGTAAGTGGCATGCTGCCAGAGGAGAGAGATAGCAGATCCTGAGAGAAGCAGAATTAGTTTTGCCAACTAGATTGAGTGGGATATCTGGTCGGCATGGACGGGTTGGACCAAAGGGTCTGTGTCAATGCTGTACATCTCTATGACTCTATGATACATTCTGCATTGTGAGGTGGTGGTCTAAGGGAGTGATCCCAAGTCAGAATGCAGCAGTGAGTGAACACACTTTGGAGGCTCTGTCAGTATTGCTAACACTTCCTAGAGGGCCTGGGTAAATATTAAAGTGGTGCAATGGAAATGCAAGAAGTTAAAGAGTTGCTTCGAGCTCAGATCAAATGTAACCAGATATCGATGAGACATGACCACAGACACAGAAGGAAAGGCCATGAAATAAAAAGGTTTATTTCAGACTGGCAGGATATCACAAGGGCTGGTGTTAGGGCCTTAACTCTTTGCAAATTATATACATGATCTGAATGAAGGCACAAAGATATGGTCACTATATTTGCTGATGACCAATGATAGGTAAGGAAGTCAGTCATGAAGATGACATCAAGAAAAGTTTTTCGAATTACATATGAAAGAAGTGAAACGATCATGGTTATTCTAACAGATGAGAGACTTAACAAACAATCAAGGTATTTTTCAATGTATAATTTCAGTTACATCACACTGTAAACTTTTACTATAAATTCTGTGTTTTACAATTGATGAAGGAGTGTCGCTCCGAAAGCTAGTGCTTCCAATTAAACCTATTGGACTATAACCTGGTGTTGTGTGATTTTCAACTTTGTCCACCCCAGTCTAACACCGACATCTCCAAATCATGACTATAGGTGGGGTAAGTAAGCGGGCAAAGATCCGGTAATGTTGAAAAGTATGAAGTAGCCAACTTTGGCAGAAAGAATGGAAAAAGAAGCCTACTATCTAAATGGTGAGATGTTTCAGGACTCGGAGATACAGAGAGGTCTGAGGGTCTCAGTATATTGCAGATAGTTAGTACGCAGGTGCTTTTTCAGGCTGGCTGGGTGTCACAAGGATCTGGTGCTAAGGCCTTCACTCCTGGTACTAAGTCCTGAAGAAAAGCTACACCTGAAACGTCGACTTCTCCCCCTCCCGATGCTGCCTGGCTTGCTGTGTTCTTCCAGCCTCCTGCCTGTCCACTTTGAATTCCAATATCTGCAGTTTTCTTGTCTCTAGTACACAGGTAGAGCAAGTAATCAAGAAATTTAACCAAATGTTACAGATTATTGTGAGGGGAATTGAATGTAAGAGTAGAGAGGCCTGTATCCTCCTGAGATCACAAGAGTCAGAAGTGACGTAATTGAAACCTGTAAGATCCTGAGGGTGCATGTTGGAAGGATGTTTCATCTTGTGGGCGAATCTGAAATAAAGATCATAATTTAAATGTAAAGGGTTGCCCATTTAAGACAGAGATGAGGAAAATAAGTTGTCTCATAGGATTGCGAGTCTTTGTAATTCCTTTCATCAAATTGCAGCAGATACTTCAGATGAATCTTTAAATAGTTTTAAAGCAGTGGTGTAGAGTTGCTTGATTATATAGGGATGAAAGATTATCCAGGGTATACAGGCATGTAGACTGGAGGTTAGATCAGATCAGATCTTACTGAATGGCAGATTAAGCTCAAACATATCTGCTCTTGCTCCTTGTTCATATGTTTGTGAATTAATATTAATCTGAGGTTGCAGATCAAGGGATTTGGCAAAGCTAGTCATTAAATCGATAACGTTGGACAAATTAAAAACCTAAGCAGACCTGGACTACAAGGCCAGAACATTTGGGAGACTGTATTCAGGCCCCAGAAAAGATGGGAGATCATAACAGTTGTGATAAAGACAAGATTCATTCATTTAAAGTGCGAGAAGTGGGAATAATTCAGTAAAGCCGTGATTCAAACAGGAATCCTTCATTAAAACTGCAATCAGCAGGATTCATGTAATGGAGCAGCAGAAAAGATGGGAATCCTTTGTATGCTTGAAGGGTGCAAATTGTCTCTTGTAGCTGCAATAAGTTGGGAATCCTCCCATGTAGTTGGGAGCTGTGTGGAAACCCTCCAGTTCAGCACAACTGTATTACTGTCAATAAAAGGTGTTTTAGCAAATAAAATACCTACGCACATTAGGAAATATGGCATCAGTAATAATATTAAGAGGTGGACCAAATGGAATACAATAATTGCCGTCTTCGATATAACAATTTCGAAGATACAAAATAGCTTCCATGTTGAGTACCAAATTAGAAGCTGAACAATACACTTCTTTATACAATCAGATGTACAACTGATACTTTTATAGCTCACCAAAGATGCAAGAAGCAACAGAAACTTTTGAAGAGGTACTGAAAGCCTTTGAAAATTATTTCAACCCCACTACTAGTAATATTAGTTTTATTAATGATTGGTAAAGATTAGTGAAAAATTGGCAATGGTCGCTTCAAGGTGAAATTCAAAAGACACAGAATTGTTGTAGAAATAGTTGATGATTCTTTGTCAGATTTAATGCAGTCCAAAGAAGAACTGATCTACAGATTTGCCACCCAGATGGTGAGTGAAGCAGAATTCTAGAAATTATACGGATCAATCCAAACGAGGGAAGATTATCCTTTGCAGAAATAAGCAAAATCCATTCAATGCCTGAATTATAATCCATAAATAATGCATGTGAGAAACTAGCAAAGTGAAAAGGATAGGCTCCAATCACGTGAAGTCCTTATCAGTGCTCTGGTGCACAGAAACCTCACAGGCACAGTCAATGCCCAGCTATTAAAGGTGACACTGCAGACGACTTTCAAAAAAAAATGTGCAGCAGTGGGATTCAGTTTCAGGAAAGAAGTGATGAAGTAGTTACCCAAACAAAGAGGTTAATGAGTTAGGAATGCCCACAACAGAGGGAAAACCTGAAATATTCCCAAAGATAATTAGTGATTCAGAGCTCACATCTAGCAAGCTGGTAATTATTTTGGTTAACTCATTAATTTCAATGTAGACTTAGGGATGAATATTATGACACTATCAGATGTCGAGACATGGTGAACAGAACACTGTCTACAGCTGACAGCAGTTTGACCACATGACCCTGAAGGCATAACACCTCAGGCCAAAGGTATGCTGCAAACAACTCCAATCTAAGCAATGCCAAATAACAGAAAACCTGTATTTAATTCTCAATCAAGAATTCTCATTCTTGAGTAGGAAGGCATGTCCTAATGAGGCAACTTCAATGTTCTTCAGTGGCGTAAGATGTTTAACTAAGTACAGTTAATGAAACAGCCAGCCAAGGAACTAACAGTCATGCATCAGGAAGTCCAAAGATTACTTTACGAGAAAGTGATGACCTAGTGGTATTATCCCTAGACCAAGAATGCAGTTGATGCCCTGGAAACTGTGTTCAAACCCAGGGAAGCTACCCTACGAAGAAGCGGAAGAGCAGTGGTTACTGGAAACCTGAAACAGAAATTGCTTAAGAAACTTGGCAGTTTCTATGCAGAGAGAATTAATGTTTTGAGTCTAGTGACAAACCTTCAGAACTTGGAGTGTGCTTTCTCTCTGCAGATGCCGCTAGACCTGCTGAGTTTCTTCAGTAATTTTTGCTTTATTTTCATGGAAAAAATCTTTTTTGGTTAACTAACATCCTTTATGGGAGGAAACTGCCATCCTTACCTGGTCTGGTCTATATGTGACTCCAGACCCACAGCAATGTGTTTGACGCTAAACTGCTCTCCAAGAAATTAGGTGTGGGCAAGAAATACTAGCCGAGCCAGTGATGCCCACATCCTGTGAATAAAATAATGCAATGGTGTCACAAAGCTGATCCCTTTTTTCTAAAAATTGTTCCTTTTCTCAAGGATTAGATTCCTTACAGTGCGGAAACAGGCCCTTCGGCCCAACCAGTCCACACTGACCTTCTGAAGAGTAACCCACACAGATCCATTTCCCTCTGACTAATGCACCTGACACTATGGACAATTTAGCATGGCCAATTCACCTGACCTGCACATTTTTGGACTATGGGAGGAAACCGGAGCACCCGGAGGAAACCCACACAGACACGGGGAGAATGTGCAAACTCCACACTGTCACGTGAGGCTGGAAATGAACCTGGGACCCTGGTGTTGTGAGGCAGCAGTGCTAACCACTGAGCCAACGTGCCGCCCCAATACTGTGTTCTTGGTTTTTTTTCAGAGGGGTCATAAAACCTTCCTGGCTCCGAGGTGGCTAGTTTGTACAGAGATGGGAAAGGATGTTGAGAGGCCTTTTGTTTATATGTAAACAGATGAGACTTCAGGCCAAAGTGGTGATGTTATAGAAGTGACCCGTATAATGAAAGGGGAGTGGTCAGCTCTCTAGCTAAGCAGCTCAGTCCAGAACTAATTAGGAGTCCAGCTGAGTGGAAACCCACTGCGAAACACTCTCTCTCCTTCTGTCCTTCTAACTTCAACCTGTCAGCATTTGTTCCTTTTTTTACTGAGTTTTTAAGGGGCTTCGCTTATTGGGACTCTTGTGTATATTCAGAACAGCATAATTAAGTCTAGTTTGGATAGATTGAGTTCTGTAGGGAATTTTTATTCTGTTCTTTGTGTTTCATTGTGCAATTTTGTGAATAAATTTCTGTCTATTTTAAAACCTGGTAGTCAACCTAGCTAACTTAATCCAGATAATTTTTACTGTACACTTACTGAAACAAATTGCAAAGTTATGGTCTGGGCTGTCTGCTTAAGAATGTTTTGAATGGTCTAGTCTCGTGAATAACAAAGGTCACAGGATAACTGTAGAAGATTTGATAGGATTCCTAGACTTATGGCAGAACCTGAACAAATAAAACAGAATCCATTGAGATTAGTTGTATTGGTACAAGAACATTGTTCCATCCTGTCAATAAGATGGTAGCCTGTTACTGTACTGCACTGCATGTGCCCATACACTCAACTGGCCTAGATCATCACAAAGAATCTTTGCATCCTCAAAATCATAAAATGACCAATCAGAGCATGATATTCTGCCGTTGACTGGACCTGACAAATCATTCGAATAGATTATAGCAATCAGCATTATGTTTCTGTCCATTAACTGGAAACAAGAGAACCATTGATGTCATCTTCCTTTCGATTAAAACCAAGGGAACATCTTAGAGTGGACCTCTTCGAATACAAATGTAAAATGTTTTTGATCAGAATTGACAGGAAATGGTCTGAAATGAAGAAAGTGCAGAGTCACGCTGCTGAAACGGTGATTACATCACTGAGGAGAAACTAAAGCAACTTGATTCCCAGGCCTAGTAATCTCAGACAACAGAGCAGTTTGTTAATGAATTTATGGGCGGCAAGGTTGCACAATGGCTAGCACAGCTGCCTCACACTGCCAGAGACCCGGGTTCAATTCCCGCCTCAGGCGACTGACTGTGTGCAGTTTGCACATTCTCCCCACGTCTGTGTGGGTTTCCTCCGGGTGCTCCGGTTTCCTCCCACAGTCCAAAAATGTGCAGGTTAGATGAATTGGCCAATATAAATTGCCCATAGTGTTAGGTGAAGGGGTAAATGTAGGAGAATGGGGTCTGGGTGGGTTGCGCTTCGGCGGGTCTGTGTGGACTTGTTGGGCCGAAGGGCCTGTTTCCACACTGTAAGTAATCTTCCTCAAAGAGTTTACAGCTTCATATGGATTTGTCGAGACTAACAGCTCACCTAAAAAACTCCTGAAGTCAATGGTAAAGCTGTAAGAGCAGGATGCACTGCGGAGACATTGCTGAAGGAGAGTGATGATATCCAACTTGCTACTGTGGGCTATCATTCCACTCCAATCAAGTGTTTCAACTCCGTGAACTCCTTATGGGAAGCAGAGAAAGAACGGTGGCCCAGTGGCTCAGTGGTTAACACTGCTGCCTTACAGTCCCAGGGACCTGGGTTCAATTCCAGCCTTGAATGATAGTCTGTGTGGAGTTTGCACATTCTCCTCATGTCTGCGTCAGTTTCCTCCCACAGTCCAAAAATATGCAAATTAGGTGAATTGGTCTTGCTAAATTGCCCACAGTGTTAAGGAATGCGTAGGTTAGGTGCATTGGTCAGGGATAAATGTACAGTAATAGGGTAAGGAAATGCGTATGGGTGGGTTACTCTTCAGAGGGTCAGTGTGGACTTGTTTGGCTGAAGGGCCTGTTTCCATACCGTAGGGATTCTATGATTTATAAACTCAGCTTTCTACGCACCCACACACTTTGTTGCTGCATGTACTAATGGTGACTTGAGAACAGTGAGGGTGAAAAATCATAACGACTGTTCCAGTCACATAGGGAACGATGGTGAACAAACCAAAGCACTCAATCTATCAAATCTCCAAACAAAACACAAGCTCAAGTGATGGAATACATCACAGCCAGTGTCCTAACTGTCTCCAATTGACAATGCTGTGATACAATGTGACAGCATCCATTTCTATACAGAACCAATCTTTGACAGAGTATAAACAGTCACCAACACAGTCAAATAGACCAGAGATACTGTGCTTATCAAGAGATCCAGAGGACATCCTGATTGTTCAATGGGGTCATCTGACCTTCCTATACAGTAGATGCAGAATGAATGTTTCTGATGACTGGAGAGTCCAGAACCAGAGGTCACAGTCGAACAATGTGGGGTAAACCACTTAAGACCAAAAGAGGATAAATTTCTTGACCCAGAGTGAGGTGGAATCCACTACCACAGAAAGCAGCGAGGCCGAAACATGGCTGATTTCAAGAAGGTGTTGGACATAGCACTTGGAGCTAAGGCATGAAAGGATATGGGGGAAAAGCAGGAACAGGCTATTGAGTTGGACAACCAGCCATGATCATAATGAATAGCGCAGTAGACTTAAAGGGCTGAATGGCCTCCTCCCATTTCTATTTTCTACGCTTCCATGTCAATTCTTCTGCTCAGCGGAATGCAAGAGACCAAATGGCGGACACAAATTCCCAACTTTCTCCTAAGGAGCTGAGAACACGTTCAAGTAGATTAAGTTAAAAACCACATGGCACCTGGATATTGTCCAACAGGTTTATTGGAAAGGACTAGCTTTTGGTGAAGGAGCAGCACTTCAAAAGCTAGTGCTTCCAAATAAACCTGTTGGACTATAACCTGGCGTTGTGAAATTTTTAACTTTGTCAACACCGGCACCTCCAAATCAAGAAAATTAGTGAAAGACAGGCATCATTTGATTCCAAAGTCTCTTCATGAGATCTTTTCAATGGTTACATTTTAATTTTAAGAGTTAATTTTGATTTTCAGGACATCATTCTCATTTTTGCTAATTTGCAGTCATATTCAAACACTGCATTTATGCTTGTGATGAGGTATGAGTGATGGAACTCACACAGAAGAATATTTTCAATAATTATCAATCCTCCATGAAAGCAAAACTCACAAAAAAAAATGGGTTTTGGACACCACACTATGTAAATTAGCACAAGACAACAAGCCCAAATTAGCAACAATTTATTTTTTAACTAACTGATACATGCTTCAATATATAAAGATCAACCACCCTAAATGCACCACGGACTGGTGCAGTCATGGGTAATGTGCTTCCATCACAAAGTTGGAAGATGTTAACAAGTTGATTGCCAAAATGTTACTACATCACAGGTCTTAGTCTTGAAATAAAATGTAATAATTGACACAATGATCAATGCAATAGCATCGACTACTTCTTTCCCCCACTTAATAAGCAGCTCTAAACTCAAGATTCCACATTCTTTCACGGGAAACTTATTATCTTGTGGATTTCCTGTTTTCCTGGTTCCTGGTTAGCTGAATATTCATGTTGCCATGACCAGACCAGAACCCCTCGATATACTTTAAGAAGGTAGCTTAGACCCTAACTTTTTCTTATTTTAAAGGTAGATGTGCAATGCTGTGTTTCAGATGTAATGCAACTGGTCAAACTACTTGACGTTAAGCCAAACAATTTATTTAAACACTGTATTTAAAATATTAATAAATAAAAGAGGCGTTTAGAATAACTTAAATACTGGAAAACTTAACTGAACACTAGATATTATTGTTATTACTAATTTACTGTTCCAATATAGTAACATCCCACAAACACAGCTCTTGGCAAATTCAGACACAGATTCTCACCTGCAGTTCTCCAATCCAGGAGGGAAAACATCAAGAGAGAATTCAGAGAGAGTAGCAGCCAGGAGAAATTCACTGAAGGTCCCAATTCTACTGAGACCCCAGCAGCTTCTGATTAAAACTAAAACTAAAGACTGAAAAAAGCTGGAAATCCTGGTTTGTGATTGATGGTCACACGTCACAGATAACAGCCGTCCAATCAACTATTCCTACAGGCTAGTTTTATTATTTATAGAATCCCTACAGTATGGAAACAGGCCATTTGGCCCATCAAGTTCACACTGACCCTCCAAATAGCATCCCACCCAGACACAACTCTATCCCTGTAACCCTGCATTTCCCATGGCTAACCCATCTAACCTACACATCTGTGGACACTATGAGCAATTTAGTATGGCCAATCCTCCCTAACCTGCTCATCTTTGGACTGTGGGATGAAACCTATGCAGACATGGGGAGAATGTGCAAACTCCACACAGTCACCCTCAGCTGTAAGTCTCAAGTCACATGAAAGCCAGGCCAGGTAAAAATGGCAGTTTCATTCCCTAAAGGACATTAGTGAATGAAATGGGTTTTATTCTTTGCAATCAACTAGGTTTTCACAATCATCGTTGATTCCAGGTTTTTAATTGAATTCAACTTCCACGATCTGCCATGGTGAGCTTTGAATCTTGAACATTACCTGGGTCTCTGGATTAATAGTCTAATGAAAGCACCTGTACTCATCACCTCCATTGTCTTAATTTGCAATCAAATGTTTAGACTTTACTCAACTCTATCTCAATCCGACCATGTTCGTATAGTTAACTTTCCAAGTTAGCACATACTATCCAACTACATTCAATCTCATAAATATTATTATGTTATTCAATCACATCATTACGTGTTCACATCTTGAACTGTTTGTGCTTTGTGATTATCAGTAAGCCTAAATGTTGAAAAATGTGGTGCTGGAAAAACACAGCAGGCCAGGCAGCATCCGAGGAGCAGGAGAATCGACGTTTCGGGCATAAGCCCTTCTTCAGGAATCATTCCTGAAGAAGGGCTTATGCCCGAAATATCGATTCTCCTGCTCATCAGATGCTGCCTGGCCTGCTGTGTTTTTCCAGCACCACATTTTTCAACTCTGGTCTCCAGCATCTGCAGTCCTCACTTTCTCCTAGTAAACCTATATGGTCTATTTTTCCCCTTCAGTCCCTCCTATTGGCCCTACTGTCTATTCTTCCTTTCATTTGCCCCTCACAAACACTCCCCCTTAACCCCCCTGACCTGACCTGGACCAGCCTTTTGCCTCAAGCTTCTCTTTAGAACATAGAACAGTACAGCACAGTACAGGCCCTTCCATCCATAATGTTGTGCCAAGCATCTACCTTAATCTAAGATCAACCTAACCTGTACACCTCTCAATTTACTGCCATCCATCTGCTTGACCAGTAATCGCTTAAATGTGCCTAATGTCTCTGATTTTACTCCCACCGCTGGCAGTCCATTCCACACACCCACCACTCTCTGCATAAAGAAACTACCTCTGACATCTCCCCTAATCCTTCCTCCAATCACCTTAAAATTCTGACCCTTCCTGACAGCCATTTCTGCTCTGGGGAAAAGTCTTTGGCTACTCTACCTCTGCCTCACTCATTACCTTTACAGCTCGATCATGTCACCTCTCTTCTTTCTTCTTTCCAGTGTGAAAAGCCCTAGCGCACTTAACCTCTCTTCATAAGATAAGCCCTCCAATCCAGGCAGCATCCTGGTAAATCTCTCTACACCCTCTCTAAAGCATCGACATCCTTCCTATAATGAGGCGACCAGAGCTGAACACAATATTGCAGGTGTGGTCTAACCAGGGTATTAAGGAGCTGCATCAAAACCTTGTGGCTCTCAAGTTGAATCACCCTGTTAATGAAAGCCAAAACACAATACGCCTTCTTAACAACCCTATCAACTTGGGTGGCAACATTGAGAGATCTATGTGTATGGACCCCAAGATTCCACTGTTTCTCCACACTGCCAAGAATCCTATAGCATGGAGGGAGACACTCACTCCATTGGTTCCATGCTATGTCATCAGATAGCCATCAAAATTAATCGTATTTTAAATCCCTTGGTCCCGGGAAATGTCGTTTACATCATCTCATGCATATCGAAGGACTTCTTCAATGTTATGAGGGTTGTTGAGTCTAGGTAATGAGCTCCAGGATCCCACTGTCCGCTGGATTGAAAGATTTCTCCTTGGATTCTGTCTAAGTGTCAATTTCTCTCCTGGGTCCATAAACTCTGCCTTCAGGGTCTTAGTCCTCTCTCTGCCAATGTCAAGAATGCCCAAATGGACTCTGACCTTCTCTTCAACCTCAGAATGATCTGTGGCTGCTTTCTGATATCCTTAACTGTTACACGAGGAGGACCATCCAGGGCTCACATCTGCAGTTAATTTTTCTTCCCCTCACTTTTGAATCTGCTACTACTACTGCCCTTCCAATTGTTCACACCGTACCTACTCCCTTGCTGAGCTATCCACGGTGCTTTTGCACTTGGTGAAGGAATGACCACAGTCACCAGATTCAGCCCAGAATGCCGGTTGGTGAGGGTGATGCACCAATGGGATCACTATCATGCCTGGCTACCCAACCTTGTCCTAAAGGATATGTCATAGTCTCTCCAGAATGGCACTCAATTCTATGAATTCCATGTGTCCAAGATTCCCTGCCATACCTTCACTTGCTAGTGTCTTTTCTAAACCTTTTGCCACAATTCAGCTGTCACCCCCATCATAATATCATCATGGCTGTTTATCAGATGCTCTCTTTTGTGATCAAGGTTCTGCTGAGGGCTTCGCTCTTTTGCTTTAACACCTCTGTCCCTGCACTCAGTCTCCACCCAGATTCACCACCAACAAAACTGCCAACAAATCTCTGAAATAGAAATAAAATTCTTCATGTTCACTGAATTAAGGCCTTCATACATAAACCTCAGATTTCATTATCTCCCATTCTCCCAATCAGATTTGTCTCTCTTGTATACAAGGAGAAAGTGAGGACTGCAGATGCTGGAGATCAGAGCTGAAAATGTGTTGCTGGAAAAGCGCAGCAGGTCAGGCAGCATCCTGAAGAAGGGCTCATGCCCAGAACATCGATTCTCTTGTATACAAGACTAGTACGACATCTCCTCCCCCGCTGAGCTATTTTCCCAAAGTTTGGGAGAAGATTTGTAGCTCGGGTGCTCGTTGTTGTGGTTCTGTTCGCCGAGCTGGGAATTTGTGTTGCAGACGTTTCGTCCCCTGTCCAGGTGACATCCTCAGTGCTTGGGAGCCTCCTGTGAAGCGCTTCTGTGATCTTTCCTCCGGCATTTATAGTGATTTGTATCTGCCGCTTCCGGTTGTCAGTTCCAGCTGTCCGCTGCAGTGGCCGGTATATTGGGTCCAGTTCGATATGTTTATTGATTGAATCTGTGGATGAGTGCCATGCCTCTAGGAATTCCCTGGCTGTTCTCTGTTTGGCTTGCCCTATAATAGTAGTGTTGTCCCAGTCGAATTCATGTTGCTTATCATCTGCGTGTGTGGCTACTAAGGATAGCTGGTCGTGTCGTTTCGTGGCTAGTTGGTGTTCATGGATGCGGATCGTTAGCTGTCTTCCTGTTTGTCCTATGTAGTGCTTTGTGCAGTCCTTGCATGGGATTTTGTGCACTACATTGGTTTTGCTATTAAAGCGCAAGCCAAACTGAGAACAGCCAGAGAATTCCTAGAGGCATGGCACTCATCCACAGATTCAATCAATAAGCACATCGACTTGGACCCAATATACCGACCACTGCAGCAGACAGCTGGAACTGACAACTAGAAGCTGCGGAGACAAACCACTATAAATACCGGAGGAAACATCACAGAAGCGCTTCACAGGAGGCTCCCAAGCACTGAGGATGTCACCTAGACAGGGGACGAAACATCTGCAACACAAATTCCCAGCTCGGCGAACAGAACCACAACAACGAGCTATTTTCCCATTCTCACCAAATTCTTTGAGTTGCTACTCTCCTGAAACAGTACTCTAAAACTGTTGTTTACTTTTTATTAAAAGTTTCAGGAGAGAAAACACCATTGACCAGTCAAAACCATGTTAAACATTGAACAGTACAGGCCCTTCAGCCCTCAATGTTGGGCTGACCTTTTATCCTACTCAAAGATCAGACTAACCTACATACCCTTCATTGTACTAACTTCCATGTGCCTATCCAAGTGTTGTTTTAATGTCCCTAATGTATCTGACTCTACTACCGCTGGCTGGCAGGGCATTCCACACACCCACCACTCTCTGTGTAAAGAATTTACCTCTGACATCTCCCTTAAACCTTCATCCAATCACCTTGAAATTATGCTCCCTTTTACATAGAACATAGAACATAGAACAATACAGCACAGTACAGGCCCTTTGGCCCTTGATGTTGCGCCGATCCAAGCCCACCTAACCTACACTAGCCCACTATCCTCTATATGCCTAACCAATGCCCGTTTAAATGCCCATAAAGAGGGAGAGTCCACCACTGCTACTGGCAGGGCATTCCATGAACTCACGACTCGCTGAGTAAAGAATCTACCCCTAACATCTGTCCTATACCTACCACCCCTTAATTTAAAGCAATGCCATGTCCACCCTGGCAAAAAGTCTATGGTTATCCATCTGTCTATGCCTCTCAACATCTTGTACACCTCTATTAAGTCACCTCTCATCCTTCTTCATTCCAGCGAAAAAAGCCCTGCTGCCTCAACCTTTCGTCAAAAGACATGCAATCCAATCCAGGCAGCATCCTGCAAAATCTCCACTGCACCCTCTCTAAAGCTTCCATATCTTTCCAAAAATGAGGTGACCAGAAGTGTAGGCGGCACAGTGGCACAGTGGTTAGCACTGTTGCCTCACAGCACCAGAGACCCAGGTTCAATTCCCGCCTGAGACAACTGCCTGTGTGGAGTTTGCACATTCTCCCTGTGTCTGCATGGGTTTCCTCCCACAGTCCAAAAATGTGGAGGTTAGGTGAATCGGCCATGCTAAATTGCCTGTAGTGTTAGGTGAAGGGGTAAGTGTAGGGGAATGGGTCTGGGGGGTTGTTCTTCAGAGGGTCGGTGTGGACTTGTTGGGCCGAAGGGCCTGTTCCACACTGTAAGTAATCTAATCTAACCAGGGCTCTAATTCTCCTGCTAATGAAAGCCAACACACCATGCGCCATCTGAACAACTCTATCAACCTGAGTAGCGACTTTGAGGGATCTAAGGACGTGGACCACAAGATCTCTGTTTCTCAACACTGCCCTGAATTCTGCCTTTAACCCTGTATTCTGTATTCAAATTCAACCTTCCAAAATGAATCATTTTACATTTATCCAGGTTGAATTCCATCTGCCACATCTCAGCCCAGCTCTGCATCTTGTCAACATCTTGTTGTAGCCTGCAACAGCTTTCAACACTATCTACAACACCACTGACCTTTGTGTCATCTGCAAACTTATTAATCCACCCTTCCATTTCTCCATCCAAGTCATTTATAAAAACTACAAAGATCATAGGCCTAAGAATAGATCCCTGTAGGACATCACTGGTCACCAACCTCCAGGCAGAATGCTTTCCATCCACTACCACTCACTGTCCTCTTCTGGTCAGCCAATTCTATATAGAGACAGCCAAATTTTTCTGTATCCCATACCTCCTAACTTTCTGAATGAGCCTACTGTGGGGAACCTTATCAAATGCCTCACTGAAATCCATATACACCACATCCACTGCATGACTTTCATCAACTTGTCTTGTCACCTCTTCAAAGAATTCAGTAAGGCTTGTGAGGTATGACCTGCCCCTCACAAAGTCATGCTGATTACTCTAATCAAACTATGTTTTTCCAAATAGTCATAAATCCTATCTATCAGAATCTCTTCCAGTACCTTGCTTACCACAGACATAATTCTGGTCTGTCATTCCCAGGGATGTCCCTATTCCCTTTCCTGAACAGAGGAAAAACATTCGCCTCCCTCCAATCAGGCGATACCACTCCCATGTACAGTGGGGATGGAAAAATCATCGCCAGAGGTGCAGCAAGCTCATTCCTCAGTTTCTGTCGTAACCTTGGATATATCTGGTCTGGACCTGGGGATTAATCAATCTTGATACTTCCCAGAATTTTCAGCACATCCACTTCCTCAATATCAATCTGTTCAAGCCTATTAACCAGGTCCACAATGTTCACACTATCAACAAGGTCCCTCTCTCTCGTGAATACTGAAGCAAAACATTCATTTAAGGCCGCCCCTACCTCTTCAGACTCCAGGTGCAAGTTCCCTCTACTATTCCTGATGGGCCCTACCCTCTCTCTGATCATTCTCTTATTCCTCATGTCCATGTAAAATGCCTTTTTTGTCTGATCAGAGCCCCTCACCATCTTTACTTACATTTTCCCTGCTCCTTCAATCGCAGGATGCATCTGCTCCTAAACGGTTCAACATATTAGTAACAAGTAATAGAGAAAACAAAAATGGAAACTGCTGGAGAATCTCGGCAGGTCTAGTAGCATCTTTAGAGAGAAAAGATAAGTTCATGTATTGAATCCAGTGAGCCTTCTTCAGTGCTGTCACTGGACTCGAAACGTTGATTGCGCTTTTTAAAAAATTTATTCACAGAATGAAGGCAACACTGGCTCGACCAGTATTTATTGCCCATCCTTAATTGCCCAGAGAAGGTTACGAGTCAATCCCATTGAGTCTGAAGTCACATATAGGCCAGACCAGGTAAGGATGGCAGTTTCCTTCCCTAAAGGACATTAGTGAACCAGATGGGTTTTTGCAACAATTGACAATGGAGTCATAGTCATCATTAGACTCTTGATTCCAATTTTTTTTTATTGGATTCAAATACCACGATCTGCCATGGCAGAATGTAAACCCTAGAACATTACCTGGGTCTCTGGATGAACAGTCCAGTGATAATACTAGTAAGCTATAACCTCCCCATTTCTCTCCACAGATGCTGCCAGACTTGCTGAGCTTCTCCAGCAATTTCTGTTCTGGTTTCAGCTTTCCAGCATCCCCCCTCTGTGATCTTATATGAGCGACAGAGGAAAACAACTTGCAATTGGAGGATTTGTTCCTCAGCGATTCCAACAGTTGTGAGAATGAGGACCAATACTTTCACAATTTGGAGATGCTGGTGTTGGACTGGAGTGTACAAAGTTAAAAATCACACAACACCAGGTTAATGTCCAACAAGTTTATTTGGAAGCACTAGCTTTTGGAGCGTTGCTCCTTCATCAGGTGATTGTGGAGATATACGATTATAGTCCACAACCACCTGATGAAGGAGCGACGCTCCGAAATCTAGTGCTTCCAAATAAACCTATTCGACTATAACCTGGTGTTGTGTAATCTTCAACTTTTCTCAGTGGTGCCATGGTTGAATTTTCCCGTGTGTTTTTGGTGACATTTTTGGCATGAATTCACCCTCCAGCCCCTGCTCCATGTATTTTAAATTCGGATCAAAGCAACCAAAGTGTTTCCCCAGTAGTCAGAGGCAGGGAGTTGTGGGGCAGATGTAAAACATAATGGGTGGAATCAATGATGTTTTGAGGGAACTGTAGTCTAAGGGGTTAAGTGACAGTATACATCATCATAAGAACGGGCGGCACGGTGGCACAGTGGTTAGCACTGCTGCCTCACAGCGCCAGAGACCTGGGTTCAATTCCTGCCTCAGGCAACTGTCTGTGTGGAGTTTGCACATTCTCCCCGTGTCTGCGTGGGTTTCCTCCGGGTGCTCTGGTTTCCTCCCACAGTCCAAAGATGAGCAGGTCAGGTGAATTAGCCATGCTAAATTGCCCGTAGTGTTAGGTAAGGGGTAGATGTAGGGGTATGGGTGGGTTGCGCTTCGGCGGGGCGGTGTGGACTTGTTGGGCTGAAGGGCCTGTTTCCACACTGTAAGTAATCTAATCTAAAAGAAGTGATGCAATGTCACATGGTCTTGCTTTCTCTTGCAGCCTTGTGGCAAGATGAAGCCACCATAAGATTTTCTTAAACAAAGCTTGTGTTTTCTTTACCCCCACAGACTCTAAATATGGTTTACAAGTAGCACAATGAGTCCAAGAGTATGACAGGTGAGTCAGTTTATACATTCTCTGCTCATGTCTCTGTTCATTAACCTGTGATATATTATGGCACTGTGATATGGATTCTGCCTAGCCCCATGGACGGTAGGCACAGTGGCCAGCACTCCCGCCTCACAGCGCCAGGGACCCAGGTTTGATTCCAGCCTTGGGCAACCATCTGTGTGCAGTTTGCACATTCTCTCCATGTCTGTGTGAGTTTCCTTTGGGTGCTCTGGTTTCCTCCCATAGTCCAAAACTGTGAGGTGCTATGGCCATGCTAAATTGCCCACAGTGTTCAGGGATGTGTTGGTCAGGAATAAGTATAGGGGAATGGATCTGGGTGGGTTACTCATCGGAGGGTTGATGTGGACTTGTTAGGCCGAAGTGTCTGTTTTCACACTGTAGGGAATCTAGCCTACTCATTCAGCAATACTTGCATTTTGGATTGAGATTTCAGATTTCCAGCCTCCATAAACACTGCTGCATTAATTTCCATTTCACATTTTGTTGGAAAAAGCTCCATTGTGTTGCTTCTGGAGGATTCAGTCTTCACTTTCGGGTTGTTGAATCGATTTCATAACTGAATTGAGCTGATGTAGATGAAGGGAGAGTGGGAGAGACAGAGAGAGAGAGAGAGACAGACAGACAGACAGACAGACAGACAGAGATTAGAAATTGAAGCGGTCCTGCCTCGGAGCAGTCATTAAACATTGCGACAGAGCGACAACACACAAAATCCTCTGAACAAGTGACAGCAGACTGCTCTCAGCCATGCTATTTTCTCAAAGGCCCTGTGATTCAGCTGCGGAGTCTAACTCCAGCTGTCGATGTGCGTGTCTATTACCGGTCTCCATCTGAGCATTGCGGTGGTGCTAGCCATGTTACAGCCTCAGTCCTCAGGCACTGAATCAGTGACAACAGTAGGGAGACGACTCCTGTCTCTCTGGGGGCATCCCAGAAAGCAAGGGCTACGAAATAGATGGATTATACACCAAGCAAAACATAAATTGATCCAGATTAGTGTCTTTCACTTCCCACTTCTCCTCCTTATTTTTTTTCCAATCTCACCAGGGAAATGGAGTTTACTGGTAAATCCACACTTATGTGATGACTCCATTTTGGCCTTCATCAAGCCCAGTGTTCCTCCAGCTGGATATCAGTCTGTGCCTCTAGCTATACACCATGATCAGTCTAGTAATTAGCAGACTGTTTAATATAATGTAGAAGCAATTAGGAGGTGATAACATGCAATTAAGATGTGTTCTCAGATTAGACTTTGTGATGAATAAGCATTCGTAGCCGTGCTCTCTAAAAGATGAAGTACCCATCTCAGGAATGTCAAACTGTAGTGATTTAATCTGAATTATTTTCAATTAATATGCATGTCTACCTCCACTGTTTTTTACCACTCTATTGACATTGATAAATTAAACTGAGCCTGTCAGAATTTGTCCCCCAGTCACTCTGTTTGTGAATGTCACATTTTCTGGAGTATTTTTTTCCTCTTTCCTTTCATCTGCCTCGGAGCTCCGTCTGGTTTTACTTCAAGTCCCTTGATTCATCTCTAGGATTACAACAATGTGTCAGTTTGAGTTGAGCAATAACCTGAAAATATGATTGATATAAATAGTGTTAAAATATAATTGTTTATCATGTCATTTCTGTTCCTCGCTCCCCCATCCCCAACATGTTCAATACCTTTGAGTCCTGTTGGGGTAAATTAGATACCTTGGATGACAAGTGTCTTGGGACTCTGTCTGTAGACTGTCCAACCAGTCACCAGCTTGGTGTGCCATGTGAGACCATTGCATTTGTAAAGTGCAAGCACCTTTGCAAGCACCTACACCCACCTCCTTGAGAGCACTCCCAACTGAGTTTAAGTCCCTTGACACAAAGTCTTCAAAGAGCAGGTTGTGCCAACTTCACCCTGACCCTCCAGGCCCCAAATGTTCCCCCCACCCCCACCTTTCTTTTCTTCTACCCTGACTCTGAAAACACAAATATATTAGGATTAGGGTGTGAAACACTTAAATTCACATTTACTGGTCAATTTCACATGGATCACTCTGGAAGTAAACAAAGGGGTGGCATAGTGGCTCAGTGCTACCTCACAGCGCCAGGATTCAAATGTTGGGTGAAAGTCTGTGTGGAGTTAGTACATTCTCCGTGTGTGTGTGTGTTTCCTCCCACAGTCCAAAGATGTGCAGGTGAGGTGTGTTGGCCATGCTAAATTACCCGTAGTGTTCAGGGCTGTGTAGGTTAAGATTAGATTAGATTATTTACAGTGTGGAAACAGGCCCTTCGGCCCAACAAGTCCACACCGCCCCGCCGAAGCGCAACCCACCCATACCCCTACATCTACATCTACCCCTTACCTAACACTATGGGCAATTTAGCATGGCCAATTCACCTGACCTGCACAGCTTTGGAGTGTGGGAGGAAACCGGAGCACCCGGAGGAAACCCACGCAGACACGGGGAGAACGTGCAAACTCCACACAGTCAGTCGCCTGAGGCGGGAATTGAACCCGGGTCTCCGGCGCTGTGAGGCAGCAGTGCTAACCACTGTGCCACCGTGCCGCCCACATTAAGTGGATTAACCATGGGAAAAGCATGGTTACAGACATAGGGTAGGATAGAGGTGGGTCTGACTGGAATGCTCTTCAGAGTGTTGGTGTGGACTCAATGGGCTGAATGGCCTACTTCCACACTGTAGGGATTCGATGAAGTAAGACCATTTTTGAAGCGTGCAATTCTGGTCTCCCTGCTTTAGGACAGATGATGTGAAACCTGAAAGGGTTCAGAAAAGATTTACAAGGATGTTGCCAGGGCTGAAGGATTTGAGTTATAGAGAGAGGCTATACAAGCTGGGGCTGTTTTCCCTGGAGCATCAGAGGCTGATGATTTACAAAATTATGAGGAGCATGGATAGGATAAATAGACAAAGTATTTTCCCTGGGGTCGGGGAGTCCAGAACTACAGAGCATAGGTTTAGGTTGAGAGGGGAAAGATTTAAAAGGGACCTAAGGGGCAACTTATTCCCACAGAGGGTTGTATATGTAATGCATGAGCTGCCAGAGCTGGTACAATTACAGCATTTAAAAGGCATCTGGATGGGTATATGAATAGGAAGGGTTAGCGGGATATGGGCCAAATGCTGGAAAATGGGACTAGATTAATTTAGTATATCTGGTCAGCATGGGCAAGTTGGACCAAAGGGTCTACTTCTGGGGTATACATCTCTATGATTCTATGACTGTCTTCATGCTATCGTAGAAGGCATTGTAATCAACTCAAAATTTGTTTTCTGCTTCTGTCCATGTGTACATTTTCCATAACATCGCGAAGGGATCAGAAGTCAGAAGTCATGACAGAAACAGAAATGTGTAGGAAGAAAGCAGGGTTAACATTTCAAGTCTAGTGACTCTTCAACAGAATTGTTAGGAGCTCAGAAAAAGCGGTATATATTCAGGAGCTGAAGGAGTGTGGTAAGGGAGAGGTAAATGGAGAATTGGAGACATAACCTGAGAGAGAGAGAGAGAGAGATATGAAGGAGGAAGGTAACCAAGCAGATGAGGACAGAAAAAAAGCTGAATATGTGATGCTAAGAGCTGAGAATGAGAAAATATGTTCGCTATACTGAATGCAACCCACATAATGTGATAAAAACTGAAAGAGATGCAAACGCTGGCAATCAGAAAAAGAAACAGAATTTGCTGGAAAAGCTCAGCAGGTCTGACAGCATCTGTGGAAAGAAATCAGAATTAACGTTTCGAATCCAGTGACCTTTCCTCAAAACTGACAATAATTGGGAAAAATGTTTCTTTTCTTATGCAGAAGTTAAAGTGGGGGGAGGTGTAAGGAGCAAATGATAGGTGGGGATAGAGCCCAAAGAGAGAGAAGAACAGTTGGACAGATAAACAATCAGCCTGGGAGGGTGAATAGCTGCTAATGGGGGCTGTTAGTAGCTAACAATGGATTGTCTGTGGTAGCAGCCCATGTGATAAGGACCATGGGAGAAAGTGTCTTAAGCCCTAAAGTTGCTGAACTCAATATGGAGTCCAGAATGCACTGATCTTTGCAGGAGCTCTGCAGCAGGCCTGAGACAGAGATATGTTCGCCAGGGAACAGGGTGGGGTGTTGAAAGTGGCAGGCAACTGGAAGCTCAGGGTCTTTTTGAGGACAGAACGTGGGTGTTCTGTGAAGTGATCTACGCATCATTTCCCCAACGTAGAAGAGATCGCATTGTGAGCAACAATTGCAGTAGACTAGATTGTGGGAAGGGCAGGGAAAGTGCTGCTTCACCTGGAAGTTGTGATTGGGCCCTTGGATACTGAAGAAGGAGGATGTAAACAGACAGGTGTTACATCTTCGGCGGTTGCAGGAGAAGGTGTTATGGAGCTGGGTTGACATGTTAAAAGTGAAGGATGAGTGGATCAGGGTATCCCAGAGTAAACTGTCCTTGCGGAAGGCTGACAGGAGAGGGAAAAGGTTTGGTGATGGCAAAAATGGCAGCTAATGTTCGTTTGGACGTGGATGCTGGTGGGATTGTAGATGACGGTAAGGGGGACGCTATTCCTGTTGTGGGAGGGAAGAGAGAGGTGAAGTAGCCATTTAATGGGGTGGCATGATGACTCAGTGGTTAGCACTTGCAGTCTCACAGTGCCAGGGACCTTTGTTCAATTCCAGTCTCAGGTGACTGCGTGAAGTTTTCACATTTTCCCCATCTCTGTGTGAGTTTCCTCTGGGTGCTCTGGTTTCCTCCAAGAGTCTAACGATGTGCAGGTTAGGTAGATTGGCCATGGGAAATTGCCCATAGTGTTCAGGAATGTGTAGCTTAGGGGCATTAGTCAGGGGTAAATGTAGAGTAGTAGGAGAGTGGATTTAGGTGTGTTACTCTTTGAAGGGTCAGTGTGAACTTGTTGGGCCAAATGGCCTGTTTCCACACTACAGGGACTCTATGAATTTAATGTGATGACAGGTCTGGGAGTAGGTGGCAATGGCTGACTGTGCTAGAAGCAACCATTTAACATGACCCGGTATGGGGGTGGGTAAAAACTTGGAATGATGGGATCAGGCTGTAAAAGTTATTGAACCCGATGTTGAGTGCCAAAAATTGCAGGGTCCCCAAGCGGAAAATGAGATGTTGTTCTTGGAGCTTGTGCGGAGGCTCGCTTTAACACTGCAGAAGGCCTGCAACAGAAAGGTTGCCGTGGGAAGGCGGTGGACATGTTGAAGGGGCAGGGCACCACAAGCTCGGGGTAATTTCTGCAGACAGAAGGTAGGGGTTGTACAAAGCAGTCACCCCGGCCTACCAAAGGTCGTGAGGTCCTTTGCTTCATGACCAAATCCCCCTAGTAGCTGAAGTCTATCACTGTGACATGACAACAACATTCCTGAGGCCAGCCAGCTCAACACACAAAAAAGAAGCCAGGCTCGAAGAACATGATTTGAACATCACATCCTTTTTGATTTCTCTTCTGAAGTGATTATGTGGATGATGACCTCATCAGGGGAACCGTTTCAGAGGAATTACCAAGTCCAGTAGAGCGAGAGAACTGAATTAACATTAGTGGAGATATAACCGTTAACCCTGGGTGTCTGACTGATCATCATGCCATTTTAACTGTGCGTATTGCCTCACATAGCTGTCTCACGCAGACCCAGTCAGCAACTCCTGACAGCTGATTGCTTCCAATTATGTCATGAGTGTGTGCTAATCAAGCCAAGATATTGGGCCAGGCCTTGCTGGAGCTAGGCATTTTCCCGTTTGTCAAACGTGCAAAAGCATACACTACAGCCTTCTGGAAATCAAAGCGGATTGTGACAGGGAGAGGACAATGAAACACTTGGGAGAAAGTGCAGTGAACAGAATAACTCCCAATGCAGCAAGGACTGAGGAGGCAAAATACAGAAGGTGGCTGAATTGAGGTTTTAGCAACAGGAAGAAAGAAAGACTGCATAAGTAAGAAAAAAGAAACAGAAAGGATAAGCAAGAAAAGAAAGAAGTAGCAATTTGAAATGTATTTATTTCTCTAGCAATTTACCACATGAAGAAATGAAACTGAACTATTTTGTTTCCTTTCTGGACCAGGGAGAAATTGGCACTGCAAAAGCAATTATCACATCATTAAAGGGGTATTTACACCATTAATTACCAGGCATAATTTGCAGTGATAAATTTAATGGGCAGTTAATGTGCAAGTTCCACAAGTTGTTAAAAATAACACAAGTGCTGAAAGGATGCGGTTTGGCTAAGGAAACACAGAGCGTTGCAAATCGGCAAGGGTTTTAAGGATCATCGTTAAAGAGAAGCGAAAGGTTTCGGCAGAGAATTCTAGAGTTTAGAGTCTCGGCAACAGAAGTTAAAGCTGCCAAAGGCAGAGCGACGCAATTTGAAAATACTCAAGGAGCCAAAATTGGAAAAATGTAGAGATTTCAGACGTTACAGCCCACAGGATATGATAGACTTAGAGAAGGGCATAACCTTGGGAAAAACACATTTTAAATGTGAAGTATTGTTAGAAAAGCAACCAATGTGTGTGGATCAGGGAACAGTGATGAGTAACGATATTTGATGCAAGTTAGGTTACCATCAGTAACCGTTCAAAGGAGGCACTTCCACACTTGCTAGTACAGCCCATGAGTATTCTTACAAAAGGACATAGAGCCCTATGACTTAGTGGTTATTTACAGAGTATGGACCATACTCAACCAGTGTCAGACCACAATATCTAACTTTGGATCTGAATCCATTATTTGGACAGGATTAACAAATAATCTGTGCCCGTGATGAATTACATTAGCCCAATTAAGATTAATTAGAAATTGCTGGAAAACTCAGCAACATCCGTGGAGAGAAAGCAGAGTTGATGTTTTAGGTCCAGTACCCTGCACAGATGCTGCCAGGTTAACCGAGCTTTTCCAGCAATTTCTAATTTTGTTTCTGATTTCCAGCATAGCGGTTCTTTGGTGACGTAACTGGGTTTGTGTTATAGGGCCCCAGCTAGTCAACAGGAATTAGAGGAACAACTATCAATGGAGACTAGGGAGGCTTGCAGGAGCGATAGGGTTGTCATAGCAGGGGATTTTAATTGACTGGGGCTGCCAGAGCATTAAGTGCTTAGATGGGGTGGAACATATTAAGTTGTGTTCAAGAAGGTTTTTTCCAAGCAATATGTAGAGTGCCCTACTCAGGAAGGGACAAACTTCGACCTATTCTTGGGAAATAGGGTAGGACAGGTGACTGAAATGACAGTCGGGAAGCACTTTGGGACCAGTGACCATAGTTCTATTAATTTTTAAATAACTATGGAGAGGGATAAAGCTGGTCTAAAGGTTCAAGTTCTAAATTGGGGCAAGGTGAATTTTGATGGAATTAGACAGGAGCTCGCAGGAGTTGACTGGAGTAGCTTGTTGGCAGGAAAAGGGAACTGCAGCAAGTGGGAAGCCTTTAAATGTGAGATAGTGAGAGTTCAAGGTCTGTATGTCCCTGTCAGGGTATGTCCCTGTCAGCAGAAATAGCGAACCCTGGATGACAAGAGATATTGAGGCTTTGACCAGAAAAAAGGAGGCGCGGCTCAGGTACAGGCAGCTGGAATTTAGGGAATCCCTGGAGGTATACAGAGAATACAGAAATTTACTGAAGAAGGAGAGTGAAAAGGGGGCACGAGATAGCCTTAGCTGACAAGATTAGACTGAATCCAAAGAGGCTCTTTAAATTTATCAAAGGAAAAAAGAATAACTAGAGAGTGAATAGGACCCCTTAAGGATCAAAGTGGATATGTACGTGTAGAACCGTTGCAGATGATGAGGTTCTCAATGAATATTTCTCCTCTGTGTTTACCATGGAGAAAGACATGAAGACTTGGAAACTTGGGGAGGTTAGTGTGATAGCTTGGGCACAGAGCATGTCATGGAAGAGGAGGTGTTGGATGTACTAGAATGTATGAAGATGGATAAATCTCCTGGTCCTGACCAGATACATCCAAGAACACTGCAAGCGGCGAGATAAGAAATTGCAGGGGCCCAGGCTGATATTATGAGCCGTGGGTGAGTTCCCGGAAGACTGGAGGGTAGCGAATGTTGTGCCATTATTCAAGAAGGGCTGCATAGAAAAGCCTGGGCATTACAGACCACTAAGTCTAATATCTGTGGTGGGTGAGCTACTTGAGAAGGTTCTGAAAGATAAGAAATATATGCATTTGGAAAAACAGGATTTGATTTGGAGTAGTCAGAATGGCTTCGTGAGTGGGAGATCATGCCTCACAAATCTACTAGAGTTCTTTGATGAAGTGACCAGGAAGGTTAACAAGGGTAGGGTGGTCGAGTTCATCTATATGGATTTCAGTAAGGCCTTTGATAAAGTTCCTCATGGTAGGCTGTTCTGGAAGGTTTGGTCTCATGGAATCCAGGGATGGCTGGCGAATTGGATACACAATTGGTTTGATGGTCGGAAGCACAAGGCAATAATGGAAGGATGCTTGTCGGACTGGAGGCCTGTGACTAGTGGAGTGCCTCGGGTCGGTGCTGGGCCCATTGCTGTTTGTTATTTGTATCAATGATTGGGATGAAAATGTACAAGGCATGATTAGTAAGTTTGCTGGTGACACTAAAATAGGTGGTATTGTGGACAGTGAGGAAGGTTAGCAGAAATTGCAGCAGGATCTTGGAAGGTCTTGCATTTTGGAAAGTCAAATCAAAGTAGGAGTTTCATGGTGAATGGTAAGGCCTGAAGGAGTGTAGGGGAACAGAGGGACCTTGGGGTTCAGGTGCAGGGTTGTCTGAAAGTGGAGTCCCAGGTATACAGGGCAGTGAAGAAGGCTTTTGGCACACTGGCCTTCATCAGTTAGAGCACCAAGTATAGAAGTTGGGAAGTTATGTTTCAGTTGTACAAGACATTGGTGAGGCCACATGTTGAATATTGTGTTCAGTTTTGGTCACCTTTTTATCGGAAAGATGTTATTAAACTGGAAAGAGTGCAGAAGAAATTTACAAGGATGTTGCCAGGACTCAATGGTCTGAGTTATACGGGGAGGTTGTACAAGCCAGGAGTTTTTTCTTTAGAGCATAGGAGACTTGGGGGGGTGGGGGGAGGTGTGGGGGGGATCTTATGAAAATATATAAGATCATGAGAGGCATGGATGGATGAATGCACTCAGTCTTTTTCCCAGGGTTGGGGAATTGAGGACTAGAAAGCATCAGTTTAAGGTTAGAGGGGAAAGACTAAAAGGGAACCTGAGGGGCAAAAGTTTGACACAGAGGGAGATACGTATATGGAATAAGCTGCCAGTGAAAATTGGTGAGGCAGATACATTAACAACATTTAACAAGCATTCGGACAAATATATGGATAGGAAAGCTTTAGAAAGATGTAGGCCAAGTGCAGGGAAATGAGGTTAGCTTCGGTGGACATTTTGATCGCCATGGACCAATTTGAACCAAAGGGCCAGTTCCCATGCTGTAGGACGCTATGACTCAATGACTCTAAAATTCAGGCTCATAATGTGCCTCATTGTCTTTGGTACAAGCTACACATATTCCTACATGAACATACAAACAAGAAGCAGAATGAGGTCTTTCGGCCCCTCAAGTATGCTGTACCATTTAAAAAGATCATGGTTGATATGCAGGGACCTTTCCTCTACAGAACAGTGTGCACACATCAGGCCTTTGTTGAATTAAACAAAAGCATAGAGGACAATAGTTTCCTTCCACCTGACAATGACTGGACCAATCAGCAGTCTTTTCTCATGCATTATAAATTGGAGTTCCCTTTGAAATTTGGCATTCTTGCATTTGTCCTGATGCCTATAACACTAAAAGCTTCAACCATGTCTTTTTCTCAGCAGTATTTTCATGCCATTCATCTCCATCAATGTTATGCTGATATTTGCAATCTTTCCTTCATTCAACTCACTAACATTATGATTGAGTGAAATATCCCATTGTAATTATTTTAGTTGCACAGCGCGTTATAAATTCATTGATTTTTGATAAGGCATCACTGTCAAAATTAACCTTTCTGCAAAGATACTTTGTTCTCTTTTTGTTTGTGTGAGGAGCTGTAGAAATGGTCAGAGCAGAACAAAACAGAATCGAATTATCCATCGCGACTTTCTCTTTAGACTTGGTTGCTAAATGTATCACCGGGGACAATCTCAATCATCAGAAATTCATGCCAGAAGTCATTCATTTAAACACAGTGGTTGCAAAGAACACAAAACTCACCATTATGTAATGAATGGACTGTAGATTAGATTAGATTACCGACAGTGTGGAAACAGGCCCTTCGGCCCAACAAGTCCACACCGACCAGCTGAAGTGCAACCCACCCATACCCCTACACTTAATACTACCCTTCACCTAATACTACGGGCAATTTAGCATGGCCAATTCACCTGACCTGCACATCTTTGTGCCTGTGGGAGGAAACCAGAGCACCCGGAGGAAACCCACGCAGACACGGTCAGTTGCCCGAGGCGGGAATTGAACCCGGTCTCTGGCGCTGTGAAGCAGCAGTGCTAACCACTGTGCCACCATGCCGCCCATGGCGGCACGTGATTGAACATGAATTATACAAACAACGGGAAGGCAAAGATCAGTTTGTCTTGTCCTTGTCAAGTTTAAATATCCTTTTGCTGCGTACAAGCAGCACTGCTCGAAGAATCTGAGAAGCTTGTTCATATCTCTTAAGTACTGTAATCTCTCCAGCTTCCTCTGAAATATCCAGTTGTTGACTTATCATTAGCAAGGCCAAATGATGCTGCAGGAATGTACGTGTAAAACACAGTAGCAATATTAGTCAGACCCAGGTCTCTGAAAGTTTAGTGCAAAGGTGTTGGTGAATCATTGCTGGTACAGATTTTATCATTAAAACTGCAAACTAATAAAGAACTTTGGGCACAACCTGCATTCCTTTTGGAATCTGAGTGTGTGCTGGCCGCATCGATCAGATTATTGATAGGAACAATTGTATTCAATGTTGCATGTGAAACTTGCCTTGAACTGAAGTTCAGTTTTAAGATTTCATAGAATCCTGCTGGTGCAGAAAGAGGCCATTTGGCCTATCCAGTCTGAACTGACCCTCCAAACAGTATTCTGCCCAACCCTCTATTCTACCCTATTTTTAATCATGGCCAATCCACCTAACCTGCACATCTTCGGACTGTGGGAGGAAATCGGAGCATCCAGAGGAAACCCTCGCAGGCACTGAGAGAATGTGCAAACTCCACACAGACAGTGGCCCGAGGGTAAGATCAAACCTGGGTCCCTGGCACTGTGATGCAGCAGTGCTATCATACCACCCCTTTAGTTTGAAGACTTTCAGATTAAAAAGCGATTACTTCCAAATAGTCAAAAAAAAATTCCTTAGCCTCATCTTTGAACAATCTTCATCAGTGTGGAACAGTTCAGCGGAATAGATTATTTGACGAAAGTGAGAACTGCAGATGCTGGAGATTAGGGTCAAGATTTGAGTGGTGCTGGAAAAGCACAGCAGGTCAGGCAACATCCGGGGAGCAGGAAAATCGAAGGGCTCCTGCCTGAAATGTCAATTTTCCTGCTCCTCGGATGCTGCCTGACCTGCTGTGCATTTCCAGCACCACTCTAATCCCGAATAGATTATTGCTGTGCTGCAGCTATTAGTTCAGAAACAGTGCTGATACACCCTGTGAAACTGCAGGATTGATCATAGTTGGTCCCTGGGTTCTGAAAGAATCATATTGGACTCGAGACATAAACTTTGTTTCTCTCTCTTCAAGATGCTGCCAGAGGGGTTATACAAAGTGAGGATCATTAATAAAAGAAATCATGGCTGGACTGGATAGAGTAGGTAGGGAGAAACTGGGGGTCCTGTTCATAAAAGGAATGAGAATGAAAAGGCGTAGATTTAAAGTGATCTGCAAAAGGAACAAGGTTAGAAAAAAACACAGCAGGGAGGTAGGGGATGGAATGCACTGCCTGAACTGAGTTGGAGACATGTTCAATTGAAGCATTCAGGAGGGAATTGGATGAGAATTTGGACAGAACTAACGTGTAGCTGTATGGGGGAAAAAGCAGGAAATTGGCATGAGGTAACGGAACTCAATTTAATAAGCCAGTACAGGCACGATGGGCCAAATGTCCTCCATCTCGTTATGACAATTCTGTGGTAGTCACCGATCGATCAATACAGAATGCAGGATATTCTATTCTAAGTCCTGAATAGAAGTAATTCTGTCTCTTCACACAAAAAATAGTTAGACTGTGAGGTCTCAATATTGCAAGGAGGCCCAAGTTTGAGGTGCCCCGGAGGTGGGTCATAACATCTCTAGACAGGGTGATTAAAAATACTTGGAAATATTTTGCCATTCCTTCAGTGTTGCTGGGTGAAAGTCCAGTAAGCCCCTACCTAACAACGCTGTGGGTGGCCCACAACCCCAGGACTATAGAGATTGACAATACAGCTCATGGTCTTCCCAATGGAAAGCAGGGATGCTCAACAAATGCTAGCTGAGACAGCTATACTCAAATGTTATAAAGATAGATCTTTTTTAATTGTAAACACAAAGAATGATGCATTTTGATGGAAATTCTGATAGATTGGTAACAAGCTCCTCCCAGTCATTAATATCAATGTGGCCATGTGTCAAAGAAAGCTTTAGACTGTCTTTAAAGAATATTCTTTGTCCCACCCTATGATAATGATGATTTGAGAGTTGAGAATACTGGGCGTGGCAGGACACATCAGTTACCATCGTCCAGAAGCAGTTTCTAATCCTTCAAAGTTGGTTTCGCAGGAGGTTTGCCTGAAGGTTGGTAGAACTCCTTTAGCCCTCTGATATGTCACTGATACAAAGTGCTCTTGTGGCACAGATACATTTAAGAGAATCTAAATAAAGGCATGAAGAATAAGGAAAAAAAATCGGTTGAGGTTGTGGAAGCCAATCTGCTCATTCTCAGTTAGAGTCATAGAGATGTACAGCAAGGAAACAGACTCTTCAGTCCAACTCGTCCATGCCGACCAGATATCCCAACCCAATCTAATCCCACCTGTCAGCATTTGGCCCATATCCCTCCAAACCCTTCCTATTCGTATACGCATCCAGATGCCTTTTAACTGTTGTAATTGTACCAGCCTCCACCACATCCTTTGGTAGCTCATTCCAAACATGTACCACCCTCTGAGTGAAAAAGTTGCCCCTTAGGTCCCCTTTTAAATCTTTCCCCCCTCACACTATGCCCTCTAGTTCTGGACTGTTCCACCCCAGGGAAAAGACACTGTCTATTTATCTTACCCATGTCCCTCATCATTTTGTAAACCTCGACAAGGTCACCCCTCAGCCTCAAGGGAAAACAGCGCCAGCCTATTCAGTCTCTCCCTAGAGCTCAAACCCTCCAACCCGGCAACATTTTAGTAGATCTTTCCTGAACACTGTCAAGTTTCACAACATTCTTCTGATAAGAGGGAGAGCAGAATTGCACACAATATTCCAAATATTTTTTCACAATACTTACTTCTCAGTACTGCTAAAAATCAAACCAGAGAAAAACTGAACTGGGAGAACTGGTCGCACCCTTTTCATTGTACAAGTGTTTTTTTAAAAACTTGAAAGCCTTTTACCTGAGGCAGTATCTGTTATCTAATATCAAATTGGCCGTAAAACCCTTTAACACCCGGACTTTTCGGAGTCTGTGTTGTCTACGACTTCTCACGAAGAAAATCCAAAGACAGCATAATCTTGTTAAAGAAACAGCTTCATCACACATTCCTTTGTAATTACTCTTCATTTAAGTTGAGCCCAGCTATTTCTGATCTATGTTTTTCCCTGATAAACTCATTCTTAAATTCTATCAAGTTATGGTCACTATTTCCTAAGGGATCTTTTATTCTGGCATCGTTTATTAAACTTGCCTCATTCCACATCATCAGCTCCCAAATAGCTGATTGCCTGGTTGGATCCATGACTTATTGCTCCAGGAAACTACCCCAAATACACTCCATGATGCTTGCTCTTCACCACCTCTGCTAAACTGACTATCCCAATTAACCTGAAGATTGGTTAATTGGGATAGTATGGACTATGGTATGGAGACATTGTCTCATGAGCAAACAGGAAACTGATTGTGACTCTACTCATTGCAACTTAAAAGAATGTGAAGTAATCTCTTTGAAATGTATAAGATTCTTAATGGACCTGACAGGGTAAATACTGAGGAGATGTTTCCCCTAATTGGAGAACCTAAGACAGTCTTAGTGTAAATGCGAGTAATTTTAAGACTGAGATGAGGAGGAATTTGTTCCTTCAGAGGGGTAATGACTCTTTGGAACTCCTCGCCACAGAGAGCTGTGGGGGCAGAACCCTTGTATACATTCAAGACTGAGATGGATTCTTGATCAGTTTGGTAATCAAGGGTTACAGGGAAAGGGAAGGAAAGTGGATGTAAATAATGCTGGGTCGAGAGTGTGGTGCTGGAATAGCACAGTGGGTCAGGCAGCATCCAAGGAGCAGGACAGGAGAACTAAGCAGGAGTAAGGAGCAGGAATGATGAAGGGCTTTTGCCTGAAACATCGACTCTCCTGCTCCTCGGATGCTGCCTGACCTGCTGTGCTTTTCCAGCACCACACTCTCGACTCTAATCTCCAGCATCTGCAGTCCTCACTTTCGCCATAGATAATGCTGGATCAGCCATGTTCCAATTGAATAATGGAGCAGGCTTGAGGGACGGAATGGCCTACTCTTACTATTATTTCTGAAGGTCTTAAAATGTGTTACAGAGAAGGATACCAAGAATATGTGATTCTTCGCCGAAGGACATGTTGGGTTTATTTTCCCTTCTTAAAATAAGGCCAGGGACAGTGACCTCATGGAGATTTTTAATATTATGAAAGGTTTTGGTAAAGTGGGTCCAGGGAAAGTTTCCTTCTTCTTAACAGCAAGAAGGCATCAAAATAGACTATCACCAAGAAATCCAACAGGGTATTAAAACAATGTTCTCATCCAAGAAGTGGTAAGACGATGCCACAAGGCATGGCTGAAGGAAATAGAATCAATGCATTTAAGAGGAGGTGAAACAAGCATATGTCAGAAAAGGGAGATGTTTAACAAAGGTAGATTTAGGTGAGGTAGGATGGACGAGGCTTATTTGCACCATCGATACACGGACTGGTTGGGCCAAATGGCCTGTTTCTGTGCTGAATAGCCTATGTGTACAATTCTTTGTGATGATAATTCAGTCTACCCCAGTCTACAAATATTACCACCTTAATAATCAAGGAAAAATGACCAGCCAATTCCACAGTCAATGTGGGTATTTTCGACTTGGAGTGAAAGCTGGTCTAGTAGCTCAGCAGGGATTTTACATCATTCCTGATTTTGAATAAAATTCCATTGAAGAGCAAGGAAATTAACTTTTCAATTTCTGTTTCTCTCAGCTGCTGATTTGTTAATATCTTTTTGGCAGTCTGCAAAAGTCAAAAGCCGCCAATCATGGATTCATTTTAAAGAACAAACAATAAACAGACTTGAAAGCATTTCAGGATCCATTAAATGAGGGGCTATTGCAGTTTCTCCTTCACTTTGTTTGAGATCAATTTTACCCTGGACAACTTGTTCGAGGCAACTAAGCCGGCTCCGTGGGAGAAGTTCACACGTGAATGAGACTCAAAGGCCAAAATTAAATTTGAATGTCCTCCTTGCAGATCAGTGCTCTCCGTTCACAGCTATTAGTCTGTCATAAGAGAATTTTTTAAACAAATGTTTAAGTAAAGAAACATTCAATCCTTGATTTCCCAATGAGAACTGATTGATACAATATGGGTTTGTGTGGAAAGCACAATCTGGAGAAGTACCAAGAGATAACAAAGGGAAGTTGTTTGGTTACTTTATTACAACCAAATGTAAGTTATTCTATCAAAACACTCTCAGTTGGGTCTCTAAGACCATCCCGAAAGCAAACATCTTCTATCATTTCTTGCTGTGTATGGTCAACACTATTACATAAAAATAGCATCAGTCGGAGACTGGAGTTGTTACAGAAGTATATACTTGATCTTAGGAAATGCAGCCCTTTAGTGAGACCTTTGGATTATTCCAGCTGTTTCTAATATGTTCTTGGCGAAAGAATAATGTAAAAGGATTATTCCATAAACCCTTAAATATGCGATCATGCTTATTAAAACATCAGCCTTGGGCACTGCAAGATTGCCGTGTTCCTTGACACAGCTTTACAACAGTAGACAATCTTTTCAAATGCTGATTTCTGCTGTTTTTGAGCAGTCCGAAATGAACTCAGCTAATTGTTAGACTGTTTGTTACAGACTCTGCTTGTACGCCAAGACGATGAACAGTTGGAACAGGCTTGAATTGGCGATGGTGGCGTTTTTTATTTCACTCATGGGACACAAGGGTCACTGGAGAGGACAGCATTTATTACCCATCTGTAATTGCTCAGAGGGCAGTTAAGACTCAACCACATTGTCATGGGTCTGGAGACACGTGTAGGCCAGACTGGGTATGGATGGCAGATTTCCTTCCCCAAAGGACGTTTCTGAACCAGATGGGTTTACTCCAACAACTGACGATGGTTTCATGGTCATCATTAGGGTCTTAATTCTAGATTTTTTTTTATTGAATTCAATTTCCACCACTTGCCATGGCAGGATTTGAACCTGGGTCCACAGAACATTATCTGGGTTTTGGATGAACAGTCCAGCGATTGATACCAGTAGACCACCATCTTGCCATAAGCTCCCCTCCACCTTCCCCATTAGTACCGTGCAAATTCTCGAGTGCTATCCAAAACTTTGATCCCAAATTTGTGCTGCCAGGACGAAGATTGTGTTCTAGACCCCAGCACCCAGGGCACAGCATGAAGCCCCAGACGTTACTATTGATGAGCCTGAACTCAATGCTGGAGATAAATATGAATACCTTGGTATTGTCCTCATTAGCATGTCACACTTGAGGAATATATCAGTGTGTGCCAGTTTTGTCCATGGCTGACTCTATGATCATGTTTGGAAGCAGCTCTGCCATAAGCAAAGGCTAAAATTAGGTATTTTCCTGATAACCTGCTGTTCCTGATGAAGGGCTCTTGCCCAAAACATTAATTCCCCTCCTCCTCGGATGCTGCCTGACCTGCTGTGCTTTTCCAGCACCACACTCTCGAACCGGCTATGCAACTTAGTATCCTGAGCTTGCTGCAGATGCCTGATCAAAGTGCATCCATCTCAGACCCAATATGAGAAGGGATTGCCACAAGCAACAATGCTCCTCATTATGGAATTACTTTATCTTTATCTCCACGGACTTTCCATGTTAATATATTGAAGACCTCAATTAGATCGCCCTTTAACCTTCTAAATTCTCGACAAGAAAGGCCCAATTTATCTAATCCGTCCTCATAACTGAACCCCTGAAGTCCAGCTATCATCTTTGTAAACTTGTGTTGAACTCTCTCCAGGGCCAAAACATTCTTCCAAGGGTGTGAAGTGCAGATCTGCTCAAAATACTCTCTAAATGGAGTCGAACTGGAGTTTTGACTAACTGCAACATAACATCTGCATCCCCATACTACAAGCCTTTAAGGCCAGCATTCTATGAGCCTTCTTGACTATTTTCTGCACCAGTTTGTAGCAGTTTAAAGAGATATGCACCTGAACCTTCAAATCCCATTGGACATCCACTGTATTTAGGTTTGTGCCTTCTATAAAAAAATACTCTAATCTATCCTTTCTTGGTTTCAAACATAACCACACATTTGCTTACATTAAAATCGATCTGCTCTAGTTTTGTCCAGTCACATAATCAATCAATATTCTGTTATAATTGTAGATAGTTGTCAGCTGTCTACAATGCTGCCCAATTTTATGTCATCAGCAAATTTGGATATTTGACTTTTTATGTCATTATCCAAGTCATTAATGAATATCGTGAACAAATGAGGCTCCAACACAAATCCCTGTGGGACACCATAAGTCATGTGCTGACAATTTGAGTACTTACTCATTATTCCAACACTCTGTTTCCTCCCACTCAACTGTTTTCCCATCCATGTCAGTAACTTGCCCTCAATTCTGTAGCCTTCCACCTTAGCTAATAGTCTCTTGTGTGGGACTTTATCAAAATACTTCTGGAAGTCCAGATAAACAACATCCATTGACTCACCTTTTTCCACCATCTTTGTCACCACTTCAAAAAACTCTTTGATGTTTGTCAGGCAAGATCCAGCCTTCATGCATCCATGCTGACTCTCCCTGATTAACTGAAATTTTTTGTGATGATTGGTTACTCTATCTTTGATTATAGACTCCAATAATTTCCCTACCACACACCGTCAGGCTAACTGGTCTGTAATTCCATGGTTTCCCTCTGTCACCTTTATTAAAGAGTGGACTGGCATGAGTACATTTCCAGTTGGGAGATATAACTCCTGAATCCAGAGAACGTTGAAGAATGATGGTCAACGCATCGACGGTATGTTCTCCTACCTCCTTTAATCCTCATGGGTGGAAGCCATCAGTCCTGGGAACTTGTCATGCTTCATTTCCATTAATTACCCCATTATTAATGAGTTACTTAAGCTGATCCTCTGTTCATTTCTTTGGGACTTCCAGCAAGCTATCCTCCTGTTCTGCTGTGAATATTGAAGCAAAATAATTGTTCAGAAAGTCTGTCAGTTCCCCATGGTTATTGACAATATCCCCACTCTCAGCCTTCAGTGGGCCTTCAGTGTACTTTTAACCAGCTACTTTTCCTTTATCGAACTATAAAATCTCTTCTGACTCTATTTTATGGTTCTTGCCGGTTTCCTTTCATAATACTTTTTAGTAACTCTCATAATCCAATTTGTGGTAGAGTCATAGAGATGTACAGCACAGAAACAGACCCTTCAGTCCAACTCGTCCATGCTAACCAGATATTCCAATCTAATCTAGTCCCATGTGCCAGCACTTGATGCATATCCCTCTAAATCCTTCCTATTCATATATCCATCCAGATACCTTTTAAATGTTTTAATTGCACCAGCCTTCGCTATTTCCTCTGGCAGCTCATTTCATACATGCACCATCCTCTTATGTCCCTTTTAAATTTTTCCCCTCTCACCCTAAACCTATGTCTTGGGCTCCCTCACTTCAGGGAAAAGACTTTGTCTATTTACCCTATCCATGCCCCTCATGATTTTATAAACCTCTATAAGGTCACCCCTCAGCCTCCAACGCTCCAGTGAAAACAGCCCCAGCCTGTTCAGCCTCTCCCTATAGCTCAAATCCTCCAACCCTGGCAACATCCTTGTAAATCTTTTATGAACCCTTTCAAGTTTCACAACACTCTTCTGTTAGGAAGGAGTCCAGAATTGCATGCAATATTCCAACAGTGGCTAAACCAATGTCCTGTACAGCTGCAACATGACCTCCCAACTCCTGTACTCAATACTCTTCACTATCCTATCTACCTGTGACTCCATTTTCAAGGAGCTATGAAACTGCACTCCAAGGTCTCTTTGTTCAGCAACACTTTGTTGGTTTTGTATTTGTCCCATTCCATCTGTACTGTTCTTTGCATTTTATAAACCCTTTCTTTCAATTTTATTCTGTCCCTTACCTGTTTTATTTGTGAAGTGGAGCTTTTCCTTCTCATCATACAATGTACTTCAAAGAGCATTAAATGTTTCTTTGAACACCTTCCACTGTTCCTCAGTTATTTTACCGATGAGCAGAGCTTCCCAATTTATTGTGGACATTCTCTGCCTCATCCCATTAAAATCTGCCTTACTTCAATCCAAAATTCTAGTATCTGATCTTGGCTTATATCTTGCAAACATTATATAAACTTGATCATGTTATGATCACTATTTGACAAATGCTATTAAAAAATGAGGTCACTAATTAACTCAGGCACATTGCTCATGGCCAGACTTGAATTGGATGATGGGGTTCTGAGAGGGTGGAGCCCATGAAGTTAGGGATTAGCAATAAATGCTGACCTTGCTAATAATTATTACACCCAAAGAGTACACAAATAGTGTATTAATTATGGAAATACAGAACTGTTATGGTCCAGGAGGAGGAAATTCTGATCATCATCCACACAACAGTTTTATTCCCAAGTGCTAATCCTCTGCCTTTTCCCTATATCTCTGCACACTTTCTTTTAATCCAAATAATTAACCAATGCCCTCTTAATTGTTTCAAATTGAACTTGCCTCCATCACACTCCTAGGCACTGCATTTCGTACTCTACTTAACTGCCATGAGAACATGTTTTTCTCACATTATTCTCCTCACTTCATTTGCACATCACTTTAAATCCTTGCCCACCCCCCACCCCCGATCTTTTCTCTTTTACACCTTCTCCCTATCCACTCTACCCAGTGCACTCATGCTCTTCTCTTGGCTTTCTTATCTCTGAGGAGAGCCGTCTCAACCTCTCCCATCTATCCTCGTCATTAAATTTCTGGAACAGTTCTTGTAAAATTGTTACATTACACTGAATCTCTCTTCAATTTATCGCACTTACTTTAAAACCATTTTTCGTATTGAAATACACGGGCAAAGCTACGAAATATAAAAATAAAACAGGCGGCACGGTGGCACAGTGGTTAGCACTGCTGCCTCACAACGCCTGAGACCCGGGTTCAATTCCCGACTCAGGCGACTGACTGTGTGGAGTTTGCACGTTCTCCCCGTGTCTGCGTGGGTTTCCTCCGGGTGCTCCGGTTTCCTCCCACAGTCCAAAGATGTGCAGGTCAGGTGAATTGGCCATGCTAAATTGCCCATAGTGTTAGGTAAGGGGTAAATGTAGGGGTATGGGTGGGTTGCGCTTCGGCGGGGCGGTGTGGACTTGTTGGGCCGAAGGGCCTGTTTCCACACTGTAAGTAATCTAATCTAATCTAATCTAATCAAAAAGAAACCATCCTAGAGGCTTTTAAGTATTCAGGTAACAGTTGATCTTTTAACAATTAACAATATCTAAGTAATGTGTGAGTATTCCTGTGCGAAACAATGGTATTGTAATATAGGTAGACAATCCTTTATCGGAACATCCAAAATACAAAAAAGCTCCAAAGTCCGAAGGTTTTGTTGTGAAGTTTTTTTCTCATTAACAACGTTGTTTGACGTGCAGTTATCCCAAGTCGACACCCACTTGATGCGTCTCATTTAGATGTGATGTGAGGGGGTGTGGCCCAGACCAGCCAGCCTAGTTTCTCTCTGAAGGCCTGTTTTTACTTAGAAGTCTGCTCCTCCTGTAAGATTTTAAAAAGTTTCACCATTAAACTGTCACTTATTCTCAAATTCGAAAAATTCCGAATTCCGAGAAACAGCTGATCCCGAGCCTTTCAGATAAAAGACCTGTATTCTATCATTATATTGTAATCCTAAATAATACCTTATAAAAATCCAAAAGAACTGCAGATGCTGGAAATCAGAAACAGAAATTGCTGGAAACGCTCCACAGGCCTGGCAGCATTTGTGAAGACAAATCAGAGTTAATGTTTCGGGTCCAGTGACCCTTCCTCAGAACTAATTTCTGTGAGGGTGAAAGTGTGCATATGATGACGCATAGCACTGAGTGTGGATCTGAGGATGTGGCATGAACAGCTGTCTGTGAAATGCTGGACATCACGGAGAAGCCTGGGATCCTGGGTGGCTTCAAAACACGAGGGATGAAACTTGGGTTCGAATCCACTTGGGCTGAGCCTGAGCTGGAGGCAATCACTGAGAAATGTGATGAGGCTGTGGAAACGAGCTTTAGCAAACACTTTGTCAGTTCTGAGGAAAGATCATTGAACCTGAAACATCAATTCTGATTTCTCTCCACGGATGCTGCCAGACCAGCTGAGTTCTTCCAGCAATTTCTGTTTTTGTTTCGAAATAATACCTCATTGTGCTGCACATTTAATGAAAGAACATGAGCTTCTAAGATACATTTCACATCCTTAACAGTCTTGAATTTACCAAACAATGTGGAAGGTTTTCACAAAAGAGCAACCCCCTTGATCTGCTCTGAAACATTAGCAAAACGATGGAAGGTGTCATCAACGATGCAGTTAATATTGTAATGATCTGTTCACTGGCCCTCAGGTTTATCTCACCAGGTCCACTCAGCTCCTGTCCTTCTTAGAGGCTGAAATCAAACAGGAACAGTAGGTCTGAGCTCCAATGGTGAGGGGAGCGTGACTGCCTTTGACATCAAGGCAGTAGTGTCAACCCTACCAAAAATTAAATCAATGGGAATCTGGGGAGAAGTCTCCAACGTTTGGAGTCAAAGTTGGCAGAAATGAAAATGATGTTTGGAGACCAGTCATCTCTCTCCCAAGACATCCCTGCAGTGTAAAATCCTCAACTCAAACACTTTCAGTCGTTTCATCGACTACTTTCCTTCCATCATCAGGTCAAGGGTGAGGATGTTTGTTGAAGATTGCACAATGTTCAGCACCATTCCCAACTCCTCAGATACTGATGTACTGTGTACATTTGCAGTGAGTTCTGCACAACCTTTGGGTTGGCATTGAGAAGTGGCAAGAAGGATTGTCATCACACATGTGCCAGGCAATGACTATCTCTAACAAAAGAGAATATACCCCCTTCCCATTGACATACAATTACATTATCATCACTGAATCATCTCGTAACATTCTGTAGATTTTTATTTACCAGAAACTAAATTGGAACAACCGCATAAATGATGCAAGGGGCTTTTGTGATCCCTACCTCTCAGTCAGGAGGCTCAGGTTCAAATCCCACTTGCTCCAGAGGTGTGTAATAACATTGCTGAACACGATGACTGGAAGATGTTTATAAATATTGAGACTGCAAGAACAGGCCAGAGACAGAGAGTTTCTGTGCAGGTAACTCACATCCTGATGCCTTGTGGTCTGTCCAAATCGACAAGGTACAAGTCAGGAGCCCAGTTAGCTTGAACAAGCATGATTCTAGCAGTGCTGAGGAGGTTCACCAATGTCCAGGACAAAGCCATCCATTTGATTGGCACCTCATTCACCACTTTCAATACTCACTCCATCCATCGATGACACACAGCATATATCATGTACAAATGCATTGTAGGAACTTACCAATGCTTTACTGACAACACCTTTCAAGCTCATAACATCAACCATCAAGAAGGACAGGCACAGCAGGTATATAGAAACACCACTGCTTGCATATTTCCTCTCCATCCTGACTTGGAAACATATCACTGTTCCTTCACGGTCGCTGAGTCAAAACCTTGGAACTCCCTCCCAAACAGCATTGTGGGTTGACAGCACATGAACATCATCACTTTCTCAAGAGCAATTAAAAAATAAAAGTATCCTGAACACCTTTATTTCTAATCAAATAATTTTGAGATACAATCATTGCTTTTTCTTTATCTATTCGCAGGATGAGGGTGACATTTAGGCCAGCATTTATTGCCCATCCTTAATTGCCCAGAGGGCAGCTCAGAGTCAACCACATTGCTGAGGGTCAAGGGTCACATGCAGCCCAGACCAGATAAGGACGGCCATTTCCTTCCCTTAAGGGCGTTCGTGAATTAGATGGGCTTTTTTCCACCAATTATCTCAATCATCAGTCACTTAATTCAAGACTTTTAGTGAATTTTAATTCCACTGTCTGTCAAGGCAGGACTCAAACTGAGGTCCCCAGATCTGGTTTTCTGGATTAACAGCCCAGAGGTGATACCACTAGGCCATCGCCTCACCTGTTATGTAAGCAAACATAATAGCTGTTCAAACCTAGATTCAAAGAGTAGTACAGCACAGGGGGAAACAAGTTGGTCAATTGAATCTGTGCTAGCTGTTCTGAAGAGCAATCCATTTAGTCCCACTCCCTATGCTGCTGTAGCTTCTTCAAGGCCTCTCAAGCATGTATGACCAAACTGTTTGATTTTGTTGGGTGTGGGAGGAAGATTGGCCAAGACATGGAGAGAATTTCCCGATTCAAATAGTGTCATGGATCTTTCTGCTCAGGTGGAGCTTCAGCAATGGTATTGCATTCTCCGTCCTTGTGACTACACATCCATGACATAGCAGTTTGTTCGCAATGTTTTATATATATATATTCTCTACAATGCATGCAAGTAATAGTCTGTGGGGCTACTTTGCAGCACAGTCTAGGTCCCTTCATTTGTGGTTTCTGTTCAATACTAGTTCATCGGGCATCTCTGTAAACATCTACAGCTTTCCAAGGCTCATTCATTATTCAACATCTTCGAAGGATTTGAGGCTGTAAGTTCAAAACCGTTCTGAATGCCTTCTGCAGAGAATGCCAGTGGGCATCAGTATGATTCAATATTTATAACGCAGACACCAGTGTGTAATGTGCAAAGTTGCAAGTGCCCCAAGAGCTTGCAAGCTGTAGAATTGTTATATCCCACCAGTACCCAAGGGCTGTAATATTGGTTTCATGAAGTATTCCGAGAGTTCCACTGTTTTGAATTTGTCTTTCCCTCAGAAGAAAACTTCTAATTCGTAATATGCATTTGAGTGAGGATCAATGTTTACAATGCGTGCTTCTAAACACCATTATTCCAATGCATTGCTAAGTTTCTTCATAAGGCATGATATTGAACAGATTTCATTAAGTATTGATGCTTTCCTTTAAAGGAAGATTGTTGTGCAGGCAATGCTGCCATTAAAAGGATGCTAACATTGCTATAAGTCCAGGATTCTCACTGTTTTTGAAACATGAAGAAAAATATTTTCTGTGAGGAGACCATTGGATGAATCTACCTTCTAATGCTTGGTTAAAAGCAGTATAATCCTTAAAAGATAAGAAATGAAGGATTGAAATGGTTGACATTTGAATCTATCTTAAATGCTTTTCCCTTTAGGTTTTTTTCTGAAGCCTACTGAGACCCAAGGAAAGGCTCAGCTGATGATGATGGAATGGGTGAACCCCAAGAGGACCAGCCATCTGTTTTCCTGATTAATTGCCAGCTTCCCTGTGGAAACACCAATGGCTTTCACTCAGTGCCTTTCCCACATAACATGGCCTGAGATTAAGGTTAAAGGTCAACCGTGTGGGTGCATGATGGGTGGGTGCTCTCTCCTTATGCTCAGGGGCAATTAGAGATGGATAATTAATATGTGCATGTTTACATTGTAAGAAAGACTTTAAAAGACAACAATGTCTCCTTGTATTCCAGCTTTCAATAAAATAAATTGAATGCAGTAAGTTGAGGGCGTTCAGAGAATGATAGAATTGTTACAATGTGGAAGCAGGCCATTTGGTCTATTAAATCCGCACTTACTCTCCGAAGACCGTCCCACCCAGATCCAATAACCCTGCATTTCCCATAGCTAATCCATCTAGCCCACATATCCCTGGACACTATGGGCAATTTAGCATGGGGCAAATTGAGGACTGCAGATGCTGGAAATCAGAGCCTAGATTAGAGTGGTGCTGGAAAAGCACAGCAGGTCAGGCAGCATCCGAAGAGCAGGAAAATCGACGTTTCCGCCAAAAGCCCTTTATCAGGAATTTAGCATTGCCAATCCACCTAACTTGCATATATTTGGACTGTGCAAAACCAGAGCAACTGAAGAAAACCTGCCCCTATTATTCATCTATGAGGTATATTGCTTAATGTACAAGCATTCAGGGAATCCACCCTCCTTGTCTTATGCTGACCAGTCTATAAAATAAATATAAAATGAATAAATATAAATATATCTGTGCAGTGAATTATATCGTGGAGGAGAAAGTGAGGACTGCAGATGCTGGAGACCAGAGTTGAAAAATGTGGTGCTGGAAAAACACAGCAGACCAGGTAGCATCCGAGGAGCAGGAGAATTGACGTTTCGGGCATAAGCCCTTCTTCAGGAATGAAGTGAATTACAATGAATTATATCTCCATGTTGTGCCAGGTGCTTAATTTTGATTTGCATTCACCTTGAATGTTTATACAATAGTGGGTTACGTGTGGATAAGGTCGCTGTAGTCCTAGCAGATCATAGAGCTGATCTCCCATGACAGGGAGACAACTGGGGGCGATTTAACCCAGGGGTCACCGCAGGTGAGGTTGAGGATGAGAATCCTTTATGGCAACCTCAGCTGGAGTGGAAATCGAACCCGTGCAATTGGGGTTACTCTCCATTGCAAACCAGCTGTACAGCCAACTGGGCTAAACCAACCCCTCTCATTTGTTTCACATGCTCATATTCCAATATAGCGATGGTGGCGGCGTCATTTCTCATTTACATGACTGAAGCAGTCATTGTATGAGCCAGTTGACAATGATTGTGGGCACCTTATGCACATCTAATAAAAGGAGGAGGTGAAGGAACACATTTGCATAGCGACTGACCTTGTCAAATGCTCACCTGACGATCATATGGAGGTACCTTATACACTTAGATTCATAGAGTCTTAGACATGCACAGCACAGTAACAGACCCTTCAGTCCAACTCGTCCATGCTGACCAGATATCCTAACTTAATCTAGTCTCATTTGCCAGCACTTGACCCATATTTCTCGAAACCCTTCCTATTCATATACCCATCCAGATGCCTTTTAAATGCTGCAATTGTACCAGCCTCCTATTTCCTCTGGCAGCTCATTCCATACACACACCACCGTCTGCATGAAAAAGTTGCCCCTTGGGTCCCTTTTAAATTTTCCCCCTTTCACCCTATAACTATGCCACTTGTCACTGGATCACAGACTTAGCAGATTCTAACTCTGCTTGCAGTTTGGGAGAGATCAGAAGATGCTGCTCATTATCTCCTGGAGCCTCTTGCCATGTTGGGCTCAAATCTAAATTGAATGTTTTGTCACAAATTACAACAAGCATAGGACAAGGTGAGGAGTCCAGCTTCCAAAAACAATCTCAGAAATATGGGCTTAAACACAAGAGATTGTCATCAGTCTATGGTACCCGATAACCATCTAGCCAACAGAAGCTTGAACACATGCACCTACAGGTTCAAGAACGGCTTCATCCCTGCTGAATGGACCTCTCCAACTTCAAATCTAATGTTTATCTTGCTTTTGTGTACTGTTTATGCAGCCATAACCTTGTATGCCTCACTCAGTCTAAACACCCTATGATCTGTATATCTCTGTTTGCTATGATCATCAAATAGAACCCTGACAATGTTGAAGCAGGCTATTTGGCCCATCTAGTCCACACCAACCTTCCAAAGAGCAGCCTACCCACACTGACCTGTAAATCTGCATTGCTCATGGCCAATCCACCCAACCTGCACATCTCTGGACTGTGGGAGGAAATCCACACTGACACAGGGAGAATGTGCAAGCTCCACACAGAGAGATGCCTGAGTCAGGAATTGACCTCAGGCCCCTGGTGTTGTGAGGCAGCAGTGCTCACCACTGAGCCACTCTGCCTGCACTGCTTGCAAAGCAGAACTTTTCACTGTACTTTGGTACATGTAACAATATTAAATCAAATAAAATAAACTGGGCTAACTGATGCTCCATCAAACTACTGGTTGGGAGTACTTTGTTAAATTAAGCAGAATCTACATTTGATTCTCCAAAAATATCTTCCAGGTAGGTTAGGAGAAGCTGTTGTTATCCTGATGTGGTTTCATTTTAGGGGAAAATGCGATGTGAGGGATGGATGTCTGGAAGAAAGCAGAAAATGGATGAGTAAACAACACTTGGTTGTGGTTTGAGCTGAGTATTTCAATTTTTTTTTGTTTCTATTGAATTACATAGTAGTTGAAGTTTTTAAAAGATCAGGGAAGCAAAAGACCGCATGTTGCCCTCCTATGTGTAATATACATTGTTATCTAATTAGAACATAAAATGTAGAAAATCACAGCACAGAACAAGCCCTTCGGCCCACGATGTTGTGTCGAGGATTAATCCTAATGTAAAATAAAATAATCTAATCTACACACCCTTCAACTCACTGCTATCCATGTGCATGTCCAGCAGTCGCTTAAATGTCCCCAATGACTCTGCTTCCACCACCACAGCTGGCAACGCATTCCATGCATTTACAACTCTCTGCGTAAAGAACCTACCTCTGACGTTTCCTCTATACCTTCCTCCTAATATCTTCAACCTATGGCCCCTCAGGCCAGTCAGTCCTGCCCTGGGCAAAAGTCTCTGGCTATTGACTCAATCCATGCCTCTCATTACCTTGTTTACCTCGATCAGGTCTTCTCTCTTCCTCCTTCTCTCCAGAGAGAAAAGTCCAAGCTTAGTCAACATCTCTTTGTAAGACAAGCCCTCCAGTCCAGGCAGCATCCTGGTAAACCTTCTTTGCACCCTCTCCAAAGCCTCTGTATCTTTCCTATACTAGGGTGACCAGCACTGGACACAATATTCCAAGTGTGGTCTCACCAGGGAATTATAGAGCTGTAGCAAAACCTTACAGCTCTTAAACTTGATCTCCCTGTTGATGAAAGCCAAAACACCACATGCTTTTCGTAACAACCCTATCCACTTGGGTGGCAACTTTGAGGGATCTATGTACTTGAACACCAAGATCCCTCTGTTCCTCCACACTGCCAATAATCTAATTTTTCATCCTATGTTCAGCATTTGAGTTCAACCTTCCAAAGTGCATCACTTCGCATTTATCCAGGTTGAGCTGCATCTGCCATTTCTCAACCCAGCTCTGCATCCTGTCTATGTCACACTGTAGCCTGCAATAGCCCTCAATACTATCAATGGAACCTCCAACCTTTGTGTCATCTGCAAATTTAATAACCCATACCTCAACCTCCTCATCCAAGTCATTTATAAAACCTACAAAGAGCAGAGGTCCAAGAAAAGAGCCCTACAGGACCCCACTCAACACTGACCTCCAGGCAGAACACTTTCCATCTACAACCACTCTTTGCCTTCTGTCAGCCAGCCAATTCTGAATCCAGATAGCTAAATCTCCTAAATCCCATACCTCCTGACTTTATGAATGAGCCTACCATAGGGAACCTTATCAAATGCCTTGCTGAAGTCCAGATACACCACATCCACTCCTTGATCTTCATCAACCTGTCTTGTCACCTCCTCAAAGAAATTAATAAGATTAGTTAGGCATGATGTACCCCTCACAAAGCCATACTGACTGCCTTTAATCACACTGTGCTTTTCCAAACAGTCATAAATCCTATCCCTCAGATTTCTTTCCAAAAGCTTGCTGACCACAGATCTAAGACTGACTGGTCTGTAATTGCCAGGGATTTCCCTATTCCCCTTCTTGAAAAGAGGAATGGCATTCACTTCCTTCCAATCCTCCGGTACGGCTCCCGTGAAGAGTGAGGAGGCAAATATCCTCACCAGTGGCTTAGCAACCTCCTTTCTCACTTCCCGGAGCAGCCTCGGATAAATCTGGTCTGGCCCTGGGGACTTATCTATCTTAATGTTTTCCAAAATTTCCAGCACATCAACTTCATCAATCTTGATCTGTTCAAGCCTGTATCCCAGCTCCTCAAAGTTTTCATACCCAACAAGGTCCCTTTGCTTGGTGAAAACCAAAGCAAAAAACTCATTTAGGGCTTCCCTATCTGCTCAGACTCCATGTACAAGTTCCCTACGCTATCCCTGACAAGCTCTACCTTCTCCCTGATCATTCTCTTATTCCTCACATATGAGTATAATAATTCTTCTAGCTGATCGACTCAAACATTTTGTGAATGTAAGGGGTTAAATTTGCATCCTTTCAAGCTGACTTATAGTTACGAAATGAAAGATCCACTCAGTTCTAATATGTCAGTCATTAATGGTGGAGGTCATGCTATTTTAACCTTGTTCGTATTTATAGATGTAACTGAATGACTCTGATTTAGTTAGTATTCGCAGCTGGAGTGACATATTAATTCTATCAGACAGTAGACATTCCCAGTGTGGTTAATTTCAGCATACGCAATACTGGCCAGGTGTAACTGTCAATGACCCAGCTGTCTTTGTTTCCTTCAAATAGATTCCAAAAGCTGGGAAAGCATATTCTGCACAATTGGAATCAAGGGTGATCAGCTTCTGATGTGTTGGCCCTTTCGCTCGAGACATTTGGCAGGTACTTAGAATGGTTCTCAGCTCTTGTCATCTCTAATAATGTTGCTGGGACTGGAGGGTTTGGGTTATAAGAAGAGGCAAGGACCTTTTTGCACTGGACTGTAGGAGTTTGAGGGTGACCTTAGAGAGGTTTGTAAAATCATGGGAAGCATAGACAAGGTGAATGGCAGGATGGGGATTTCAAGACTTGAGGGACTTATTGTTTCCCTAGAGTGGGGGATTGCAAGACTTGGGGAGTATATTTTTAAGATGAGAGGAGAAAGATTTTAAAAAAGACATGAGGGGCATTTTTGTTTTGCACAGAGTGGTTCATGTGTGGAATGAACTTCCAGAGAAAGTGGGGATGTGAGTATGGTTAGAACATTTAAAAGACATTTATAGAAATACATCAATCAGAAATGTTTGGAGGGCCAAGCGCAGACCAGTGGGACTAGTTTAGTTTGGGATTATGGATGGCATGGGCTGGGTGGGATTGAAGCATCTGTTTCCTTGCTGTATGACTATAAGCAGTTCATTTCTCTGCCATAGAGGCATAGAGTCATAGAGATGTACAGCATGGAAACAGACCCTTCGGTCCAACCCGTCCATGCTGACCAGATATCCCAACCCAATCTAGTCCCACCTGCCAGCAACTGGCACCAAAGCCTCTATAAGGTCATGCCTCGGCCTCCAATGCTCCAGGGAAAACAGCCCCAGCCTGTTCAGCCTCTCCCTATAGCTCAAATCCTCCAACCCTGGCAACATCCTTGTAAATCTTTTCTGAAACCTTTCAAGTTTTACAGCATCTTTCCAATAGGAAGGAGATCAGAATTGCACACAATATTCCAACAGTGGCCTAACCAATGTCCTGTACAGCCGCAACATGACCTCCCACCTCCTGTACTCAATACTCTGACCAATAAAGGAAAGCATACCAAACGCCTTCTTCACTATCCTATCTACCTGCGACTCCACTTTCAAAGAGCTATGAACCTGCACTCCAAGGTCTCTTTGTTCAGCAACACTCCCCAGGACCTTACCATTAAGTGTATAAGTCCTGCTAAGATTTGCTTTCCCAAAATGCAGCACCTCGCATTTATCTGAATTAAACCCCATCTGCCACTTCTCAGCCCATTGGCCTATCTGGTCCAGATCCTGTTGTAATCTGAGGTAACTCTCTTCGCTGTCCACTACACCTCCAATTTTGGTGTCATCTACAAACTTACTAACTGTACCTCTTATGCTCACATCCAAATCATTTATGTAAATGACAAAAAGTAGTGGATCCAGCACCGATCCTTGTGGCACTCCACTGGTCACAGGCCTCCAGTCAGAAAAACAACCCTCCACCACCACCCTCTGTCTTCTACCTTTGGGCCAGTTCTGTATCCAAATGGCTAGTTCTCCCTGTATTCCATGAGATCTAACCTTGGTAACCAGTCTCCATTGCGGAAACTTGATGAATGCCTTACTGAAGTCCACATAGATCACATCTACCGCTCTGCCTTCATCAATCCACTTTGTTACTTCTTCAAAAAACTGAATCAAGTTTGTGAGACATGATTTCCTATGCACAAAGCCATGTTGACTATCCCTAGTCAGTCCTTGCCTTTCCAAATACATGTACATTCTGTCCCTCAGGATTCCCTCCAACAACCTGCCCGCCACCGACATCAGGCTCACCGGTCTATAGTTCCCTGGCTTGTTCTTACCACCCTTCTTAAACAGTGGCACCACGTTAGCCAACCTCCGATCTTCCAGCACCTCACCTGTGACTATTGATGATACAAATATCTCAGCAAGAGGCCCAGCAATCACTTCTCTAGCTTCCCACAGAGTTCACGTGAGTTCACGTGCCTGTGAGTTATTAACGGTTCTCCCCACACCTTCCCTAATTTGTTCAACTTTGTGGTTAATTCAGAATTGGTGACAAAAACAGAAGTTGCTGGAAAACCTCAGCTGGTCTGGCAAAACCGAGGAAGGGTCACTGGACTTGAAATGTCAACTCTGATTTCTCTTCACTGATGCTGCCAGACCTGCTGAGCTTTTCCAGCAACTTCTGCTTTTGTTACCAATTCTGAATTTGCTCAGCTCGACAAGCCTCAACAAAGTGCAATTGAATTAATATGCTCAAACCAGTAAATAAAACAGCTTCCAGCCGTGAGCATTTTCAGAGACTTTCTGACTGGAGCAATTCACCAATTCCGAATAAAAACTGAAAGGACTGCAGGTGATGCAAATCAGAAACAAAACCAGAAGTTGCTGGAAAAGCTCAGCAGGTCTGGCAGAGCTGAGGAAGAGTCACTGGACCTGAAACGTTAACTCTGATTTCTCTCCACAGGCACTGCCAGACCTGCTGAGCTTTTCCAGCAACTTCTGTTCTTATTTCTGATTTACAGCGTCTGCAGTCCTTTCGGTTTTTATTCAGAATTGGTGAATTGCTTCAGTCAGAAAGTCTCTGAGAACGCTCACGACTGGAAGCTGTTTTATTTGCTGGTTTGAGCATATTAATTCAATTATGCTTTGTTCAGGCTTGTCGGACTCTGTGGCCTCCTTAAATAGCATGGCCTGCAAATTTCACTGGTCACCAGAATTGACAGCTGGGACCTTGCGCATTAATCATGATTTATTTATGATACTGTCTTGTCCCTCTACTTTTCAATCTACCCTGTTGAAGGTAGGAAAATATCGCGACAGATATTCTCTGTGATATTAGATATTCACCATGCTAGAGAACTGGATCATAAACACATGAAGCATGGGTGTTGAGGATGTCGAACTGTCATTATTGAAATTGAATATTTTACATGACCTCTCAACCCCTTCACAACCATAGCAACCAATGCAGGCTGTTTTCACGTGAAGACAGAGATGAGACAGAATTTTTCATGCAAAACGCTATTAGGATAGGGAACACTTTACCGTAAGTGGCTATTGAAGCTGAGACAATCACAATACAAAAAGAAAAATGAGAGAGAACATTGGAAAATAAAATGGGATGCTAAGAATGGAGTAGATTTGATTGAGGTTTTCAAAATCATGAGCAGACTGGACAGAACAGATATGGAGAAGCTGTTCCTGTGCATAAAGGGAACAAAAATGAGAAGGTAGACATTTAAAATAGTGTGCAAATGAAGCAAGGGTGATGTCAGGAAAAAAAACATTTTCGCAAAGTGAGTACTTAGGGCATCGAATGCACTGCCTGAAATGTGGTGGAGGCAGGTTCAATTGAGGTATTCAAGAGGGGCATTGGATTGTTATTTGGATAGAAATGGTGGGCAGAGATACAGAGAAAAGGCAGGAAATTGGCTCTCGGGATAGTATTGATGCAAGCATGATGAGCTGAATGGTCTCCTTCTGCACTATAATGATTCTGTAGATAGTTTCAGCCCGAAAGAATAGAGACATACAGTGTCTTCCTGCACCATGTTGGGTTTAATGAAAACAAGATTAGGAACAGGTCCTATTAACTCTTGAGTTTTCCTCTGGCGATTCTTCGCTTCAGGATCTGATCCACCATTCGATTAGAATAACCTCACCCATTTACATAATTTTGGTCATACACAGTGTCATTGCATCTAAGACTCAAAATGCTGATAGAAGATTACAGTTCAAGTTAGTGTGACTTATTACTTTAACTCCTGAAAATGATCAGCCAGACACCAGTAATTACTGTGTGTGCACATTTGGCCTGAACTTTGTTGGTGCATGCACAATGTCTGTCACGGCTGATGTCTGACATGTATGTCCATCAGCCAATGGAAATACTGAGCTGTCCCTCCTCTGTTCTCTCTCCTAACTGTCTGCCGTTGGCCTGCTCAATCTCCCACCTCAAACTTTCGCCAAGTGTTTGTCGGCCTTCCTCTGACCTCTTGCTGTGCAGTGATCATAATTTTCCTCGCAGTCTTTCCAGAATCCCAATTTTGGGGACTTTCAAGCTCCTAGCATCAGTCTTGTGGTAGTGACCCTATCTTAGTGTTAGAAGGCCTGGGTTTAAGTCTCAGCTACAGCAGAGGGTGACACCACTTATCAGGTTAATTAAAAATACCTGCATTACATGTTTTTTGGAGGACAACTGTGTGCACCAAAACAATTTTAGAAAAAAAAAGGAACGTAGCTTTCAAAGTAAAATGCATTTGGCTCTAACTTCTGTTTAGGAGTCTAAATATAATCTATCAGTTTGTTGGGTGAAGGAACAGGTTTTGGGTGCGGTAAATTGCAAATCCAGGCGGGAGACATTACCAGTGGAAATACTTGTGCAGAAATTTTGTTTCCTTTTTCAAATTCACTCTTTGGATGAGGCTTTCACTGGCCAGGTCAGCATTTATAGCCCATCCCTAATTGCCCTGGACAGGGTGCAAGGGATCCCTTCTTGAACTACTTCAGTACATTGAATTTGGGGACATCTCCAGATTGTTAAGAAAGGAGTTTGAGAATGCTTGTGGTGACACTGAAGGAACAGCAATACAGTTCCAAGTCAGCATGGTGAGCGGCTCAGTGGGGAAGTGCGCCCTCTGCAGTTTGATGTCACCAAAATCAGCCAATAATCAATTAGAGTCACTTGGGCTCATGGGTCACCACTGTTGCTCCTATATTTGCTAGCCCAGCCTTCACTCACCATGACAAATTGGTACAAAATTGATAGCTGGCCTGCACAAAATAGGGAAAAAAAAAAACCCCAGGCCACAACCTGCGCATGATTCCTATCAATCAGAGGATAAGCCCAGTAAAGCAAACACTTACATTTACAGAACATCATTCATGGCCTCGGGATGTCCAGGAGTTTTTCTGAGACAGTGAAGTACTTTGGAAATCTATTCTACGCTGTGGCTTCAGCAACTGATTTGCCCGCGGTGAGGTCACACAAAAAGCAATAGGATAATAATCAAATAATCTGCATTAAATGGGAAAGGTTGAATAGGATGGGGCTGTTTTCCCTGGAGGGTCAGAGGTTGATAAAATCATGAGGGGTGTGGATACAATAAATAGACAAAATCTTTTCCCTGGGATGGGGGAATCCAGAACTAGAGGGCGTAGGTTTAGGGTGAGAGGGGAAAGATATAAAAGAGACCTAAGGGGCAACTTTTTCACACAGGGTGGTACATGTATGGAATGAGCTGCCAGCGGAAGTGGTGGAGGCTGGTACAATTGCAACATTTAAAAGGCATCTGGATGGATATATGAATAGGAAGGTTTTGGTGGGATATGGGCCAGGTGCTGGCAGGTGGGACTAGATTGGGTTGGGATATCTGGTCGGCATGGACAAGTTGGACTGAAGGGTCTGTTTCTGTGTTGTACAACTCTATGACTCTATAATGATGATCCTCTCGACAGCAGAGTGAAGTGCCTGGCCTCTTGTGTAAATAGCAACACAGAACCTCTTACCCTGTTTGCAGACAAGCTATCTCACCTGACAGACAGCACCTGCACTTGTTATTGAAACATGGTGCAGTGGCACTGTCCAGACCTCTGGGCCAGAAGGTCCAGTTTCATAGTCCCACCTCCCACAGAGGTGTGTCCCAACAGGTCAGTCTATGAAATAAACCCCTCAGTGCTGCACAGTGAGTGTCATCCATAAGACAAAGGAACAGAAGTAGGCCATTTAGCCCGTCAGGTCTATTCTATCATTCAATGTGATCTTAGCTGACCTGATAATCCACAATTCCACTTTGCTGCCTTTTGCCTCATATCACTTGATTCCTTTAAAGATTAAAGATCTATCCACCTCAGCCTTGAATGTACTTCAGCCGTGACAGCATTCTGTGTTAAAGAATTTCACAACCAGCTAGGAGAAGAAATTCCTCCTCATCTCTGCCTTCAATCTGCAACATCTTACTATGGGATTATGCTTTCTAGTGCCTCCACACTAGCGGAGTCACGGTTGACCCCGAGTCAATCAGACTTTCAAGAAGGAGGAAGGACATGTTCATATTTAGGCTGGGCCCCTCCACCACAATCAAAATCCTTCTCTTCCAGATGCTGATAAACCCTGCTGTATATTACGAATACTGGCAGCTGGTTCCTTCTTCATGTTTCAACTTGATCCTGTTTGCTTCCACAAAAAGGTGATTCTGAAGTTAATTCACTTTCCCAAAGACCGTTTGTGTCCCTGCCTACTGTCCATCATGCCACCGATTAGAATCTTTGTGCATTGAAGCATCAAGTTCCTCAGTGACTTGACTGAATAGATACCAAGAAGATGATTCCCACTGCTGGAGAACCTGGGGCTAGCACTCTGAGAATAAATATTCAGGACTGAGATGGTGTTTTCTCTCAATGAGTTCTGGATGCTTACAATCCTTTATTCTAAGCTAGTACTGGCTTGAGTATATTCAAGCTACAGGTCATTAGATTTTTCTTTATTCATGCAGAGGACATGAGCATCATTGGAAAGAATAGCATTTGTTTTCTTTTTGCACTTTGCAGCAATTAAAAGTCAACCACTTTGCTGTAGGTTTAGCATTACATGTACACCAGACCAACTAATGACAGCTGATTTCCTTCCCTAAAGGACATGAGTGAACTTCGCCAAAGAAATTCAATACAGATAATTACATAGCACCTTCCAAACCCACGAGCACTTCCATCTGGAAGGACAAGGACAGCATATACATGAGCACACCTTCAAACTCCCCTCCAAGCCACTCATCATCCTAACTTGGAAATATATCGCCGTTCCTTCACTGTCACTGGGTCAAACTCCTGGAATTTCCTCTCTAAGGGCATTGTGGGTCTACCTACAGCACATGGACTGTAGCATTTCAAGAAGGCAGCTCATCCCCATCTTCTCAAGGGGCAACTAGGGACGGGCAATAAATGCTGGCCCAGCCAGCGATGCCCACATCCCACAAATGAACAATGTAAAAAAAAACTAGATGAGTTTTTATGACAATCAAAGATCATTTTATAGCCACCATTACTGAGCCTATCTCTCACTTCCAGATTTATGAGTTAAATTTGAATTCCATCAGCTGCCAAGGTGGGATTTGACTGCATGCCCTGAGAGTGTGATTCTGGTTTTCCAGTTGATCTGTAGCATTACCACAGAGAATGTGAGGAAAAAGCAGAAAGGTAGAGCTGAGATTGAAGGTCAGCCATGAACAGCCATAATAAGATCCGTTGTGGTAAGTAGGTAAGTGCTGAATTTTGCTTGTTGTATTCTTTAGACCCAGTTTTGTTTAAAATAAAGGTTAGCTTTAGAGGGATGGCAGTGAAGGCAGTGCAATGTTCCTCCTGCAACATGTATGAGGTGAGGGATGCCATGGACGTCCCTGCTGATTACACTTGCAGGAAGTGCACCCATCTCCAGCTCCTCCAAGACCGTGTTAGGGAACTGGAGCTGGAGTTGGATGAACTTCGGATCATTCGGGAGGCAGAGGGGGTCATAGATCGGAGCTATAGGGAAGTAGTAACTCCAAAGATGGCAGATAGATGGGTGACAGTGAGGGGGACTGGGAGGAAGCAGCCAGTGCAGGGACCCCCTGCGGCCGTTCCCCTCAAGAAAAGTATACCGTTTTGGATACTTGTGGGGGGGGGGACTTACCAGGGGTAAGTAACGGGGCTCAGGCCTCTGGCACGGAGCCTGTCCCCGTTACTCAGAAGGGAAGGGTGGAGAAGAACAGAGCAATAATAATTGGGGACTCGATAGTTCGGGGAACAGATAGGCGGTTTTGTGGGAACGAGAGAGACTCACGTTTGGTATGTTGCCTCCCAGGTGCAAGGGTACGTGATGTCTCTGATCGTGTTTTCCGGGTCCTTAAGGGGGAGGGGGAGCAGCCTGAAGTCGTGGTCCATATTGGCACCAATGACATAGGTAGGAGGAGTGCTGAGGATGTTAGACAGGCTTTTAGGGAGCTAGGTTGGAAGCTCAGAGTTAGAACGAACAGAGTTGTTGTCTCTGGATTGTTACCCATGCCACGTGATAGAGAGTCGAGGAATAGGGAGAGAGAACAGTTAAATATGTGGCTACAGGGATGGTGCAGGAGGGAGGGATTTCGGTACTTGGATAACTGGGGTTCTTTCTGGGGAAGGTGGGACCTCTATAAACAGGATGGTCTGCACCTGAACCTGAGGGGCACCAGTATCCTTGGGGGGAGGTTTGCTAGTGCTCTTGGGGGGGGTTTAAACTAACTCTGCAGGGGCATGGGAACCCAGACTGTAGCTTTAGGGTGCAGGACCTGGAGTGTAGGGAGGTTAGGTATATGGCATCAATCTTAAAGGAGGGTGCCTGTAAACAGAAGAGTGGCTTGAAGTGTGTATACTTTAATGCCAGAAGTATACGAAATAAGGTAGGTGAACTTGCAGCGTGGGTTGGTACCTGGGACTTCGATGTTGTGGCTATTACGGAGACATGGCTAGATCAGGGACAGGATTGGCTGTTGTAGGTTCCAGGGTTTAAATGTTTTAGTAGGGTCAGAGGTGGGGGTAAAAGAGGGGGGGGTGTGGCTTTGCTTGTCAAAGATAGTATTACAGCGGTGGAAAGGAAGATGGACGAAGATTTGCCATCTGAGGTAGTTTGGGTTGAGGTTAGGAATAGGAGAGGTGAGGTCACCCTGTTAGGAGTCTTTTACAGGCCTCCTAATAGTCCTAGAATCGTTGAAGAAAGGATTGTGAAGATGATTCAGGAGAAGAGTGACAGTAATAGGGTGATTGTTATGGGAGACTTTAACTTTCCTGATATTGATTGGGAAAGCTATAGCTCAAGTTCGTTAGATGGGTCAGTGTTTGTGCAATGTGTGCAGGAGAGTTTCCTGACACAATATGTAGATAAGCCAACAAGAGGTGAGGCCATACTGGATTTGGTTCTGGGTAACGAACCTGGCCAGGTATTAGAACTAGAGGTAGGTGAGCACTTTGGGGACAGTGACCACAATTCGGTGATTTTAACTCTCGTGATGGAGAGGGATAAGTGTGTACTCCAAGGCAAGAGTTATAGCTGGGGGCAGGGAAAGTATGATGCGTTGAGGCATGACTTAGGATGTGTGGATTGGAAAAGTAGATTCCAAGGCAAGAGCGTAATTGATATGTGGAACTTGTTCAAGGAGCAACTATTGAGTGTCCTTGATAAGTACGTACCTATCAGGCAGGGAGGAAAGGGTCGTGTGAGGGAGCCGTGGTTTAATAAGGAATTGGAATCCCTTGTTAAATGGAAGAGGGCGGCCTTTGTAAAGATGAGGCGTGAAGGTTCAATAGGGGCGATTGAGAGTTATAAGGTAGCCCGGAAGGACCTGAAGAGAGAGCTAAGAGCAGCAAGGAGGGGACATGAAAGGTCCTTAGTTGGTAGGATTAGGGAAAACCCTAAGGCTTTCTATAGGTATGTTAGGAATAAAAGAATGACTAGGGTAGGAATAGGTCCAATCAAGGATAGTAATGGGAAGTTGCGTGTGGAGGCTGAAGAGATTGGGGAGGCACTGAATGAATACTTTTCGTCAGTATTCACTCAGGAACAGGACATTGTTGTCGATATGAATACTGAGGCACGAATAAGTAGAATGGATGGCTTTGAGATATGTAGAGAAGAGGTGTTGGAAATTCTGGCAAGGGTGAAAATAGATAAGTCCCCTGGGCCTGATGGCATTTATCCTAGGATTCTCTGGGAAGCAAGGGAGGAGATTGCAGAGCCATCGGCCTTGACTTTGTGTCCTCTTTGTCTACAGGAGTAGTGCCAGAGGACTGGAGGCTAGCAAACGTGGTTCCCTTGTTCAAGAAGGGGAGTAGGGATAATCCTAGTAACTATAGGCCAGTGAGTCTCACTTCTGTTGTGGGCAAAGTCTTAGAGAGAATTGTAAGGGATAGGATTTATGCACATCTGGATAAGAATAATGTGATCAAGGATAGTCAGCATGGTTTTGTGAAGGGCAGATCGTGCCTCACAAACCTTATTGAATTCTTTGAGAAGGTGACTAAGGAGGTAGATGAGGGGAAAGCGGTAGATGTGGTATATATGGATTTTAGTAAGGCGTTTGATAAGGTCCCCCATGGTAGGCTACTGCAGAAAATACAGAGATATGGCATTGAGGGTGAGTTGGAGGTTTGGATTAGGAATTGGCTCTCTGGAAGAAGACAGAGGGTAGTAGTTGATGGCAAAGGTTCATCTTGGAGTGCCGTCACTAGCGGTGTTCCGCAAGGATCTGTTTTGGGACCATTGCTGTTTGTCATTTTTATAAATGACCTGCAGGAAGGGTTAGAAGGTTGGGTGAGCAAGTTTGCGGATGATACGAAAGTCGGAGGAGTTGTAGACAGTGAGGAAGGATGTGTCAGGTTACAGCGGGATATAGAGAAGCTGCAGAGCTGGGCAGAAAGGTGGCAAATGGAGTTCAATGTAGCTAAGTGTGAGGTGATTCACTTTGGTAAGAGTAATAAAAAGATGGGGTACTGGGCTAATGGTCGGATACTTGGTAGTGTGGAAGAGCAGAGGGATCTTGGTGTCCATGTACACAGATCTCTGAAAGTTGCCACCCAGGTAAATAGTGCAGTGAAGAAGGCATATGGCGTACTGGCTTTTATTGGTAGAGGAATTGAGTTCCGGAGTCCTGAGGTCATGTTGCAGTTGTATAAGACTCTGGTGCGGCCGCATCTGGAATATTGTGTGCAGTTTTGGTCGCCATACTATAGGAAGGATGTGGAGGCACTGGAACGGGTGCAGAGGAAGTTTACCAGGATGTTGCCTGGTATGGTAGGAAGATCCTATGAGGACAGGCTGAGGCACTTGGGGTTGTTTTCATTGGAGAAAAGAAGGTTTAGGGGTGACTTGATAGAGGTGTACAAGATGATTAGGGGGTTAGATAGGGTTGACAGTGAGAACCTTTTTCCACGTATGGAGTCAGCTATTACAAGGGTGCATAGCTTTAAATTAAGGGGGGGTAGATATAGGACTGATGTTAGGGGTAGGTTCTTCACTCAGCGAGTCGTAAGTTCATGGAATGCCCTGCCAGTAGCAGTAGTGGACTCTCCCTCTTTATGGGTATTTAAGCGGGCATTGGATAGGTATATGGAGGATAGTGGGTTAGTGTCGGTTAGGTGGGCTTTGATCGGCGGAACATCGAGGGCCGAAGGGCCTGTACTGCGCTGTAATGTTCTATGTTCTATGTTCTATGTTCTAACTTACGGGAGATTCCATCAGGTTCAAAGGGGTGAATGGCCTATTGCTGGGCTTAATTCTTCTGTTCTAATGTCAGGTATATCTTTCTCCCGAACTATCATTTCCACCAGCTTGAGTCAGAACCTCATTTAAATAAGACTCAGGTATCAACATACCTGAAATCTTGAGCTGGTTCTGGAAAAACAGCTTTCTCTGTCATCTCCAGGTACTCAGCTGTCCCATACGTTAAAGGATTGCTCCATGTCCCTGAAGGAATGCTTGTGTTCCCAGGACAGATATCCACTAGCAGACTGAATCTTGGGAGTCTCAGCCAAATGATTCCAGAGGGTTACATTTCTGTAAATTGGACAGATGCTGATGTTGTAAAACAGCACAAGGTTAGGTTGTAAACATTGGTTGCCTCTAACACCCCTCTATCCTTCCTACAATCACACAAAATATCCCCATTATCACTCAATCACCCCCCATCCACTGCTCTCCAGCAATGTCCACACACTCCACACTTCCCCCACACTTGCCATTTTGTTTAAATGTCTTGTACACAGTGGTGCAGTGCTAATGTAGCTTTTGAGCCGGGAGGACTATGTTCAAGTCCCACCTACTCCAAAAATGTCTCGTAGCATCTCTGAAAATGTTGGTTAGAAATGATCTTTTTATTTCCGAAGAGACGGTCACCCTGCCCATTTCGAACGGCCTGAGAGCACTGCCCAAGCCCGAAGGTTCTGCGCCGAAAAGGAGCGCAAATTTGGGGAGGGGCTCAGTAAACTCCGTATGGAGCAAGATCCAGAGAAATATTGGTGCTTTGTAAAGTGCACAAAGCAACTTGTCAGCTTATTACTGAATCAAGGCAGTCAGCCGCAGCTGCAAGGCACCAAAGTTAAAGTGAAGAGCTTTTGGATCAGAGTATGCATTGCACAAAGAGTACTCCTGCTTTTAATCAGGACAGTTTGGTGGCTGCACATGACCCTGGAAACAGTTCCCCATTTTTTTGCTAGCTTCGTTTTCTCGCTGAAACAAGAGATGGATCCGAAAACAGCAGACTCTTGAAGGTGTGCTGAGTGCAGTGGTTGCCATGGTAACCTGTCCTGTGTGGCACTCTCAAATGTTCGGTGGTGCTGGACTGCAATGATGTCATCACATTGGCATTAGAAAGTGTCATTGAAAACGTGTCGACCAGAACTCAAACGTAAACCGAAACGAAAGTGTGCAAACTATGTTCAAAATGGTTACTTTCCTTTCCCCTCTTGTCTTCCTCGGTGAGTTAGAGCTACCTTTTGCCCATAAAGCCATTCTGGTTTGTTAAAGCAGAGACCAGAAATCGAGATCCTCCATTTACTCACTGTAAAGTTTTGGAAGGAGGCCAGAGAACAGCAATGGCTAATTAGAAACCGGCAAAATGCAGCAGGGTCTGAACGGTATCATTTCACTTGCTGAATTCTTGTGCTATATGATTTATAGTCCAACCCGACAGGATCCCAGTCATACGCACTTTGAAAGCACTTGGCAAGGACAAGACTCCTTCGGTTCTCCATTGCAATGTCAGCCTCAGTATTTCACATGAGTGGGGCTCAGTGCTACAATCTTCTGAAACAGAGGTGAGAGTGAATGGTGGCCTCAGTGGATCTAGCGTTTCATCCATGTTCCATTCACCCACAAAGTTTTCTGCATTTTACACCATATAGGAATTTGCACAGCCATTTATAGGGAAGATGATGGCCGTGTGGTATTACCACTGGACTATTAATCCAGAGACAAGAGTGTTTTGCTGGAAAAGCACAGCAGGTCAAGCAACATCTGAGGAGCTGGAGAATTGACGTATCCTTGAAGAAGTTCCCCTCCTCTCTCCAGCATCTGCAGTTCTCACTTTCTCCTATTAATCCAGAGACCCAGGTAATGTTTTGTGTTTTCATCTGGGCATTTTGCCCAATTTTTCAACTTTCTCTCTCTTGTCAGGAAGGTGCCGAGTCTGGCTAGGCGCATTTCCCTGGAGACAAGCAGCTTTGCAATACCTCACTATAGGAGGAACTGAGGACTGCTGATGCTGGAGAGTCAGAGTCGGAAAGGGTGGAGCTGGAAAAGCACTGCAGGTCAGGCTGTGCAGGAGAGGAACAGGAGAGTTGATGTTTTAGGCATAAGCCCTTCATCAATTCCTGATGAAAAACTTATGCCCGAAACATCGACACTCCTGCTCCTCAGATGCTGCCTGACCTGCTGTGCTTTTCCAGCGTCACACCTTTTGACTAAATGCCTCACATTATTCAGCATTCCTTATGTATGAGCTTAAATAGCTTGAATTCCACCATGGCAGGTAGTGGAATGTGAATTCAATTTAATAAAGAAATCTGGAATTCAGAGTCTGACGATGACCATGAATCCATTGTCTGATTGTTGGAAAATCCCATCTGGTTCACGAATGTCCATTAGGGAAGGAAACTGACATCCTTACCTGGTCTGGCCTACATGTGACTCCAGACCCACAGCAATGTGGCTGACTCCTAATTACCCTCTGGGCAATACATGCTGGCCTAGCCAGTGACACCCTCATCCCGTGAAGGGATTTAAAAAAAATCTTTGGATGAAAGCTCCAGATAAGTAAAGAAAGGTGAAGACCTTGAAACCATAAGACATTGGAGAAGAAGCTGTTCAGTCCATCAAGTCTGACACACCATTCAAAGAGATCATAGCTGATCTGATAAGTCCCCAACTCCACTGTCCTGCACTTTCCCCATAACCCTTGATTCCCTTCCTGATAAAAATCTTAGTCTTGAATATACTTAATGACCCAACATCTACAGACCTCTATAGTAAGGAATTGCACAGACCCACAATTCTCTGTGGGAAGAAATTCCTTCTCTTTTACCACCTTCAATGTGCAGCCCCTTATTCTGAGATGATACCCTCTGGTCCTAGATTCTCTACAAGGGGAAACAACCTCACTTTCCTGCCTCGGGCGACTTTCTGTGTGGAGTTTGCACATTCTCCTCGTGTCTGCGTGGGTTTTCTCTGGGTGCTCCAGTGTCCTCCCATGATCCAAAAGATGTGCAGGTTAGGTGAATTGGCCATGCTAAATTGACCATAGTGTTAGGCGCATTAGCTGCATATCTCGACACGGTCCTGTCCCCCTTAGTCCAAGAACTCCCCACCTACGTTTGGGACACCACCCATGTCCTCCTCCTCCTCCATGATTTTCGCTTCCCCGGTCCCCAACGCCTTATCTTCACCATGGACATCCAGTCCCTGTACATCTCCATCCCCCATCACGAAAGACTTAAAGCCCTCCGCTTCTCCTTTCCCACCGTACCAACCAGTACCCTTCCACCGAAACCCTCCTTCGACTGACTGAACTGGTCCTCACCCTGAACAACTTCTCTTTACAATCCTCCCACTTCCTCCAAACCAAAGGAGTAGCCATGGGCACCCACATGGGCCCCAGCTATGCCTGCCTCTTCGTAGGATATGTGGAACAGTCCATCTTCCGCAACTACACTGGCCCCACCTTTTCCTCCACTACATCAGTGACTGTATCGGTGCTGCCTCGTGCTCCCACGAGGAGGTTGAACAGTTCATCCACTTTAACAACACTTTCCACCCCCACCTCTAATTCACCTGGACCGTCTCAGACTCCTCCCTCCCCTTCCTCGACCTTTCCATTTCTATCTCGGGTGACCGAATCGACATAGACATTTACTATAAGCCGACCGACTCCCACAGCTACCTAGACTACACCTCCTCCCACCCTGCCCCCTGTAAAAACGCCATCCCATATTCCCAATTCCTTCGTCTCTGCCGCATCTGCTCCCAGGAGGACCAGTTCCAAAACTGTACAACCCAGATGGCCTCCTTCTTCAAGGACCGGAATTACCCCCCAGACGTACTCGACGTTGCACCCACACCTCCCCCCTTACTTCCCTCTAAGGCCCCAAGGGACACTTCCATATCCGCCACAAATTCACCTGCACCTCCACACACATCATCTATTGCATCCGCTGCACCCGATATGGCCTCCTCTATATTGGGGAGACAGGCCGCCTACTTGCGGAACATTTCAGAGAACACCTCTGGGACACCCGGATCAACCAACCCAACCACCCCGTAGCCCAACACTTCAATTCCCCTTCCCACTCCACCAAGGACTTTGGACTCCTCCATCGCCAGACCATGGCAACACGACGGTTGCAGGAAAAGCGCCTCATCTTCCACCTGGGAACCCTCAAACCACAAGGGATGAACTCAGATTTCTCCAGTTTCCTCATTTCCCCTCCCCCCCACCTTGTCTCAGTCAAATCCCTCGAACTCAGCACCGCCTTCCTAACCTGCAATCTCCTTCCTGACCTCTCCGCCCCCACCCCACTCTGGCCTATCACCCTCACCTTGACCTCCCTCCGCCTATCACATTCCCAACGCCCCTCCCCCAAGTCCCTCCTTCCTACCTTTTATCTTAGCCTGCTGGACACACTTTCCTCATTCCTGAAGAAGGGCTTATGCCCGAAACGTCGATTCTCCTGCTCCTTGGATGCTGCCTGACCTGCTGCGCTTTTCTAGCAACACATTTTCAGCATTAGTCAGTGGTAAATGTAGGGGAATGGGTCTGGGTGGATTACTCTTCAGAGGGTCGGTGTGGACTTGTTGGGCCGAAGGGCCTGATTCCATACTGTAGGGAATCTAATCTAATCTAATTGATATCTATCCTGTTAAGATCCCTAAGAATCTTATATGTTTGAATAAGGTCACCTCTCATTCTTCTGAATTTCAATGAGTGCAGGTCCACTCAACTTCTCCCTATAAGACAGTCACTCCATTCCTGGTATCAGCCTAATGAACCTTCCCCTGGATTCCTTGCATAGATTTAGCACAGTCTCCCTCTTTTCATAGAAAGACAACATGCAAACTCAGACTGAGGAAACGATGACCTAGGAGTAAATTGCAAAATATGTATTAGCAGACCTCTTCTGAGACCAGTCCCAGAATTTCAACCTACCCACTTCAAATATAACCAAGAATTCTTTAGCTAACAAATAACAGGATCTACTGTTTCTTCCAGGCCATTCCCTTCCTGATAACAATCTATCTTAGTCTTGAATATACTTAATGACCCAACATCTACAAACCTTCCTGGGTGGTATGGTGGCTCAGTGGTGAGCACTGCTGTCTCACAGCACCAGGGTCCCAGGTTTGATTCTAGCCTCGGGCAACTGTCTGTGTGGAGTTTGCACATTCTCCCCTTGTCTGTGTGGGTTTCCTCCCACAGTCCAAAGATGTGCAGGTCAGGTGAATTGGCCATGCTAAATTGCCCGTACTGTTCGGTGCATCAGTCAGAGGGAAATGGGTCTGGGTGGGTTACTCTTCGGAGGGTTGGTGTGGACTTGTTGGGCTGAAGGGCCTGTTTCCACACCGTAGAGAATCTAATCTAAAAAATTTCCTCAACCTGCTGGAAAAGTCAGTATGGAGTAACATCCTAAATTAACAGAAAGGTGAACGCTCTCCACTTTTTATTTTGTCTCTGTGGTTCCTCTTGAAATCTGAAATGATGTGCCCTTATCAAACCTGGTTTCTTGCTGCTCATTGCTCTGTCAGTGCCAGTAACCTCCAAATGACAGGAGAACTCTTACTGACGCTGAGATGATCATTGCTTCAGTTCAGAGGAGACCCCACAGTGGGTAGCTCACACAACAATCTCTACCTGGGGAGAGTCTCTCTGATTACTTTCTTAATAACAAGATGATAGTTTCTACTGGGATCAGTGCTGGAGCCCTTGCTATTTGTCGTTTGCATAAATGATTTAGATTTCAATGTCGGAGGATTGATCAGTAAGTTCGCAGGTGATACGAACATTAGTGGGTTGGTAAATAGTGATGAGGATAATCTTAGATTACAGAACAATGTAGACAGGCTGGACAGATAGGCAGATCAGTGGCAAACTGAATTTCTTGTATTCACCTTTAATGAAGACAACCATCCCCAAAAAGAGACAATGCCCCTTAACATTCAAAGGTATCGCTAAATGCCCTACTATCAACTTTTTTGGGGTTACTGTTGACCAGAAACTCAACTGGACTAGCCATACAAATACAAATAGGAGAAAGTGAGGACTGCAGATGCTGGAGATCAGAGCTGAAAATGTGTCGCTGGAAAAGCACAGCAGGTCAGGCAGCATCCAAGGAGCAGGAGAATCGACGTTCCGGGCATGAGCCCTTCTTCAGGATTTCCCGAAACATCGATTGTCCTGCTCCTTGGATGCTGCCTGACCTGCCGCGCTTTTCCAGCAACACATTTTCAGCTCATACAAATACAAATGCAAGAGCTGGTCAGAAGCTAGGAATACTGCAGGGAGTAAGTCACCCCTGACTCCCCAAAACTTGTCCACGATCTACAAGGCACAAGTCAAGAATACTTCCCATTTGCCTGGATGGATGCAGCTCCAGTAACTTTGAGAAACTAGACACCCACCCAGGACACTTGATGGGGACCAAATCCACAAGCATTCAACCACCGACACTCAGTGGCAGCAGTGTGTGCTACCTACAAGCTGTGCCACAGAAATTCACCAAGATTCCTCAGACAGCATTTTCCAAGCCCCATGACCAATTCCACTTTGATGGACAAGGGCAGCAGATACATGGGAACCTCACCACCTGCAAGTTTCCGTCCAAACCATTCTAACTTGGAAATACATCGCCATTCCTTCAGTGTCGCTGGGTCGAAATTCTCTAAATTCACCTCCCTAATGACATTGGGGGTCTGCAGCATTTTATGGAGACAGCTTACCATCACCTTCTCAAGGGCAACTTGGGATGGGCAATAAATACTGGCCCAGCCAATGACACCCACATCCCCTGAACAAATTTTTAAAAATCAGTATGGAACTGCATTATCAACAAAAAGGACTTGAGTTAATCATTTCATTATGACAAATTTCTAAAAATTACTTCAGTAGGTTTAATAATTGAATAAATAACCAAGAAAATCATAAGGATGATAGGTTAATGATTTTCATGAAAGAAGTCAATCTGGTCTGTATGTACATGTTCCCCCTTAATAGGACATGATGCAGGCTGTCTAATTGTGGAAAATGACACCTGGACTTCAGGGGTTAAGGTACGAGGAGAGATTAAACAAATTAGGACTTCTTCTTCCAAATTTAGAAGGCTAAAGGGTCATCTAATTATCTAATTGAGGTCTTGAAGATATTAACTAGAAATGACAGGGTAAAGATAACCTATTTCCACTGGCTGGGGATTCTAGAACTGGGGGCATAGTCTGAGAAGTTGGGTGTTTAGGAGAGATATTAGGAGGGACTTCTACACACAAAGGGTGGTAGATGTTTGGAACTCTTGTCCACTAACTGCAGCGGATGCTAGATCTGTTGTTTATTTTAAACTTGAGATAGATCAATTTTTGTTAGATCACAGATGAGCCATGATCTCAATGAATGATGGAACAAGGTTAAGGGGCTTAATGGCCTTTTAATGATCCTACGTTCCCAAAAGCAACAGTACAACAGAATCACAAAAAACCTGTATTTGTATGGTATCTTGAACTTTACAAACTGCACAGCCCTTCACAAGAACACAAGAGATATGAGAAGAAGTAGAACATACACCTGCTCTTCAATATGATTGTGGGTCTCAATTCTACTTTCAAGCTTCTCTCCGTATCCTTAGAGAGTGAAAATCTGTCTAACCTTGCTTTAAATATACTCAGTGATAAAGCTCTCACAACCTTTTGGAGGAGAGGGTTCTAATAGTTCAGAACCGTCTCTTTTGATGGAATTTTTCCTCAGCTCAGTTGGGAATGATCACTCTGTTGTGCGGACACTGCAGCCACATTCTCTGAGCAACAAAGCAGTTTCTCCATATCCACCCTGTCAACTTCCTTCTGAAACATGTGTGTTTCAAATCTCTTATTCACAGAAGCCTCACCAAATGAAAATTTAAAGTAGGAGATATTGAAAGGGAAAGGCTCAGTCCAAAGACGGAGTTTTAAGGAGCACCTGCTTGACTTTCCCTCACCATGAGTGATGCTGCAGTTAACAGATTGTTTCAATCGTGTAGTGATGGTTAAGACTGGCACAAATTGAGTTTCCCTGTTTGTTCAGTCAGTAGGTGCAGGTTACGGGGCGGTACTCTCAAGAAGAAACATGCGCATCCAATCACTGCCCCAACTCGACAATGTTGTCACCACCGCCACCCATGCTTGGCACCCTACTTTGGACTGCTGTCACCACCCAGTCAGAGTGCTAACCTGGCTCGGCAGAGCAACAATAACTACACATACACTGGACGATGTCCAGAAATGGAGGGATGTGGATGGGGTGCCTCTGGGCAGAGTTACCCAAACTCACCAATGTCAAGAGTCATTAGTACAGGAGATAGGCTATTTACAGTGATGTGCAGAGTCGGAAGATGACCATGTTTAACAGCTAGGGTCTGTACACCATGGAACTCAGAAGGATGAGGTGAATTCTGATTGAAACTTACAGAATAGAGTTGTTTTTAATTCATTCAGGGGATGAAGGCATCACTGGCTAAGCCAGTATTTATTGTCCATCTCTAGTATGCCCAAAGGGCAGTTAAGAATCAACCACATTGCTGTTGATCTGGAGTCATACAGCATAGAATTCCTACAGTGAGGAACCAGGCCCTTCAGCCCAAGAAGTTTGCACCGACCCTCCGAAGAGTGACCCATCCAGACTCATTCCCTTAGCCTATATTTAGCCGACCAATGCACCTAGCTGACACATTGCTGAACACTATGGGGAAGTTAGCATGGCTTATTCACCTAACCTACAGATCTTTGGATTGTGGGAGGAAACCAGAGCACCCGAAGGAAACCCACGCAGACGCGGGGAGAACATGCAAACTTCACACAGACAGTCACCTGAGGCTGGAAATGAACCCTGGTGCTGTGAGGCAGCAGTGCTAGTCACCATGCCACCCTATATGTAGGCCAGAAGTCTCTCTCCTTAAAGGGCATTAGTTAACCAGATGGGCTTTTACAGCAATGATTTCATTGTTATCATTAGACTTTTTACATAGAACATAGAAGAATACAGCGCAGAACAGACCTTCGGTCCTCAATGTTGCGAACTATTCTCAGCTCATCCCCCTCCACTATCCTATCATCATCCATGTACTTATCCAAGGATTGTTTAAATCTCCCTAATGTGGTTGAGATAACTACATTGGCAGGCAGGGCATTCCAAGCCCTTACCACTCTCTGAGTAAAGAACCTGCCTCTGATGTCTGTCTTAAAACTATCACCCTTCAATTTGTAGTTATGCCCCCTCATACAAGCTGACGATTTATTCTAAATTTTTATACTGATCCAAATCAGAGACCCAGACAGACACCCGGCGACTGTGGCAAGGACTGAATGACATCACATGTTCTAAAAACAGACAGTGTAAGATAGCAGACGATGATATTTCCCTCCCAGATTGTCTCAATGCCTTCTCTGCTCGCTTTGAGCAGAATTTCAGCGGAGAGGTCCGAATAGGACAAACCTATCCCAACAGTCACTGCATTAGTGGTCAGATCAGTTTTCCTTCGTGTGAATCCAAGGAAAGCAATGGAGTACCAGGCCTTGCACTCAGAGCATGCGCAGATCAACTGGCAGAGGTCTTCTTGGACATCTTCAACCTCTTCCCTGCAGCAGGCCACTGTCCCTGCCTGTTTCAAGAGGGCCAACATCATCCCTGTGCCTTAGAAGGCTCACGCAGCATGTCTCAATGACTACCACCCAGTGGCCCTAACTTCAGTGGTCATGAAGTGTTTTGAAAAGTTGGTCATGGCATTAATCAACTCCAGCCTCCTCATTACTCTTGACCCACTCCAATTTGCCTATCAGACCAACAGATCCACGTCAGATGCAATAGCACGTCCCTTCACTCCTCCCTAGGACATCTTGACACCCAGAACAGGTATGTAAAAATCCTACTCATTGACTACAGTTCAGCCTTCAACACTATTATCCCCTCGAGACTGATTACTAAACTTAGTCATCTCGGACTAAGCCCCACTCTCTGCAACTGGATCCTCAGTTTCCTGATCCACAGGCCACAATCAGTGAAGATTGGGGACAATATTTCATCCTCACTAACACTCAACACTGGAGCCCCCCAGGGGTGTGTACTCAACTCCCTACTGTACTCACTGTATACCCATGCCTGCGTCACCAAATACCAGACTAATGCCATTTACAAGTTCGCTGATGACATCACCATAGCTGATAAATCTCAGATGGCGACAAGACAGACTACAGACTGGAGGTAGAAGACCTGGAAAAATGGTGTACTGAGAACAACCTAGCTCTCAATGCCAGCAAAACCAAGGAACTCATTATTGACTTTCAGCGGGATGTTACTCATGCCCCCCCTACACATTAACAGCACAGAGGTGGAACGAGTGGAGAGTGTCAAGCTCCTGGGAGTGGTCATCCACAACAAGCTTTCTTGGACTCTTTATGTGGACGCACTGTTTACAAAGGCCCAACAACATTTCTTCTTCCTCAGACAGCTGAGGAAATTTGGCATGATGGTGAATACCCTTGCAAAGTTGTATCGGTGCGCTATTGAGAGCATTCTGTCTGGATGTATCACTACCTGGTATGGCAACTGTACCATTCAAGATTAGAGATGTTACAGAAAGTGGTGAACTCAGCCCGGACAATCACAAAGGCCAACCTCCCATCTACAGAATCCATCTACCAGGCCCGCTGTCAAGGAAAGGCTGCCAGCATTCTCAAAGATCCATCCCACCCTGGCAATGTTTTTCTACAACCTCTACCATCAGGGAGAAGGTACAGAAGCCTGAACACACACACCAGCCAGTTTTGTAACAATTTCTACACTACTGTTGTTAGAATACTGAATGGACTTACAAATTCTTAACAATCTGTGTACCTATGTTTTTGGTTTTGCTGCTGTTTACTTATTATTTACTATCTATGCTACTTAACTCTATGATCTGCCTGTATTGCTCGCAAGACAAAGCTTTTCACTGTGCCTCAGTACATGTGACAATAAATTCAATTCAATTTTTATTGAAAACAAATTCCACCATTTGCTGTGGTGGGATTTGAACTCAGATCCACAGAGCATTACCTGGATCTCTGGAGTAACAGTCTAACAATAATACCAGTAGGCTACGCATAAAATTAATTGCTTCCAAATGGATGTGGAGGCCAAGTTATTGAGTGCATTGAACAAGGAGATGGCTAAGGGATCCAGGGTGAGAGGCAGGAGAATGGGTTTGAGAAGCACACATGTCATCATCGATTGGCTGAATGGCCTAATCCTGTTCATATATCTTTTGGTCTTATCTTCTGGTTGGGTTTTGAAAGTGGCAGTGTGTGCATTGTGAGACCAGATTTCATTTGGTTTATCATTGTGCCCCCTCTGACAGTCTCATCTGAAGAACAACGCTACCTTTTTCCTACATTACATATCACCCAGATTAGAAAATAGAACATTGAACATTACAAACCTTGATGTTGCACCGACCTGTGGAACCAATCTGAAGCCCATCTAACCTACACTATTCCATTATCATCCTATATGTCTACCCAACAACCATTTAAATGCACTCAAAGTTGGTGAGTCTACCACTGTTACAGGGGGGTACATTCTACTCCCCCACTTTTCTCTGACTCTATGATTAATATCAAGAATGAAATTATACATTTACTAAATTTTCAAATTCCAAACTGCACCAACATAGTGTGTACAGGTATTTCAGTGTGGTCAGGGAGTTGCTGCTAAAATTCTCTTCCATTGGATGCAGGCAATTGGCAGTCATTAATAAAAACCCGTTTAATGCAGCACCTTTGACAGAATAATAGAGGATAAATGGATGCAAAGGTCTCTTGGACAGTTAACAAGAAATGGTTGAATGACTAGTTAGATAAAGGTCTTCAGGAAGTATCTTTTACAGATGACGATAGAATTAGTGGAGCTTAGAAAAAGGCTAGCAGAGAATACAGGAGGGACAGACGGGATGTAAGAGCCAGAGTGTGGAGTGGTGGAGGAGAGGGAGACCTACGGTCAAGCACCAAAGTTGAGATGGTAAAAACAATGACTGCAGATGCTGAAAACCAAATACTGGATTAGTGGTGCTGGAAGAGCACAGCAGTTCAGGCAGCATCCAACGAGCAGCGAAATCAACGTTTCGGGCAAAAGCCCTTCATCAGGAATAAAGGTTCTCTCCACGCTTCAGGCTCACTGCCTTTATTCCTGATGGAGGGCTTTTGCCCGAAACGTCGATTTCGCTGCTCGTTGGATGCTGCCTGAACTGCTGTGCTCTTCCAGCACCACTAATCCAGTACCAAAGTTGAGATATTCAACTCAATCAGTCTGCAGAAGCAGGATGAATTAATGCCCCAACTGGATTATGAATAAAGGTGAATTCAAAACTCTGGATAGATGAGGGGAAATCTATGATTACAGGAGTGAGGCGTTCATTGGACATGGCACAGTCAGGTTTGGGAAATTGCCTCCTTCAGCTTTGATTATACCTGCACTACAGAGGTCATAGAGTCATAGTCATAGAGTCATAGAGATGTACAGCATGAAAAGAGACTCTTCAGTCCACCTCATCCATGCTGACCAGAAATCCGAACCTAATCTAGTCCCATTTGCCAGCAATTGACCCATATCCCTCTAAACCCTTCCTATTCACATACCCATCCAGATGCTGTTTAAATGTTGCAATTGTACCAGCCTCCACCATTTCCTCTGGCAGCTCATTCCATACACGTACCACCATCTGCATGAAAATGTTGCCCCTTAGGTCTCTTTTATAATAACAGAATTCCCACTCCCTGACCAGGAATCAAACCCACAACATGATGGTGAGAGCGCCAAATCTTAACCACATGACTGCCAGGGAAGGTTCTTAAACATCATATCCTTGTGTTGCTCAGGCAAGCGTACTGGGAGGTGTGTAACCGTGTGTAACCTTCCCGCACTGGAAAGCTTTATTTCAACATTATCCTGATGTCAACATAGCCCAACTGTCTGACATATGCCAGGAACCCAAATTTTAACAAATGGATGTCCAGACAGACTTCTTCACTGAGACATCAAAAGCAATGGAGGTAAACACTAGATACACATTACACTAGAGTTATGAAAAGATACAGGCACTTGAATTGCAGCTAATATACCTTAATGGAACTTTTCCGAATTCAAGATGTTTGGAAGCAGTCTGGAGCAGGATCCAAAATATACAGGGGTGGAAGACAGATCTGCTCTGAAATTTGAAAACTAGAAACATAAAAGAAGGAGGGCAAAAAGGGGATTTGAGATAGCCTCTGGCAGATAAGGTTAAGGAAAATCCAAAGAGAATCAACAAGTACATCGAGAGTGCCTTAAAGATCAACAAGGTTGTGTATGTTTGGAACCAGAGGAGATGGGAGAGACACTAAATGAATATTTCACTTCAGTATCTACTGTGGAGAAAGACACAGAAGCGAGGGAACTCGAGGGGGAGTAAGTATTGATGTCTTGAAAACAGTTCACATAACTAAAGAGGAGATGCTGGTGGTCTTAAAAAATATAAATGTAGATATGTCTCCGGGACCTGAACTAGTATATCCCAGGATGTTGTGGGAAGTTAGACAAGAAATTGCCAGTCTTTTAGCAAAGACACTTGTACCATCTACAACCACCGATGTGGTATCGGAGGACTAGAGTAATAAATACAACTACATTTGGTCAGGCATAATATCTAGGGCATTCGGGAGCTGGTACAAGTACACCTATTCCCCCCAAAAGTAACAGTAGAACCCCTTACCTCTATCCAAAATATCAGTAGAAACAGTGTACATAAATAACAGAGTAAAAACCAAAAATGCTGGAGAAACTCAGCAGATCTCCAGCATCTGTGAAGAGAGAAACAGAGTCAACTTCAAAAGTCCAGTCCGACTCTTCTTCAAACCCTCTGAAGTTCTGAAGATGAATCATATCAGACTCACAACATTAACTCTGTTTCTCTCTCCACAGATGCTGGAGACCTGCTGAGTTTCTCCAGCAAACACCCCAAAGGTCATACTTTGTTCAAGGCAGGTGTACCCCACTCCAACATCCCTGTTACTGGATTAACACCAGCAGATCCAGGATAAATCCTTAGGGTCAGCGTTTATTCCTTCCTCTGGCCTTCCTGGTCCTGATTTAATTGAGTTGAATTTAGGATGATGGAAGAAGATGGGGGTGTGTGTCCTCTACGTGTGTGCGTTGTTTGAGTGTAAGTGCCAGACAAAGAGGCATAGCGTCTTCATTAGATATTGCGGACACTATTATCACCAATAAAAATCTGGTGAGTGTCTTTAAGGTTTGAACTCCCTTAAAAACAATGGCCTACACTTAACAGGATCTACAGTCTCTGTTCACAGACATAGGCATCTCCTCCATAAATAGGACTTCAAGGATACAACATGTGACTGTGCTCACCTGGATCAACATGATCAACACTCTAGATGAATGTGGCCTTCAAAAGTTTGTTAAGTGATCAAGGTAATCCAATGTTCATACTGTGCTGTGACTTGGCTAACATACTTGACCTAATGGATCCATCATGATCCTATTAATGATGGAACAGGTTCGAGGGGCTGAATGGCCTCATCCTATTCTTAATTCTTAGTCTTCTCCTGTGACGGGCAGACACTCTTTCTAGTGGGTGAGGACCCTGTGTCCGCCATCCTTCATGGTTTGTTCCATATAGTTATGGGCTGCTTTCTCCTGCAATGCGGAAGAGAGGGATTGAGTGGGTGATATGGCTGTTAGTGTTGGTGCTGGTGAGGGAACAGTGCTGAGGTACCCCTCATGAGTGAGCAAGTGAGCAGTGTAGAGGGCGTGTTAGTGGGTGGAGAGGAGTGGAGAAGAAAAGCAATTGAGGAAAGACAATAAGGTTGACAGAGCATGAGACTTTGTGGAAGGCAGGGATAGAGTAAGTGTGAGGTCCAGAGAGTAGAGTGCAGCACTTACCCTGGTGCAGTGGAGACAGTCGTTTTACAGTTGTGCTGGCCATTCTTCCAGAGTGAGATACAGCATTGACCCAGGTGGAATTGCTGGGCCAGGCGACCAGTGTCTGGTGGCATGGCCTCCTCTGCTGATCCTGTGGGAAGAGGATGGCCCTGTTCTGGGTCAGCACCTCCAGCTCCTTGGTGGACAATGGTGACACCACTTTCTCCTTCTTCTCAACCTTCGATGAGCAGGGCAGCTTCAAGATGCCAGTGCTTGGCCAGGTGCACAGTGAGCCCTTTATACAGGCATCAGGCATGCCATGTCTCTCAGCGAGTATTCAATGAGTGGCAGGTTGTGCCGTGAATGGTGTGTGGTAGGATGGGGATAGAATTGGCAAAAGGGTATGGTAGAAGTGGGTTAAGGGTGGCATGGTGGCTTAGTGGTTAGCACTGTTGCCTCGCAGTGCTAGAGACCTGTATTCTCCCACTGGTCTTCGTGGTTTTCCTCTGGGTTCTCTGGTTTCTTCCCACAGTCCAAAGATGTGCAGGTTAGGTGGATTGGCCGTGCTAAATTATCCGCAATGTCCCGGAATGTGCAGGTCAGGTGGATTAGCTATGGGAAGTGCAGCGTTACAAGGATGGGGCTAGGTGGCATTCTCTTCAAATGGGCTGAGTGGCCTCTTTCTGCAGTGTAGAGATTAGATAGTCTGATTTTAGATAGTTAATGAAGCAAGCTTGGTAAGATGAAGTGAGAGATGTAGCCAGGTCTTGCAGATGGAAACCTTCAGTGACACTGGATGAACCTGACACTTAGCCAAAGTAACATAAGGTTCAGTTGAACCTGAGAATGTCTTGAGGGGGCTGCTTCACAGAGAGAAAAAAATTGAAAAACAATACGGGCCCAAGTGTTTGCTTGGACTTCGAATAGTTTTCAGGCAACATGTGCCTTCTAAATTTACAAAATCAACTGGAAGTGCACTAGACATTTAAAAGACATTTGGACAAGTACACAGACAAACGGGACTAGTTCAGCGTAAGAAACCTGGTCAGCATGGATATGATGGGCCGAAGGGCCTGCTTTTGAACTACTTTTTTTTGTTATTTGTAAAGAGGATGAGAGAGCCGCTAGGCCAGCACTTATTGTCCGTCCCAGAGGGCAGTTAAGAATCAACCACATTGCTGTGGGTCTGGAGTCACATGTAGGCCAGACCAGGTAAGGATGGCAGTTTCCTTCCCTCATGGACATTCATGAGCCACAGAGATATTTTTCCCCTGACAATCAATTCATGGTCCCTCTTAATTCCAAATTATAAAATAAATTGAATTCCACTTCCACAATGATGGGATGTGAACATTTTGGTGTCGTTAGATTAACAGCCCAGTGATAGTACCGTTAGCCTCTGTGCATGATTTTATGAGTCGATAACTCTCACTGTAAGACAGCACTAAAGGTAAAAAAAACAGCATGTAGCATCTGAAATGGGGGTTCTGCCCTCGAACAAGCAAACCAAGACCCGATGCCAAATGGAGGCTTCCACTGCATTGGTGTGGCCTCTGTCCCCTGCGCATACTTCCCATCCATCCCCTCCTTCACTCAACAACCCTCACCAAGTCAGATTTCCAGCCTCAGTCACCAGAAAGCCTGCGCAGAGATGGATTTCATTTCATTCAAGGTAAAGCCAGATAAACAACAATCAAATTCACACCTCTTTGCCAGGAGTGTGAATGTTGTGCTTGCTTAACTGTTTTGTTTGCATAAAACTGAAATCTGTTGTATATCAATGGAATAAATTACTCTGGTAAATGAGGAAAAATTGGAACTCAGAAAAAATTGTTTTATCCAGAATTTGTTTCAATGTGACTGGTTGATCTGCGGCATTGACTGTAATTACCTCCTGTAATTGCACCTGTTCATGCATGAATAGACCAAACCAGTGAATAGGGATTTCAAAAAAACACATCCGAGTTAAACACTCTGTCAACTGCAGCGGCTGCAGAAATAGGGAATTGTCGATTGCCCCACTCCCCTCCAATGTTAGCTTTCATCTGGAAACGTACCTTCTCCCTCACTTGTGCTTTCTCCCTCACTTTGATACAAAAAACTATAAGGTGGGCCCCCTCACTTTCAGTAACTTAAGCCACTGAGCCATCAGGTGGTCTGAATTCAATCAAAAAAATTTAGATTACCACAGTTTGGACATATCGTGCTTTGATCCAGTTAAGTTGGTCGTACAACAAAGTTTGTTTTAGCCAGCAACTTATAAACCAACACTCATGACAAATTGACAAAAATTATAAGCAGCAACAAAAGTTGCTGGAAAAGCTCAGCGGGTCTGGCAGCACTTGTGAAGAGAAATCAAAGGTAACGTTTTGGGTCTGATGTCTATTCCTCAGAAGTCCAGCATGGCGGCTCGGTGGTCAGCACTGCTGCCTCACAGCGCCAGGGACCCAAGTTCAACTGCACCCTCTGCCGACTGTCTGTGTGCAGTCTGCATTCTCCCTGTGTCTGTGTGGATTTCCTCTCAAAGTCCAAAGATGTGCAGGTTAGGGTGGATTGGCCACTCTAAATTGACTCATAGTGTCCAGGGATGTGGACACGAGATGAATTAACCATGGGAAAAGCAGAGCTACAGGATTCAGCATATCTGAATGAGATGCTCTTGGGATGGTCAGTGTGGACTCGATGGGCCAAATGGTCAGCTTCCACACTGTAGAGATACTATTATTCAAGAACTGCAATATCTGAGTAGTTATGTTGTAACTAAAGTATAACAGTGACATGTGTCCCCCCCTGAATTACTTCCAATTACTGAACGTTTTTAGGGGGTGAGTTGATGTTTTGAGGGATTGTTTGAGGAACGTTGATGCATTGAAACTTTGCTTGGTCAGGGTTTACTGTGGTCATACGTAATCTTTCGATTATCCAGAATGTTCGATCAGCAGCATGCTGCTGTGTGCCATGTTAATGAAAGGTTTGCTGTGCAAGCTTAAAGGACTGTCCTCCAGTCGCAACCACGTAACTAAATCCCCAGGATAATTCTACGATCAATTTAAATGATTGTAGACCCAGGCCCAACTCTTCCTGAGGGATAGTATCCAGTTAGGCCAGATTGCAAAATAGCTGCTCAGAGCATAAATCTGATTCAAGCATTTCTAGGGGAGCTATAAGAAAAAAGCTAAAGCCCCAACCAAACCATGCAAAGTATTTATAAAGACAGGTGGCACAGTGGTTAGCACTGCTGTCTCACAGGATCAGGGACCTGGGTTTGCATCCAGCCTTGAGCAGCTGTCTGTGTGGAGTTTTCACATTCTCCCAGTGTCTGTGCAGGTTTCCTCCGGGTGCTCCGGTTTCCTCCCACAGTCCAAAGATGTGCAGGTCAGGTGGATTGGCCATACCAAATTGCCTGTGGTGTTCAGCGATATGTGGATTAGCCAAGGGACATGAAGGGATGTGTCTGGGTGGGATGCTCTTTGGAGGGTTGGTGATGGGTCGAATGGCCTGCTTCCACACTGTAGGGATTCTATGGTAATCTTTTTATAAATTCACTCACCTGATCTGGGCATCACTGCCATATATGGGCCATACGGGGTTGCCCTTGAGTTGGTGGTGGTGAGCTGCCTTCTTGAACTGCAACAGTCGATCTGGTTTCGGTACAGGATGCCGTTAGGGTGGGAATTCCAGGATTTTGACCCAGCAACACTGTAGGAATGATGATATACTTCCAAATGAGGGTGGTGAGTAGTTTGGAGCGGGGATTTGCAGGTGGTGGTGTTCCAATGCGTCTGTTGCCCCTGCCTTTCAAGATGAACAAGGTTATGGGTTTGTCAGGTGATGTCTCAGGAGCTTTGTGGATTTCTGCAGTCCATTTTATAGATGCTACCCACAGCTGCTTCTGAGAATTGCTGGTGGAGGGCGTGAGTGTTTGTGGTAAGTAAGTGGGCTGCACTTTTTTCTGGATTTTGTCGCGTTTCATGAGCGTTGTTGGAATTGCACTCATCCAGAAAAATGGGGAGTTTCAGTGAAAATGCCCACTTCTGACCTTCTGATGAAGGGAAAGACAGATTGATGAAGCAGCTGAAGGTGTTTTGGCCCAGACACTACACTGAGGAATTCCTGCAGAGATGTCCTAAAAGTTGAGATGCCTGATTTCCAATCACCACCAGCATCTTCCTGCGGATGGAGGGCGAAGTATGACTGGAACCAGCAGAGACATTTCTCAAAGATGACCGTGGATTTCAGTTTTGCCCAGGCTTTCTGATACCACACACATTGAAATGTGGCCTTGATATCAAGGGCTGTCACTCTCACCTCACCTCACTCTCACCTGCTCCTCGGATGCTGTCTGGCCTGCTGCGCTTTTCCAGCACCACACTTTTCAACTCTGGTCCCCAGCATCTGCAGTCCTCACTTTCACCCTCTGGAATCCAGCTCTTTTGTCCATGTTTGAACCAAGGCTGTAGTGAAGTCAGGAGCTGAGTTTCCTGGCGGAACCCAAACTGAGCGTCACTGAGCAGGTGCCAGTTGATAGCACTGTTGATGACACTGTTCATCACTTTACCAACGTTCAAGAGTGTACAGATGGTGCAGTAATTAGCCCAGTTGGATATGTCCTGCCTTTTGGAGGAAGAACATACCTGGGCAATCTTCCACATTGTTGGGTAGATGCCAGTGTTGTAACTGTACTGGAACAGCTTGGTGAGGGCAGCGGCAAGTTCTGGAGCACAAGTCTTCAGTACTGTTGCCGGAATGTTGTCAGGATCTGTAGCCTTTCCAAATCCAGCTCACCCAACCGTTTCTGGATATCATGTAGAGTGAATTGGCTGCAGACTGCCGGGAACCACTGGAATACACCAACATGAATCATCCACTTGGCACCTCTGGCCAAAGTTTGATACAAACACTTCAGCCTCACCTTTTGCCTGTATATGCTCACCATTCCTACTGTTGTGGATAATTGTGAAACCTCCTCCTCCACTGAGTTGTTTAATTATCCAGCACCATTCACAACTGGCTGTGGCAGTACTACAGAGCTTTGATCTTGTCCATTGTTTGTGGGATTGCTTTGCCCTGCCCATCCCTTTCTGCTTCTGCTGTTTGGCATGTATGGAGTCTTATGTTGTGCTTGAAGGAACTGATTTTTTAGTTATGCCTGGTGCTGGAAAAACACAGCAGGTCAGGCAGCATCTGAGGAGCAGGAAAATCGACGTTTCGGGCAAAAGCTCTTCATCAGGATGAAGCACCACTCTAATCTAGACTCTGGTTTCCAGCATCTGCAGTCCTTGTTTTTACCTACGGAACTGATTTTTTTAGTTAAGCCTGATGCTGCTGATGCTTTGTGCTCCTGCATTCTTCATTGAACCATTGATCCCCTGGATTGATGATAATTTATAGAATCACTACATTGTGGAAAGAGGCCACTCAGCTGATTAAGTTTGCACCAACCCTCTGAAGACCATCCCACCCAGAGACATCCCATCCCTAGAATCCCACCTGGGTTTTTTTTCCCCATGGCTGGCCCACCTAACCTGCACATCCCTAGACACAATGCAGCAATGTTTACTCACATAGACAATCCATCTAACCTGCACGTCTTCCTACTGTGGGAGGAAACCCCGCAGACACATGGAGAACGTGCTAACTCCACACAGACAGTCGCCCGAGGCTAGAATTGAACTCAGCTCCCTGGTGCTGTGAGGCAGCAGAATGCCACCATGCCACCCAGCATGACAGCTTCACATATCTTGATCATAGAATCACAAAAGTCCTCTTTCCACCAAACCCACTATCGCTCTATCAGTTTCTTTCAGTGCAAGCATTGTGCTTCCATTGATATTTGTATAACTTGCTTTAAAAGAGCTCACTTTTAAAGACATTATGTGCTGTGTGTACACAATGATGTGACTCTGCCTGACATTTGGCCTGATGTAGACTGCATAGTGCAAACAAATTGGTTGGTTTGTTACAATGGGCTGCTTTATACCTTTTCATGTGTTTCACTGTTTTAAATCAATTAACCCACAGAGTTAATCAATCCCTGAGGAGACAGTTATCGTTAAACCAGTACTATTAACATGAGAATCACTACATCTATTGTTTCAGCAGCCAACATAGCAGTAAGAACATTGACAGACTCTCCATCCTTTGTTCTAACCTATTACTCTAACAAGAATGTGGTGCTGGAAAAGCACAGCAGGTCAGGCAGCATCCGGGGAGCAGGAGACTAGATGTTTTGGGCATAAGCCCTTCATCAGAAATCATGCCCGAAACGTCGATTCTCCCGCTCCTTGGATGCTGTCTGGCCTGCTGTGCTTTTCCAGCACTACACTCTCGATTCTGATCTCCAGCATCTGCGATCCTCACTTTCTCCTAGTACTCGAACAAACCTGCCTGATTGTCCTGTGTCTCTCTCTGCAGGCCGACCAAGTTGTTTATGGCTGAGGTCTGGTCTCCTTCCTATCAGAAAGATGTTGTGAAACTTGAGAGGGTTCAGAAAAGATTTACAAGGATGTTGCAAGGTTTGGAGGATTTGAACTACAGGGAGAGGCTGAAGAGGCTGGGACTGTTTCCCCTGGAGCATCGGCGGCTGAGAGGTGACCTTTTGGAGGTTGATAAAATCGGGGGTGGGCGGGGGGGGCATGGATAGGATAAATAGACAAAGTTTTTTTCCCCTGGAGTCGGGGAACCCCGAAATAGAGGACATCAGTTTAGAGTGAGAGGGGAAAGCTATAAAAGAGACCGAAGGGAAAATGTTTTCACACAGAGGGTGGCACGCGTATGGAATGAGCTGTCAGAGGAAGTGCTGGGGGCTGGTACAATTGTAACAGTTAAGAGGCATTTGGATGGGTATACGAATGGGAAGGGTTTGGAGGGACATGGGCCGGGTGCTGGCAGGTGGGACTAGATTGAGTTGGGATATCTGGTTGGTGAGGACGAGTTGGACCGAAGGGTCTGTTTCCATGCTGTACATCTCTATGACTTTATGAATCTATGACAGGGGCATGTCTTCTGCCTGGGAGCATGTTCCTGTTCTCCAGCTGTCCTCTGAATGGCATAAAACTCTAGTGTTCCTTTCCCTACCAGCTGCGATGCCAAATTTGCCCCTGACTCTAATCTAAGAAGGACACCCACTGAGGTGAAACTGTTGTGATTTTCACTGGGTTCCATTCTCAGAGAGGGAGACGGATCTGAGAGATTCTGGCATTGGCCGGTTTACAAAGGTTGGCTCAGTGCCACTAGTACCCACCTGACAGAAGAGGGAATTACGTGGGGAAGATGGATCAAAGTTTATGTTGCTGGTGAGCAGTGTTGAATGTCCACAGGTGTCTCCCTGACCAATGTACTTGGATCAACTGTTTTCCAGCCAAATCCACTAATTTCTCCAATTAGGGAGTGAAGGGCTTGGTGTCCAACAGCAAACGTCCTGGCTCCCTGACCTCCCACCTCCTCGTCCCTTACCTCCCACCTACCCTTCCCTTACCTCCCATCTCCCCCTCCTTTACCTCCCACCTCCCACTCCCTTACCTCCTATCTCCCCCTCCCTTACCTCCCACCTCCTGTTCCCTAACCACTCGCCTCCCACTCACTTACCTCCCACCTCCCGTTCCCTGACCTCCCACCTCCCATTCCCTTACCTCTCACCTCCCACTCACTTACCTCCCACCCCCCCTCCATTATGCCCACCTCCCCCTCCCTTACCTCCCAACTCCCCCTCCCTGACCTTCCACCTCACGCTCGCTTAACTCCCACCTGCCGCTTGCTTACCTCCCACCTCCCACTCCTTTACCTCCCACCTCCCATTCCCTTACCTCCCACCACCCCGTTCCCTGACCTCCCACCTCCCATTCCCTGACCTCCCACCTCCTGCTCCCTGACCTCCCACCTCCCCCTCCCTTACCTCCCACCTCCCACTCTCTCACCTCCTACCACCTGCTCCCTGACCTTCCACCTCCCTGTTCCCTTACCTTCCACCTCCTCCCCCTTACCTCCCACCTTCCCCTCCCTTACCTCCCACCTCCCACTCCTTTACCTCCCACCTCCTCCCCCTTACCTCCCACCTTCCCCTCCCTTACCTCCCACCCCCTTACCAGTGACACAATTAGACTGAGTGGATCTTGAAGTGTAGGGAGACAGATGGAAGATTGTGATGCTTCCTTGTAAAGTGAATGATATGCCATTCCACCAGGTTTCATGTTCTGTCGGAATACTATTTGGCTGCTGCTGATGTTTCTACAGTACCTCTTGATGGCCTGTATTGAATGATAAATCTGTTTGAAACCACTCCATTTAGCACAATAATAGCGCCACACACATAATGGAGGGTGTCCGCAGTGTGAAAACAAGACTTTACTTTCCCAGGTTTGATCAGATATCATGAGATCTCATTGGGGTGCAAAGTTAATATTGAGATCTCCCAGGGAACACCTTCCAACCACCACTATGCCACCATCCCTACTTGTGTCCTGCCTATGGAACACAACATTGTCAGAAATACTGACAGTCTTGTCTAGGACTTGGTCTGTTAACGATGATTCTGAGTATGATTATTGCTTGAAGTCTGTGAGATTGCTCTCCCAGTTTGGCATCATCCCCCATCTGTTACTAAGGAGTCCTTTGCAGGATTGACAAGGCTGTGTTTGCCAATGTTTCGCTGGATGCTAGGTAGTCTCAGCAGTTTTGTTTCTTTGTCTGGGATTTTTTTTAAGAGTTGGTACAACTGAGTGGCTTGCTCAACCATTTCAAAGAGCAATTAAGAGGCTCAGTGGTTAGCACTGCGGCATTCCAACCTCGGGTGACTGTGTGGAGTTTGCGCATTCTCCATGCGCCTGCGTAGGTTTCCTCCCACAATCTAAAGATGCGCAGATTACATGGGTTGGCAGGTCTATATTGCCCCATAATGTCCAGGGATGTGTGGGTTAGTTGGATTAGCTGTTATAGGGTTGGGGAGTGAATCTGAGTGGGATGCTCTTCAGAGGGTCATTGTGGACTCAATGGGCTGAATGGCTTGTTTCTACATGGTAGCGGTTGTATGATTATTGTGAGTCTGGAGTCACATATAGACCAAACCAGGCCAGAATGCCAATTTCCCTTCCTGAAAGGTCATTGAAGATTCAGTGTCAAAAGTCAAAAGTGATCGTGTGGCTATTATTAGACTTTTAATTCTCGATTTATTGAACCTGGGTCCCAAGAACATTACCTGATTCTCTGGATAACTCTGCAAAGGACAATACCACTTGGTTCCTGAAGAAGGGCTCATGTCCGAAACGTTGATTTTTCCTGTTCCTTGGATGCTGCCTCACCTGCTGCTCTTTTCCAGCAACACATTTTCAGCTCTGATCTCCAGCATCTGCAGTCCTCACTTTCTCCTAAAGAACAATACCACCAAATCATTACCTCCCCCTAAAATGTATCACATTGGGATGAATGTAATTTATCACTTATCATGCTGCTGGTGAACTGGCCGATCAGCCACATACACTGCACCAGTGAGATTGCTACTTGGTTTATACCTCCCCATTTCCTAAGACATACTTTCAGGTCCATATGGGTCTCATGATGCTTAGTGATGCTGTTATTGTCAATCTCTGTTCCTTTAAGCTGTTTCAGTGATGGTCTGGGATTCCGTCTAATGGTTTCCATGACTGTTCTCATTGATGTCGGTCTGGGTCTCCCTGTGGCAGCTTCGGTCAGTCTGGGACTCTGTGCAGTGTTTGTTTCAGCGTCATGGTGGGTCTGGCCCCGGATTCCAACAGGGGGAAGGAGGGTTCTGGACCCCAGATCCATGAAGTGGACTAAGTAGACTTTGGCGAAAGTGGGTACTGCAGATGCTGGAGATTAGAGAGTCAAGATTAGAGTGGTGCTGGAAAAGTACAGCAGGTCAGGCAACATCTGTGGGCAGCACGGTGGCACAGTGGTTAGCACTGCTGCCTCACAGCGCCAGAGACCCGGGTTCAATTCCCGCCTCAGGCGACTGACTGTGTGGAGTTTGCACATTCTCCCCATGTCTGTGTGGGTTTCCTCCGGGTGCTCCGGTTTCCTCCCAAAGTCCAAAGATGTGCAGGTCAGGTGAATTGGCCATGCTAAATTGCCCGTAGTGTTAGGTTAGGGGTATGGGTGGGTTGTGCTTCGGCCGGTCGATGTGGACTTGTTGGGCCGAAGGGCCTGTTTCCACACTGTAATGTAATCTAATCTGAGGAGCAGGAAAATTGACATTTTCAGGCAAAAGCTCTTTATCAGGTATCTGTAAGTAGACTTTGTCTCAAATTCTCTCTTTTTTAAAAATTTCTTTTTGTTTCTGTGTTAATTATATTATCATGGAAGGTTTGTTATTCTGAAATTTTTATTTCTCTGTTTTTCTAATTTATTACTAGGATTTTGTACTTTTTGAAGGTGTGTAATGCTGAACTTCTTTTTTCTTTATATTTTTAATACTTTTTTCCTAAGAATTCATTCTCAAGGACCCGTACTGAAGATAGCACTGTAAGTGGTGATTTGTAAACTTTTCATTGTCCTTGCATGAGTATCTCTGACATTAAAGCTAATTCAAACAGGCTGGGGCTGTCTTCCCTGGAGCGTCGGAGGCTGAGGAGTGACCTTCGAGAGGTTTACAAAATCATGAGGGGCATGGATAGGGTAAATAGACAAGGTCTTTTCCCTGGGGTGGGAGAGTTGAAAACTAGAGGGCATAGTTTTAGGGTGAGTAGGGAAAGTTTTGAAAGAGACTTAAGGGGCAACTTTTTCACACAGAGGATGGTGCGTGTGTGGAATGAGCTGCCAGAGGAAGTGGTGGAGGCATTTAAAAGACATCTAAATGGGTATATGAATAGGATGGGTTTAGAGTGATATGGGCCAAACGCTGGCAAATGGGACTAGATTTATATCGGATATCTGATCGGCGTGGACAAGTTGGGCGGAAGGGTCTGTTTCCACGCTGTATATTTCTATGACCCTTTGACTCTAATCCAATTGAATTCTTCCAATCGCTTTTGTCAAGATATGATCTACGTACCCATGTTTTTGCAAGTTGAACCCCCATTTTATTTTTAATGAGGTCAATTCTCTGCCAGGTTTAATGTTGAAACCAGGAAGAAATGAGAATGCAATTTGGGAATGACATTTTTAAATGAAAAGAGACACTAATTTGGGACCAGTGTAGGGAGCAATATATGTTTGACAGTACAGACTCACCAGGCTGAATGGTCTTTTCTGTGCTGGTATGATTCTATAAAAATGGGAGATAGGAAGACGAAAGAGAAAATAGCTTCAGAAAGCGGAGAGTAGAGAAAGCAAGAGACAATTTGAGGAAAGCAGAATTACTTTCTGAATCAAAAGTAGTTAACCTTTCTCTGAAGATACGGCTTATGGTGATTTATTTTCCTGTAGGTCTGTGCTTTTAGATCTATAATATGGAGTTGCTGCAGTTGGACTGGAGTGGACAAGGTTAAAAGTTACACAACACCAGATTATAATCCAATAGGTTTATTTGAAATCACAAGTTTTCAGAGCGCTGGTCCCTTGTCAGGTGAAGTCACTTATTTAGCTTATGCTTTCAAATAAGTCTGTTATACTATAACCTGGTGTTGTGTAAACTCTTAGGTCTAAATGGAGATTATTTTCAAATGGAAAACTTTCAGTCACTTTTCCACCATCTTCTGGAACTGCTGAATGAACATGGCGGAATCTTTTATTTCAAGGAAGACACAGTAAATGTGTTAGTTCTTGTTGCACTGTGTGAGAAATTATTTGAAGCAGAGGGAAATATACATTTTGTACTCCTGGCAAACAAAATTGTGAATTTGGAACCACAGATTTGTAAAATCGATCGAGCCAGTTCGGTGGTTGGCATGAATGAATTTCAGTCATATTTTGTTTATTTAGTCAAATCAAACACGCAATGTATTCATGTTGATGTCACATATGTAGGAATTTGAATAATAATCAATGCATAAATAACACAGCTAGCATCCGAATTTCTCAATTTCTGCATCCAAATTTAAAAATCTTACCAGTGGAGTATTTCAGGTGGATAAAACCAATTGCCAATTTATAGAGTTTTTTTCACAAATTCAATGGCATAAAAATGATCGTTAATTTAAATAGCTTTATTTTTATTCACAGCACAGTCAATTCTATCCTCTCTCACTTGTAGGGATCAGGGGAACAGTATTGTAATCTCTGTCTCTGACCCACTCTGTCTCACCAGAGTCTGTAAATTATCCCTCACATTTCTACTTGCAACTTGTATGTCAAAACCTTTAATTTGCAAACATATATTTTATTAATAAATTATGAAACAAGTAAATTATGAAACAGTTCAAGTTAAACATTAAATACAATAAAAGTATCACGTTTTTAATTCGAGTATTGTACCCGGTGAAGCCTCCGTTCAAATGCAAAATTGGAACTTTCACTAAATGTGACCAGAAACTATCTACATTCCGATATCAGCTGTGAGGGGTCCTGTAAGTTTTCAGTCCCCCTGCCCATGATGGCAGAAAGGTTTCAGTTATTGTCCTTTCTCCACTGTACCTTGACAGTGGCAATTCCACTCTATTGTAGCTCCCTCAACATGTAGCCCTGGACCTTGGAATGTTCGAGTCATGGTCAACTCTTTATACTGGAAGGTAAAGACATTTCAGGCAGACCAAAGAGCATCATTCACCAAGTTGATAGTCCTCCAGGTGCGATTGATATTTGTCTGGATGCGTTTGCCAGGAAAGAACACAGAGTCCTGTGTCACAGGGCTGCTTGAGATAAACCCCTTTATAAAGACACACTCCAGAAGGTGAAATGTAATGGTCTGTTTACCATCACAACTGTTCCGAGAACAGTGTGCTGTAGCAACAGAGAATCTGGGTATGCACGAAAGATTTGACAGGCCATGTCCCCTTCTCATCACCAACCAATCTACATCTGGGGGCTTGTCCTGGCAATGAGATATTCTACTAAATAATTTCGAGAAAGTGAGGACTGCAGATGCTGGAGAGTCAGAATTGAAAACTGGGATGCTGGAAAAGCACAGGCAACATCTGAGGGCTGGAGAATCAACATTTTGGGCTGGTGCCCTCCATCAGGAATGAAGGGCTCACACTTGAAACGTCGACTCTCCTATTATATAACTCCAACAGTCCGTTCAGGGAACTATCCTTTCCTGCCTTTGGGGTAAAATGTACTTTTGGAGATCGAGGTAGCCAAAGGATGAGGCTTGAGCTGAAGCTGCCCAGAAGGGATGACTCAATCCAATTGTGCAACCTTAGAGTGAAAGGAACAAAACGTTCAGTAATGAAGATCCTGTCGAAAGATCTCACATTCTCCTTTAAGTGTTCCTTATTGTTAAATTTGTGAGTTGCCTCTGAATGCTACTCCGATGATTTCACACAGAATGCTCTCACAATAATAAGACATATGCATAAAGCACCTTCACATTCATAAACTATTCCAAGGTCCTTCACAATTCAAGATGGCGGCAGCGAAGCAGCAGCTACTGAGCCCGTGGCTCATGCACTTCCCGGACTTTCCTTTTCTTTTTTTTACTTTCGCTTTCTTTCTCTTTTCTTTGAAGTCTTTTACCTTTTCTCCTCAGTTTGTAGTGACATCGGTGGAGGCCACGGCGAGAGCAGGCCTTCACGTCGAACGGCAGGTGAAGATGGCAGCGCAGGCCCAGGGAGCAGCAACGTTGAGTAGATGTTGAAGGAGAAGGCGTCTGGCAGCAGGGGCTACAAATGCCAGGGTGAGACGGTTGCAGCCGGAACTTACAGGCCGAGCAGAGATTGCAGGCCTGGGGCTACGCCTGGGCACCCAGCAGTGATGATGCTGGTGAATTTGGTCCCAGCGTGGGTCCCCCACGGCACCGGTAGTGGCTGCATCGGCCTGCTGTCAACTCATGGCAGCGATATTGGGGGGAAGCAAGATGGCGGCAGAGCGCGGTGACTCTTTGTTCCAGTGGAAGCTGAGTTTCAAGTCTCATATGATTGTTCCTCAGAACTGGAACTCTGTTCTGCTTGAACAGACCTTCAGTTCTGAAGAAGAGTAATTAACATAACTCTATTTCTCTCTTCACACATGTTACCACATCTGCTGGGTTTCTCCAGTGTTTCTTTCAGATTTCCAGCACTTTGCCTTTAATCAGCATGGATTTGTGCATGGGAAATTGTATTAGATCAGATTCCCTACAGTATGGAAACAGGCCCTTAGCCCAACAAGTCCACACTGACCCTCGGAAGAGTAACCCACCCAGAACCATTCCACTACTCTATATTTACCCCTGACTAATGCACCTAACACTATGGGCAATTTCCCGTGGCCAATTCTTTCCCATGACCTGAACATCTTTGGATTGTGGGAGTAAACCAGAGCACCCAGAGGAAACCTCCGAGGAAATCCAAGGAAAGCCACGCAGACACGGGGAGAATATGCAAACTCCAAGGTGCGACTCAAACCAAGGTCCCTAGTGCTGTGAGGCAGCAATGCTCACCACTGAGCCATCGTGCCACCCCGTATTTGACAAATCTTAGCCATTCACAATCTTTATCAATGAGGTACAGATGTGCAGAGTAATTCTTAAATGGTAAGAGATCAGATTGTGGTGATGTATCAAGTGGCCTCATCAATAAGCCACGAAAAGATGAAAATCACACAACACCAGGTTATAATCCAACAAGTTTATTTGGAAGCACTAGCTTTCGGAGTGCAACCGCTTCATCAGGTAACTAATGGGGCAGGATCATAAGACACAGAACTTACAGCAAAAGATCATAGTGTCATGCAATTGATACAATATATTGAACAAAGCTAAATTGTTGTTAAGTCTTTTACCTTTTAGAATGGGTTGCAGGTATTGACTCATTGATATGTAAATCCCAGAACTTCTTTCAAGTTATATTCTCAAGATAATTTAAGGTGCAAAAAGCACACAATCTGGAGGCAGTCAGTCCCTGTGACATTTTATCAATTCTTACTTTGGAAATATAAGCAGTCTGACTCAATATTTCGATACAGACAGACTCGTACCTCACACCTTTGGTGTACTGTCTGAGCTGAGATGTCACATTGTTTTTTTTTATAATTTTTCTTTTTTTTTAAACCTCCACATTGCTGCCAAACTGCGGTAGTGCTTATTTTTCCCCAGCACCCATGTTGTGTGTGTGCGGGTGTGAGACACAGTGAAAGACACAAGGTGCACAAATTTTTATTCCATTCCCACCACCAGGAAGAAAGGAAACACCCGAGTGGCCAGTGACAAGCACTGCCCTTCACATCAAAGGGCAATGCTGTGTGATCAAACAAGTGAAGGGTTTAAATCAAAATAGAATTGGATGGGGAAATGATGCACTCCACTCCCTGCGGTGCCCACCTCTCCCTGAACAACTCCAGGGTGTTGGTGGACACCGCGTGCTCCTTCTCCAAGGACACCCGGGCTCTAACGTAACCCCGGAAGAGGGGCAGGCAGTCGGCCCTAATGACCCCCTCCACGGCCCGCTGCCTGGACCTGTTGATGGCCAGTTTGGCCAGGCCCAGGAGCAGACCCACGAGGAGGTCTTCGGACCTGCCCTCCCTCCTCCGTACCGGGTGCCCGAAGATCAGGAGCGTGGGACTGAACTGCTGAGGAGAAGATTTTTAAGGAAATTGAAAAGAGAGTGCAAATGCCCACACCCCATATACACATGGTCCACGGACTCCACAGCGCCACAGAACAAGCAGTTGGGCTGGGAGTCCGTGAACCACCGCAACCTGCGGTTGCAGGGGACCACTGCATGCAGCACCCTCCACTCCAGATCCCCGAGAGAAAGGGGGAGGACTCCTGCGTAGAGAGCCCTCCACTGGGGGTCTCCACCACCTGCGGGTAAATGGGCACGCCAAGGCGTGTCCGGGCGGTGGATGAGGGAGAAGAGGTGGACGGTGTGCAGCAGCAGTGATACATCCCTGAAGGAGACAAAACTAAGATTCCTGAGGTGGCTCAGGTTGTGGAGCACAGGTTCCCACGGGAAGTACAGGATCTTGGGGCCAATGTGAAATCCCATCTGGTCTGGGGTGAACGCAGTCAGGATCCCACCGCACACCTGAGCGTCCTCCAACTGATGCACTATGTCGGGTCCGAGCACCGCCGTTTTAAGGCATCGGATGGCGGTGACCACTTACCAGATGTCTTAAGCTCTCAAGGATAGTGGAATCAAGGGTTATGAGGATAAGGCAGGAACAGGATACTGATTGAGGATAATCAGCCATGATCTTATTGAATGGTGGTGCTGGCTCGAAGGGCAGAATGGCCTACTCCTGCACCTATTGTCTATTGTCTACCGCTGCCCTGCTCGCTATGTCCTGCGGCAGCGTCCAGCCCAGGGCCCCCACCACCCAGCACGTCCCCGACCCTGGTCGCCCTCGCCGCCACGGCCCTCCCTTCCGACAGCCACTCAAACCCGCGAGTACAGAGGGGTGAATTCCTGAGCAACGGCTCCCTGACGACAGCCACTACTCCAGCCGGAGGGTAGGCACGACACGATTTGACCATGTTCCACACAATGAGCAGGTCCTGGTAAAAGACAGGCAGCATCCTGAGAGTGACCTCCAAACCGTCACGGTCGATAAACAGGAGCTGCGTGTCGTAGTTGAGGTTACGCACCTGGCGGAAAAAATACGTCGCCAGGGCGCACCACCTAGGAGGAGGCTCGACGTAAAGGTATCGCCGCAAGGTCTGAAGGCGGAACGTCGCGACCTGGGTGCGGACGCACACCAGCGACTGACCGCCCTCCTCAATAGGGAGACTCAGAACCTGCGCGGCGACCCAGTGCATCTTTTTGTCCCAGAAGAAGTCGACCAACGTTCTCTGGATGTCAGCGACAAAGTCAGGAGGAGGGACCAAAGTGACCAGCCGGTACCACAGCATGGCGGCCACCAGCTGGTTTATGACCAGCACTCGACTCCTGTAAGATAGCACTCGGAGCAGTCCTCTCCAGCGGCCTAGGCGAGCCGAGACTTTGGCCTCCAGCTCCTGCCAGTTGGCCGGCCAGGATTCCTCAGTCGGGCTGAGGTAGACCCCCCAGGTAGAGGAGATGGGTGGTACTCCAGCTGAACCCCCGTAACTCCTCCGGCAGAGAGTCCACCCGCCACGGACCGACCAGTAGTCCGGAACACTTGGCCCAGTTGATCCTGGCGGAAGACGCCGCCCAGTACACGGCCTGGCACTCGCGCATCCTCCCCAGGTCAGCCGGGTCGGTGAAAGTGAGGAGCACGTCGTCGGCGTAGGCCGAGAGGGCCACCCTCGTGCCCGCGCCGCGCAGAACCAGCCCCGACAACCTCCTCCGCAAGAAGCAGAGGAAAAGCTCCATGCACAGGGAATCAGATCTGGCCAGACAGGGGGCAGCCTTGACGCACTCCTTTCTCAAAAGGACCCATTAACTTTAACCAGACATTCTGCAGCGGTGTACAAAAGTTGGATCCAGGTGACAAACTACTTCCTGATCCCGAATGCCCGCAGAGTCCTGAGAAGATACTCGTGATCAATCCTGTTGAACGCCTTTTCCTGGTTAAGAGACAGAAAGGTGCTCAGCAGACCAGCACATCGACAGAAATGGAGCAGGTCTCGAACCAGTTGGACGTTGTTGTGCATCCTCCGGCCCGGGACTATGTAGGACTGGTCCTGGTGAATCATGTGGGCCAGCATGGAAGCCAGGTGAGAAGACAACACATTGGTGAAAATTTTGTGGTCCGTACCAAGGTGGGAGACCAGACGCCAGTTCTTTAGAGAACGAAGGTCCCCCCTTCTTCGGCAGCCCTGCGCCAAGAAAGAGGCAGCTCTCCGGCAGTTAGACACTCCCCCAGGACCAGTGCGTAGTTGCTCCCCAGGATGTCCCAGAACACCCTATTGTGAGGTGGATCTCAGGCACAGGTTCCCCAGGAGTTGTCAGCGTGGGATTAGGGAGCATAGATTTCGCAGGGATCGACACCACAGGACGGGGTTCAAGGGCCGGGTCAGGGGGTGCGGGTATTCTGTTGGGGGGGGGGCAGTTGACAGGGCAAGGTACAGACACAGGATTGGAGAGTTGGGGGTCAGAGTTCCCAGGCCAGAGAGGCAATTTTGCACTAGAACGAGGTAGGGTGGGGATCCAATCCCAAGTGGGGGGGAGGGCTAGGGTTCCAACCACAGGGGCAGGCTTGGCATGTTGTGTCTTCCTCCGTGTCTTCTGTCTGGCTGGACACTCACCCCTCCCTGTCAGAGGCCAAGACACTAGTAGCCCTTGCTTAGGCCCACTGACGCTGCTTGTGGTGTTGTCCAATGGAGGTGGAGTGGGTGTGGCAGCGCTACCTGCAGTTACCGGTGTGGGTTGGGCTGCCTTCTGGGTGAGGCAGTTTTCTCTGATGTGCCCCACCTCAAGGAACAAGTGGCACTGCACGCCATCCACCATCCAGAAGATGCGGTAGGCCGCAGCCTCTTGGAACCCTCGATGTCATCCTCTGAATCCAGGCAATTAAACACTGACACCAGAAGGAGTAGATGTGCTTGAGGGCAGGGTCCTTCAGACCGAGCAGGAGCAGTTGCACACCTGACCAGATCTCCCCAGAGTTTGGAGATGGGGGAGAAGGAGCTCATTGGTATTAAAGGGTGGGACATGGGAAATCACGATCATTTGGACTGTGACCTCCAATGGGTTGACGTGTAGGAATGTCCGTCTCTCAGTGAGGCCCTTCTGCACGGCCAGGTGGACCACCTGTTCAGTCCGAAGGAAAAATATGGCCTTCCCGTACATCCATGCTGCAGCAATGATGTCAGTGGGCCGACCACACCGGCCATGGCCTTATTGTAGGCCTCAATGGTCATGGTGGGATGGTAGGCCTTAACTCGCAGGCCTTTAGTCAGGTGCCTGAAGGGGGTTGGGGTTGCAGCCAGGGCTGGAGCAGCCAAGCCTAGGGAAGCAGATGGGGCCTGCCATTTTTGGGCTTGCCATGGCATGCTGCTGCGTAGCCTCAGAGAATCTCCTCGCATGCAGGCCTCAGGCAACAGTGGTGATCCTGGCATTGGAAGGCCCTGGCAGCAGCAGTACCAGTCCCAGGTGTCGGTGGGGTAGCAGTGAGGGCAGGCCCAGACAGCAGCAGCAATAGTCCCAAGTGATGGTAGGGTCCAGGTAGTAGTGATGGAGGTATGTACAGGCAGCAACAGTGGCTATCCTTGTTGATGGTGGGCCCCAGGCAGCAGCAATGGTCTTAAGTTCAGGGGGCCTAAGGCAGGTCCCAGGCAGCAGTGGCAGAAGCAGGCTCCAGGCAGCAGCAACAGGCCCAGGTGTAGTTGGGCCCTAGGCAGCAGCAGCAGGCCCAGGTATAGGTGGGACCCAGGCAACAGCAGCAGTGCTGAGGTGCAGGCAAGGCCCAGGCTGCAGTGGTAGGAGCAGGCCCAGGCAGCAGTGGTAGTAGCTGCTTTTGTAGCTGAACGCAGCTCAAAATAAAGGAAAAACAAACACAAGAAACAATAAAGAAAACCAAACAGAATATCTTCCCTGGAAAAAGGGGTGGGGAGAATGGAAAAGAAACTCTCCTCCTCATTCTCCAAAACCAGAAAGCAACAGTAGCAGAAACACACTGAATGTAGCCCAGCCAGCACAGGGTCATTCCCCTAAACTGAGGGGATTCTAAATCTCCTGGTTATATATTTTTAAATGTTTTTAATTTTTCCCACACTACTACCTAACAGCGGTACTGCTTATTTTTTCCCCGGCACCCATGTTGTGTGTGTGCATGTGTGAGACACAGTGAAAGACACGAGGTGCACAAATCTTTATTCAATTCCCACCACCAGGAAGAAAGGGAACATCCAAGTGGCCACTGACAAGAAGTGCCCTTCACATCAAAGGGTAATGCTGCGTGATCAAACAGTGAAGGGGAGGCCAGGGATTAAATCAAAATAGAGTTGGACGGGGAAATAATGCACTCCACTCCCTGCGGCACCCACCTCTCCCTGAACGACTCCAGGGTGTCGGTGGAGACCGCGTGCTCCTTCTCCAAGGACACCCGGGCTCTAACGTAACCCCGGAAGAGGGGCAGGCAGTCAGCCCTAACGACCCCCTCCACGGCCCGCTGCCTGGACCTGTTGATGGCCAGTTTGGCCAGGCCCAGGAGCAGACCCACGAGGAGGTCTTCAGACCTGCCCTCCCTCCTCCGTACCGGGTGCCCGAAGATCAGGAGCGTGGGACTGAAGTGCAACCAATAGCAGAGGAGACAGTTCTCTAAAAACTAAAAAGGGGGTGCAAGTACACATACCCCATATATCCAAGATCTACAGACTCCACAGCACCACAGAACAAGCAGTTGGGCTGGGAGTCCGTGAACCACCGCAATCTGCTGTTGTGTGTAGCACCCTCCATCACCTGGTTATTTTGGTCAGCCAGGGCTCCCTGTTTGCTGCGGGTTAACAACCCCCATCAAAGATCTTGTAGTGAATAAAGTCTACCTGGTTCCAATCACTGTAGCCTCCTTACCAGGTAAAGGATATTATCACCAGGCTTGTTCCTAGGATGTCAGGATTGTCCTATGAAGAGATGTTCGGAAACAGGGCCTAAATTCTCTCCAGTTTCAAAAATGGGAGGTGACCTCATTGAAACTGACGAAGTACTTAAAGGGATAGACAGGATAGATAAAAATAAAATACATTACCTAACCACAACCAGAAAGCACAACTTCAAAATGAAAGGGAAGTGACTTAAGATATAAATTAAGAGAATTTTATTTTACTCAGAGGCTAGTGGTAGGATTTCTTTACCCCACAGGCACTCACTGAGTACTCTTAAAGTGAGATTTCTCAATACCACTGACGTAAAGGGATATAGTCAGAAGTCACACAACACCAGGGTATAGTCCAACAGGTCTATTTGAAATCACAAACTTTTGGAGTGCTGCTCCTTCATCATCTGACCAAATTCCATGCAAAGACTGCAAAAAGCACTTCATAGGGCAAACAGGAAGGAAATTAGCCAGCAGCGTATACAAAGCACCAACTAGCCACCAAGAGACATGACCAGCTCTCACTTGTACCCAAACACACGGACAATGGATGACACCAATTCGAATGGGACAATGTATCCACCCGAGGACAAGCCAAACAGACAGATGCACAAGGATGCTGGGAAGCCTGGCACTCAATCCGGAACTCCATTTACAAACATGTAGAGTAGTGGACCAAATCTTAGTGTTACTGTCACGTTTAGTCACGTGAGTTTTAATACCAGCGATTTTATAATTCTGGATTAATATAATAACTAGACTCTTTACATTTGAATATCTTCATTACTGTAATGCTAGGGTACATTGCAGCACTAGTGTGAGGTGAAAGCCGACAATCCCAGATTTTCCTGACAGTATTAGCAATATAAAATATTCCGTATCCTTAACCCAGGGGATACTAAGTGGAATTGGAGCATTTCCATAGCCCTGTCCCCCTCATCCTTGAAACTTCTCACCTTATCTCAACTTCCCACCTTATCTCAACTTCCCAAATCTCCACACATTTTACTTGAACTCCACGTCGGAGTCTCTCCAATCCAGTATTTCCACCCATGTCACTGCAACAGAAGTATTCTAGTAACTGTCACAAGCATCACCCTATACAATCTGTGAATAAAGGTAAGCTACCCGTCCTCATCCTTCTCAATGTGACTGTATTGTTTGACATTGTTGACCGCACTGTTCTCCTCTGACCTCTCACCATCATTGTCCAGTTGCATTGGCCTAGTTGCAGTCATATACATATTTCAGTTTTTGCTCTTCATGCATAAGCAATGTTATGTCTGATTTTCCCCTCAAAGATCCATCCTTAGCTCCCTAATATTTTCACTAATATTTGCTTCTTGGCAACAACACTCAAAACCACATTGTTAGTTTGAAAATGTGTATCCAATGGCATCCTGCTCTATGTTACCACTGCTCCTTCTGATTCCTCTACTGACATTAATTATAGACAATAGACAATAGGTGCAGGAGTGGGCCATTCTGCCCTTTGAGCCTGCACCACCATTCATTATGATCACAGCTGATCATCCTCAATCAGTATCCTGCTCCTGCCTTATCTCCATAACCCTTGATTCCACTATACTTGAGAGCTCTATCCAACTCTTTCTTAAACAAATCCAGAGACTGGGCCTCCACTGCCTTCTGGGGCAGAGTATTCTACACACCCACCACTCTCTGGGTGAAGATGTTTCTCCTCATCTCTGTCCTAAATGGTCTACCCCGTATTTTTAAGCTGTGTCCTCTGGTTCGGCACTCACCCATCAGTGGAAACATATTTCCTGCCTCCAGAGTGTCCAATCCTTTAATAATCTTATACGTCTCAATCAGATCCCCTCTCAGTCTTCTAAACTCAAGCGTATACAAGCCCAGTCGCTCCAGTCTTTCAGTGTAAGGTAATCCCACCATTCCAGGAATTGACCTTGTGAACCTACGCTGCACTGCATCAATAGCCAGAATGTCTTTCCTCAAATTTGGAGACCAGAACTGCACACAGTACTCCAGGTGTGGTCTCACCAGGGCCCTGTACAGCTGCAGAAGAACCTCTTTGCTTCGATACTCAATCCCTCTTGTTATGAAGGACAGCATGCTATTAGCCTTCTTCACTACCCGCTGTACCTGCATGCTTACCTTCATTGACTGGTGTACAAGAATACCCAGATCTCTTTGCACTGCCCCTTTACCTAAATTGACTCCATTTAGGTAGTAATCTGCCTTCCTGTTCTTGCCACCAAAGTGGATAACCACACATTTATCCACATTAAACTGGATCTGCCATGCATCTGCCCACTCACCTAGCCTGTTCAGGTCACCCTGAAATCTCCTAACATCCTCCTCACATTTCACCCTGCCACCCAGCTTTGTATCATCAGCAAATTTGCTAATGTTACTATTAATACCATCTTCTATATCATTAATATATATTTTAAAAAGCTGCGGTCCCAGCACAGATCCCTGCGGTACCCCACTGGTCACCGCCTGCCATTCTGAAATGGAGCCGTTTATCACTACTCTTTGTTTCCTATGAGCCAACCAATTTTCAATCCAAGTCAGTACTTTGCCCCCAATACCATGTGCCCTAATTTTGCTCACTAACCTCCTATGTGGGACTTTATCAAAGGCTTTCTGAAAGTCCAGGTACACTACATCCACTGGATCTCCCTTGTCCATCTTCAGAGTTACATCCTCAAAAAATTCCAGAAGATTAGTCAAGCATGATTTCCCCTTCATAAATCCATGCTGACTCTGACCTATCCTGTTACTGCTATCCAGATGTGTCGTAATTTCATCCTTTATAATTGACTCCAGTATCTTTCCCACCATTGAGGTCAGGCTAACTGGTCTATAATTTCCTGCTTTCTCTCTTGCTCCTTTCTTAAAAAGTGATACAACATTAGCCACCCTCCAATCCGCAGGAACTGATCCTGAATCTATCAAACTCTGGAAAATAAACACCAACGCATCCACGATTTCTCGAGCCACCTCCTTCAGTACCCTGGGATGTAGACCATCAGGTCCTGGGGACTTATCAGCCTTCAGCCTTCTCTCCAACACCAATTCCTAGCAAATATGAATTCCCTACAGTTCAGGTCCTTCAGCCACTATTATCTCTGGGAGATTGCTTGTGTCTCCCCCAGTGAACACAGATCTGAAGTATTCAGATTATTGATCTGAAACCCATGGTAATGGATCAACAGAAATGTTCACTCAGTACTCATTGAGCTAAGCAAATCCATTGCGTTTGTTCCCTGCCACACATTCCATTTTGCTCCAGCTGAGGCTGAACTAGTTTGTAACCTTGGCATCACATTAGAATCGAGGTGAGCTTCGGTCCACATATTGGCACCATCAGAGATAGCATCCATTTACATCTCCAGACGTTCATCTCTCTTTGTCACTCACCCAGCTTATCTTCTGCTGAAATTCTCATTCAAGATCTCATCACCTCTAGACCAGACTATTCCAATGGACTATTGGCTAGACTCCAACAAAGAACAACACAGCACATGAACAGGCCCTTCGGCCTACCAAGCCTGTGCTGACACATGCGGCCTTTCTCCAAGTTCTGTACTCATCCATTCCCTATCCATTTATATGTCTGTCAAGATGTTTCCCTACCATTGCTATTGTACCTACTTCTAACACTTCGTCCCAGCAACACATTCCAGACATTTGCCACCAGCTGCATCAAAAAAATTGCCTTTCACATCTCCTTTAAACTTTCCCCTTTTACCTTAAACCTAACACTTGGCATTTCCAACTTGGGAAAAATGCTCTGACTATCCATCTATCCAGGCCTCTCACAGTATTGCAAATTTCTCTCAGGTTGCCCCTCAGGCTCTGATGTTCAACTTCCTACACTTCATAAAGCCAAGGTATTCCAACCTTCTGCTGCCCATGTGTTAGCTTCTGTATTCGTCAATCTATGTTGACTATTGGTTAAACAAAAAAATAGATCATAACTTTAAAATTCACATCCTTGTTTACAAATCCCTCCACCGCTTGATTCCCCTCTCTCCCTCTCTCTCTGCCCTTCAAAGCTCCAAAATAGTGCACTCTCCCAACTCTGGCCTCCTGATCTCTGATTTTAATCATTCTGTAATTTGCAGGCTCATCTTTGCACCAAAACTAAGCTTTGGAATTTCTTTTTGAAACCTTTCCACTTTTAATTGCTTTGTGCAATTAAGGAATTCCTCACAATACATGCCTGACTGGATTTTCTGTCTTCTACTCTAATATTAGATTACTTACAGTGTGGGAAAAGGCCCTTCGGCCCAACAAGTCCACACCGACCCTCCAAAGAGCAACTCACCCATACCCCTACACCTAATACTATGGGCAATTTAGCATGGCCAATTTACCTATCTTGCACATTTTTTCTTTGGACTGTGGGAGGAAACTGGAGCACCCAGAGGAAACCCAAGCAGACACAGGGAGGATGTGCAAACTCCACACAGACAGTTGCCTGAGGCGGGAATTGAACCCAGGTTTCTGGTGCTGTGAGGCAGCAGTGCTAAGCAGTGTGCCACCGTGCCGCCCTAATGTAGCTTATTACCTCATGTAGCTTGGATATAAATTTTGTTTCATACCATGCCTGCAAAGCATCTTGTGATATTTTACTGTGCCAAAGGGCTATACCATTAAAAGTTGTTGTTTCTGTTGAATGCTAGCAGATGACTTGAAAGAGTGTAGAGTAGGATATATCCAGGGATGGGAGGGACTTAATTACAAGGTTGAGTTGGAAGTGCACAAGGGGAATTCTTCCTGGAGAAAACAGAATTGAATAGCAATTTGATGAAGATTTATGAGATATCTGATGGCCTTAGATGAGGCAGACAAGAAAAATACCCTTTCCGTTAGTCATTGGTGCAAGGACTAAGAGACAAGAGATTTGAAATTTCAAACAAGAGATCCAGGAGGAATGAGAGGAAGATGTGTTTTGTACAGCAGGTGATTATCGCCTGGAATCCAATGCATATGTGGGTGATGAAAGGGGATTTCAAAAGGATGGGATACAGAGATCGATCAGGACAGTGCAAATGGTTGGATTGAAGTATGGGGAGCCAACACGGACTCTACGGGCAAACGGTTTCTATGTCAGAAATGATCCTATGACTCTTTGATTCCAATTCAACACCAACCCCGTCTTGCATCATTTATTTACCAATGCTGGAACACTCTAAATATTTTTTATTTTCTGAAGTGAAGGTGGAATTCACCATAGACCCAGAAGATAGCCCTTCCCTCACCTCATCCCAGATCCAGCCCTCCAACTCGGCATTGCCCTCTTGACCTGTCCTACCTGTCCATCTTCTTTCTCACCTATCCGCTCCAACCTATCACCATCACCCTCCACCTTCATCTACCTATCACATTCCCAGCTACCTTCCCCCCAGCCCCACCCCATCATGTATCTCTCAGCCCCTTTGCCTTGGGCCTTGCCCCCCACCAACAACATTCCTGATAAAAAGCTTATGCTTGAAACATTGACTCTTCTGCTCCTCAAATACTGCCTGACCGGCTGTACTTTTCCAGACTATACTTTTTGACCCAGAGGATCATAGACACCTCTCTCATTATAGACGACTGGTGGTGAGTTAAACTCTCAAGGGTCACCATGCCTCAGATGAGGGGCAGGGTTAAGAGGTAGGGCCATCGAAGTGCCCTCAGCCATATACAATGGAACCTGCAGTGCTGGCATCATTCTGTATTACAAACCAGCCACCCAGCCAGGAACAGTGCCATCACCCAGGAACAAACTCAAACCATAAGCTGCCTTTTAAACAGGCCATTGTGAAATTATGTTGTTGCACATATATTGCTGTACATCTGTTCTTCATCCTGTACTGTCATTGTGGTGAAAGAATGCCTTCACCCAATTGTTTTCTACCTTTACATCCAAAGAGCTGGGCTGAAAAATGTGTTGCTGGAAAAGCGCAGCAGGTCAGGCAGCATCCAAGGAGCAGGAGAATCGGCGTTTCGGGCATAAGCCCTTCTTCAGGAATCCCGAAACGGGCTTATGCCTGAAACGTCGATTCTCCTGCTCCTTGGATGCTGCCTGACCTGCTGCGCTTTTCCAGCAACACATTTTTCAGCTCTGATCTCCAGCATCTGCAGTCCTCACTTTCTCCTAGTTGATCCAAAGAGCTGACACAGGTATGATTGGCAGAATGGCCTCTTTCTGTGCTGCATGATTCTGTGAATTTGTTCTTCCACATAATCTTAAAATTGTGGAACTCCTCAATTTTCTTCATCAAACAGCAAGGAAGTGGTAGAAATTCAAATGTATTCATTATATTGCCTTCTTGTGAAGCTTTTGCAAACTTGGCTAAGCTATGGCTCTTGGATTTGGACCCAGAATGCATAAGCTAAAGAACAAATAACAGGATCCAGGCTGTAGAATTCTGTTCATTTCCCACCCAGTTTTCAAATGCTGAGTTGAGAGTGGCATGGAGTGGATTTTCATGCACGGACAATCAGCATAGAATCCCTACGATGTGGAAGCCGGCCGTTCAGTCCATCAAGTCCACACCAATCATCTGGAGAACATCCCACCCAGACACACCTCCTACCCTATCCCTGTAACCCCTGCATTACTCATGGCCAATCCACCTAACCTGCACATCTTTGGATTGTGGGAGGAAACCAAAGCAAACTCACACAGACACTGGGAGAATGTACAAACGCCACACAGTCTCCCAAGGGTGGAATCGAACCCGGGTCCCTGCTGCTGGTGAGGCAGCAGTGCTAACCACTGAGCCACCTTAAACCTACATTGTTGCGAGATGGTCATTCTTCAGTAACAAAGAGCTGGATTTTCTTCCATTTTCTGAGACATAAGGTCTGAATTTTCCCATTTTCAGAAGCGATTTTGGCCAGTGAGATTCGGACGCAGAACAACTCTTCTTGGGCAATCTTCACCCGATCAGTTCTATAACCAGGCTCTTGTGTGGCTTTCCCAGGGGGAGTCCGATGGTCAGGAGGCAGTAAGTGCTTGTTACTCCCTACACATTCCAGTTTTCAAGACCCTGGCACCATGTTTGAGGCCCAGCTGCACCTTCGATTCAGAGGGGCAGTGGAGATTCACCAGGGAGTTGTTTGGGATGAAGCATTTTAGCGATGAGGGGAGTTTGGATTAGCTCAGGTTGTTTTCTTTGGAGCAGAGAAGATTGAGGGGGGAATCTGATAGAGCTGGATCAGGTTATGAGAGACATGGACAGGGTGGATGGAAAGCAATAGTCAAAGGGTCAATAACTAAACGGATGTAATTTTAAAGTGAAAGACAGGAAGTTGAGAGGGGATTTGAGGAAAATCTTTCTTGCCCAGGAGAGGGAAGCTGGAATGTCTTGCCTGGGAAGGTAGTTGAGGTGGGAAAGTTCACAACTTCTCAAAAGTACTTGAATGAGCATGAGAAATGTCAATAATATTCAAGGCTATGGGCCTAGTGCTGGAAAGTGGGTTTTGTGTAGGTTTAGTGTACTGTTGGTGGCATAGATTTGATGGGCTGAAAGGCCTCTTCTGTAGCATATGATTGTATATGAGAAACTAGAGCAGGAAATGATCCTCACTCTGTGGTGGCAAACGCTTCAACATTCAATTCATGGAGGAAACGAGAGCTCCCCCCTCAGTTTGCAGGGAAGGGCTGGGAGGTGTTGGTAGGCAGGGTGCTGGAGAGGAGGGCTATTCTCCCAGCTGACCAGCACAGGAGGTCACTCCAGCAGGTACTGCCAGCCTGGACACTCGTCGCAGCCTGTCTCAGTGTTGTGTTGTGGGTGAAAAAGGGTGCCCAAAAGTGCAGAGAGAGGTCGACGACCTTCTGTGCTGTGCAAGCGTAAGCCACTACCTTCTCTCCACTACTTCACACTCTCAGGGTTACCACGCACTCCAACCCTACCACTGCACATGGATCTCAACAAAGGTCATGGACTACAACTCTTAGTATTGCACACCTCACACCCATTCAACAGCTCTCACTCACCCCTTCCTCCCAAACTACCTACCCTTCTGCCCACTGCACTTCCAACTCAATGACTCCTCTACTGGTATTCTCAGTCCCACCCTTTGTCTCACTGCAGGAATAACTGGCCCACGCCCTCTCTAACACTGATGTCTCAACAACACGCTGACTCAGCTACTTGTCATGCAGAACCTTTAACATGTGACCTGCAGGAGTGACCATGGTCCTGATCTCCAAACTGCAGGAGCACAGTTGTCTGGACTCTGATAGGACCACAGGGGCCAGATTAACTACAGCTAACCGCCCACGTCCTGGCACCTGGACAACACTACACTCTCTACAACCCAAGGACGATCACTCAAATTGCTTTGTTAGAGATAGCATGATGTGTCCAATAACTATCCCAACTTCCTGCTTCTCAAAAAGCATCCTATCAACTGGAATATTGAGTTTCCTGATGAAGGGCTTATACCCGAAACGTCAACTCTCCTGCTCCTCGGATGCTGCCTGACCTGCTGTGCTTTTCCAGCAACACACTTTTTGTCTCTGACTCTCCAGCATCTGCAATCCTCGCTTTCTCCTGGAATATTGAGTTTGGCAACCAAGGAAGTAGCAGCCCTGCCAATGCTAATGATAACTGGAAAAGGGTGAAGCAGAAGGTGTCAATGATTCAAGATGGTGGAGTTTCCCATCCAGAGGAAGTTGAAGTTATGGACAACCTCAAGAAAGTATTTGACGTGGAACATGTTGGAAATGGTGACCTTGCAGCCCAGTCAAATCACCCTCCAATATGGCACTGCCCTCTTGACCTGTCCCACCTGTCCACCTTCTTTCCCATCTATCCAGTCCACCCTCCCTGCTGACCAATCACAATCACCTCCCATCTATCGCCATCCCAGCTACTTTCACCCTATCTCTCAGCTCTACTCCCCCTCCACATTCCAGATGAAGGGCTTACGCCTGAAATGTTGACTCTCCTGCTCCTCAGATGTGTCTGACCAGCTCAACCTTTTCAGCGCCGCACTTTTTGACTCTGACTCCCCAGCATCTGCAGTCCTTGCTTTCTCCAAATTATCTGACAGTGTCAAAGAAATTCATGACCCGCTGACAATACCTCAAATTGAAGTGACCGCTATGCTGCTCCTGACGGGCAGTTTCTTGAGAGATGGAGCTGTTTGTAAGAATGTGAATGTGGCTGAGAGCAACCCTTGTCATCATCTCACTACTCACCCTGGCGACCCAGCCACAAGTAGCATCACACTTTAGCAATGCCTCCCCAGCTGTCCTCCTGAAGGTTGTCCAGGAGAGTACAGAAGATCTTTTCCCTAAGGATGACAACACAAGAGGTCATGCCGAGGAAACTTGGACAGAGCGATAGGGGACCCCAGAGATTCCAGTTCTAGTCTCACAGGAGGAAGAATGATCAGCTGCACTATGTTAAAGTAGGTATCACTGTTTACTCAACACTTCATGCTCAAATGAATAAGAGTTAGCATTGTAAGTTACCATAGCAAAGACTGTCAGACGGGATCTTGGATCCATCACATGCCTCATGTATAATTAATGTCTGTCAATTCATCGCACCTATCAACGTAACACGACTGGCATCACTGTGGTACTGCTTCCACACATATGCCAAGGTTCACACTTAAAACATCAAAGGAGCTACAAACTTAGCAGCTCAACTACCATCAGGTCACTGAGCTTGGAGAATGTACTCATCTCAGAACTGTTCACCAAAGGCCTGTGTGGGTCAAAGATACAAGCACAAAAGCTGGCCTTAGGAGTTGAGCTCCCTTTTAAGCTCCATCTGCCTTGCTCCGGTTTACTGGCATCAGCAAAACAAAATTTACCCAAGATCCTCAGGCAGCACCTTCCAAACCCATGACCACTTCAATCTAGAAGGACAAGGTCAACAAATACAAGGGAACATCACCCCTCTATGCCACTGACCATCCTTACTTGGAAATATATTAGAATTAGGTTTATTGTTTATTGTTATCTGTACTCAAATTACAAAAGAACAGGAGTACACCAAATGTGTACGATGTCACTAACACGGCACCATCTTAGGTACAAAGTACCTTGGTACAAATCTTACTGACTGAAACATAGAAAAAAATCAAGAAAATCTTTCCACTACATGGCAAATATATAGGATAAGTTAAGAAAATTTAAAAGAAGCTGAAAGGGCTTCAGCGTGTTCCGACCAAGTGCCACCCGTTCCTAAACAGTAGCTAACTTCCCACTGACCATCCCCACTCCGCTCCAAGCCCACTGACCATCCCCACTCTGCTCCAGGTCACTGACCATCCCCACACCACTCCGGGTCACTGACCATCCCCACTCCACTCCGGGTCACTGACCATCCACACTCCACTCCAGGTCACAGACCATCGCCACACCACTCCGGGTCACTGACCATCCCCACTCCACTCCGGGTCACTGACCATCCCCACTCTGCTCCGGGTCACTGACCATCCACACTCCACTCCGGGTCACTGACCATCCCCACACCACTCCGGGTCACTGACCATCCCCACTCCACTCCGGGTCACTGACCATCCCCACTCCACTCCAGGTCACTGACCATCCCCACTCCATTCTGGGTCACTGACCATCCCCACTCCACTCCAGGTCACTGACCATCCCCACACCACTCCGGGTCACTGACCATCCCCACTCCATTCTGGGTCACTGACCATCCCCACTCCATTCTGGGTCACTGACCATCGCCACACCACTCCGGGTCACTGACCATCCCCACTCCACTCCGGGTCACTGACCATCCCCACTTTGCTCTGGGTCACTGACCATCCCCACTCCACTCCAGGTCACTGACCATCCCCACTCTGCTCCGGGTCACTGACCATCCCCACTCCACTCCGGGTCACTGACCATGCCCACTCTGCTCCGGGTCACTGACCATCCCCACTCCACTCCGGGTCACTGACCATCCCCACTCTGCTCCGGGTCACTGACCATCCACACTCCACTCCGGGTCACTGACCATCCCCACACCACTCCGGGTCACTGACCATCCCCACTCCACTCCGGGTCACTGACCATCCCCACTCCACTCCAGGTCACTGACCATCCCCACTCCATTCTGGGTCACTGACCATCCCCACTCCACTCCAGGTCACTGACCATCCCCACACCACTCCGGGTCACTGACCATCCCCACACCACTCCGGGTCACTGACCATCCCCACTCCATTCTGGGTCACTGACCATCCCCACTCCATTCTGGGTCACTGACCATCCCCACTCTGTACCGGGTCACTGACCATCCACACTCCACTCCGGGTCACTGACCATCCCCACTCCATTCTGGGTCACTGACCATCCCCACACCACTCCGGGTCACTGACCATCCCCACTCCATTCTGGGTCACTGACCATCCCCACACCACTCCGGGTCACTGACCATCCCCACTCCACTCCGGGTCACTGACCATCCACACTCCACTCCGGGTCACTGACCATCCCCACACCACTCCGGGTCACTGACCATCCCCACTCCATTCTGGGTCACTGACCATCCCCACTCCACTCCGGGTCACTGACCATCCACACTCCACTCCGGGTCACTGACCATCCCCACTCCATTCTGGGTCACTGACCATCCACACTCCACTCCGGGTCACTGACCATCCCCACTCCACTCTGGGTCACTGACCATCCCCACACCACTCCAGATCACTGACCATCCCCACTCCACTCCAGGTCACTGACCATCCCCACTCCACTCCGGGTCACTGACCATCCACACTCCACTCCGGGTCACTGACCATCCCCACTCTGCTCCGGGTCACTGACCATCCACACTCCACTCCGGGTCACTGACCATCCCCACTCCACTCCGGGTCACTGACCGTCCCACTCCACTCCGGGTCACTGACCATCCCGACTCCATGTCACTGGCTATCCCAGCTCTGCTCGAGGTCACTGGCCACCCCTGCTCCATTCTTTCAGCATCACTGGGTCAAAATTCTGGAATTCTCTCCCTAAGGCCACTGTGGGCCCACCTACAGCACATTACTGAAAATACATAATTGCTTTGGAGCAAGTACAGAGAGGATTTCCTAAACTGTTGCCAGGGCTGGAGAACTGAAGCATGAAGAAGAGATAGGAGAAGGTGGGGTTGTTTTCCTCAGAACCGAGACGGCTGAGGGGCGATGTAGTTGAGACGTGCAAAATGGTCAGGAGTAGAGATAGAGTAGACAGGAGGAACCTGTTTCCCTTGGCACAGAGTTCAAAACAAGGTAAATGGCAGAAGGATCAGTGGGGACATAAAGAAAACCTTTCTTAAGCAGAGTGTAAAAGTCTGGAATTTGCTGTCAGAGTTAGTGATTGAGGCAGAGACTGTAAAGTCTGTTAAAAAGTACCTGGATCTGTGCTGAAAATGCCGTAAGCTGCAGGGCTATGGGCCATGTGCAGGAAGGTGGGATTAGAAAGAGCTTCTGGGTGACCTTGGGTCGACATGGACAAGATGAGTTGAAGGACCCCCTCCCCAACCTGCTGTGTCATATGTACAGACAAGAAGGCAGCTCCCCATCACCTTCTCAGGGGGCAGCAAAGGACGGGCAACAAATGCTGGCCCAGCAAGGGATGCCCACATCCCATGGGTGAATATGTAAAAAGAGCCAGTGTCAGGTCCTCCCTTGAAGAGGCTTGGTTGTCCTCCTGAAGCTTAACCTACAACATTGTTTAACAATAACAAGCCAGACTGCCTATGACTGAGACATCTTGTGAACTGATTGACATTGAGAGGCCTCACCCCAACACTGCAAACATTTACACCAAAGAAACCCACCATGGTTATGAAGGATTGTGAGTCACTGAAGGTGTTGGTACTATCTGGAGCCTGGATGAAGCTGTATGTCCTGCTAGGTACATGTCCCCTATATATATATTGGAATTGTTTACACACATTTCTCATTTTGGGTTAAAAAGATTGCGCCTGTGAAGTTAATTTCAGCAGGCGGAAGTTTTAAGGAGTATTATTGACGAGCTAACAAATTCAAAGTACTTGCTCAAACGTAAAGGTTGGAAAACCCAACCCAAGAACTTAAACTTTAGTTGACCTTTATTGCAGTGGGGATGGAGGCTTTGTTAAAAACTATACACAGTGCTAGTCAAACCACAGCTGGAAGACTGAAAACAGTTTTAGGCTCCATTCTCTAAGTAGCGATATGCTGCCATTGAGGCAATCCAGAGGAAGTTCACCAAGCTGATTCCAGATCTGGAGGGATTGAATGATGAAGAAAGGTGGGGTAGGTTGGCTCTGTGCTCACTGGAATTTAGGAGAACGAATGGGGACCTCATTGAAACATGGAAGATTCTAAGGGGTAGATGCTTCACCTTGTCAAGGATGAGAAGGCATCATCTCAGAATATGGAGCCACTCATTTAAGACAAAGATGAGGAGGAATTTCTTCTCCCAGACGGGTGTGAATCTGTGGAACTCTTCACCGCAGAGGGTTGTCAAGATTGGGTCATTCAGTATATTCAAGGCTGAGACAGACAGATTTTTAATCAGGAAGGAAATCAAGGGTTTTGGGGAAAAGGCAGGAAACTGGAGTTGAAGATTATCAGACCAGCCATGATCTCAGTGAATGATAGAACAGATTCGATGGGCTGAATGGCCAATCCTTGTCTTTATCAGTTATGGTTTTCTGATCTTATAGCCCATTCTGCTTTCTAACCTCTCTCTGGGTAAAAGCTTTTCTACTGAATTCCTAGCTGTGTGTCTGAGAGTTTATATGTCTCAGGCCACCTATTTCTGACGTCCAAAACAAGAGGAAGTATTTACTCTTTATCTTCCTCCGTCGACTAACCCCCCCAACCCCTCCCCCACCCCACCCCGCGCCAAATACTTCATGTTTCTTGTAAAGTTTACTTTGTTCGTCTCAGAAAATGAAGAGCACGGACTGGCGAGGCTGGGTCCTGAAGTATGTTCAAGGCTGAGACAGACAGATTTCTACTCAGTAAGGGAATCATGGGTTACAGGAGGGAAAGGCAGGAAAATGGAGATGAGGATGATCAGATCAGCCATGATTGCATTGGAAAGGCAGAGCAAGATCAATGGGCCGAATGGCCTACTTTTGCTGCAATGCTTAATGTTCTTACGTCAATCTTTTGCCTCCTTCCCACTCATCTACCCTTCTGAGAGCACAAAAAATTCCGTCCAAAGATTTTCTCTTGAGCAATGTTGTAATGAATAAAGATAATGCCTGCTTTTAGCAAGGCCAAAAGGCAGCTGACCTCTTGCAAATGGTGCCTGAACTCCTCCAGAGGAACAGACCTAAATGAATACCTTATCTTTCCAAAAGGATGCCCCAACTATCCAAACAAATTTATGAGGATTAGTCTTGCTTCTAATCTGCGCACTTTGTGTATCAGGTATCCAGGTCATCAAAACTGCTCAGAAACGGAGACAGCTATTGACTTCAATGGATAGCTCCCTTAGCAAAACACCCACATGCACACAACATGACCTAACCTCTTATGCATTCCTGACAAAATGATGACTGATGTGTTAGGACTTCTGACTTCCAGATACATCTGACATATTTGCCATGGTGGAGAGGCTCCCTATCATAGCGAAAATCCAGGCCAAGCGAAGCATCACAGGTTGGAAATGTAAACTCTTCCTCCTGGTGGAGATCCCACTAAATGCAAGCATGGATTGAACAACATTGTATTTCCTAATCTGGTTCAAGGTATCTATGCCGCTCAAATTCTAGTCTGTTCTGAGTTTGCAATTGTCATTGCTCCACTAAGCATGCTTTCAGTTACTTAGACCCTCAGCCCAGAATTCCCTCTCCAAACCTTTCTGCCTCTCTATTTCAGTTTGCTTCTTCCAGACATTGCTTAAAATCTATCTTTGTCGCCACACTTTTGCTCATCTGCCCTAATATCTCCTAATATGGCTTAATGAGATACTTTGCCTTTAAGAGATGCTGGATTTATTACATCAAAGGCACTAGATAAATCCAAGTTTATGATTTGGGGGTGTCAGTGTTAGACTTGGGTGGACAAAGTTAAAAATCACACAACACCAGGTTATAGTCCAACAGGTTTAATTGGAAACACTAGCTTTCAGAGCACTGCCCCTTCATCAGGTGGTTGTGGAGCAGGACCAGAAGACACAGAATTTATAGCAAAAGGGTTACAGTGTCAGGGAATTGTAATGATATATTAAACAAACTTGAGATATCCATTCCTTTTAGGATGGGTTATCTCAAGCCACCTTGAGAGTGTAACTGAAAAGGAGTTCTTGAACTTACATTTTAAAGAGCCAAAACCAGCATATCCCATCCTTAAAGATGCAAGACTTAATCTAAGTTTGTTTAATATACCATTAATTACATTATAAATGTAAATATAAAGATTAGGCTTGTTTCTCATCATTCTGCACTTGGTGTATCAGACAATTAGGAGAAAGTGAGGATCACAGATGCTGGAGAGTCGAAAAGTGTGGCGCTGGAAAAGCATAGCAGGTCGGGCTAGAAGGGCTGAATTGCCTACTCCCATTCCTAATTCCTATGTTCCTAAATTGTTGCTATGCATATGATTGTGTCTGGCTAGCAATTGGACTGAGATATCCTCCAATATCAGATACAACTGCAATGGAATTGGATCACTACAACAATAATGGGATGATTGTGAGGATGTACTCTTTAAAAATAGCTGAATACTTCCAGGTGTTTTCCTTTTCATGATTTGGAGATGCCGGTGTTGGACTGGGGTGTACAAAGTTAAAAATCATACAACACCAGGTTATAATCCAACAGGTTTAATTGGAAGCAGACTAGCTTTCGGAGTGACGCTCCTTCATCAGGTGATAGTGGAGGGCTCGATCGTAACACAGAATTTATAGCAAAAATTTGCAGAGTGATGTAACTGAAATTATACATTGAAAAATTGATTGTCTGTTAAGCCTTTCATCTGTTAGAATACAGTGATAGTTTCACTTCTTTCATGTGTAAATCACAAAACCCTTTTTTATCGGTACCCATAGGGAGGGCCTCAACTGGGACCTTGGGTTCATGTCACATTACAGGTGATCACCATTGCACTATATATACACACACACACTCACATACACACGGACACAGGTACACACAGACACGCACGCAGACACCCACACACACACCCTTATAGACACACACACTCCCACACTCACACATGCACCCCCTCACAGACTTAAGACACTCTGCACTCAATACACACACACACTTTCTCACACTCACAACCCCCACCCCAGACAGACACACACACAAAGACCCACATGCACACATATATTTTGTGGGGTGAGTTTGTACTTGCAGAGTTACATTGCACTTTGGTCAAAAACTGCATGCATTCATGTAGAATTCGGAGCTCAAAAACTGCATGAATTTATGTAAAACTCTGTTATCTCACTTTTTAGATTAGAATCAATCTAAACATCAGGTCATAGACAGACAACATAGGGGGCTAACACCTTCAACATATTGTCTAGCTATCACCATTGTTAACAGCTAACCCAAGAATGCAACTTTAAAAAAAAGGGTTTTGTGATTTACACATGAAAGAAGTGAAACTATCACTGTATTCTAACAGATCAAAGGCTTAACAGACAATCAATGTTTCAATGTATAATTTCAGTTAGATTATACTGTCAATTTTTGCTATAAATTCTGTGTGTTAGGATTGAGCCCTCCACTACCACCTGACAAAGGAGCGACGCTCCGAAAGCTAGTGTGCTTCCAATTAAACCTGTTGGACTATAACCTGGTGTCGTGTGATTTTTTCTTTTTCAAGTTTGGAGGTAATCTTAATGAGGCTTTGAACATAATGAAGAGCTTTGATAAGGGTAGGTGTAAAGAACGTTTTTCCTTTGATGAGTGAGACTATAACTAGGGTCTGTAAGTATAAAGGACTCACTAATCGCAAACACAGGAGAAATTTTGGTACCCTGGATTTGTTTTGAGTATGGAACTTGCTACTACTTCAAGGAGTAGTTGAGACCGGTACAATAAATGCATTTAAGGAGCAGCTGGATCAACACACAGGGGAGAAAGGAATTGGATCTACAGATGAAGAGGGATAGAAGGAGGTTAGCGTCGAACATAAACAACAGCACAGGCTGGTTAACTCTGTTTGTGTGCAGTACATTTTGCATAATTTGATGCAATCTGGGGTAGAATGGCACCAAGTTAAGTGATAGGGAAAAACCAACAATGGAAAGAGGACCCTGTGACTGATGCTCAAATGGCTGCAATGATGAATGGAAAATGGAAGATTCTATTCCCGAATCAGTGTGAATGTCTTCTTCAATATTAATCTTGCCACTTCACTGTAAAACTGTTGCCCCTCTTGCCCCTGGACAGCAGAACGATTGGAACCGTATTCAATTTCTGGATGCGGTGATAATGGGCTGTTTGCTGGCAGCTCTGAATATTTTGTGAATCCATTCTGTTTAATAATAGCCACCCGTGCTATTGCTTTTGAAAATGATCATCTGTTTCAAAGAGACACCAATGCCGGCAAAACAATAACTGCTTCCAGTTCATTGCGTGAAGCAATTGGAGACGTATTGACATGATAAGGCAGGAAATAAATTCAAGTGTTATCATGCAAGCTTGTAAACAGATTCAATTTTCAATTGCACGTCACCCTATTTTTAACCATGGTCTTCCTGATTCAACCGAAGAGCGAGCAGCCATCTAAAGCTCTCTTTTCTTTCTGCTTTCAATAAAAAATGTTTCCTCTGAATTGAGACACTAAATTCGCCCTGGTCAGTGTGGGTGCTGAATGGCTCGGATGGAGTTTTCACTGTGTGGGTTTTGCTTGAATGGGATCTGGGATAAATGCCAACTTAATAGAAAACGCCAATTCTTCCTCTTCCAACAGCTCTAATGCTCATCATTAAGAAAGGCACAGGAACCGCAGGATTTGATCTTAATAACAACAGCATGTCCATTAATCTGCCTCTCCCATTCACCCTTGCTTTTTCTTTTCTCTTCTCTCCAGTTGCCGTGCTCTTTAATGTGGCAACTGTTAGATTTGAATTTTTATGACAAGCTTTTTGGTTCCTCTCTCTTGCACACTGAAGCACTATCAGGTGTGCCTGTCATGCTGTTTGCTGTCAAAACTCCCCATGCAAGTGCTTCCCCTCTTACTTATCAATAGGTCATCAGGTCATATCCACAGGATTAGTTGGCAGCCAGAGAAGAAAATGATAGAAAGAACCGTTTGAAAAAAAAACAAACATAATTATGCCTGCCCTGAACTTATGAAGACCGCATGTTAAACAGCCTTTTAACATCACCTGCAACTGAGCTGATATTTCCTGAAAGTTCTCTCATCCCTTACTGCTGCAGATAGTCAATGGCCCTTTGTATTAAACCCTGAACAAATAGCACTCTTTGTCCCACACAAGTTCCAGAACAAACTTAATCCCCCTAGCATTGTGACAGATGACATTTAGATGTCCCTGCTATCCTTAAAAAGAGTTTTATTGACATTTTGAGAACAAAAAAAAAGGAACCTCAGCTACAGCCCAGCTTTTTAGTTGTTCAGTCCTTGGATTTTCCACATTGAATATTTAAGTCACCCCATGTTCCTCCACTTGCCTGCATCACCATGACAACAGATATAGAAATCACTTGCTGACTCCTGGGAAGAAAGCATGGTGACATGATGCCACTCGTACAGAAAATCAGACCAGAGTCTCCATTCATCTGGGGTTTTAATTCAGTGGAAGGGGTGGATTTTACACAGGTGACAACAACAGAGAAGTCTGCCAGTCTTTCATGCTCACCATATGGTCTGGTTTCTCTTAAATCAATGGGCCCTGTAGAACTTCAGTCCCATATTGGTTTTCAAGTCTTTGTTGGCTCCTGTCTGAATGAAAGTGGGGGAGGGGTCGATGGATTTCTACAAAACTACATTGAGGATGACAGAGCATTCAGCGCAAGAAAAGTGTTTTTTTCCTCTCACTTTCCACACCACCACGCCCCCCAACAAAAGCCAAACTATTTGTTTTAACTGTTGACATTCACCAGAATCTAATCTCTTAACATATTGCCTTTCAAATTCATTAAGCACTTTTCAATGCTTTTACAAACCTAGAGAGGCCTCTAGTGGTCACAAGAGGATATTGAGATTTATAGGACTTGCCAGCAAGAAAAAAATTAAAAGCAGATTTATAACACTATCAAACAATTTATTTCCAAAAGCTACATTAGAGAAAAATATTGGTTTAAAGTGTAAGTCAGTTGAAAATTCCTTCAGTGAAGTTTACACATGAGGATTTGATTTTTTTTTATGACTAGCTTCATATTCTTGTATAGAATATTTTTTCCAAGTTCATGTTATATACTTGATAAAGGTCTGAAGAGCCTTTAAGGTAATGTATCAACATGCCTTTAGAGAATTTCCAGATAATACTGTAAACAGAAGCAAGACAGAAAGCCAATTCAATGTATAATTACACACAGCAAAGGTCTACTTTTTTAAAAAATGGACTGAGATAGAATGAGAGCCAAACAGAAAATATCATTCACTACTGTCTGAAAGTTTTAATGGTATAACTCAAGTAAATCATTCAGAGAAATTAAAATCGGAACAGGTGAGCAGAGATATTTAAAATGCATGATGGCTTTTGAATGTATTTATTATCTAATAGTTAGGCCTCTCTTCCCCTACAACTGCCTAGAAATCATGTCTTGTAAACCATCTCATTGTTGTTATGTCTGTATCTATCATACACAAACCATGTATTAATATGCTAATCATACCCAACAAGCCTGTGTATATTAATGCACAGGGCCCAGTTTTTATTTGCAGACTTATGTACACACAAACTGTGACTGTTTCAAACCAACAAATTAAGTTTATTTTTCATTCACAGGGTGAAGGCATCACTGGCAAGACCAGCAATTATTGCCCATCGCTAATTGCCCAGAGGGCAGTTAAGAATAAACTACATTGCTGAGGGTCTGGAGTCACATGGAGGCCAGACCAGGTAAGGATGGCCGTTTCCTTAAAGAAAGAGCATTAGTAAGTCAATGTGCTTTTCCCCATCAATTCATGAGCATTCTTAGACTCCTTAATTGCAGACTTTATTTTATTGAATTCAAGCTCCACCTCCTGGCAGGGGTGGGATTTGAACCGAGGATCCCCAGAACGTTACCTAGGCATTTAGATTAATAGATTAGTGGTGCTGGAAGAGCACAGCAGTTCAGGCAGCATCCAAGGAGCTTCGAAATCGCCTGAACTGCTGTGCTCTTCCAGCACCACTAATCCAGAATCTGGTTTCCAGCATCTGCAGTCATTGTTTTTACCTCGTCTATTTAGATTAATAGTCAAGTGATAATGCCATTGCCTCCCCCCAACAAGATGATAACCATTGACTGGTTCATTTCTCAAGAGGCAACTTGCCTGCCTTTAAATTTAAACACAGCTTTAGTTAACTATCTGACAGCCTGAGGTGAAGCCAATCTATCTATTACATCAATGTCACATTTGACCCCAGGAGGAGCCTGACCTCACATTTGCATCATCAATAATGCCACCGATCTCTATCTCAATAGCATTGTCCAATTTTGTCCATCTCAGCTAATTTGCCGCTGAAAATATAATTCATGCCTTTGTTACCTCTAAACCTAACTGTTCCAGTGCATTCCTGACTGTCCTCCCACATCCTATCCTCTGAGAATTTGAGGCTATTTAAATCTCTGCTGTCCATGACTTAACTCACACCAAGTCCCATTCACACAGACTCCTGAGCTCGCTCATCTACATTAGCTCCCAGTCCAGCAGACTTTGATTTAAATATTCTTAACCTTGTTTTGTATCCCTCTATGGCCTTGTGTTTAAAATTTGTTATTTAAATAATGCTGCATCCCTTGTGACATCCGTGGTTCCACAATTCTGGCTTCTGGAGAATCCCTGATTTTAGTCACTCCATCACTGGTAAACACATTTTCAGTTGTCCAGGTTTTATATTCTGGAATGTCTTCTCTATTCTTCTCTGTTTCTTCTTCATTTAAGAAACTCCTTTAAAAACTATGTTTTGACACCAGTTCTAACAGTGTCAATGGACTTGAAATGTTAACTCTTTTTGTTTCAAATTTCCAGCAACTGCAATACTTTGCATTTATCTCTGTAATCCGAGTTTTTGTTCATTTTACCAACAGTCCCCATGTGTGGCTTGGTCTACAATATTAATTTTTGATGTTGCCGTGACATGTTTATGATGTTAAAGGCGCTAGATAAATGAAAGTTGCTTTGTTTCTCAACATCATCAGAACAACTCCCCAGCAATTACAGACCAGTAAGTCTCATGTCTGTCGTCTGTAAGGTGTTAGAAAGGATTGTGAGGGTTAGGATTTATGATCATCTGGAAGAGCTTGGCTTGATTAAATGCAGTCAACGCGGCTTTGTGAGGGGCAGGTCATGCCTCACAAACCTCATCGAGTTCTTTGAGGATGTGACTAGAAACATTGATGAGGGTTGAGCTGTGGATGTGGTGTATATGGACTTTAGCAAGACATTTGATAAGGTTCCCCATGGTAGGCTCATTCAGAAGGTCAGGAGGAATGGGATACAGGGGAACTTAGCTGTCTGGATACAGAATTGGATGGCCAACAGAAGACAGTGAGTGGTAGGAGAAGGAAAATATTCCGCCAGGAAGTCAGTGGTGAGTGGTGTTCCACAGGGCCCTGTGGAAAGTACAACACAGTGAGTATGCAATGTTGTCCACGTGTCTCTCCTTATCTCCAAAATGTGCCCTTGACTTTAGCTGCATAATAATGATAAAGAGTTTGAGTCCAAGTATTTTCCACGTGTTGAATTGTAAGAAATGTAATAGAGTGATACAGCACGGAAACAGACCTTTCAGTCCAACTCATCCATGCTGACCAAGTTTCCCAAACTAAACCAATCCCATTTGCCTTCATTTGGCTCATATCCCTCTACACCTTTCCTGTTTAGATACCTGTCCAAATGTCTTTTAAAATATTGAAAGTGTATCTGCATTTACCACTTCCTCTGGCAGCTTATTCCACATACGAACCAGCTTCTGTGTGAAAACATTGCCCCTTGCTCCTCTCTCCTTAAAATTATGCTTGGGCGACTGTCAGTGTGGAGTTTGCACATTCTCCCCATGTCTACGTGGATTTCCTACAGGTGCTCTGGTTTTCTCCCACAATCCAAACATGTGCAGGTTAGGTGAATTGGCCACGCTGAATTGCCGGTAGTGTTAGGTGAAGGGGAATAGGTCTGGGTGGATTGCTCTTTGGAGGGTCAGTGTGGATTTGTTGGGCCGAAGGGCCAGTTTCCATACTGTAGGGAATCTAATCTAATGCCCTCTAGTTTTGAACTCCCCCACCTTAGAGGAAAAACTCTTTGCCATTCACCTTATCTATGCACCTCATGGTTTTATAAACTTCTATAAGGCCACCCCTCAACCTTCTACACTGCAGGGAAAAAAAATGTTCCCAGCCTATTCAACCTCTCCTTAGAACTCAACCCCTCCAGTCCAGGAAACATTTTGTAAATCTTTTCTGCACCCCTTCTGATTTAATAATATCCTTGCTATGGCAGGGCAACCATAACTGGACACAGTACTGAAAAAGTGGCCTCACCCATGCCCTATGCAGCCACAATATGATGCCCCGACTCCTATACTCAGCTGTTGCAAAACTAATTTCTAAGTGTGTGGTAAAGTGAGACTAGATTCCCTACAGTGTGGAAACAGGCCCTTCAGCCCAAACCAACCCTCTGAAGAGTAACCCATCCCCCTCTGACTAATGCACCTAACATTGTGGGCAACTTGGCATGGCCGATTCACCTGCCCTGCATAACTTTGGACTGTGGGAGGAAACCCATGCAGACACGGCGAGAATGTGCAAACTCCACACAGACAGTTGCCTGAGGCTGGAATCAAACCTGGGGCCATGTAGCTGTGAGGCAGCTGTGCTAACCACTGAGCCACCATGCCACCCAGGTGGACATCATCTCCCCAGGAAAAACTGAGTCAGTCAGAGCAAAACTGTCCAAGGTGTGACACCTGTTTTGTACAGTTACAAGTTGTTAGGGCATCTCACTCGACAGACCTTGAGGTTGGGAAACTCAGCCAAGGATTCCATTTTCTGAACACTTTGTAACTCCTATATCTATTTACAACTTTGTTGGTTCTTCACTACCCTTTGATAAGGCCTGGCAATTTTCATTAAACTCTGACCAACAATGATTGGGCATTAAATAAAAACTGAAAAAACTGCAGATGCTGTAAATCAGAATCAAAAACAGAAGTTGCTGGAAAAGCTCAGCAGGTCTGGCAGCATCTATAGAGACAAATCAGAGTTAACATTTAGGGTTTGGCACCATTCCTCACAACAGAAGAGTCACTGGGCATGAAAAGGCTTCACAGATGCTGCCAGACCTGCTAAGCTTTTTCAGCAACTTCTATGTTTGGCCATTGGCAGCTTTTTTCGAACATCCCAAGATTGTTTTCTTTCAAATCACTCATGGGAAATGGGCATCATCAGCTCAGCCAGCATTTATTTCCCATTTCTAGCTATCCTTGAGAAGGTGGTGGTGACCTGCCTTCTTTAACTATTATATTTTGTAGGTAGACCCAGACTACCATTAGAGAGGGAATTCTGGGATTTTGCATCAGCGATACTGAAGGAATGACAATGTATTTCGAAGTCAAGATGCCATGTGTTTTGGAGGGGAACTTCGAGATGGTGGTGTTTCCATGTGTCTGTTACCTTTGTCCTCCTGGTGGGAAGTGGTCGTGGATTTTAGCAGGTGCTGTCTTGGTGAATTTCTGTAGTGCATCTTGTAGATGGTACACACTGCTGCTACTCAGCATTGGCGGTGGAGGGAGTGGATGTGTGTGGATGTGGGCTCCATCAAGTGGGTTGCTTCGTCCTGGATGATGTCAAGATTATTGAATGTTGTTGGAGCACTGCCCATCCAAATTATTCCATCACACCCCTGACTTTGGAGAGTGAGGAGGTAAGTTAGTCTCTGATGCTTCCTAGTTTCTGAACTGCTTTTGTAGTCACTGTATTCATGTGGCCAGTAATGATCCCCATGGTGTTGATAATGTTGCCACTGAATGTCAAGGGCTGATCATTTGATTCTCTCTTGTTGGAGGTGGCGATTGTCTGGCACTTGTGTGGAGCGAATATTACTTGCCAATTGTTAGCCCAAGGAGAAAGTGAGGACTGCAGATGCTGGAGATCAGAGCTGAAAATGTGTTGCCGGAAAAGTGCAGCAGGTCAGGCAGCATCCAAGGAGCAGGAGAATCGATGTCTCGGGCATGAGGCCTTCTTCAGGAATTGTTAGCCTAAGCCTAATGTCCAGGTCTTGCTGCAGTTAGACATGGACTGCTTTAATGTCTGAGGAGACACAAATGGTGCAGAACATTGTGCAGCAAAACTTCCCCACTTCTAACCTTATGATGGAGGGAAGGTCATTGAAGCAGCTGAAGATGGTTGCACCAAGGACACTACCCTGAGGAACTCCTGCAGAGATGTCCAGGAGCTGACATGACTGACCTTTAACAACCACAATCATCTTCTTTTGTTGTATGACTCCAACCTATGGAGTTTTCCCCCTTTTTGCTTGGGTTCCTTGATGCCACACTAGGTCAAGTATGCCCTTGATATTAAAGGCAGTCAGTCACACCTGACCTCTGCAATTCAGAAAGGTTGCCATATTTATCCTAAGGTAGTGATGAGGTCAGGTGCTCAGTGGTTTGGGTGGACCCCCGGCTTATTGCTAAGTTGATGCCGCTTGATAGCAGTATTGAGACTTTCCACCACTTTGAGAGTAGGCTGAGGGGGTGGTAATGGCTGGGTTGAATCTTAGTTTCATGACATACCTGGGCAATTTTCCACATTATCGGGTGGATGCCAATGTTGTAGCTGGACTGCAACAGCTTGGTTATGTGTGTAGCAAGTTCAAAAGCAGACATCTTTAATATAATTACCTGGATGTTGTCAGGGCCCGTAGACCTTAGCATATCCAATGTCTCCAGCAGTTTCTTGATAACACGTGCAGTGAACCAAGTTGGCTAAAAACTGGCATAAAGACTGTGACACTGGAGACCTCCAGAGAAACCTGGATCGTTCATCTTCAGCTGAGGATTATTGTGAAAGTTTCAGCCTTACCTTTTGCAGGAATGAGCTGGACTTACTGAGGATATGGATATTTTGAAGCCTTGTTCTCCAGGGAGTCACTTAATTGTCTATGACCATTAACGGCTGGTTGTGGCAGGACTGCAGAGTCGAGATCTGAGCTATCGGTTATTAAACCCCTTCAATCTGTCTATCTGCTCTTCTGACTGGAGCACAGGTTATGCAGCTTCACCTAGTTGGCACCTCCTCTTTAGCTGTGCCTGGTGCTATTCCTGGCATGTCCTCCTGAACTCATCATTGAATCCCATCAAACAATCTAAAATTACTGCCTTTGCAACTTCAATGTGTAGATTGGCTGCTGAACGTCCATGCATTACAGTGACTGCTGTTTGAAAATCGACTTCGTTGACTGTGGAAAGAAGGTGTGAAAGAATTACTGCTAAGTGTTAATTTTGTCCTTTTTTTCTAGCTAATATTTAACATTCCATGTCCAATTTTCAGAATTACTGTTTTGAACTAAACACGTCTGAGGAGAAATGCCCTTAAGCAATGAATTTTGAAGATGACGTCTTTTCAGTTCTTGAAAAGATTTTTCAAAGAATGCGCTTGATGTTTGATACCAGACCATTAATATTTTCCTAGTCTTCAGATTGTTAACATAGGTCAGCGTATCCTTTTATAATCAAACTACCAAACCTTACCAAGTATCATAAGAATGTAATTGTGAAAAGTTGATTAGACTGACTGACGCAGCTCACTTTCACACTGTGCAGTTTATACTGCCATTAAGTCTGTTGCTATTTAATCTACTAAAGAGATGAATAACTAGGGATAAAGCATTCAAAAAAGATCAGATGCTGAAATATCTCTCTGAACTCCGAAGGTAATTGAGAAAAAGGTCCCAGAATGACATTCAGTTCACCAGCTCCCACATGTCTTCCATTCTTCATCTCATTAGTTATGCCACTGAGCTCTTTGGCACCCTTCTGGTAAGATTGCACAGATGACGAGGTAGAAGTGGTCAACTAGGGTAGGGCATTCCAATGTTCACACCGCTGGCATTGTATTCAAAATCCAGTCACAGAGTCATTTCAGAGGCTGCAATCCAATGTGAGGCTGTGGAGGAGACTCATGGACCGGGACTTGGAGGAGTCATGGAGAAAAGGCCCGCCCTGTTTCCTACCGAAGGAGATCACATGAGGAGACCAAGCCAGCAGGAGAACCGACAGCGTTCTGAGATCGGGTGCTGTGTCCTGAGCCAGTAAGGACATCCTGCAGTGCAGGAAAAAGACCAGTGATGTTCTTGCCACTATCTTCTCTCTCTGCCACCTCACAATTAAATGGCCAACAGTCCCTCTTTCTCTGCCAATGCCCATGCCTCTCAGCAAGATGCATGGTTGATAATGCTCAATAATTACATGCATCATGCCCACTCAATGATTCTCACTACTTCAGGGTGTTTGCTCGTTCCAATTGTTTAATTTGATTTAATTTTTATTGTCACATGTGCATAGATACAGTGACAGATTATGTTTTTGCATGCAGTACTGGTAGATCATACCATACAAAGTGCATTCGGGTAATAGAACGAGGAATACAATGTTACAGCTGTAGGGAAGGTGCACAAAGAACGAGATCCAACTTAAATTTAAAATTTGAGAGGTCATTCATCCACGTAACAGTGTGGAAGAAGCTGTTCTTGAATCCATTTGTACACGTATCCAAACTTTTATGAATATAGAGTGTGAAGGGCCTTTGATTATGTTGGTTGCTTTCCCGAAGCAATGGGAAGTATAGATGGAGCAAATGGATGGAAGGCTGGTTTGTGTGATAAACCAGGCTGTGTTCACAGCTCTCAGTATTTCTTGCAGTCTTGGGAAGAGCAGTTGCTAAATCACGCCATGATACATCCAGATAGAATGCTTTCTGTGGTGAAATTGGTAAGAGTCATTGTGGACTTGCTGAAATTCCTTATCCTCCTGAGGAAGTAGAGACATTGTTGTGCTTTCTTGACCATCACATCAACATGGGTGGTCCAGGACAGAATGGTGGTGATCTTCCCTCTCAGAAACTTGACACTCTTGACCATCTCCACCTCAGCTCCATTGATGCAGTCAAGGGCATGTCCTCCACTCTGCTTCCTGAAGTCAATGCCCAGCTCCTTCGTTTTGCTTTGATATGTGCGGAAGGTTCTTAATTGCTTATTACGTGCCCCCAACTCTTTAACAATATGCTGTTCCAATAAAACATCATTACATCAACTTAACTTCAAAACCACTCAGCGGTTGTTGTCTTTGGTGTCTTTCTTCATCCGGTTAAAGATCTCCCTGGGTCATCATCTTTATTTTCACTGTGAAAATGTTTCATATGAATAGGTCCCTTTGAGAGAGGGTTTCAATGTCTTAGGTTACTCTCGATAACAGTTACTCTGTCTGATTTTTCAATATGCCAGTGACAGCTACACCTATCTGAACAGGAAGACGTCAATGGGCAACCACTGGTAAAGCTTTATTGTTCTCTGGTTATCACCAGTATGAAATCATTCTAAAACTGCAGAATCTTTGACAAGTCTCTCTTCTCTTGTGCAGACATAAGAGACAAACAGCAAACAGTCATCACCAGCGACTATCAATTCTAATCTAGGAGGAAGCTACTGAACTTTCAGAGGATAGGCCTACAAGGTGTTCACCCTCCACCAGCTCAGAGGCCCTCATCTCAGTAGGCAATGTTTCCAGATTACATTGAGCTGCACAATCTGATGTGGCCGTCATTGACTGTCATGTCTCCCTGGCTAGTCATGGAAGGAATGCCTTGTCTGGAATTTAGGGACAGCTGTAAACCTAGCAGAGGATAATCCCATGGCAGATAGTTATGTGACTCGGACAACGTTGTATATCGCATACGTTGCAGGCAAAACCAAGCAGATGCTATGACAACAGAGGAATGGACACCGCACAACAATCACTAGACAGGAATGTTCCCTCTCAGTCAGGGAATATTTCAGCGGTCAGGACATTTGGCCTCAGATCTTCGGGTGATCATCCTCCAAGATGGACTTCAGGATATACAACAATGCAGAGTGGCCGAGTGGAGGCTGATAGTCAAGTTCGGTACCAATGAGGATGGCCTCAACTGGACCTTGGGTTCATGTCACACTACAGGTGACCCCACTATACTGCTATGGAATTGAAGGCGTGTACTATACCTTTAAGAAAGAGTGAATGCTGTTCTGCACTGAGAGCTTACAAAAGCAGTCTCTGAGTATACTGGATAATTGAAAAGTATGTAACATTTGGCTGTGGAGTAGATACCTGAGTTGGTTGCTGTTTTGACAACAGTTCGAATTTAACCAATCAGTTTAAATTATGCTCCAGGATACTAAACCCCATCTCATCAAACCAATGAGATGATCCGATGCCGGGAAATAAAAAAGGCAGGCATATTGAAAAATCAGACAAAGTAACTACCATCGAGCGTGCCTTGAGACATTGAAACCCTCTCTCAAAGGGACCTATTCATATGAAACATTTTCACAGTGAAAATAAAGATGATGGCCCAGGAAGATCTTTAACCGGATGAAGAAAGACACCGAAGACGACAACCGCTGTGTGGTTTTGAAGTTAAGTTGATGTAATGATGGTAAGTGTTTTTTTGGAACAGCATATTGTTAAAGAGTTGGAGGCAGGTAGTAAGCAATTAAGAGAAAGGGGGCTTAGAGTTGTAAATAGTTGTTGTTTAATGTTTACTTTTAGAGTTAAAGAATAAATTTATATTATTTTCTTTAAATAGTGGAATTCGAGAGTTCTATGTCACTCATATTTCAACAGATTATGAGACGAGGTGAGGTTGTCTGGGTGTTTAGTTTAATTAACAGAGGAGGTCACTGCTGTGTCATAACAACACTCTCACACACACATACGCATACACAAACACTCTTACATACTCACACACTCATGCAGACCCTCTCTCATACACACGCTCTCTCAGACAAGCACACAGACACCACCTCACACACACACACAAACACACACAATACTCTATCACACTCACTCACACTCTACTAAGCTTGCACACACACACAAACACACACACTCTCACATGCACTCACACTCACTCACATGCAGACACTCACTTTCTCTCTGTCTGCCCCCCTCCCCTCACATGCGCGCACAAAGTCTATGAGAGGAATTTGCATTCGCAGAATTGTATTTGCAGATACATTCAATTTTTTCTCAAAAAGCACACAACCTGCGGGTAGTCAATGCAGGCAGTCAATCCATGTAACATTTTACAAATTGCTACTTTGCAAATAGAGCCAGTCTGACTCAAGATTGGGATACAAAAAGACTCTAACCTCATACCTTTAATGCATTGTCTGAGCTGAAATTTCACCTTTTTGTAATAAATCCTTAAATTATCTCAAGACTGTGAGCTAAAAGAAGTTCAGGGATTTATATTAGTGAACTGAAACTTGCAACTTATTCTAAAAGTTGAAAGATTTAACAGCAATCTTGATTTGTTCAATATATCGCCTTAATTGCATGACACTGTGATCTTTTGCTATAAATTCTGTGTCTTATGATCCTGCCCCACTAGCTACCTGATGAAGGAGCAGCGCTCTGAAGGTTAGTGCTTCCAAATAAATCTGTTGGACTATAACCTGGTGTTGTGTCATTTTTAACTATAAATTAAATTGACATACAGCTCTACTTATTGATTAATTAATTTTAAAAGTTAAAGAAGTTCTTTGTATCTATTCTTCACTGATTCACAAACAGATTGTTTTAACCTTAATGCTGAACACCAATCTGTTCTGCAAAATCTGGCAAATGTGTAGCTAGATATCTTCCTTTACTTAGCCACATAACAAGGATATTATTAAACTGGAGAGGGTTCAAAAGAGATTTACCGGGATGTCATCAAGAATGTTTGAAGATTGGGAATTTTTTCATTGGAGCGTAGAATTTTGAGGAACGACCTTATCGAAGATTCCAAAACAATGAAGGGTATAGATAGAGTTAATGGTAGTTGTCTTTTCCCTAGGATGGGGGATTTCAAGACTAAGGGGCACATTTTTAAGGTGAGAGGAAGGAGATTTAAAAAAAGACATGAGGGGCAAATTTTTTTACACAGAGGATGGTTCACATATGAAATGGACATCCTGACGAAGTGAAGGATGTGGGTGTAATTACAGTGTTTAAAAGACATTTGGATGAGTACATGAATAGGAACAGTTTGGAGGGATATGGTCTGGGAGCTGATAGGTGGGATTAGTTTAGTTTGGGATTATGTTCGGCTGGTTGGGACTGGTTGGTCTGAAGGGTCTGTTTCTGTGCTGTATGACTTTATGAATCCATAAATGATTGGCTGCATTTCAAAATCTATGAATATCTTCAGCTCAACTGGTAGCCTAACCATCCAAAAACAATTGAAACATTTAAGAAACTATGATGATAGAATATTATTTTCAGTAATTTCAAGCTTCTTAATATGCATTTAAGTACTACTTATATTTTACATTGGAATAGTTTCTTTTTTCCTTCCAGTCTAAGTATTAATGGGCTTGAATTGGAGGGTTTATTAGATTGTTAGGAATTTAACTTTGGCTGATGATATTAATACAAGTTCCATTGTTACTACAAGGCTTTCATGTACAGCAGATAGTGGATATTAGAGCTGAAAAATGTGTTGCTGGAAAAGCGCAGCAGGTCAGGCAGCATCCAAGGAGCACGAGAATCGACGTTTCGGGCATAAGCCCTGAAGAAGGGCTTATGCCCGAAACGTCGATTCTCCTGCTCCTTGGATGCTGCCTGACCTGCTGCGCTTTTCCAGCAACACATTTTTCAGCTCTGATCTCCAGCATCTGCAGTCCTCACTTTCTCATAGTGGATATTAGCTGAGTTAATATGCAAGGTGTAGTGAGAGCACATGGGAGCAAACTACTGGAGTTTGGGGTGGCATAGATTTGGGTGCAAAGGAGAGAAAAGGAAGGAGTGAGGGTTTGTATTAATTTGTACTGGGCTGCTGTGTTGACCAACCGAAGTGGGCATTCTACCCAGCCCAACTCTGTGCTCGACTCTTCAAAAGCTCCAATATGATTCAAAAGAGTCCTACATGATACATGATGTTATGGACCAGACCAGACCCCCTCAAAGTATATCAAGAAGGTAGCCTGGACCTTGATTTTTCCTTATTTTAAAGGTAAATGTAATGTGCTGTGTTCCAGATGCAATTCAATTGGTCAAACTACTCAACATTAAGCAAAACACAATTTATTCAAACACTAAAGTTAAAATACAACAACAGAAAGAATAAAGGAAAGTGGCTTAGTTGCAACTCTACCAGAATGCTTACCAGTATATACAGTAAATATTACTAACTACTTTCATCTGACAACCACCTGAAGGAGCAGTGCTTCCAGTTAAATCTGTTGGACTATAACCTGGTGTTGTGTGATTTTTATGAGTCAACAGCTTCAAACAAGTTTGGAAATGGACAAAAACCAAAATTGTAACAAAACCAAACCTGAACCTATTGCTGCCATAATCCTAGTTAATCAGTGAGTAGTTATAAACTTATCCCTGGTTCAGATTCTCTCTGAATGCAACATTTTTCACTGGTTTTGTGGAAATTCAACTCCTGGACTGAATTTTCCTCATTCTTTAAAACTTTAAAAGTGTATACCCACCCTGTGTGTGACTTGATTTGTGATTTTTGTCCTTTCATATGGAAACATCAAAATTAAGAGCAGGAGTAGGCCATTCGACCCGTCGAGCCTGCTCCACCATTCAATATGATCATTATGTTGGGACGGGTGGGGGGGGTTTAGTGTGGTGGAACAGGGAATGGAGGTGGTGTGGTGGAGGGCTGTTGGGATGATGGAGGGGGCAAAAGTGCATTGTTCAAAATAGGTGGACATCTGGGATGCTTGCGAGTGGTTCGCGCCACCCCCACCACCAAACCTCCCAGGTACCTTCCCCTACAACCAGAAAAGATACAAAATCTGTCAGTACACCTTCCCCTCACCTCCATCCAGAGCCCCAAATAATCCTTCCAGGTAAGAGAGAGGTTCACCTGCCTCTCTTCCAACCTAGTTTACTGCATCAGGCGCTCTCAATGTGGTCTTCTCTACAATTAGGGAGACAGAATGTAAACTCTGAAAGGCTCACAGAGCATCACAGCTGGGCCCGCCATGATCGACAGACCTCCCAATCACCACCCATTTCAATTCCCCCAACCACTCCCTTTCCAACATAACCATCCTTGGCCACCTCCATTGCCAAAACAAATCACAGCACCTATTGGGGGAGCTTCCGCCTGGGTGCCCTACAGCCCTGAGAACTCAACACTGAGTTCTCCAATTTCAAATACCCTCCCTCTCCCCCTCTGCCACTGCTCCCTGCTACCAACCGGATTCATTCCTCCCATCAACCAACCAGGTCGTACCCTCTGCCTGTCTTCCCCCATCCCCAATTCACCACCCTGTCCCTGCCTCCCCCTTTATCTGCAACTGCCCCCATACCCACCCCCAGTCCTGAAGAAGGGTTAATACCCGAAACATTGACTTCTCCACCTCCTGATGCTGCCTGGCTTATTGTGTTCTTCCAGCCTCCTGCTTATCTAGTTGGGATTCCAGCATCTGCAGTTTTTTTTTCTGTCTCAGGCCAAGTAAGGATGGCAGCTTCCTTCCCTAGTGAACCAGATGGGTTTTCCCCCAACATTGACAATGGAATCATGCTCATCATTAGACCTTTATTTCCAGATACTTATTGAATTGATATTCCATGATCTGCTGTGGAAGGATTCGAACCCTGGTCCCCAGAACATTACCTGGGTCTCTGGTTTAACAGTCCAGTGATGGTACCACTAGGCCATCGCCTCTCCCATTCACTGCAGAAGTACTTCATAGAGTGGAAAATGGGCCTTTCAGGAAGGTGGCTGTGAGTTAGGCCTTCTGACCCTGGGGCTCATCCACACTGTCCGCTTTTCTTTTCTTTACCTTTGCTCTTTTAATTTTATTGGCGAGCTCAGGAGCTTGCCGCAAAGGCACACCGGTGGCAGGTAGGCCCAGGGCAGACATGTGGCTGCAGTGTCAGAGTGAGTTCGGGTCCATCGATAAAGCGGTCCTCCCGCCAACACATGGCTACTGCAGAGACGGCTTTGGGTTCCCGGCAGTGGTCTGTGTCCAGCGCGGATTCAGGGAGATGGCGGTGGAGGTGAGCTTGGGGCCAGTATGAGAAGCTGTGACATTGACAACGGCTGCATTGACAAAGTGGGCATGAAGCAGGCTCATGGCAGCGGCAGATTTGGGTTTGGGCCAGTCAAGTACTGGGCGTCAGTGACACCCGCTTTGGTGAGGTCCAGCGAGGACTCATAATGGCGAGGAAGTTGGTGACGATGAGATGCCACTGAAGAATGACAACTTTCATTCCAATGGCGCAGCAAAGGGGACTCATGCCTGCCCACCAGCCCCAGGGCCCACGGTGGAGCACTTAACAAGACGGACTGCAAAGTTGAACGCTTTCTCTTTATTTAGTTTCTTTATATTTTATGTTTCAGTTTATTTTTCAGTGTTTTAAGATGGCACCGTAGAGTAGCAACACTGTACTTTTCACTGTATTTTGTCATGAAATAACATGTGCTTTAACACGTGTTTCTTCAATATGAATTGGTTATAACGCGATTGAAGAGTTTAGACCGTTATATATAGAACATGAACTTTCCTTACCTGTATTGGCTATTACATGATTCTGGCCCCATCAGTTTAAATGGCACGGCTATTGCATGATTTTTTTACCATGTATGATCGTAAGGGGATGGAGCTATCACGTTAGAGCAGAATCGATTGCACATGCAACAATAAATAAATTAAATAAATAAATCAAATCAAGTGCTTTGAGATATCCTCAGATTGTGAAAGGTGTATTAAAATACAAAAAAAAACCCTCACTTTTTCTACATGAAACCCATCTTTGTAAATTGGTAAAGCTGAGATTGGAAGATTTATTGATTGGCAGTCCCTGGTGAAAACTGAGGGAACTACCTCAGTTTAAATTAGTCGGACACAGCAAGACCTTTCTTTACACTTTTGCAGTGGGGAAGCAATGACCGAGCAGTGTTATCTCCAGACTATTAATTCAGAGACCCAGTTAATGTTCTGGATACCTGGGTTCAAATCCCACCATGGCATGTGTATTGAACGGGAAAAAACAAAATCAGGAATTAAGTGCCTGATAATGACTAATGAAGCAATTATTGATTGTTTGGGGGGAAATAAAACCCATCTGGTATGTTAATGTCCTTTAGGGAAGGAAACTGTCATCACTACTTGGTCTGGCTTGCATGTGACTCCAGACCCATAGCATTGTGTTCAATTGTTAACTCCTCTCTGAGCAATTAGGGATGGGTAATACATGCTGGCCTTGCCTTCACATCTTGTGAATGAATTAAGATAGATCCATTTCGTAAGCCAGTTTTGCACTTGTTTCAGGAGAGAGATTTTTAAAAAAGACAAGAGGCAAATTTTTTATACAGAAGGTGATTTGAGTGTGGAACGAACTTACTGAGGAAGCCACACGTGCAGGTACAATTACAATGTTAAAAGACATTTGGATGGATGCATGAATAGAAAAGTTATGGAGGGATATGGGGCCTGGAGCAGGCAGGTAGGACTAGTTTCATTTGAGATTATGTTCGGCCCGGAATGATTGGGCCAAAGGGTCTGCTTCCATACTATGCCTCTACAGCCTAATGTCAGAAATACAGTGAAGTGTGCTGAACAAGGCACTCTCCATATATAGGTGGCAGTCTGCAAATCAAACTAAGATTTTACAGGAGCTGTTTCAGTCTAACTACATAAGTGTTCAGAGATTTATTGATTGGATAACTGTCAGGATCTTCAGTTCAATTTTCATGTCATACAATTTTCTGAGTTGTTTGCTTTGAGAAGTTGATCATTCTAGGCTTTCTGCTTCAAGAGGACAGCAGTGCTGGGTTAAATTGCTGTTGTAAGCTGTTTGTTGAGATGCTTAATTATTTGTACATACACAAGTACACAATGAGCAAGTGACAAATCTGGTTTATCATTTGCAAGTGATAAACGTGAAAACTATGTAAATACATCACTGAACCAGACACAAAGCTATATTCCCATGCAGATGTGGGAAATCTATTTGCATCTTACAACAAAACTGTATTTTCTTAAGATCCAAATATTTGCAGTTATTTTTCAATGTGTGTTCCATCCCATATTATAATTCATTTTTATTTAAGAGACGTGAAGTTATGCTGGATCAATACAGGAGTGTAATCTGTCCTTTCTAAATTTCATCCATATATCATGCCTAAGCAATCCTATGTCCATCGGATATATTCTTATCATCAACAATAACATACACAGTGCAGTGTAGTAAATTTGAGTTGCTTGCCTTATTCCTCAGAATGATCAGATTGCCATCAATAGATCAAGTAAGCAGGTGCCTTTATACAATTAGCAGCATGATTCCTTCTGTGTGAAAGGAACGTTTCATTAAACTATATTGATTCTTTCATTATATGAGATACATCTATTAGATTAGATTCCCTACAGTGTAGAAACAGGCCCTTCAGCCCAACAAGTCCACACCAACCCTCCGAAGAGTAACCCACCCAGACCCATTCCCTCTGACTATTGCACTTTACACTAGGGGCAATCTAGCTTGACCCATTCACCTAACCTGCACATCTTTGGACCATGGGAGGAAACCGGAGAGAATGTGCAAACTCCACACAGCCAGTCACCCGAGGCTAGAATTGAACCTGGGACCCTGGTGCTGTGAGGCAGCAGTGCTAACCACTGAGCCACCATGCAGTAACATGAGATAATTATTTAGGTGTTTACCCTGTTTAGGAGCTGATAACAGATGTTGAAAATTCTAGCAACCTCAATTATGTTTATATAGAATTTCTATGGGCTTTTCTTCCATGCAGTTGTTACCACTATTATCTTAAAGAAAGTGCTATATTTTATGTGTTATGTGTGAACCAGCACTCTACCAGCTGAAATTAGAAGCCAACCTGTTCTAAGGTTGAAACAGACTTATTGTACAATAAATGCAAAGCCATTATGCTAGAATGGTGCATCATGTTACATTAAAATAGGCACCAACCAGACTACATGCACAAGATTGAGTATAGATATTGGGATGTCATGTTGCAGCTATACTGAACATTGGCTAGGCCCCTTCTGGAATACTGCATTCAATTCTGGTCTCCCTGCTATAGGAAAGATGTTTTGAAATTTGAAAGGGTTCAGAAAAGATTTACAAAGATGTTGCCAGAGTCGGAAAGTTTGAACAGGGAGAGACTGAATAGACTGGAGCGTCAGAGGCCGAGGGGCGACCGTATACAAGTTCATAAAATCATGAGGGGTATGGATAAGGATAAATAGTCAAGGTCTTCTCCCCAAGGTAGGGGAGTCTAAAACTAGAGGACAAAGATTTAAGGTGAGCTGCTACTGGAATAATGGAGACTGCTGAACACCTAAGGTAAGTTAATATCATTCTAAATTTAACTTCCTGGCAGGCCCCAGGTCCTCACTGTGGCTCTTCCCACATTGCTGACAGTCTGGAGCCACATGTAGGCCAGACCAGATAAGGATGGTAGATCCTTCCCCAAAGGACATTAGAGAACCAAATGGGTTTTTGCCAATTGACGATGGGATCATGGTCAGCATCCGACTTTTAATTGCTGAATTTTTATTGGATTTAAATTCCACCATGAGATGCATTCCAAACCAGATTCCCAAAACTTTAATTGTGCCTCAGGATGAGTAGTCTAGAGATAATACCATTAGGCCACTGCCTATACAGTACTTGCAAGTGGGCTCATGTATAAATTCTCATTATGTACATCTATAAAGATAGGAAGCACTTTACAGATGATAGGAGATTAGGCTGGTGAACAGGATCAGAGCCTACAGGTAGGAACTGTTGTAAAACAGTTGATGAGGAAGTAAGTTGTTCAAAAGGATTAACTTTGCAATACAGTCGGTTCTGGTATAACACGATAGTTCTGTCCATGTGCGATCTCACATTATAAGAAAACCATGCAATAGAAGCACCATTCAAACAAATGGGTCCGAAATCACATTGTGCCCAAACAGGTGAGGAGAGTTCACATTCTACAAATAATGGTCTGAATTCTTCAATCACTTTAAAGCCAATTTGTGTTGAAGAAACACCTGTGGGCGGCACGGTGGCTCAGTGGTTAGCCCTGCTGCCTCACAGCGCCAGAGACCCGGGTTCAATTCCTGCCTCAGGCGACTCTCTGTGTGGAGTTTGCACATTCTCCTCCTGTCTGTGCGGATTTCCTCCGGTTTCCTCCCACATTCCAAAGATGTGCAGGTCAGGTGAATTGGCCACGCTAAACTGCCCGTAGTGTTAGGTAAGGGGTAAATGTCGGGGTATGGCTGGGTTGTGCTTCGGCGGGGCGGTGTGGACTTGTTGGGCCGAAGGGCCTGTTTCCACACTGTAAGTAATCTAATCTAATCTGTTAAAGGAGAACTGATTGCATCTGCAATTAAAAAAGTGAATTTGAACCTGAGCTTGCAATACACTTAGATTTTATGGCTAAAGGAATATATAATTTTCTATGATGGATGCCAGCATTTTACTGTTAAATTTAAAGTCTAAGACTCAAAAACAGTAACATCCAGTCAGAGGAGCCCCCTTTTCTATTCAAATTAACCAATTTTAAAATTAAGTCAGAATCCCTACAGTGTGGAAACAGGTCTTTTGGTCCATCAAGTTCACACCAACCCTCCAAAGAGTAATCCATCCAGACCCATTCCCCTCGACTAATGTACCTAGACTCCACATTATGGGCAATTTAGTATGGCCAATTCACCAACCCTGCACATCTTTGGACTGTGGGAGGAAACCCATGCAAATACAGGGCAGAATGTGCAAACTCCATAGAGGCAGTCACCCAAGGCTGGGATTGAACCCGGATCGCTGGTACTGTGAGGCAGCAGTGCTAATCACTGAGCCACCTTTGTCTTAGCCATGCTGTGAAGCAATGAAAATCATGGCCAGTTGTGCTTATAAATCATGTGGAATAATTTGTGGCAGCACATGGCAGTGAGTAAAAGGACCATAGGGCTGCGCTCTCCATGAATTGGCAGCTCATTCTGCCCTCTGCCTGCTTTCTTGGAATGGACCTTTTGGTGAAAAGTAACAGTGGCTGTTGATCGTCTAATGCCCTTTCTGCACAAGAGTCTCAGATCAATTTATATCCCCATACTTCCCCTTGGCAGAAAAGCATAATAAATGCCAAATGCATGCCAGATAAATGCCAGCTCTGAGTGCTTCTCAGTGTGATTTAAATGCAGTCATGTGCTCACACAGGTACTTTTGAGTGTTTCCTGAATCTGTTTTACTGACTGACTCGACAAAATACAGATTAAAATTAAAATCTGCCAGAAATTAATGAAAGCTTTCATCTTGTGCCTACTGGATATTTTTATTTCAAAGGGCCTGCTGCAGAAATTCAGCTCAACAATCACTTGGATTTGGTTCTGATGCAGTCACAAAGCATATTACTGAAGTAATTATTAAGTATATGGATGGCTAGCTAAATATAAGCTGAGTGTTTTCACAAGTTATTCCTTTGGCCTCACTCTCCTGTTACTATAATCATGCAGCAATGAGATTTTGGGAAGGAATATTATTTAGAATGAATTATGCTATGTGGGGCTGCCTGACCACTAATACAAAGGAAAACAACAGTATTGTCCCTGTCAACCCTTAGTTGGTGGTGAAGAGATTTTTTTCATTTAAAGCCCTCTCCAATCTCGGATCTCAAAAGGTCTTAAGTAAATTTCTGTCTCATGTCTCAGTTTGCCAGTGGGATAGTTTTTTGGTTAGGGTATAGATAGGTCCAATCAAGCAGTCATGAGTTTAAATCCCAACAAGAAATGAAACAGAATTTGATCTGATTATTTATAGAGTCATAGGGCACAGAAACAGCCCACCCGGTCAAACCAGTCTATGCCAACCATAACCCCCAAACTAAACTAGTCCCACCTGCCTGCTCCTGGCCCATGTCCCTCTGAACATTTCTTATTCAAGTACCTATCCAAATGTCTTTTAAGCATTGTATTGAACCCTCATCCACCACTTCCAATGGAAGTTCACTCCACACACAAACTACTGTGTAAAATATTGTCATGTCCTTTTTAAATCTTTCTCCTCCCACCTCAAAAGTATGCCCTGTAACCTTGAAACCCCCCCCATCCCGAGGAAAGGTATCTGCCATTCACATTATCTATGCCCCCTCATGATTTTCTAAACCTCCCTGAGGTCACCCCCAAACCTCGTACACTCCAGAGAAAAAGATTGCAGCCTGTCCAACCTCTCCTACCAACACAGTTTAAATGAAACTTTCTTTCACATTGAAGGCATAAAAGGAAAAAAAAACAAAGCATACAGACTTGTTCGCCAGAGCTGGCACACCCCACAGCCAGGTTCTTCCAGTAAAGGGACAACATAGGCATCAAGTTGGCAATGTGAAAAATCCAACTTGGCCAATTACTGCCCCATCAATCTACACTAGATCATCGGAGGCACAATGACAAGGGTTGAAGACAGTGTTACCAAGTAGAAATTGTTCAGCTGCAATCTGCTGATTGACACTCAGTTTGGGGACTGCATTTTTCGTTTCCCAAAGCAGCAGAGGACAAATCTGGTCCGGGCCTGGCGACTTGTCAATCTTAATGTTTGACAAAAGTTTCAGCACATCAGCTTCCTCTATCTCTATCCATTCCAGTATGCACACCTGCTCTTCAAAGTTTGCATTCACTACAAAGTTTTTTGCTTCTGTCTTTATGAAAGAAACAAACTCATTTAGGGCTTCCCCTACCTCCTCAGACTCCACACACAAAGTTCCCTATGCTATCCCTGATTGGCCCTACTTTTTCCTTTGACCATTCATATTCCTCACATAAGTGTCACATAGATTTAGATCCAGGTTGAGATTTTGGTTTATGTTTGGGTCTGGGTCCAGATTTAGATTTAAGTTTACATAGAACATAGAAAAGTACAGCACAGGACAGGCCCCCTGGCCCTCAATGTTGTGCCAAGATTTAATCCTAATGTAAAATATAGAAACTTAACCTACGCACCCCTCAACTCACTGCTCTCCATGTGCATGTCCAGCAGTCGCTTAAATGTCTCCAATGACTCTGCTTCCACCACCACTGCTGGCAATGCATTCCCAACTCTCTGCTTAAAGGAGCAATCTCTGATGTCTTCTTTATACCTTCCTCCTAATATCTTCAAACTATGATTTCTCGTACCAGTCAATCCTACCGTGGGGAAAAGTCTCTGCCTATTGACCATTTATTCCTCTCATTATTTTGTACACCTCGATAGGTCTCCTCTCTTCCTCCTTCTCTCCAGAGAAAAGTCCGAGCTTATTCAACCTTTCTTAAGACAAGCCCTCCAGTCCAGGCAGCATCCTGGTAAACCTTTCCACCCTCTCCAAAGCCACGATCTTTCCTAGAGTAGGGTGACCAGAACTGGACACAATATTCCAAGTGTGGTCTCACCAGGGACTTGTAGAGCTGCAGCAAAACCTCATGGCTCTTAAACACCATATGCTTTCTTAACAACCCTATCCGCTTGGGTGGCAACTTTGAGGGATCTATGTACATGCACACCCAGATCCCTCTGTTCCTCCACACTATCAAGAATCCTGTCTTTAATCCTATATTCAGCATTCAAGTTTGACCTTCCAAAATACATCACTTTGCATTTATCCAGGTTGAGCTCCATCTGCCATTTCTCAGCCCAGCTCTACATCCTCTCTATGTCGCGCTGCAGCCTGCAGTAGCCCTTGATACTAATCGGCGACACCTCCAACCTTTGGGTCATCTGCAAATTTACTAACCCACCCCTCAACCTTCTCATCTACATCATTTATGAAAACTACGAAGAGCAGAGGCCCATGAACAGAGCCCTACAGGACCCCATTCACTGTCCTCCAGGCAGAATACTTTCCATCCACAACAGTTCTGTCAACCTTCTGTCAGCCAGCCAATTCTGAATCCAGACAGCCAAATCTCCCTGTAACCTATACATCCTGACTTTATGAATGAGCCTACCATAGGGAACCCTAAGAAATGTCTTGCTGAAGTCCATATAGACCACATCCACAGCTCGACCGGTCGACCTATCTTGGCACCTCCTCAAAAGAACTCAAAAGATTTGAGAGGCATGACCTGCCCCTCACAAAGCCACGCTGACTGCCTTTAATCACACTATGCTTTGCCAAATAGTCATAAATCCTATCCCTCAGAATTCTTTCCAAAACTTTGCTGACCACAGGCGTAAGACTGACTGGTCTGTAATTGTCAGGAATTTCCCTATTACCCTTCTTGAAAAGAGGAACAACATTCACCTCCTTCCAATCCTCCAGTAGGAGTCGCATGGAGAGTGAGACGGCAAATATCCTCACCAGCAGCTTAGCAACCTCCTTTCTCGCTTCCCGGAGCAGCCTCCGATAAATCTGGTCTGGCCCTGGGGACTTATCAATCTTAATGTTTTCCAAAATTTCCAGCACATCAACTTCATCAATCTTGATCTGTTCAAGCCTGTATCCCAGCTCCTCTAAGTCTTCATTTACAACAAGTTCTCTTTCCTGGTGAAAACCGAAGCCAAAAAAAACACACACATTTAAGGCTTCCCTTATCTGCTCAGACTCCACGCACAAGTTCCCTCCACAATCCCTGATCGGCCCTACCTTCTCCCTGATCATTCTCTTATTCCTCATGTATGAATAAAATGCCTTTGGGTTCTCCTTAATCCTTCTTGCCAAGTCTTTCTCGTGCCCCCTCCTGGCTCTCCTCAGTCCATTTCTGAGCTCCTTTCTAGCAAGCCTATAATCCTCTAAAGCTGTGCTGGATCCTTGCTTCCCCCACCTTATAGAAGCTGCCTTCATCATTTTGACGAGAAGTTCCTCTATTCAGCTCATCCACGGTTTTTTATAATCTTACCCCTTCTTACCTGTCTCAGGGGAACACATTCGTGCATCATTTAGGTCTAGGCCTAGGTTTTATTGATGTGTGTACTCAAATACAGGGTAGAAAGAGAACAGTGAAAAGATGATGCTGTCTCAAGTACAAAAGTACTTAAATGCAAAATCTTAGTGACCGAAGTAGAAAAGTAAAGAAATAAGTTCAATACTACAGTCTTTGTCATATAAAAGCAGAAAAATAATTTATTTTTGCAAATAATTTCGACAATTTGGCACAAAGGAAAGTTTCAGATAATTTACAAACTAAAGCATGCAGCATTATACACACAAACTTGAAATAATTCCACAGAGGTTGGTATACCATCACCAAGTCACCCTTTATTTACATGAGGACAGCCCTTGACACTGATCCAGCTCCCTCCGAGCCAGCTCACAGAGTCAACAGAACCTTTGCCACTCCTGTTTGTTTTGTTTCCCCCCCTCCACCCAGGTGCACGAATCTTTATTCAAAATTCCCACCACCAGGAAGAAAGAAAACACGTGAGTGGCCAGTGACAAGCAGTTCCCTTTACAAAGGGCAATGCTGTGTGATCAAAACAGTGAAGGGGAGGGTAGGGATTAAATCAAAATAGAGTTGGAGGGGGAAATAATACACTCCACTCCCTGCGGCGCCCACCTCTCCCTGAACTACTCCAGGGTGTTGGTGGACACCGCGTGCTCCTTCTCCAAGGACACCCAGGCTCTTTTTTTTTTTATTCTTTTTTCACCAGGAAGATAGGGAAAACACCCGAGTGGCCAGTGACAAGCACTGCCCTTCAAACCACAGGGCAATGCTGTGTGATCAAAACAGTGAAGGGGAGGGTAGGGACTAAATCAAAATAGAGTTGGAGGGAGAAATGATGCACTCCACTCCCTGCGGCGCCCACCTCTCCCTGAACGACTCCAGGGTGTCGGTGGACACAGCGTGCTCCTTCTCCAAGGACACCCGGGCTCTAACGTAACCCCGGAAGAGGGGCAGGCAGTCGGCCCTAACGACCCCATCCACGGCCCGCTGCCTGGACCTGTTGATGGCCAGTTTGGCCAGGCCCAGGAGCAGACCCACGAGGAGGTCTTCGGACCTGCCCTCCCTCCTCCGTACCGGGTGCCCGAAGATCAGGAGCGTGGGACTGAAGTGCAGCCAAAAGCAGAGGAGGAGGTTTTAAAGAAAATCAAAAAGGGAGTGCAAACGCTCACACCCAATATATACATGGTCCACGGACTCTACAGCGCCACAGAACAAGCAGTTGGGCTGGGAGTCCGTGAACCACCGCAATCTGCGGTTGCAGGGGACTGCTGCGTGCAGCACCCTCCACCCCAGATCCCCGAGAGAAAGGGGGAGGACTCCCGCGTAGAGAGCCCTCCACTGGGGATCCCCACCGCCCGGTGGCAAATGGGCACGCCAAGGCGTGTCCAGACGGTGGATGAGGGAGAAGAGGTGGATGGTGTGCAGCAGCAGTCGATACAGGGCCTGCCTTTTTACATGCTTGAAAAGGGATAAAATTAAAATTCCGGAGGCGGCTCAGGTTGTGGGGCACAGGCTCCCGCGGGAAGTACGGGACCTTGGGGCCAATGTGAAATTCCGTCCGGGCCGGGGTGAGCGCGGACGGGATCCCACCGCACACCTGAGCGTCCTCCAACCGGTGCACTACGTCGGGTCCGAGCACCGCCGTTTTAAGGCGTCGGATGGCGGTGGCCACGTACCGGACGTCTACCGCTGCCCTGCTCGCTATGTCCTGCGGCAGCGTCCAGCCCAGGCCCCCGGCACCCAGCACGTCCCCGACCCTGGTCGCCCTCCCCTCCGACAGCCACTTGAACCCGCGAGGACGGAGGTGCGGATTCCTGAGCAACGGCTCCCTGACGACAGCCGCTACTCCAGCCGGAGGGTAGGCGCGACGCGATTCGACCATGTTCCAGACAGTGATCAGGTCCTGGTAAAAGACAGGCAGCACCTTGAGGGCGACCTCCAAACCGTCGCGGTCGACGAACAGGAGCTGCGTGTCGTAGTTGAGGTTACGCACCTGGCGGAAAAAATACGTCGCCAGGGCGCACCACCTAGGAGGAGGCTCGACGTAAAGGTATCGCCGCAAGGTCTGAAGGCGGAATGTCGCGACCTGGGTGCGGACGCACACCAGCGACTGACCGCCCTCCTCAATAGGGAGACTCAGAACCTGCGCGGCGACCCAGTGCACCTTTTTGTCCCAGAAGAAGTCGACCAACGTTCTCTGGATGTCAGCGACAAAGCCAGGAGGAGGGACCAAAGTGACCAGCCGGTACCACAACATGGCGGCCACCAGCTGGTTTATGACCAGCACTCGACTCCTGTAAGATAGCACTCGGAGCAGTCCTGTCCAGCGGCCTAGGCGAGCCGAGACTTTGGCCTCCAGCTCCTGCCAGTTGACCGGCCAGGATTCCTCAGCCGGGCTGAGGTAGACCCCCAGGTAGAGGAGATGGGTGGTACTCCAGCTGAACCCCCGTAACTCCTCCGGCAGAGAGTCCACCCGCCACGGACCGACCAGTAGTCCGGAACATTTGGCCCAGTTGATCCTGGCGGAAGATGCCGCCGAGTACACGGCCTGGCACTCGCGCATCCTCCCCAGGTCAGCGAAAGGGAGGAGCACGTCGTCAGCGTAGGCCGAGAGGACCACCCCCGTGCCCGTGCCGCGCAGAACCAGCCCCGACAACCTCCTCCGCAAGAGGCGGAGGAAAGGCTCCACGCACAGGGAATACAGCTGGCCGGACAGGGGGCAGCCTTGACGCACTCCTCTCCCGAAGCGAAGGGGCGCCGTCAGGGACCCGTTAACTTTAACCAGACACTCTGCGGCGGCGTACAAAAGTCGGATCCGGGCGACGAACCGCGTCCCGAACCCGAATGCCCGCAGAGTCCCGAGCAGGTACTCGTGATCGACCCTGTCGAATGCCTTCTCCTGGTCGAGAGACAGGAAGGCGCTCGGCAGACCAGCCCGTCGACAGAAATGGATCAGGTCCCGGACCAGGTGGACGTTGCCGTGTATCCTCCGGCCCGGGACTGTGTAGGACTGGTCCGGGTGAATCATGTGGGCCAGCACGGAAGCCAGGCGAGAAGACAACACCCTGACGAAGATTTTGTAGTCCGTGCTGAGGGGGGAGACCGGACGCCAGTTCTTCAAAGAACGAAGGTCCCCCTTCTTTGGCAGCAGGACGATGACCGCCCTGCGCCAAGAAAGGGGCAGCTGTCCGGCATTTACACTCCCCCAGGACCCGTGCGTAGTCGTTCCCCAGGACATCCCAGAAGGCCCTGAAAAACTCCACAGTCAGCCCGTCCAGCCCCGGGGTTTTGCCCCTCGAGAGCCGGTCGAGGGCGCCGGTCAGCTCCTCTAAAGTGACGGGAGCGTCGAGCCTTCCGGCGTCCTCCGGGCCGAGCTGCGGCAGGTCCTCCCACAGAACTCTGCGAGCGTCCTCGCTGGACGGATCCGGAGAGAACAGAGCCGTGTAATAGTTTTGGACATGGGCCCTGACGCCCTCCGGATCCGAGACGAGGGACCCGTCGTCGGCCAGCAGCACAAGGAGCTGCTGATGGGTGCCGCGCCTTTTTTCCAGCGAGTAGAAGAAGGGGGAGCCGCGGTCCAGGTCCTGGAGGAGCTGGATCCGCGACCTCACGTACGCGCCCCGAGCCCCGACGAGCTGCAGGTCCCGGAGCGCGGCCTTCTTCTCTTCGTACACCCCGCGCAGGGCCGGGTCCGCGTCGGGCTGACCGAGGCGTGACTCCAGGTCGAGCATCTCCCTCTCCAACTCCACGATCCTGGATTTCCGCCTCTTGGTCGACCCCCTCGCGTACTCCTGACAGAAGACGCGGACGTGAGCCTTGCCCACGTCCCACCACAGCCTCAGGGAGGGGAAGCTTCCCCACTTCCTTCTCCAGCCCGCCCAGAAACGACGAAACGAGTCCCGGAACCGCTCGTCCTCCAGCAGCAGGTTGTTAAAGTGCCAGTACGCGGAGCCGAGCCTGGCGCCGAACGGAAGGAGTTCCGCCCACACCAGGTGATGGTCCGTGCACGACACCTGCCGCGTGGAGGCCTTCAGAAAACAGGAGGCGTACGCCCGCGAAACGTACAGGTGGTCGATTCTGGATGCTCCGACCCCAGGCCTCACGAAGGTGAAGGCGATGGAGTCGGGATGGAGATTCCGCCAGACGTCCACCAGGTCGAAGGACTTGACCAAGTCCCCCAACCTCTTCCCCGACGCACAGCCAGTGCGGGTACCGCCGTGGTCCCTGCCCTCGAGGACGCAGTTAAAATCTCCCCCGAGGACGACGCACTGGTTCTCATCGATGGAAGCCAGATGAGTGGACAGTTCTTGAAAGAAGCTCGCTTGCCTCGGCCCGGCCAGGGGAGCGTATACGTTCACCAAGTGAAGCACCGCGACCCCCAGCCGAACCGTCAGGTGAAGCAAACGGCCTGGCACCGGCTCCCTGACCCCCAAGATCTCCGGCTGAAAATGCGGAGCCAACAGGATAGCCACCCCGCCAGATCTGCGGGTGAGGTGACTCATGTAGACCCCCCCTCGCCACTCCAGGAGCCAGGTGGCTTCGTCTCCCGGGGTAGTGTGGGTTTCTTGCAGGAAGCACACCGCATACCTCCCGTCCCGAAGGACCGAGAGGGTCTGGAATCTGCGCTGTGACTCCCTGCTGCCGTTGATGTTGAGGCTGGCTATAGTAGTCTCCATGTCGGAAGCGTTGTGCTACCACCACCAGTACAGTTAAAAAACAAGTACAATTACTGGGAGGACGAGGGAGGGGCACAGGAGTCCCTCGCCCTCACCAGGCGTGCCCCCAGGAAGTTCCTGACTCGCTTTCGCTCATTGGAATCGAGCCCAGGCGCCTGGCGAGCAGCGTGGGCCGACCAATAAACTTTTTCAAAAGAGCTCCAGCGGTCGAGCGCCAGTTGGGCTCTATCCCGGCGACCTCGAGTTTCCTCGACAAATTCCCGGAGTTCCTCGAGGGGGATGAGGGGGAGATCGGCGGGGGGCACCTGGGACTCAAAAATGTCACTGCAGACGGAGTCCGCGTCGTCCCCGGTGTCCGCCACCGATCCCGAACCCTCCTCCGGGAGGTCGCCCTCGGTCGCCGACCCCTCCCCCACCGAGAGGATGGGGGCTGGTCCGGCGCCGCCAACAGGCCTCGAACCCCCGGCGACCCCACCCCCAGGGTCACCGGCGGTACCTTCCTCGGCGCACCCCGTCCCGGAACGCCCCGAGTTCGGGTCGTCGGGCGGCGGAGGCTCGGGGCCCCGCTCTCCTCCCGACACCGGGACGCCTGGCTCCTCGGGGAAAAGGTCATCCCCCAGGGCCAAGGCCCCCGGAAAGACAGTCTGGGAGGGAGGTGCGGGGATAACACCTACCTCCCCTCCGCCGCTCGGCGACCCAGTAAAGGGTCCTTCGTCGACGCCCGCACCATGATGATGATGATGATGATGATGATGATGATGATGATGATGATGATGATGCCGCGGTGCGGGATCGTTGGGGGGTCCCGTGGGCCCGTCCCCTGGAGAGGGGCAGCGCTGCCGGCACGCTGCAGGAAGGTCTCTCCCCTCCGAGGGCCAGCCCCTCTTCCCCAGAGAGACAGGGGGGGATTTATGGGCCTTTTCCTCCCCGCCCGCCTTGGTGGTCATGGGGCCTGAAGCCCCTCCCCCCAGCCTTTCCCGGAATACGATTGGCTGGGGGAAGGCAGGGGGCGTGGCCAGGGTGGGGAGGGTCAGCCGTGTCACTTCCTGCCCCGCCCCTGGTTTATCAGGTGACGGCGGGCGGGGCAGGGGCCCAGTTCCCTCTCCGGGGCCCGGAGACACGGTCGCTGCGGGAGATTGGGCAGCGGTGGTCCCCCCGAGGTTAGTGCCGGGGTGGGGCTCGGGCTCGGGCTCGGGGTCCCCGGGGCCAGGTGTTGCAGGGCCTGGGGCAGGCGTCGCAGCCCCAGGGGTTTCTCCGTCGGGGTGGGGGTTGGATGTGGGGTCAGTGGGGTCAGGGTCGGGTATGGGTTCGGGGGTTTGGGGGTCAGGGTTCCCGCGCCGGGGCGACGATGGCACGGCCGCAGGGGCATCGTCGTGCCGGGGCGGGGCAGGTCGTGGGCTGGGTGTCGGGGATGGGGATAGGGTGGTCTCCCCGTGGGCCGGCCTGACGTGTCGCGCCTTCCTGAGCGCCTTCCAGCCGGCTGGACGCTCACCTCCCTCCCTGCTGGAGGCTGGAGGATCGGAAGCCTCCGGCTCAGGCTCTGGTGCCAGGGCCTGTGGTGTTGACTCTGGGGGAGGGGGAGTGGGTGCGGCGGCACCACCGTCAGCCGTTGGCGAGGGCTGGGCGGCCTTCTGGGTGGGGCAGTTTCTTCTAATGTGCCCCACCTCGCGGCACAGGTGGCACCGCACGCCGTCTGCCGTCCAGAAGGCGCGGTAGGTCGCGCCCTCGTGGAGGAGGGTAAAGGAGCCCTCCGTGACCTCCTCCCGGGCCAGGCAAATAAACACCTGGCGTCGGAAGGAGTAGATGTGCCGGAGGGCGGGGTCCTTCAGACCGAGCAGGAGCGGTTGGATCCCCGACCGGATCTCCCCCAAGGTGGTGAGGTGGGGGAGAAGGAGCTCGCTGGCAATAAAGGGCGGGACGTTGGAGATTACGACCCTCTGGGCCGTAACCTCCAGAGGGTCGACGGGCAAATGTGTCCCGCCCACCGCGAGCCCCCTCTCCACAGCCAGGTGGACCGCCTGCTCGGTCTTCAGGAAAAATACGGCCTTCCCATACATCCGGGCCGCAGCGACGATGGCCAGTGGGCCGACCACACTAGCCATGGCCTTGCTGCAGGCCTCGATGCTCATATTGGGGTGGGGATAGGCCTTGACCCCCAGGCGTTTGGTCAGGTGCCTGAAGGGGGTGTGGTTTGCAGCCGGGCTGGGCCAGCCGAGCCTAAGGCAGCGGCTACCCCGGCGTAGGTGCGGCTGGGCCCCGCGACCTTCGGGCTCGCCATCCTCTGCTGCTGGTGGTGGAGTCGGGCCTCTGGCAGCAGCAGTGGCGGGGGTTGCTGGGAGAGGCCCAAGCAGCGACGGTGAAGACCTGCCTCAGGTGACAACAGCGGTGGAGGCAGGCCTCAGGCGAGTCCCAGGTAGGCCCTCGGTCGTAGTGGTGGGGGGCAGACCTGTTGGGGAGGGTCCCCAAGGCAAGTCCCAGGCAGCCCCAAAATTGAGTCCCAGGCAGCAGCAGTGGAGGTGGGCCTCAGGCAACAGCAGCAGTGGTGGAGGTCTTGGGAGGGGCACCAAGGCGAGTCCCAGGCAGCAGCAGTGAGGCAGGGCCCAAGCAGCAACAACTGAGGCAGGTCCGGGCAGGGTCCCAGAGACCAGCAGTGGGAGTGGGCCCCAGGTCAGCAGCAACAGTCCCTTGACCTGGGTGAGGCCAAGGCTGCAGCTCCAAAAGTAGGCTCAGGACTCAAAAGCTCTCACCTCCTTCTGCTTCTGCTGCCTCCTCCTCCTTCCTCCTCCTTCCTCCTCCTCTTCCCTCTTCCTTCTTCCTTCTCTTTCTTTCTTCCTTCCTCTCTCTCAATGTGGGGCAGCTGATCCAGGGACAGTCCCCTTCCTCTCAGACACAGTCAAGGAGGAGAGTCCTTGCATGCGCGCACACACTGACCCAACTCACTCAGAGCCAGCTCTGAGTGAATAGAACCTCTGACACTCCTGTTTGTCTCTGTCAGCCAGGGCTCCCTGATTGGGCTATTAATCTAGTCTAATCAGGCAATTTGTATTCTGTGAAGACCACCTGCCTGACTTCGATCCAATCACTACATCCCTCCCCCTCTGAGTCTGAGGACATAGTCCCGTTCTTTTTGAATTGAATTAACTTTATTATCACATGAACTCAAATGAGTACAGTCATCACATTTAAGCTCTATCTGAGACGTAAAGGTACATATGTACAGATACTCAGTACCAAATCCTGAGAAAGCAAGAAAAGTAAAGCATTAAATAGTCCAGCATTATAGGATGGAGGAACAAATGATAAAAATAAAGTCAAAAGATCAAAACGTCAGTCTTTCTGAGGCATTCCATGCTGCTATGTGGCCTAAGGCCATGACCCTGCTGCTGGCAGGCACATTAACAAAGGAGTCACCACACTTTGGACACCATCTCTTCATCACTAGTCCCATTTCGCTGTCACTGCTGAGCCCATACTGACTCCACAACCAAGATTCTCCGGCCTCACTGCCAGGCCAGGCTGCGGCTGGGCCATCAGTGCAGCTTCAGATGCCAGTGTCACCTTGCCAACGCTGACATGATGAAGAGTTGACTGCCGCTGCACCATTGTCCCCGATCGCTGGTGGAGCTTTGCTGCTGCTGCTGGCCCTGAGCGACGGGAGAATGTCTGCACCATCCCTGATCTCCAGGAGAGAGTCCTCGCCATCCCTGATCTCCAGGAGAGAGTCCTCGCCATCCCTGATCTCCAGGAGAGAGTCCTCGCCATCCCTGATCTCCAGGAGAGAGTCCTCGCCATCCCTGATCTCCAGGAGAGAGTCCTCGCCATCCCTGATCTCCAGGAGAGAGTCCTCGCCATCCCTGATCTCCAGGAGAGAGTCCTCGCCATCCCTGATCTCCAGGGGAGAGTCCTCACCATCCCCAATTGTTGAAAGAGCAACTGCCCTCTCTCCGGTCACTGGGAGAATGTTCCCATCGTCTCTGATCACCGTCAAAATGTCCTCACTGTCTGCGATCACTGGGACTCCTCCTCACTGTCTCTAATCACTGGCAGAATGTCCTCACTGTCTCTGATCATAGGGACAACCACCTCACTCTCTCCGATCCCCGAGAGAGTGTCCTCACTGTGTCCCATCACCGGGAGAGTGTCCTCACTGTCTCCGATCACCAGAAGAATGTCGTCACTGTCTCTGATCACCGGGAGAGTGTCCTCATTGTCTCCGATCACCGGGAGAATGTCCCCACTGTCTCCGATCACAGTCAGAATGTCCACGCTGTCTCCGATCGCCGGGAGAGCGTCCCCGCTGTCTCCGGTCGCCGGGAGAGCGACCTCACTGTTCTCGATCACCGGGAGAGCGACCTCACTCTTCTCCGAACACCGGGAGAGTGTCCTCACTGTCTCCGGTCACTGGGAGAGCGTCCTCACTGTTCTGCGATCACTGGGAGAGCGTCCTCAATGTTCTCCGATCGCCGGGTGAGTGTCCTCACTGTCTCTGATCACCGTCAGAATTTCCTCACTGTCTCCGATCACCGGGAGCGTGTCCCCACTGTTCTCCGATCACTGGGAGAGTGTCCTCACTGTTCTCCGATCACCGGCAGAATGTCCTCACTGCTCTCCGATCACCGGGAGAGTGTCCTCACTGTCACTGATCACCGGGAGAGTGTCCTGACTGTCTCCGATCACCGGGAGAATGTCCTCACTGTTCTCTGATCACCGGGAGAATGTCCCCACTGTTCTCCGATCACCGGGAGAGTGTCCTCACTGTTCTCCGATCACCGGGAGAGTGTAATCACTGTCTCCGATCACCGGGAGAATGTCCTCACTGTTCTCCGATCACCGGCAGAATGTCCTCACTGTTCTCCGATCACGGGGAGAGTGTCCTCACTGTCACTGATCACCGGGAGAGTGTCCTGAATGTCTCCGATCACCGGGAGAATGTCCTCACTGTTCACCGATCACCGGGAGAGTGTCCCCACTGTCTCCGATCACCGGGAGAGTGTCCTCACTGTTCTCCGATCACCGTGAGAGTGTAATCACTGTCTCCGATCACTGGGAGAGTGTCCTCACTGTCTCCGATCACCGGGAGAGTGTCCCCACTGTTCTCCGATCACCGGGAGAGTGTCCCCACTGTTCTCCGATCACCGGGAGAGTGTCCCCACTGTCTCCGATCACCGGGAGAGTGTCCTCACTGTTCTCCGATCACCGGGAGAGTGTAATCACTGTCTCCGATCACCGGGAGAATGTCCTCACTGTTCTCCGATCACCGGCAGAATGTCCTCACTGTTCTCCGATCACCGGGAGAGTGTCCTCATTGTCACTGATCACCGGGAGAGTGTCCTGACTGTCTCCGATCACCGGGAGAATGTCCTCACTGTTGTCCGCTCCCCGGGTGCGTTTCCTCACTGTTCGCCGATCACCGGGAGCGTGTCCTCACTGTCTCCGATAACCGGGAGAGTGTCCTCACTGTTCTACGATCACCGAGAGAGTGTCCTCACTCTCTCCAATCACCGGGAGAGTGTCCTCACTGTTCTCCGATCACCGGGAGAGTGTCCTCACTGTTCTCCGATCACCGGGAGAGTGTCCCCACTGTCTACGATCACCGGGAGAGTGTCCACACTGTCTCCGCTCTCCGGAAGCGTGTCCCCACTGTCTCCCCTCCCCGGGAGCATGTCCTCACTTCTCCTCTCGCCGGCACCGGGAGAGTGTTCTCACTGTTCTCCGATCACCGGGAGAATGTCCCCACTGTCTCTGATCACCGGGAGAGTGTCCTCATTGTCTACGATCACCGGGAGAGTGTCCTCACTGTTCTCCGATCACCAGGAGTGTGTTCCTATTGTCTCCGATCACCGGGAGAGTGTCCCCACTGTTGTCCGATCACCGGGAGAGCGTCCCCACTGTCTCCGATCACCGTCAGAATGTCCCCACTGTCTCCGATCACAGATAGAATTTCCTCACTGTCTCCGTTCAATGGGAGAGTGTCCTCACTATTCTCCGATGACAGGGAGAGCGTCCTGACTGTTCTCCGATCACTGACAGAATGTCCTCGTCGTCTCCGATCACCGGGAGAATGTCCTCACTGTCTCCGATCACCGGCAGAATGTCCTCACTGTTCTACGATCACCGGGAGAGTGTCCTCACTGTCACTGATCACCGGGGGAGTGTCCTGACTGTCTCCGATCACCGGGAGAATGTCCTCACTGTTCTCCGATCACCGGGACCGTGTCCTCACTGTCTCCGATCACCGGGAGAGTGTCCTCACTGTTCTCCGATCACCGGGAGAGTGTCCTCACTGTCTCCGATCACAGATAGAATTTCCTCACTGTCTCCGTTCAATGGGAGAGTGTCCTCACTATTCTCCGATGACAGGGAGAGCGTCCTGACTGTTCTCCGATCACTGACAGAATGTTCTCATCGTCTCCGATCACCGGGAGAATGTCCTCGCTGTCTCCGATCGCCGGGAGAGGGTCCTCGCTGTCTCCGGTCACCGGGAGAGCGACCTCACTGTTCTCCGATCACCGGGAGAGTGTCCTCACTGTCTCCGGTCGCTGGGAGAGCGTCCTCACTGTTCTCCGATCACCGGGAGAGCGACCTCACTGTTCTCCGATCACCGGGAGAGTGTCCTGACTGTCTCCGATCACCGGGAGAATGTCCTCACTGTTCTCTGATCACCGGGAGAGTGTCCTCACTGTTCACCGATCACCGGGAGAGTGTCCCCACTGTCTCCGATCACCGGGAGAGTGTCCACACTGTTCTCCGATCACCGGCAGAATGTCCTCACTGTTCTCCGATCACCGGGAGAGTGTCCTCACTGTCACTGATCACCGGGAGAGTGTCCTGACTGTCTCCGATCACCGGGAGAATGTCCTCACTGTTGTCCGCTCCCCGGGTGCATGTCCTCACTGTTCTCCGATCACCGGGAGCGTGTCCTCACTGTCTCCGATCACCGGGAGAGTGTCCTCACTGTTCTCCGATCACCGGGAGAGTGTCCTCACTGTTCTCCGATCACCGGGAGAATGTCCTCACTGTTCTCCGATCACCGGGAGAGTGTCCTCACTGTTCTCCGATCACACGGAGAGTGTCCTCACTGTTCTCCGATCACCGGGAGAGTGTCCTCACTGTTCTCCGATCACCGGGAGAGTGTCCTCACTGTTCTCCAATCACCGGGAGAGTGTTCTCACTGTTCTCCGATCACCGGGAGAGTGTCCCCACTGCCTCCGATCACCGGGAGAGTGTCCCCACTGCCTCCAATCACCAGGAGAATGTCCTCACTGTCTCCGCTCCCCGGGAGCGTGTCTCCACTGTTCTCCGATCACCGGGAGAGTGTCCTCACTGTCACCGATCACCGGGAGAGTGTCCTCACTGTCACCGATCACCGGGAGAATGTCCCCACTGTCTCTGATCACCGGGAGAGTGTCCTCATTGTCTCCGATCACCGGGAGAGTGTCCTCACTGTTCTCCGATCACCAGGAGCGTGTTCCTATTGTCTCCGATCACCGGGAGAGTGTCTCCATTGTTCTCCGATCACCGGGAGAGTGTCCCCACTGTCTCCGATCACAGATAGAATTTCCTCACTGTCTCCGTTCAATGGGAGAGTGTCCTCACTATTCTCCGATGACAGGGAGAGCGTCCTGACTGTTCTCCGATCACTGACAGAATGTCCTCATCGTCTCCGATCACCGGGAGAATGTCCTCGCTGTCTCCGATCGCCGGGAGAGGGTCCTCGCTGTCTCCGGTCACCGGGAGAGCGACCTCACTGTTCTCCGATCACCGGGAGAGTGTCCTCACTGTCTCCGGTCGCTGGGAGAGCGTCCTCACTGTTCTCCGATCACCGGGAGAGCGACCTCACTGTTCTCCGATCACCGGGAGAGTGTCCTCACTGTTCTCCGATCACCGGGAGAGTGTCCCCACTGTTCTCCGATCACTGGGAGAGTGTCATCACTGTTCTCCGATCACCGGGAGAGTGTCCTCACCGCCTCCGATCACCGGGAGAGTGTCCTCACTGTTCTCCGATCACTGGGAGAGTGTCACCACTGTCTCCGATCACCGGGAGAATGTCCTCACTGTTCTCTGATCACCGGGAGAATGTCCTCACTGTTCACCGATCACCGGGAGAGTGTCCTCACTGTTCTCCGATCACCGGGAAAGTGTAATCACTGTCTCCGATCACCGGGAGAGTGTCCTCCCTGTTCTCTGATCACCGGGAGAGTGTCCCCACTGTTCTCCGAGCACCGGGAGAGTGTCCTCACTGTCTCCGATTACCGGGAGAGTGTCCCCACTGTTCTCTGATCACCGGGAGAGTGTCCCCACTGTTCTCCGAGCACCGGGAGAGTGTCCTCACTGTCTCCGAATACCGGGAGAGTGTCCCCACTGTTCTCTGATCACCGGGAGAGTGTCCCCACTGTCTCCGATCACCGGGAGAATGTCCTCACTGTTCTCCGATCACCAGCAGGATGTCCTCACTGTTCTCCGATCACCGGGAGAGTGTCCTCACTATCACTGATCACCGGGAGAGTGTCCTCACTGTTCTCCGATCACCGGGAGAATGTCCTCACTGTTGTCCGCTCCCCGGGTGCGTGTCCTCACTGTTCTCCTATCACCGGGAGCGTGTCCTCACTCTCTCCAATCACCGGGAGAATGTCCTCACTGTTCTCCAATCACAAGGAGAGTGTCCTCACTGTTCTCCGATCACCGGGAGAGTGTCCTCACTGTTCTCCGATCACCGTGGGGGTGTCACCACTGTCTACGATCACCGGGAGAGTGTCCCCACTGTCTCCGCTCCCCGGGAGCGTGTCCCCACTGTCTCCCCTCCCCGGGAGCATGTCCTCACTGTCTCCGCTCGCCGGCACCGGGAGAGTGTTCTCACTGTTCTCCGATCACCGGGAGAGTGTCCCCACTGCCTCCGATCACCGGGAGAGTGTCCCCACTGCCTCCGATCACCGGGAGAGTGTCCCCACTGCCTCCGATCACCGGGAGCGTGTCTCCACTGTTCTCTGATCACCGGGAGAATGTCCCCACTGTCTCTGATCACTGGGAGAGTGTCCTCATTGTCTCCGATCACCGGGAGAGTGTCCTCACTGTTCTCCGATCACCAGGAGCGCGTTCCTATTGTCTCCGATCACCGGGAGAGTGTCCCCACTGTTCTCCGATCACCGGGAGAGTGTCCCCACTGTTCTCCGATCACCGGGAGAGTGTCCCCACTGTTCTCCGATCACCGGGAGAATGTCCTCACTGTTCTCTGATCACCGGGAGAATGTCCTCACTGTTCACCGATCACCGGGAGAGTGTCCCCACTGTTCACCGATCACCGGGAGAGTGTCCCCACTGTCTCCGATCACCGGGAGAGTGTCCCCACTGTTCTCCGATCACCGGGAGAGTGTCCCCACTGTTCTCTGATCACCGGGAGAGTGTCCCCACTGTTCTCCGATCACCGGGAGAGTGTCCCCACTGTCTCCGATCACCGGGAGAGTGTCCTCACTGTTCTCCGATCACCGGGAGAGTGTAATCACTGTTCTCCGATCACCGGGAGAGTGTAATCACTGTCTCCGATCACCGGGAGAATGTCCTCACTGTTCTCCGATCACCGGGAGAATGTCCTCACTGTTCACCGATCACCGGGAGAGTGTCCCCACTGTCTCCGATCACCGGGAGAGTGTCCCCACTGTTCTCCGATCACCGGGAGAGTGTCCCCACTGTTCTCCGATCACCGGGAGAGTGTCCCCACTGTTCTCTGATCACCGGGAGAGTGTCCCCACTGTTCTCCGATCACCGGGAGAGTGTTCCCACTGTCTCCGATCACCGGGAGAGTGTCCTCACTGTTCTCCGATCACCGGGAGAGTGTAATCACTGTTCTCCGATCACCGGGAGAGTGTACTCACTATCTCCGATCACCGGGAGAATGTCCTCACTGTTCTCCGATCACCGGCAGAATGTCCTCACTGTTCTCCGATCACCGGGAGAGTGTCCTCACTGTCACCGATCACCGGGAGAGTGTCCTCACTGTCACCGATCACCGGGAGAATGTCCCCACTGTCTCTGATCACCGGGAGAGTGTCCTCATTGTCTCCGATCACCGGGAGAGTGTCCTCACTGTTCTCCGATCACCAGGAGCGTGTTCCTATTGTCTCCGATCACCGGGAGAGTGTCCCCACTGTTCTCCGATCACCGGGAGAGTGTCCCCACTGTCTCCGATCACCGTCAGAATGTCCCCACTGTCTCCGATCACAGATAGAATTTCCTCACTGTCTCCGTTCAATGGGAGAGTGTCCTCACTATTCTCCGATGACAGGGAGAGCGTCCTGACTGTTCTCCGATCACTGACAGAATGTCCTCATCGTCTCCGATCACCGGGAGAATGTCCTCGCTGTCTCCGATCGCCGGGAGAGGGTCCTCGCTGTCTCCGGTCACCGGGAGAGCGACCTCACTGTTCTCCGATCACCGGGAGAGTGTCCTCACTGTCTCCGGTCGCTGGGAGAGCGTCCTCACTGTTCTCCGATCACCGGGAGAGCGACCTCACTGTTCTCCGATCACCGGGAGAGTGTCCTGACTGTCTCCGATCACCGGGAGAATGTCCTCACTGTTCTCTGATCACCGGGAGAGTGTCCTCACTGTTCACCGATCACCGGGAGAGTGTCCCCACTGTCTCCGATCACCGGGAGAGTGTCCACACTGTTCTCCGATCACCGGCAGAATGTCCTCACTGTTCTCCGATCACCGGGAGAGTGTCCTCACTGTCACTGATCACCGGGAGAGTGTCCTGACTGTCTCCGATCACCGGGAGAATGTCCTCACTGTTGTCCGCTCCCCGGGTACATGTCCTCACTGTTCTCCGATCACCGGGAGCGTGTCCTCACTGTCTCCGATCACCGGGAGAGTGTCCTCACTGTCACTGATCACCGGGAGAGTGTCCTGACTGTCTCCGATCACCGGGAGAATGTCCTCACTGTTGTCCGCTCCCCGGGTGCATGTCCTCACTGTTCTCCGATCACCGGGAGCGTGTCCTCACTGTCTCCGATCACCGGGAGAGTGTCCTCACTGTTCTCCGATCACCGGGAGAGTGTCCTCACTGTTCTCCGATCACCGTGAGAGTGTAATCACTGTCTCCGATCACCGGGAGAGTGTCCACACTGTTCTCCGATCACCGGGAGAATGTCCTCACTGTTCTCTGATCACCGGGAGAATGTCCCCACTGTTCTCCGATCACCGGGAGAGTGTCCTCACTGTTCTCCGATCACCGGGAGAGTGTAATCACTGTCTCCGATCACCGGGAGAATGTCCTCACTGTTCTCCGATCACCGGCAGAATGTCCTCACTGTTCTCCGATCACGGGGAGAGTGTCCTCACTGTCACTGATCACCGGGAGAGTGTCCTGAATGTCTCCGATCACCGGGAGAATGTCCTCACTGTTCACCGATCACCGGGAGAGTGTCCCCACTGTCTCCGATCACCGGGAGAGTGTCCTCACTGTTCTCCGATCACCGTGAGAGTGTAATCACTGTCTCCGATCACTGGGAGAGTGTCCTCACTGTCTCCGATCACCGGGAGAGTGTCCCCACTGTTCTCCGATCACCGGGAGAGTGTCCCCACTGTTCTCCGATCACCGGGAGAGTGTCCCCACTGTCTCCGATCACCGGGAGAGTGTCCTCACTGTTCTCCGATCACCGGGAGAGTGTAATCACTGTCTCCGATCACCGGGAGAATGTCCTCACTGTTCTCCGATCACCGGCAGAATGTCCTCACTGTTCTCCGATCACCGGGAGAGTGTCCTCATTGTCACTGATCACCGGGAGAGTGTCCTGACTGTCTCCGATCACCGGGAGAATGTCCTCACTGTTGTCCGCTCCCCGGGTGCGTTTCCTCACTGTTCGCCGATCACCGGGAGCGTGTCCTCACTGTCTCCGATAACCGGGAGAGTGTCCTCACTGTTCTACGATCACCGAGAGAGTGTCCTCACTCTCTCCAATCACCGGGAGAGTGTCCTCACTGTTCTCCGATCACCGGGAGAGTGTCCTCACTGTTCTCCGATCACCGGGAGAGTGTCCCCACTGTCTACGATCACCGGGAGAGTGTCCACACTGTCTCCGCTCTCCGGAAGCGTGTCCCCACTGTCTCCCCTCCCCGGGAGCATGTCCTCACTTCTCCTCTCGCCGGCACCGGGAGAGTGTTCTCACTGTTCTCCGATCACCGGGAGAATGTCCCCACTGTCTCTGATCACCGGGAGAGTGTCCTCATTGTCTACGATCACCGGGAGAGTGTCCTCACTGTTCTCCGATCACCAGGAGTGTGTTCCTATTGTCTCCGATCACCGGGAGAGTGTCCCCACTGTTGTCCGATCACCGGGAGAGCGTCCCCACTGTCTCCGATCACCGTCAGAATGTCCCCACTGTCTCCGATCACAGATAGAATTTCCTCACTGTCTCCGTTCAATGGGAGAGTGTCCTCACTATTCTCCGATGACAGGGAGAGCGTCCTGACTGTTCTCCGATCACTGACAGAATGTCCTCGTCGTCTCCGATCACCGGGAGAATGTCCTCACTGTCTCCGATCACCGGCAGAATGTCCTCACTGTTCTACGATCACCGGGAGAGTGTCCTCACTGTCACTGATCACCGGGGGAGTGTCCTGACTGTCTCCGATCACCGGGAGAATGTCCTCACTGTTCTCCGATCACCGGGACCGTGTCCTCACTGTCTCCGATCACCGGGAGAGTGTCCTCACTGTTCTCCGATCACCGGGAGAGTGTCCTCACTGTCTCCGATCACAGATAGAATTTCCTCACTGTCTCCGTTCAATGGGAGAGTGTCCTCACTATTCTCCGATGACAGGGAGAGCGTCCTGACTGTTCTCCGATCACTGACAGAATGTTCTCATCGTCTCCGATCACCGGGAGAATGTCCTCGCTGTCTCCGATCGCCGGGAGAGGGTCCTCGCTGTCTCCGGTCACCGGGAGAGCGACCTCACTGTTCTCCGATCACCGGGAGAGTGTCCTCACTGTCTCCGGTCGCTGGGAGAGCGTCCTCACTGTTCTCCGATCACCGGGAGAGCGACCTCACTGTTCTCCGATCACCGGGAGAGTGTCCTGACTGTCTCCGATCACCGGGAGAATGTCCTCACTGTTCTCTGATCACCGGGAGAGTGTCCTCACTGTTCACCGATCACCGGGAGAGTGTCCCCACTGTCTCCGATCACCGGGAGAGTGTCCACACTGTTCTCCGATCACCGGCAGAATGTCCTCACTGTTCTCCGATCACCGGGAGAGTGTCCTCACTGTCACTGATCACCGGGAGAGTGTCCTGACTGTCTCCGATCACCGGGAGAATGTCCTCACTGTTGTCCGCTCCCCGGGTGCATGTCCTCACTGTTCTCCGATCACCGGGAGCGTGTCCTCACTGTCTCCGATCACCGGGAGAGTGTCCTCACTGTTCTCCGATCACCGGGAGAGTGTCCTCACTGTTCTCCGATCACCGGGAGAATGTCCTCACTGTTCTCCGATCACCGGGAGAGTGTCCTCACTGTTCTCCGATCACACGGAGAGTGTCCTCACTGTTCTCCGATCACCGGGAGAGTGTCCTCACTGTTCTCCGATCACCGGGAGAGTGTCCTCACTGTTCTCCAATCACCGGGAGAGTGTTCTCACTGTTCTCCGATCACCGGGAGAGTGTCCCCACTGCCTCCGATCACCGGGAGAGTGTCCCCACTGCCTCCGATCACCGGGAGAGTGTCCCCACTGCCTCCAATCACCAGGAGAATGTCCTCACTGTCTCCGCTCCCCGGGAGCGTGTCTCCACTGTTCTCCGATCACCGGGAGAGTGTCCTCACTGTCACCGATCACCGGGAGAGTGTCCTCACTGTCACCGATCACCGGGAGAATGTCCCCACTGTCTCTGATCACCGGGAGAGTGTCCTCATTGTCTCCGATCACCGGGAGAGTGTCCTCACTGTTCTCCGATCACCAGGAGCGTGTTCCTATTGTCTCCGATCACCGGGAGAGTGTCTCCACTGTTCTCCGATCACCGGGAGAGTGTCCCCACTGTCTCCGATCACAGATAGAATTTCCTCACTGTCTCCGTTCAATGGGAGAGTGTCCTCACTATTCTCCGATGACAGGGAGAGCGTCCTGACTGTTCTCCGATCACTGACAGAATGTCCTCATCGTCTCCGATCACCGGGAGAATGTCCTCGCTGTCTCCGATCGCCGGGAGAGGGTCCTCGCTGTCTCCGGTCACCGGGAGAGCGACCTCACTGTTCTCCGATCACCGGGAGAGTGTCCTCACTGTCTCCGGTCGCTGGGAGAGCGTCCTCACTGTTCTCCGATCACCGGGAGAGCGACCTCACTGTTCTCCGATCACCGGGAGAGTGTCCTCACTGTTCTCCGATCACCGGGAGAGTGTCCCCACTGTTCTCCGATCACTGGGAGAGTGTCATCACTGTTCTCCGATCACCGGGAGAGTGTCCTCACCGCCTCCGATCACCGGGAGAGTGTCCTCACTGTTCTCCGATCACTGGGAGAGTGTCACCACTGTCTCCGATCACCGGGAGAATGTCCTCACTGTTCTCTGATCACCGGGAGAATGTCCTCACTGTTCACCGATCACCGGGAGAGTGTCCTCACTGTTCTCCGATCACCGGGAAAGTGTAATCACTGTCTCCGATCACCGGGAGAGTGTCCTCCCTGTTCTCTGATCACCGGGAGAGTGTCCCCACTGTTCTCCGAGCACCGGGAGAGTGTCCTCACTGTCTCCGATTACCGGGAGAGTGTCCCCACTGTTCTCTGATCACCGGGAGAGTGTCCCCACTGTTCTCCGAGCACCGGGAGAGTGTCCTCACTGTCTCCGAATACCGGGAGAGTGTCCCCACTGTTCTCTGATCACCGGGAGAGTGTCCCCACTGTCTCCGATCACCGGGAGAATGTCCTCACTGTTCTCCGATCACCAGCAGGATGTCCTCACTGTTCTCCGATCACCGGGAGAGTGTCCTCACTATCACTGATCACCGGGAGAGTGTCCTCACTGTTCTCCGATCACCGGGAGAATGTCCTCACTGTTGTCCGCTCCCCGGGTGCGTGTCCTCACTGTTCTCCTATCACCGGGAGCGTGTCCTCACTCTCTCCAATCACCGGGAGAATGTCCTCACTGTTCTCCAATCACAAGGAGAGTGTCCTCACTGTTCTCCGATCACCGGGAGAGTGTCCTCACTGTTCTCCGATCACCGTGGGGGTGTCACCACTGTCTACGATCACCGGGAGAGTGTCCCCACTGTCTCCGCTCCCCGGGAGCGTGTCCCCACTGTCTCCCCTCCCCGGGAGCATGTCCTCACTGTCTCCGCTCGCCGGCACCGGGAGAGTGTTCTCACTGTTCTCCGATCACCGGGAGAGTGTCCCCACTGCCTCCGATCACCGGGAGAGTGTCCCCACTGCCTCCGATCACCGGGAGACTGTCCTCACTGCCTCCACTCCCCGGGAGCGTGTCTCCACTGTTCTCTGATCACCGGGAGAATGTCCCCACTGTCTCTGATCACTGGGAGAGTGTCCTCATTGTCTCCGATCACCGGGAGAGTGTCCTCACTGTTCTCCGATCACCAGGAGCGCGTTCCTATTGTCTCCGATCACCGGGAGAGTGTCCCCACTGTTCTCCGATCACCGGGAGAGTGTCCCCACTGTTCTCCGATCACCGGGAGAGTGTCCCCACTGTCTACGATCACCGGGAGAATGTCCTCACTGTTCTCTGATCACCGGGAGAATGTCCTCACTGTTCACCGATCACCGGGAGAGTGTCCCCACTGTTCACCGATCACCGGGAGAGTGTCCCCACTGTCTCCGATCACCGGGAGAGTGTCCCCACTGTTCTCCGATCACCGGGAGAGTGTCCCCACTGTTCTCTGATCACCGGGAGAGTGTCCCCACTGTTCTCCGATCACCGGGAGAGTGTCCCCACTGTCTCCGATCACCGGGAGAGTGTCCTCACTGTTCTCCGATCACCGGGAGAGTGTAATCACTGTTCTCCGATCACCGGGAGAGTGTAATCACTGTCTCCGATCACCGGGAGAATGTCCTCACTGTTCTCCGATCACCGGGAGAATGTCCTCACTGTTCACCGATCACCGGGAGAGTGTCCCCACTGTCTCCGATCACCGGGAGAGTGTCCCCACTGTTCTCCGATCACCGGGAGAGTGTCCCCACTGTTCTCCGATCACCGGGAGAGTGTCCCCACTGTTCTCTGATCACCGGGAGAGTGTCCCCACTGTTCTCCGATCACCGGGAGAGTGTCCCCACTGTCTCCGATCACCGGGAGAGTGTCCTCACTGTTCTCCGATCACCGGGAGAGTGTAATCACTGTTCTCCGATCACCGGGAGAGTGTACTCACTATCTCCGATCACCGGGAGAATGTCCTCACTGTTCTCCGATCACCGGCAGAATGTCCTCACTGTTCTCCGATCACCGGGAGAGTGTCCTCACTGTCACTGATCACCGGGAGAGTGTCCTGACTGTCTCCGATCGCCGGGAGAATGTCCTCACTGTTGTCCGCTCCCCGGGTGCGTGTCCTCACTGTTCTCCGATCACCGGGAGCGTGTCCTCACTGTCTCCGATCACCGGGAGAGTGTCCTCACTGTTCTCCGATCACCGAGAGAGTGTCCTCACTCTCTCCAATCACCGGGAGAGTGTCCTCACTGTTCTCCGATCACCGGGAGAGTGTCCTCACTGTTCTCCGATCACCGGGAGAGTGTCCTCACTGTTCTACGATCACCGAGAGAGTGTCCTCACTGTCTCCGATCACCGGGAGAGTGTCCTCACTGTTCTCCAATCACCGGGAGAGTGTCCTCACTGTCTCCGATCACCGGGAGAGTGTCCTCACTGTTCTCCGATCACCGAGAGAGTGTCCTCACTCTCTCCAATCACCGGGAGAGTGTCCTCACTGTTCTCCGATCACCGGGAGAGTGTCCTCACTGTTCTCCGATAACCGGGAGAGTGTCCTCACTGTCTCCGATCACCGGGAGAGTGTCCTCACTGTTCTCCGATCACCGAGAGAGTGTCCTCACTCTCTCCAATCACCGGGAGAGTGTCCTCACTGTTCTCCGATCACCGGGAGAGTGTCCTCACTGTTCTCCGATCACCGGGAGAGTGTCCTCACTGTTCTACGATCACCGAGAGAGTGTCCTCACTGTCTCCGATCACCGGGAGAGTGTCCTCACTGTTCTCCAATCACAGGGAGAGTGTCCTCACTGTCTCCGATCACCGGGAGAGTGTCCTCACTGTTCTCCGATCACCGAGAGAGTGTCCTCACTCTCTCCAATCACCGGGAGAGTGTCCTCACTGTTCTCCGATCACCGGGAGAGTGTCCTCACTGTTCTCCGATAACCGGGAGAGTGTCCTCACTGTTCTACGATCACCGAGAGAGTGTCCTCACTGTCTCCGATCACCGGGAGAGTGTCCTCACTGTTCTCCAATCACCGGGAGAGTGTCCTCACTGTTCTCCGATCACCGGGAGAGTGTCACCACTGTCTACGATCACCGGGAGAGTGTCCCCACTGTCTCCGCACCCCGGGAGCGTGTCCCCACTGTCTCCCCTCCCCGGGAGCATGTCCTCACTGTCTCCGCTCGCCGGCACCGGGAGAGTGTTATCACTGTTCTCCGATCACCGGGAGAGTGTCCCCACTGCCTCCGATCACCGGGAGAGTGTCCCCACTGCCTCCGATCACCGGGAGAGTGTCCCCACTGCCTCCAATCACCAGGAGAATGTCGTCACTGTCTCCGCTCCCCGGGAGCGTGTCCCCACTGTTCTCCGATCACCGGGAGAGTGTCCTCACTGTCACCGCTCACCGGGAGAATGTCCCCACTGTCTCTGATCACCGGGAGAGTGTCCTCATTGTCTCCGATCACCGGGGGAGTGTCCCCACTGTTCTCCGATCACCGGGAGAGTGTCCCCACTGTCTCCGATCACCGTCAGAATGTCCCCACTGTCTCCGATCACAGAATTTCCTCACTGTCTCCGTTCAATGGGAGAGTGTCCTCACTATTCTCCGATGACAGGGAGAGCGTCCTGACTGTTCTCCGATCACTGACAGAATGTCCTCATCGTCTCCGATCACCGGGAGAATGTCCTCACTGTCTCCGATCGCCGGGAGAATGTCCTCGCTGTCTCCGATCGCCGGGAGAGGGTCCCCGCTGTCTCCGGTCACCGGGAGAGGGTCCCCGCTGTCTCCGGTCACCGGGAGAGGGTCCCCGCTGTCTCCGGTCGCCGGGAGAGCGACCTCACTGTTCTCCGATCACCGGGAGAGTGTCCACACTGTCTCCGCTCCCCGGGAGAGTGTCCTCACGGTCTCCGATCAAGAGGAGAGTGTCCTCACTGTTCTCCGATCACCGAAGAGAGCGTCCTCACTCTCTCCAATCACCGTGAGAGTGTCCTCACTGTTCTCCGATCACTGGGAGAATGTCCTCGCTGTCTCCGCTCCCCGGGAGCGTGTCCCCACTGTTCTCCGATCACCGGGAGAGTGTCCTCACTGTCACCGCTCACCGGGAGAATGTCCCCACTGTCTCTGATCACCGGGAGAGTGTCCTCATTGTCTCCGATCACCGGGGGAGTGTCCCCACTGTTCTCCGATCACCGGGAGAGTGTCCCCACTGTCTCCGATCACCGTCAGAATGTCCCCACTGTCTCCGATCACAGAATTTCCTCACTGTCTCCGTTCAATGGGAGAGTGTCCTCACTATTCTCCGATGACAGGGAGAGCGTCCTGACTGTTCTCCGATCACTGACAGAATGTCCTCATCGTCTCCGATCACCGGGAGAATGTCCTCACTGTCTCCGATCGCCGGGAGAATGTCCTCGCTGTCTCCGATCGCCGGGAGAGGGTCCCCGCTGTCTCCGGTCACCGGGAGAGGGTCCCCGCTGTCTCCGGTCACCGGGAGAGGGTCCCCGCTGTCTCCGGTCGCCGGGAGAGCGACCTCACTGTTCTCCGATCACCGGGAGAGTGTCCACACTGTCTCCGCTCCCCGGGAGAGTGTCCTCACGGTCTCCGATCAAGAGGAGAGTGTCCTCACTGTTCTCCGATCACCGAAGAGAGCGTCCTCACTCTCTCCAATCACCGTGAGAGTGTCCTCACTGTTCTCCGATCACTGGGAGAATGTCCTCGCTGTCTCCGATCGCCGGGAGAGGGTCCTCGCTGTCTCCAGTCGCGGGGAGAGCATCCCCACTGTCTCCGATCACCGGGAGAGTGCCCCCGCTGTCTCCGGTCACCGGGAGAGTGTCCTCACTGTTCTCCAATCACCGGGAGAGTGTTCTCACTGTTCTCCGATCACCGGGAGAGTGTCCCCACTGCCTCCGATCACCGGGAGAGTGTCCCCACTGCCTCCAATCACCAGGAGAATGTCCTCACTGTCTCCGCTCCCCGGCAGCGTGTCTCCACTGTTCTCTGATCACCGGCAGAGTGTCCTCACTGTCACCGATCACCGGGAGAGTGTCCTCACTGTCACCGATCACCGGGAGAATGTCCCCACTGTCTCTGATCACCGGGAGAGTGTCCTCACTGTTCTCCGATCACCAGGAGCGTGTTCCTATTGTCTCCGATCACCGGGAGAGTGTCCCCACTGTCTCCGATCACCGTCAGAATGTCCCCACTGTCTCCGATCACAGATAGAATTTCCTCACTGTCTCCGTTCAATGGGAGAGTGTCCTCACTATTCTCCGATGACAGGGAGAGCGTCCTGACTGTTCTCCGATCACTGACAGAATGTCCTCATCGTCTCCGATCACCGGGAGAATGTCCTCACTGTCTCCGATCGCCGGGAGAATGTCCTCGCTGTCTCCGATCGCCAGGAGAGGGTCCTCGCTGTCTCCGGTCACCGGGAGAGGGTCCCCGCTGTCTCCGGTCGCCGGGAGAGCGACCTCACTGTTCTCCGATCACCGGGAGAGTGTCCTCACTGTCTCCGGTCGCTGGGAGAGCGTCCTCACTGTTCTCCGATCACCGGGAGAGCGACCTCACTGTTCTCCGATCACCGGGAGAGTGTCCTCACTGTTCTCCGATCACCGGGAGAGTGTCCCCACTGTTCTCCGATCACTGGGAGAGTGTCATCACTGTTCTCCGATCACCGGGAGAGTGTCCTCACCGCCTCCGATCACCGGGAGAGTGTCCTCACTGTTCTCCGATCACTGGGAGAGTGTCACCACTGTCTCCGATCACCGGGAGAATGTCCTCACTGTTCTCTGATCACCGGGAGAATGTCCTCACTGTTCACCGATCACCGGGAGAGTGTCCTCACTGTTCTCCGATCACTGGGAAAGTGTAATCACAGTCTCCGATCACCGGGAGAGTGTCCTCACTGTTCTCTGATCACCGGGAGAGTGTCCCCACTGTTCTCCGAGCACCGGGAGAGTGTCCTCACTGTCTCCGATTACCGGGAGAGTGTCCCCACTGTTCTCTGATCACCGGGAGAGTGTCCCCACTGTCTCCGATCACCGGGAGAATGTCCTCACTGTTCTCCGATCACCGGCAGGATGTCCTCACTGTTCTCCGATCACCGGGAGAGTGTCCTCACTATCACTGATCACCGGGAGAGTGTCATGACTGTCTCCGATCACCGGGAGAATGTCCTCACTGTTGTCCGCTCCCCGGGTGCGTGTCCTCACTGTTCTCCGATCACCGGGAGCGTGTCCTCACTCTCTCCAATCACCGGGAGAATGTCCTCACTGTTCTCCAATCACAAGGAGAGTGTCCTCACTGTTCTCCGATCACCGGGAGAGTGTCCTCACTGTTCTCCGATCACCGTGGGGGTGTCACCACTGTCTACGATCACCGGGAGAGTGTCCCCACTGTCTCCGCTCCCCGGGAGCGTGTCCCCACTGTCTCCCCTCCCCGGGAGCATGTCCTCACTGTCTCCGCTCGCCGGCACCGGGAGAGTGTTCTCACTGTTCTCCGATCACCGGGAGAGTGTCCCCACTGCCTCCGATCACTGGGAGAGTGTCCCCACTGCCTCCAATCACCAGGAGAATGTCCTCACTGCCTCCGCTCCCCGGGAGCGTGTCTCCACTGTTCTCCGATCACCGGGAGAGTGTCCTCACTGTCACTGATCACCGGGAGAATGTCCCCACTGTCTCTGATCACCGGGAGAGTGTCCTCATTGTCTCCGATCACCGGGAGAGTGTCCTCACTGTTCTCCGATCACCAGGAGCGCGTTCCTATTGTCTCCGATCACCGGGAGAGTGTCCCCACTGTCTACGATCACCGGGAGAGTGTCCCCACTGTCTACGATCACCGGGAGAATGTCCTCACTGTTCTCTGATCACCGGGAGAATGTCCTCACTGTTCACCGATCACCGGGAGAGTGTCCCCACTGTCTCCGATCACCGGGAGAGTGTCCCCACTGTTCTCCGATCACCGGGAGAGTGTCCCCACTGTTCTCCGATCACCGGGAGAGTGTCCCCACTGTTCTCTGATCACCGGGAGAGTGTCCCCACTGTTCTCCGATCACCGGGAGAGTGTCCCCTCTGTCTCCGATCACCGGGAGAGTGTCCTCACTGTTCTCCGATCACCGGGAGAGTGTAATCACTGTCTCCGATCACCGGGAGAATGTCCTCACTGTTCTCCGATCACCGGCAGAATGTCCTCACTGTTCTCCGATCACCGGGAGAGTGTCCTCACTGTCACTGATCACCGGGAGAGTGTCCTGACTGTCTCCGATCGCCGGGAGAATGTCCTCACTGTTGTCCGCTCCCCGGGTGCGTGTCCTCACTGTTCTCCGATCACCGGGAGCGTGTCCTCACTGTCTCCGATCACCGGGAGAGTGTCCTCACTGTTCTCCGATCACCGAGAGAGTGTCCTCACTCTCTCCAATCACCGGGAGAATGTCCTCACTGTTCTCCAATCACCGGGAGAATGTCCTCACTGTTCTCCAATCACCGGGACAATGTCCTCACTGTTCTCCAATCACAAGGAGAGTGTCCTCACTGTTCTCCAATCACCGGGAGAGTGTCCTCACTGTTTTCCGATCACCGGGAGAGTGTCACCACTGTCTACGATCACCGGGAGAGTGTCCCCACTGCCTCCAATCACCAGGAGAATGTCGTCACTGTCTCCGCTCGCCGGCACCGGGAGAGTGTTATCACTGTTCTCCGATCACCGGGAGAGTGTCCCCACTGCCTCCGATCACCGGGAGAGTGTCCCCACTGTCTCCGATCACCGTCAGAATGTCCCCACTGTCTCCGATCACAGAATTTCCTCACTGTCTCCGTTCAATGGGATGAGTGTCCTCACTATTCTCCGATGACAGGGAGAGCGTCCTGACTGTTCTCCGATCACTGACAGAATGTCCTCATCGTCTCCGATCACCGGGAGAATGTCCTCACTGTTGTCCGCTCCCCGGGTGCGTGTCCTCACTGTTCTCCGATCACCGGGAGCGTGTCCTCATTGTTTCCGATCACCGGGAGAATGTCCCCACTGTCTCTAATCACAGTCAGAATGTCCTCGCTGTCTCCGGTCACCGGGAGAGGGTCCCCGCTGTCTCCGGTCGCCGGGAGAGCGACCTCACTGTTCTCCGACCACCGGGAGAGTGTCCACACTGTCTCCGCTCCCCGGGAGAGTGTCCTCACGGTCTCCGATCAAGAGGAGAGTGTCCTCACTGTTCTCCGATCACCGAAGAGAGCGTCCTCACTCTCTCCAATCACCGTGAGAGTGTCCTCACTGTTCTCCGATCACCGGGAGAATGTCCTCGCTGTCTCCGATCGCCGGGAGAGGGTCCTCGCTGTCTCCAGTCGCGGGGAGAGCATCCCCGCTGTCTCCGATCACCGGGAGAGTGCCCCCGCTGTCTCCGGTCACCGGAAGAGAGTCCCCGGTGTCTCCGGTCGCCGGGAGAGCGACCTCACTGTACTCCGATCACCGGGAGAACGTCCTCACGGTTCTCCGATCACCGGGAGAGTGTCCACACTGTCTCCGCTCCCCGGGAGAGTGTCCTCACTGTTCTCCGATCACCAGGAGAATTTCCTCACGGTTCTCCGATGACCGGGAGAGTGTCCACACTGTCTCCGCTCCCCGGGAAAGTGTCCTCACGGTCTCCGATCAAGAGGAGAGTGTCCTCACTGTTCTCCGATCACCGAAGAGAGCGTCCTCACTCTCTCCAATCACCGGGAGAGCGTCCTCACTCTCTCCGATCTCCGGGAGAATTTCCCCACTGACACCGATCACTGTCAGAATGTCCTTACGGATCGCTGGGGGAATGTCCTCACTGTCTCTGATCACCGTCAGAATTTCCCCACTGTCTCCGATCACAGAGAGAATTTCCTTACTGTCTCCGTTCAATGGGAGAGTGTCCTCACTGTTCTCCGATCACCGGGAGAGTGTCCCCACTGTTCTCCGATCACCGGGAGAGTGTCCTCACTGTTCTCCGATCACCAGGAGCGTGTTCCTATTGTCTCCGATCACCGGGAGAGTGTCCCCACTGTTGTCCGATCACCGGGAGAGCGTCCCCACTGTCTCCGATCACCGTCAGAATTTCCTCACTGTCTCCGTTCAATGGGAGAGTGTCCTCACTATTCTCCGATGACAGGGAGATCGTCCTGACTGTTCTCCGATCACTGACAGAATGTCCTTGTCGTCTCCGATCACCGGGAGAATGTCCTCACTGTTCTCCGATCACCGGGAGAGTGTCCTCACTGTCACTGATCACCGGGAGAGTGTCCTGACTGTCTCCGATCACCGGGAGAATGTCCTCACTGTTCTCCGATCACCGGGAGCGTGTCCTCACTGTCTCCGATCACCGGGAGAGTGTCCTCACTGTTCTCCGATCACCGGGAGAGTGTCCTCACTGTCACTGATCACCGGGAGAGTGTCCTGACTGTCTCCGATCACCGGGAGCGTGTCCCCACTGTTCTCCGATCACCGGGAGAGTGTCTCCACTGTTCTCCGATCACCGGGAGCGTGTCCCCACTGTTCTCCGATCACCGGGAGCGTGTCCAGACTGTTCTCCGATCACCGGGAGCGTGTCCCCACTGTTCTCCGATCCCCGGGAGAGTGTCCCCACTGTTCTCCGATCACCGGGAGAGTGTCCCCACTGTTCTCCGATCACCGGGAGAGTGTCCCGACTGTTCTCCGATCACTGGGAGAGTGTTCCTATTGTCTCCGATCACCGGGCGAGTGTCCTCACTGTTCCCGATAACCGGGAGAGTGTCCTCACTGTTCTCCGATCACCGGGAGAGTGTCCCCACTGCCTCCGATCACCGGGAGAGTGTCCTCACTATTCTTCGATGACAGGGAGAGCGTCCTCACTGTTCTCCGATCACTGTCAGAATGTCCTCACTGTCTCTGCTCCCCGGGAGCGTGTCTCCACTGTTCTCCGATCACCTGAAGAATGTCCTCACTGTCACCGATCACCGGGAGAATGTCCCCACTGTCTCTGATCACCGGGAGAGTGTCCTCATTGTTTCCGATCACCGGGAGAATGTCCCCACTGTCTCTAATCACAGTCAGAATGTCCACGCTGTCTCCGGTCGCCGAGAGAGGGTCCTCGCTGTCTCCGGTCGCCGGGAGAGCGACCTCACTGTCCTCCGATCACCGGGAGAGCGACCTCACTCTTCTCCGATCACCGGGAGAGTGTCCACACTGTCTCCGCTCCCCGGGAGCGAGTCCTCACTATCTCCGCTCCCGGCACCGGGAAAACGTCCTCACTGTCTCCGATCACTGGGAGAATGTCCTCACTGTTCTCCAATCACTGGGAGAGTGTCCTCACTGTCTCCAATCACCAGGAGAATGTCCTCATTGTCTCCGCTCCCCGGGAGCGTGTCTCCACTGTTCTCCGATCACCGGGAGAGTATCCTCACTGTTCTCCGATCACCGGGAGAATTTCCCCACTGACACCGATCACTGTCGGAATGTCCTTACTGATCGCTGGGGGAATGTCCTCACTGTCTCTGATCAACGTCAGAATTTCCTCACTGTCTCCGTTCAATGGGAGAGTGTCCTCACTGTTCTCCGATCACCGGGAGAGTGTCCCCAATGTTCTCCGATCACAAGGAGAGTGTCCTCACTGTTCTCTGATCACCGGGAGAGTGTCCTCACTGTTCTCCGATCACCGGGAGAATGTCCCCACTGTCTCTGATCACCGGGAGAGTGTCCTCATTGTCTCCGATCACCGGGAGAATGTCCTCACTGTTCTCCGATCACCGGGAGAGTGTCCTCACTGTTCTCCGATCACCGGGAGAATGTCCTCGCTGACTCCGATCGCCGGGAGAGGGTCCTCGCTGTCTCCGATCGCCGGGAGAGGGTCCTCGCTGTCTCCGGTCACCGGGAGAGGGTCCCCGCTGTCTCCGGTCGCCGGGAGAGCGTCCCCGCTGTCTCCAGTCGCCGGGAGAGCGTCCTCGCTGTCTCCGGTCACCGGGAGAGCACCCCCGCAGTCTCCGATCACCGGGAGAGTGTCCTCACGGTGCTCCGATCACCGGGAGAGTGTCCACACTGTTCTCCGATCACCAGGAGAATTTCCTCACGGCTCTCCGATGACCGGGAGAGTGTCCTCACTGTTCTCCGATCACCGGGAGAATATCCTCGCTGACTCCGATCGCCGGGAGAGGGTCCTCGCTGTCTCTGGTCACTGGGAGAGGGTCCCCGCTGTCTCCGGTCGCCGGGAGAGCGTCCCCGCTGTCTCCAGTCGCCGGGAGAGCGTCCTCGCTGTCTCCGGTCACCGGGAGAGCGCCCCCGCTGTCTCCGGTCACCGGGAGAGCGTCCCCGCTGTCTCCGGTCGCCGGGAGAGCGACCTCACTGTTCTCCGATCACCGGGAGAGTGTCCTCACTGTCTCCGGTCACTGGGAGAGCGTCCTCACTGTTCTCCGATCACCGGGAGAGCGACCTCACTGTTGTCCGATCACCGGGAGAGTATCCTCACGGTGCTCCGATCACCGGGAGAGTGTCCACACTGTCTCCGCTCCCCGGGAGAGTGTCCTCACTGTTCTCCGATCACCAGGAGAATTTCCTCACTGTTCTCCGATGACCGGGAGAGTGTCCACACTGTCTCCGCTCCCCGGGAGAGTGTCCACACTGTCTCCGCTCCCCGGGAGAGTGTCCACACTGTCTCCGCTCCCCGGGAGAGTGTCCACACTGTCTCCGCTCCCCGGGAGAGTGTCCTCACTGTCTCCGATCAAGACGAGAGTGTCCTCACTGTTCTCCGATCACCGAAGAGAGCGTCCTCACTCTCTCCAATCACCGGGAGAGCATCCTCACTCTCTCCAATCACCGGGAGAATTTCCCCACTGACACCGATCACTGTCAGAATGTCCTTACGGATCGCTGGGTGAATGTCCTCACTGTCTCTGATCACCGTCGGAATTTCCTCACTGTCTCCGTTCAATGGGAGAGTGTCCCCACTGTTCTCCAATCACCGGGAGTGTGTCCCGACTGTTCTCCGATCACCGGGAGCGTGTCCCGACTGTTCTCCGATCACCGGGAGAATGTCCTCACTGTTCTCCGATCCCCGGGAGCGTGTCCTCACTGTTCTCCGATCCCCGGGAGAGTGTCCCCACTGTTCTCCGATCACCGGGAGAGTGTCCTCACTGTTCTCCGATCACCGGGAGCGTGTCCCGACTGTTCTCCGATCACCGGGAGAATGTCCTCACTGTTCTCCGATCACCGGGAGCGTGTCCCCACTGTTCTCCGATCACCGGGAGCGTGTCCCCACTGTTCTCCGATCACCGGGAGCGTGTCCCCACTGTTCTCCGATCACCGGGAGCGTGTCCCCACTGTTCTCTGATCACCGGGAGAGTGTCCCCACTGTTCTCCGATCACCGGGAGAGTGTCCCCACTGTTCTCCGATCACCGGGAGCGTGTTCCTATTGTCTCCGATCACAGGGAGAGTGTCCTCACTGTCCTCCGATCACCGGGAGAGTGTCCCCACTGCCTCCGATCACCGGGAGAGTGTCCTCACTATTCTCCGATGACAGGGAGAGCGTCCTCACTGTTCTCCGATCACTGTCAGAATGTCCTCACTGTCTCTGCTCCCCGGGAGCGTGTCTCCACTGTTCTCCGATCACCGGAAGAATGTCCTCACTGTCACCGATCACCGGGAGAATGTCCCCACTGTCTCTGATCACCGGGAGAGTGTCCTCATTGTCTCCGATCACCGGGAGATTGTCCCCACTGTCTCTGATCACAGTCAGAATGTCCACGCTGTCTCCGGTCGCCGAGAGAGGGTCCTCGCTGTCTCCGGTCGCCGGGAGAGCGACCTCACTGTTTTCCGATCACCGGGAGAGCGACCCCACTGTTCTCCGACCACCGGGAGAGCGTCCCCACTGTTCTCCGATCACCGGGTGAGTGTCCCCACTGCCTACGATCACCGGGAGAGTGTCCTCACTGTTCGCCGATCACCGGGAGAGTGTCCTCACTGATCTCCGATCACCGGGAGAGTGTCCTCACTGTTCTCCGATCACCGGGAGAGTGTTCCTAACGTCTCCGATCACCGGGAGAGCGTCCTCACTGTTTCCGAACACCGGGAGAGTGTCCTCACTATTCTCCGATGACCGGGAGAGCGGCCTCACTGTTCTCCGATCACCGGGAGAGTGTCCTAACTGTTCCCGATCACCGGGAGAGTGTCCTCACTGTTCTCCGATCACCGGGAGAGTGTCCTCATTGTTCTCCGATCACCGGGAGTGTGTCCTCACTATTCTCCGATCACCGGGAGAATGTCCTCACTGTCTCCGATCACTGGGAGAATGTCCTCACTGTCTCCGCTCCCCGGGAGCGTGTCTCCACTGTTCTCCGCTCCCCGGGAGCGTGTCTCCACTGTTCTCCGATCACCGGGAGCGTGTCTCCACTCTCCGCACTGTTCTCCGATCACAAGGAGAGTGTCCTCACTGAATCCGATCACTGGGAGCGTGTCCTCACTGTTCTCCGATCACCGGGAGAGTGTCCTCACTGTTCTCCGATCACCAGGAGAGTGTCCTCACTGTTCGCCGATCACCGGGAGAATGTCCTCACTGTCTCCGATCACTGGGAGAATGTCCTCACTGTCTCCGCTCCCTGGGGGCGTGTCTCCACTGTTCTCCGATCACCGGGAGCGTGTCCTCCCTATTCTCCGATCACCGGGAGCGTGTCTCCACTCTCCGCACTGTTCTCCGATCACAAGGAGAGTGTCCTCACTGAATCCGATCACTGGGAGCGTGTCCTCACTATTCTCCGATCACCGGGAGAATGTCCTCACTGTTCTCCGATCACCGGGAGAGTGTCCTCACTGTTCTCCGATGACCGGGAGAGCGTCCTCACTGTTCTCCGATCACCGGGAGAGTGTCCTAACTGTTCCCGATCACCGGGAGAGTGTCCTCACTGTTCTCCGATCACCGGGAGAGTGTCCTCATTGTTCTCCGATCACCGGAAGTGTGTCCTCACTATTCTCCGATGACAGCGAGAGCGTCATCACTGTTCTCCGATCACTGTCAGAATGTCCTCATCGTCTCCGATCACCGGGAGAATGTCCTCACTGTTCTCCAATCACCGGGAGAATGTCCTCACTGTTCTCCAATCACCAGGAGAATGTCCTCACTGTTCTCCGATCACCGGGAGAGTGTCCTCACTGTTCTCCGATCACCGGGAGAGTGTCCTCACTGTTCTCCAATCACCGGGAGAATGTCCTCACTGTTCTCCAATCACCGGGAGAATGTCCTCACTGTTCTCTGATCACCGGGAGAATGTCCTCACTGTTCTCCGATCACCGGGAGAGTGTCCACACTGTTCTCCGATCACCGGGAGCGTGTCCTCACTGTTCTCCGATCACCGGGAGCGTGTCCTCACTGTTCTCCGATCACCGGGAGAGTGTCCTCACTGTTCTCCGATCACTGTCAGAATGTCCTCACAGTCTACAATCACCGGGAGAGTGTCCTCACGGTCTCCGACACCGGGATAATGCCCTCACTGTTCTCCGATCATCGGGAGAGCGTCCTCACCGTCTCCAATTGCCGGGTGAGCTTCCTCGCTGTTCTCCGATCAACCGGTGAGTGTCCTCACTGTTTCCGATCACAGGGAGAATGTCCTCACTGTATCTGTTCAACGGGAGCATGTCCTCACCGTCTCCGATCACCGGGAGAGTGTCCTAACTGTTCCCGATCACCGGGAGAGTGTCCTCACTGTCTCCGCTCCCCGGGAGCGTGTCCTCACAGTCTCCGCTTCCCGGCAGCATGTCCCCACTGTCTCCAATCACCGGGAGAGTGTCCTCACTGTTCTCCGATCACCGGGAGCGTGTCCCCACTGTCTCCGCTTCCCGGCACCGGGAGAGTGTCCTCACTGTTCTCCGATCACCGGGAGTGTCCTCACCGTCTCCGATCACCGGGAGAGTGTCCTCACTGTCTTCGATCACCGGGAGCATGCCCTCACTGTCTCCGCTCCCCGGGAGCGTGTCCTCACAGTCTCCGCTTCCCGGCAGCATGTCCCCACTGTCTCCAATCACCGGGAGAGTGTCCTCACTGTTCTCCGATCACCGGGAGCGTGTCCCCACTGTCTCCGCTTCCTGGCACCGGGAGAGTGTCCTCACTGTTCTCCGATCACCGGGAGTGTCCTCACTGTTCTCCGATCACCGGGTGCGTGTCCTCACTGTCTCCGCTCCCCGGCACCGGGAGAGTGTCCTCACTGTTCTCTGATCACCGGGAGAATGTCCCCACTGTTCTCCGATCACCGGGAGAGTGTCCCCACTGCTCTCCGATCACCGGGAGAATGTCCCCACTGTCTCTAATCACAGTCAGAATGTCCACGCTGTCTCCGGTCGCCGAGAGAGGGTCCTCGCTGTCTCCGGTCGCCGGGAGAGCGACCTCACTGTTCTCCGATCACCGGGAGAGTGTCCTCACTGTTCTCCGATCACCGGGAGAATGTCCTCGCTGACTCCGATCGCCGGGAGAGGGTCCTCGCTGTCTCCGATCGCCGGGAGAGGGTCCTCGCTGTCTCCGGTCACCGGGAGAGGGTCCCCGCTGTCTCCGGTCGCCGGGAGAGCGTCCCCGCTGTCTCCAGTCGCCGGGAGAGCGTCCTCGCTGTCTCCGGTCACCGGGAGAGCGCCCCTGCAGTCTCCGATCACCGGGAGAGTGTCCTCACGGTGCTCCGATCACCGGGAGAGTGTCCACACTGTCTCCGCTCCCCGGGAGAGTGTCCTCACTGTTCTCCGATCACCAGGAGAATTTCCTCACTGTTCTCCGATGACCGGGAGAGTGTCCACACTGTCTCCGCTCCCCGGGAGAGTGTCCACACTGTCTCCGCTCCCCGGGAGAGTGTCCACACTGTCTCCGCTCCCCGGGAGAGTGTCCACACTGTCTCCGCTCCCCGGGAGAGTGTCCACACTGTCTCCGCTCCCCGGGAGAGTGTCCACACTGTCTCCGCTCCCCGGGAGAGTGTCCACACTGTCTCCGCTCCCCGGGAGAGTGTCCTCACTGTCTCCGATCAAGAGGAGAGTGTCCTCACTGTTCTCCGATCACCGAAGAGAGTGTCCTCACTCTCTCCAATCACCGGGAGAGCGTCCTCACTCTCTCCAATCACCGGGAGAATTTCCCCACTGACACCGACCACTGTCAGAATGTCCTTACGGATCGCTGGGTGAATGTCCTCACTGTCTCTGATCACCGTCAGAATTTCCCCACTGTCTCCGATCACAGAGAGAATTTCCTCACTGTCTCCGTTCAATGGGAGAGTGTCCCCACTGTTCTCCGATCACCGGGAGCGTGTCCCGACTGTTCTCCGATCACCGGGAGCGTGTCCCGACTGTTCTCCGATCACCGGGAGAATGTCCTCACTGTTCTCCGATCACCGGGAGCCTGTCCCCACTGTTCTCCGATCACCGGGAGCGTGTCGCCACTGTTCTCCGATCCCCGGGAGAGTGTCCCCACTGTTCTCCGATCACCGGGAGAGTGTCCCGACTGTTCTCCGATCACCGGGAGCGTGTCCCGACTGTTCTCCGATCACCGGGAGAATGTCCTCACTGTTCTCCGATCACCGGGAGCGTGTCCCCACTGTTCACCGATCACCGGGAGCGTGTCCCCACTGTTCTCCGATCACCGGGAGAGTGTCCCCACTGTTCTCCGATCACCGGGAGAGTGTCCCCACTGTTCTCCGATCACCGGGAGAGTGTCCCCACTGTTCTCCGATCACCGGGAGAGTGTCCCCACTGTTCTCCGATCACCGGGAGAGTGTCCCCACTGTTCTCCGATCACCGGGAGCGTGTTCCTATTGTCTCCGATCACAGGGAGAGTGTCCTCACTGTTCTCCGATCACCGGGAGAGTGTCCCCATTGCCTCCGATCACCGGGAGAGTGTCCTCACTATTCTCCGATGACAGGGAGAGCGTCCTCACTGTTCTCCGATCACTGTCAGAATGTCCTCACTGTCTCTGCTCCCCGGGAGCGTGTCTCCACTGTTCTCCGATCACCGGAAGAATGTCCTCACTGTCACCGATCACCGGGAGAATGTCCCCACTGTCTCTGATCACCGGGAGAGTGTCCTCATTGTCTCCGATCACCGGGAGATTGTCCCCACTGTCTCTGATCACAGTCAGAATGTCCACGCTGTCTCCGGTCGCCGAGAGAGGGCCCTCGCTGTCTCCGGTCGCCGGGAGAGCGACCTCACTGTTTTCCGATCACCGGGAGAGCGACCTCACTCTTCTCCGATCACCGGGAGAGTGTCCACACTGTCTCCGCTCCCCGGGAGCGAGTCCTCACTATCTCCGCTCCCCGGCACCGGGAGAGTGTCCTCACTGACTCCGATCACCATCAGAATGTCCTTACTGATCGCTGGGGGAATGTCCTCACTGTCTCTGATCACCGTCAGAATTTCCCCACTGTCTCCGATCACAGAGAGAATTTCCTCACTATCTCCGATCAAAGGGAGAGTGTCCCCACTGTTCTCCGATCACCGGGAGCGTGTCCTCACTGTTCTCCGATCACCGGGAGAGTGTCCCCCCTTTCTCTGATCACTGGGAGAGTGTACTCACTGTTCTCCGAACACCGGGAGAGCGTCCCCACTGTTCACGACCACCGGGAGAGCGTTCCCACTGTTCTCCGACCACCGGGAGAGCGTCCCCACTGTTCTCCGACCACCGGGAGAGCGTCCCCACTGTTCTCCGACCACCGGGAGAGCGTCCCCACTGTTCTCCGACCACCGGGAGAGCGTCCCCACTGTTCTCCGACCACCGGGAGAATGTCCCCACTGTCTCCGATCAAGAGGAGAGTGTCCTCACTGTTCTCCGATCACCGAAGAGAGCGTCCTCACTCTCTCCAATCACCGGGAGAGCGTCCTCACTCTCTCCAATCACCGGGAGAATTTCCCCACTGACACCGATCACTGTCAGAATGTCCTTACTGATCGCTGGGGGAATGTCCTCACTGTCTCTGATCACCGTTAGAATTTCCCCACTGTCTCCGATCACAGAGGGAATTTCCTCACTGTCTCCGTTCAATGGGAGAGTGTCCTCACTGTTCTCCGATCACCGGGAGCGTGTCCCCACTGTTCTCCGATCACCGGGAGCGTGTCCTCACTGTTCTCCGATCACCGGGAGCGTGTCCCCACTGTTCTCCAATCACCGGGAGCGTGTCCTCACTGTTCTCCGATCACCGGGAGAGTGTCCCCCCTGTCTCTGATCACTGGGAGAGTGTACTCACTGTTCTCCAATCACTGGGAGCGAGTCCTCACTATCTACGATCACTGTCAGAATGTCCTCACTGTCTCCGATCACCGGGAGAATGTCCCCACTGTCTCTGATCACAGTCAGAATGTCCACGCTGTCTCTGGTCGCCGAGAGAGTGTCCTCACTGTTCTCCGATCACCGGGAGAGCGACCTCACTCTTCTCCGATCACCGGGAGAGTGTCCTCACTGTCTCCGGTCACTGGGAGAGTGTCCTCACTGTTCTCCGATCACCAGGAGAGTGTCCCCCCTGTCTCTGATCACTGGGAGAGTGTACTCACTGTTCTCCAATCACTGGGAGCGAGTCCTCACTATCTACGATCACTGTCAGAATGTCCTCACTGTCTCCGATCACCGGGAGCGTGTCCCCACTGTCTCCGCTCCCCGGGTGCGTGCCCTCACTGTCTCCGCTCCCCGGGTGCGTGCCCTCACTGTCTCCGCTCCCCGGGAGAGTGTCCTCACTGTCACCGATCACCGGGAGAATGTCCCCACTGTCTCTGATCACAGTCAGAATGTCCACGCTGTCTCTGGTCGCCGAGAGAGTGTCCTCACTGTTCTCCGATCACCGGGAGAGCGACCTCACTCTTCTCCGATCACCGGGAGAGTGTCCTCACTGTCTCCGGTCACTGGGAGAGTGTCCTCACTGTTCTCCGATCACCGGGAGAGTGTCCACACTGTCTCCGCTCCCCAGGAGCGAGTCCTCACTGTCTCCGCTCCCCGGCACCGGGAGAGTGTCCCCACTGTTCTCCGATCACCGGGAGCGTGTCCTCACTGTTCTCCAATCACCGGGAGCGTGTCCTCACTGTCTCCAGTCACTGGGAGAGCGACATCACTGTTCTCCGATCACTGTCGGAATGTCCTTACTGATCGCTGGGGGAATGTCCTCACTGTCTCTGATCACCGTCAGAATTTCCCCACTGTCTCCGTTCAATGGGAGAGTGTCCTCACTGTTCTCCGATCACCGGGAGCGTGTCCTCACTGTTCTCCGATCACCGGGAGCGTGTCCTCACTGTTCTCCGATCACCAGGAGAGTGTTCCCCCTGTCTCTGATCACTGGGAGAGTGTACTCATTGTTCTCCAATCACTGGGAGCGAGTCCTCACTGTCTCCGATCACTGTCAGAATGTCCTCACTGTCTCCGATCACCGGGAGCGTGCCCTCACTATCTCCGATCACCGGGAGCGTGTCCTCACTGTCTCCGATCACCGGGAGAGTGTCCCCACTGTTCTCCAATCACCACGAGAGTGTCCCCACTGTTCTCCGATCACCGGGAGAGTGTCTTCACTGCCTCCGATCACCGGGAGAGTGTCCTCACTATTCTCCGATGACAGGGAGAGCGTCCTCACTGTCAGAATGTCCTCATCGTCTCCGATCACCGGGAGAATGTCCTCACTGTTCTCCAATCACCAGGAGAATGTCCTCACTGTCTCCGCTCCCCGGGAGTGTGTCTCCACTGTTCTCCGATCACCGGGAGCGTGTCCTCACTGTTCTCCGATCACCGGGAGAGTATCCTCACTGTTCTCCGATTACCGGAAGAGTGTCCCCACTCTCTCCGATCACCGGGAGAATTTCCCCACTGACACCGATCACTGTCAGAATGTCCTTACTGATCGCTGGGGGAATGTCCTCGCTGTCTCTGATCACCGTCAGAATTTCCCGACTGTCTCCAATCACAGAGAGAATTTCCTCACTGTTCTCCGCTCAAAGGGAGAGTGTCCCCACTGTTCTCCGATCACCGGGAGCGTGTCCTCACTGTTCTCCGATCACCGGGAGAGTGTCCCCCCTTTCTCTGATCACTGGGAGAGTGTCCCCCCTTTCTCTGATCACTGGGAGAGTGTACTCACTGTTCTCCGATCACCGGGAGAGTGTCCTCACTGTTCACGACCACCGGGAGAGCGTCCCCACTGTTCTCCGACCACCGGGAGAGCGTCCCCACTGTTCTCCGATCACCGGGAGAGCGTCCCCACTGTTCTCCGATCACCGGGTGAGTGTCCCCGCTGCCTCCGATCACCGGGAGAGCGTCCTCACTGTTCGCCGATCACCGGGAGAGTGTCCTCACTGATCTCCGATCACCGGGAGAGTGTCCTCACTGTTCTCCGATCACCGGGAGAGTGTTCCTAACGTCTCCGATCACCGGGAGAGCGTCCTTACTGTTTCCGAACACCGGGAGAGTGTCCTCACTATTCTCCGATGACCGGGAGAGCGGCCTCACTGTTCTCCGATCACCGGGAGAGTGTCCTAACTGTTCCCGATCACCGGGAGAGTGTCCTCACTGTTCTCCGATCACCGGGAGAGTGTCCTCATTGTTCTCCGATCACCGGGAGTGTGTCCTCACTATTCTCCGATCACCGGGAGAATGTCCTCACTGTCTCCGATCACTGGGAGAATGTCCTCACTGTCTCCGCTCCCCGGGAGCGTGTCTCCACTGTTCTCCGCTCCCCGGGAGCGTGTCTCCACTGTTCTCCGATCACCGGGAGCGTGTCTCCACTCTCCGCACTGTTCTACGATCACAAGGAGAGTGTCCTCACTGAATCCGATCACTGGGAGCGTGTCCTCACTGTTCTCCAATCACCAGGAGAGTGTCCTCACTGTTCTCCGATCACCAGGAGAGTGTCCTCACTGTTCTCCGATGACCGGGAGAATGTCCTCACTGTCTCCGATCACTGGGAGAATGTCCTCACTGTCTCCGCTCCCTGGGGGCGTGTCTCCACTGTTCTCCGATCACCGGGAGCGTGTCCTCCCTATTCTCCGATCACCGGGAGCGTGTCTCCACTCTCCGCACTGTTCTCCGATCACAAGGAGAGTGTCCTCACTGAATCCGATCACTGGGAGCGTGTCCTCACTGTTCTCCGATCACCGGGAGAGTGTCCTCACTGTTCTCCGATCACCGGGAGAGTGTCCTCACTGTTCTCCGATGACCGGGAGAGCGTCCTCACTGTTCTCCGATCACCGGGAGAGTGTCCTAACTGTTCCCGATCACCGGGAGAGTGTCCTCACTGTTCTCCGATCACCGGGAGAGTGTCCTCATTGTTCTCCGATCACCGGAAGTGTGTCCTCACTATTCTCCGATGACAGCGAGAGCGTCATCACTGTTCTCCGATCACTGTCAGAATGTCCTCATTGTCTCCGATCACCGGGAGAATGTCCTCACTGTTCTCCAATCACCGGGAGAATGTCCTCACTGTTCTCCAATCACCAGGAGAATGTCCTCACTGTTCTCCGATCACCGGGAGAGTGTCCTCACTGTTCTCCGATCACCGGGAGAGTGTCCTCACTGTTCTCCAATCACCGGGAGAATGTCCTCACTGTTCTCCAATCACTGGGAGAATGTCCTCACTGTTCTCTGATCACCGGGAGAATGTCCTCACTGTTCTCCGATCACCGGGAGAGTGTCCACACTGTTCTCCGATCACCGGGAGCGTGTCCTCACTGTTCTCCGATCACCGGGAGCGTGTCCTCACTGTTCTCCGATCACCGGGAGAGTGTCCTCACTGTTCTCCGATCACTGTCAGAATGTCCTCACAGTCTACAATCACCGGGAGAGTGTCCTCACGGTCTCCGACACCGGGATAATGCCCTCACTGTTCTCCGATCATCGGGAGAGCGTCCTCACCGTCTCCAATTGCCGGGTGAGCTTCCTCGCTGTTCTCCGATCAACCGGTGAGTGTCCTCACTGTTTCCGATCACAGGGAGAATGTCCTCACTGTATCTGTTCAACGGGAGCATGTCCTCACCGTCTCCGATCACCGGGAGAGTGTCCTAACTGTTCCCGATCACCGGGAGAGTGTCCTCACTGTCTCCGCTCCCCGGGAGCGTGTCCTCACAGTCTCCGCTTCCCGGCAGCATGTCCCCACTGTCTCCAATCACCGGGAGAGTGTCCTCACTGTTCTCCGATCACCGGGAGCGTGTCCCCACTGTCTCCGCTTCCCGGCACCGGGAGAGTGTCCTCACTGTTCTCCGATCACCGGGAGTGTCCTCACCGTCTCCGATCACCGGGAGAGTGTCCTCACTGTCTTCGATCACCGGGAGCATGCCCTCACTGTCTCCGCTCCCCGGGAGCGTGTCCTCACAGTCTCCGCTTCCCGGCAGCATGTCCCCACTGTCTCCAATCACCGGGAGAGTGTCCTCACTGTTCTCCGATCACCGGGAGCGTGTCCCCACTGTCTCCGCTTCCTGGCACCGGGAGAGTGTCCTCACTGTTCTCCGATCACCGGGAGTGTCCTCACTGTTCTCCGATCACCGGGTGCGTGTCCTCACTGTCTCCGCTCCCCGGCACCGGGAGAGTGTCCTCACTGTTCTCTGATCACCGGGAGAATGTCCCCACTGTTCTCCGATCACCGGGAGAGTGTCCCCACTGCTCTCCGATCACCGGGAGAATGTCCCCACTGTCTCTAATCACAGTCAGAATGTCCACGCTGTCTCCGGTCGCCGAGAGAGGGTCCTCGCTGTCTCCGGTCGCCGGGAGAGCGACCTCACTGTTCTCCGATCACCGGGAGAGCGACCTCACTCTTCTCCGATCACCGGGAGAGTGTCCACACTGTCTCCGCTCCCCGGGAGCCAGTCCTCACTATCTCCGCTCCCGGCACCGGGAAAATGTCCTCACTGTCTCCGATCACTGGGAGAATGTCCTCATTGTTCTCCAATCACTGGGAGAGTGTCCTCACTGTCTCCAATCACCAGGAGAATGTCCTCATTGTCTCCGCTCCCCAGGAGCGTGTCTCCACTGTTCTCCGATCACCGGGAGCGTGTCTCCACTGTTCTCCGATCACCGGGAGAGTATCCTCACTGTTCTCCGATCACCGGAAGAGTGTCCCCACTGTCTCCGATCTCCGGGAGAATTTCCCCACTGACACCGATCACTGTCAGAATGTCCTTACTGATCGCTGGGGGAATGTCCTCACTGTCTCTGATCACCGTCAGAATTTCCCCACTGTCTCCGATCACAGAGAGAATTTCCTCACTGTCTCCGTTCAATGGGAGAGTGTCCTCACTGTTCTCCGATCACCGGGAGAGTGTCCCCAATGTTCTCCGATCACAAGGAGAGTGTCCTCACTGTTCTCCGATCACCGGGAGAGTGTCCTCACTGTTCTCCGATCACCGGGAGAATGTCCCCACTGTCTCTGATCACCGGGAGAGTGTCCTCATTGTCTCCGATCACCGGGAGAATGTCCTCACTGTTCTCCGATCACCGGGAGAGTGTCCTCACTGTTCTCCGATCACCGGGAGAATGTCCTCGCTGACTCCGATCGCCGGGAGAGGGTCCTCGCTGTCTCCGATCGCCGGGAGAGGGTCCTCGCTGTCTCCGGTCACCGGGAGAGGGTCCCCGCTGTCTCCGGTCGCCGGGAGAGCGTCCCCGCTGTCTCCAGTCGCCGGGAGAGCGTCCTCGCTGTCTCCGGTCACCGGGAGAGCGCCCCTGCAGTCTCCGATCACCGGGAGAGTGTCCTCACGGTGCTCCGATCACCGGGAGAGTGTCCACACTGTCTCCGCTCCCCGGGAGAGTGTCCTCACTGTTCTCCGATCACCAGGAGAATTTCCTCACTGTTCTCCGATGACCGGGAGAGTGTCCACACTGTCTCCGCTCCCCGGGAGAGTGTCCACACTGTCTCCGCTCCCCGGGAGAGTGTCCACACTGTCTCCGCTCCCCGGGAGAGTGTCCACACTGTCTCCGCTCCCCGGGAGAGTGTCCACACTGTCTCCGCTCCCCGGGAGAGTGTCCACACTGTCTCCGCTCCCCGGGAGAGTGTCCTCACTGTCTCCGATCAAGAGGAGAGTGTCCTCACTGTTCTCCGATCACCGAAGAGAGTGTCCTCACTCTCTCCAATCACCGGGAGAGCGTCCTCACTCTCTCCAATCACCGGGAGAATTTCCCCACTGACACCGACCACTGTCAGAATGTCCTTACGGATCGCTGGGTGAATGTCCTCACTGTCTCTGATCACCGTCAGAATTTCCCCACTGTCTCCGATCACAGAGAGAATTTCCTCACTGTCTCCGTTCAATGGGAGAGTGTCCCCACTGTTCTCCGATCACCGGGAGCGTGTCCCGACTGTTCTCCGATCACCGGGAGCGTGTCCCGACTGTTCTCCGATCACCGGGAGAATGTCCTCACTGTTCTCCGATCACCGGGAGCGTGTCCCCACTGTTCTCCGATCACCGGGAGCGTGTCGCCACTGTTCTCCGATCCCCGGGAGAGTGTCCCCACTGTTCTCCGATCACCGGGAGAGTGTCCCGACTGTTCTCCGATCACCGGGAGCGTGTCCCGACTGTTCTCCGATCACCGGGAGAATGTCCTCACTGTTCTCCGATCACCGGGAGCGTGTCCCCACTGTTCACCGATCACCGGGAGCGTGTCCCCACTGTTCTCCGATCACCGGGAGAGTGTCCCCACTGTTCTCCGATCACCGGGAGAGTGTCCCCACTGTTCTCCGATCACCGGGAGAGTGTCCCCACTGTTCTCCGATCACCGGGAGAGTGTCCCCACTGTTCTCCGATCACCGGGAGAGTGTCCCCACTGTTCTCCGATCACCGGGAGCGTGTTCCTATTGTCTCCGATCACAGGGAGAGTGTCCTCACTGTTCTCCGATCACCGGGAGAGTGTCCCCATTGCCTCCGATCACCGGGAGAGTGTCCTCACTATTCTCCGATGACAGGGAGAGCGTCCTCACTGTTCTCCGATCACTGTCAGAATGTCCTCACTGTCTCTGCTCCCCGGGAGCGTGTCTCCACTGTTCTCCGATCACCGGAAGAATGTCCTCACTGTCACCGATCACCGGGAGAATGTCCCCACTGTCTCTGATCACCGGGAGAGTGTCCTCATTGTCTCCGATCACCGGGAGATTGTCCCCACTGTCTCTGATCACAGTCAGAATGTCCACGCTGTCTCCGGTCGCCGAGAGAGGGCCCTCGCTGTCTCCGGTCGCCGGGAGAGCGACCTCACTGTTTTCCGATCACCGGGAGAGCGACCTCACTCTTCTCCGATCACCGGGAGAGTGTCCACACTGTCTCCGCTCCCCGGGAGCGAGTCCTCACTATCTCCGCTCCCCGGCACCGGGAGAGTGTCCTCACTGACTCCGATCACCATCAGAATGTCCTTACTGATCGCTGGGGGAATGTCCTCACTGTCTCTGATCACCGTCAGAATTTCCCCACTGTCTCCGATCACAGAGAGAATTTCCTCACTATCTCCGATCAAAGGGAGAGTGTCCCCACTGTTCTCCGATCACCGGGAGCGTGTCCCCACTGTTCTCCGATCACCGGGAGCGTGTCCTCACTGTTCTCCAATCACCGGGAGCGTGTCCTCACTGTTCTCCGATCACCGGGAGAGTGTCCCCCCTGTCTCTGATCACTGGGAGAGTGTACTCACTGTTCTCCAATCACTGGGAGCGAGTCCTCACTATCTACGATCACTGTCAGAATGTCCTCACTGTCTCCGATCACCGGGAGAGTGTCCTCACTGTCTCCGCTCCCCGGTAGAGTGTCCTCACTGTCTCCGATCACCGGGAGAATGTCCCCACTGTCTCTGATCACAGTCAGAATGTCCACGCTGTCTCTGGTCGCCGAGAGAGTGTCCTCACTGTTCTCCGATCACCGGGAGAGCGACCTCACTCTTCTCCGATCACCGGGAGAGTGTCCTCACTGTCTCCGGTCACTGGGAGAGTGTCCTCACTGTTCTCCGATCACCAGGAGAGTGTCCCCCCTGTCTCTGATCACTGGGAGAGTGTACTCACTGTTCTCCAATCACTGGGAGCGAGTCCTCACTGTCTACGATCACTGTCAGAATGTCCTCACTGTCTCCGATCACCGGGAGCGTGTCCCCACTGTCTCCGCTCCCCGGGTGCGTGCCCTCACTGTCTCCGCTCCCCGGGTGCGTGCCCTCACTGTCTCCGCTCCCCGGGAGAGTGTCCTCACTGTCACCGATCACCGGGAGAATGTCCCCACTGTCTCTGATCACAGTCAGAATGTCCACGCTGTCTCTGGTCGCCGAGAGAGTGTCCTCACTGTTCTCCGATCACCGGGAGAGCGACCTCACTCTTCTCCGATCACCGGGAGAGTGTCCTCACTGTCTCCGGTCACTGGGAGAGTGTCCTCACTGTTCTCCGATCACCGGGAGAGTGTCCACACTGTCTCCGCTCCCCAGGAGCGAGTCCTCACTGTCTCCGCTCCCCGGCACCGGGAGAGTGTCCCCACTGTTCTCCGATCACCGGGAGCGTGTCCTCACTGTTCTCCAATCACCGGGAGCGTGTCCTCACTGTCTCCAGTCACTGGGAGAGCGACATCACTGTTCTCCGATCACTGTCGGAATGTCCTTACTGATCGCTGGGGGAATGTCCTCACTGTCTCTGATCACCGTCAGAATTTCCCCACTGTCTCCGTTCAATGGGAGAGTGTCCTCACTGTTCTCCGATCACCGGGAGCGTGTCCTCACTGTTCTCCGATCACCGGGAGCGTGTCCTCACTGTTCTCCGATCACCAGGAGAGTGTTCCCCCTGTCTCTGATCACTGGGAGAGTGTACTCATTGTTCTCCAATCACTGGGAGCGAGTCCTCACTGTCTCCGATCACTGTCAGAATGTCCTCACTGTCTCCGATCACCGGGAGCGTGCCCTCACTATCTCCGATCACCGGGAGCGTGTCCTCACTGTCTCCGATCACCGGGAGAGTGTCCCCACTGTTCTCCAATCACCACGAGAGTGTCCCCACTGTTCTCCGATCACCGGGAGAGTGTCTTCACTGCCTCCGATCACCGGGAGAGTGTCCTCACTATTCTCCGATGACAGGGAGAGCGTCCTCACTGTCAGAATGTCCTCATCGTCTCCGATCACCGGGAGAATGTCCTCACTGTTCTCCAATCACCAGGAGAATGTCCTCACTGTCTCCGCTCCCCGGGAGTGTGTCTCCACTGTTCTCCGATCACCGGGAGCGTGTCCTCACTGTTCTCCGATCACCGGGAGAGTATCCTCACTGTTCTCCGATTACCGGAAGAGTGTCCCCACTCTCTCCGATCACCGGGAGAATTTCCCCACTGACACCGATCACTGTCAGAATGTCCTTACTGATCGCTGGGGGAATGTCCTCGCTGTCTCTGATCACCGTCAGAATTTCCCGACTGTCTCCAATCACAGAGAGAATTTCCTCACTGTTCTCCGCTCAAAGGGAGAGTGTCCCCACTGTTCTCCGATCACCGGGAGCGTGTCCTCACTGTTCTCCGATCACCGGGAGAGTGTCCCCCCTTTCTCTGATCACTGGGAGAGTGTCCCCCCTTTCTCTGATCACTGGGAGAGTGTACTCACTGTTCTCCGATCACCGGGAGAGTGTCCTCACTGTTCACGACCACCGGGAGAGCGTCCCCACTGTTCTCCGACCACCAGGAGAGCGTCCCCACTGTTCTCCGATCACCGGGAGAGCGTCCCCACTGTTCTCCGATCACCGGGTGAGTGTCCCCGCTGCCTCCGATCACCGGGAGAGCGTCCTCACTGTTCGCCGATCACCGGGAGAGTGTCCTCACTGATCTCCGATCACCGGGAGAGTGTCCTCACTGTTCTCCGATCACCGGGAGAGTGTTCCTAACGTCTCCGATCACCGGGAGAGCGTCCTTACTGTTTCCGAACACCGGGAGAGTGTCCTCACTATTCTCCGATGACCGGGAGAGCGGCCTCACTGTTCTCCGATCACCGGGAGAGTGTCCTAACTGTTCCCGATCACCGGGAGAGTGTCCTCACTGTTCTCCGATCACCGGGAGAGTGTCCTCATTGTTCTCCGATCACCGGGAGTGTGTCCTCACTATTCTCCGATCACCGGGAGAATGTCCTCACTGTCTCCGATCACTGGGAGAATGTCCTCACTGTCTCCGCTCCCCGGGAGCGTGTCTCCACTGTTCTCCGCTCCCCGGGAGCGTGTCTCCACTGTTCTCCGATCACCGGGAGCGTGTCTCCACTCTCCGCACTGTTCTACGATCACAAGGAGAGTGTCCTCACTGAATCCGATCACTGGGAGCGTGTCCTCACTGTTCTCCGATCACCGGGAGAGTGTCCTCACTGTTCTCCGATCACCGGGAGAGTGTCCTCACTGTTCTCCGATCACCAGGAGAGTGTCCTCACTGTTCGCCGATCACCGGGAGAATGTCCTCACTGTCTCCGATCACTGGGAGAATGTCCTCACTGTCTCCGCTCCCTGGGGGCGTGTCTCCACTGTTCTCCGATCACCGGGAGCGTGTCCTCCCTATTCTCCGATCACCGGGAGCGTGTCTCCACTCTCCGCACTGTTCTCCGATCACAAGGAGAGTGTCCTCACTGAATCCGATCACTGGGAGCGTGTCCTCACTGTTCTCCGATCACCGGGAGAGTGTCCTCACTGTTCTCCGATCACCGGGAGCGTGTCTCCACTGTTCTCCGATCACCGGGAGCGTGTCTCCACTCTCCGCACTGTTCTCCGATCACAAGGAGAGTGTCCTCACTGAATCCGATCACTGGGAGCGTGTCCTCACTGTTCTCCGATCACCGGGAGAGTGTCCTCACTGTTCTCCGATGACCGGGAGAGCGTCCTCACTGTTCTCCGATCACCGGGAGAGTGTCCTAACTGTTCCCGATCACCGGGAGAGTGTCCTCACTGTTCTCCGATCACCGGGAGAGTGTCCTCATTGTTCTCCGATCACCGGAAGTGTGTCCTCACTATTCTCCGATGACAGCGAGAGCGTCATCACTGTTCTCCGATCACTGTCAGAATGTCCTCATTGTCTCCGATCACCGGGAGAATGTCCTCACTGTTCTCCAATCACCGGGAGAATGTCCTCACTGTTCTCCAATCACCAGGAGAATGTCCTCACTGTTCTCCGATCACCGGGAGAGTGTCCTCACTGTTCTCCGATCACCGGGAGAGTGTCCTCACTGTTCTCCAATCACCGGGAGAATGTCCTCACTGTTCTCCGATCACCGGGAGCGTGTCCTCACTGTTCTCCGATCACCGGGAGAGTGTCCTCACTGTTCTCCGATCACTGTCAGAATGTCCTCACAGTCTACAATCACCGGGAGAGTGTCCTCACGGTCTCCGACACCGGGATAATGCCCTCACTGTTCTCCGATCATCGGGAGAGCGTCCTCACCGTCTCCAATTGCCGGGTGAGCTTCCTCGCTGTTCTCCGATCAACCGGTGAGTGTCCTCACTGTTTCCGATCACAGGGAGAATGTCCTCACTGTATCTGTTCAACGGGAGCATGTCCTCACCGTCTCCGATCACCGGGAGAGTGTCCTAACTGTTCCCGATCACCGGGAGAGTGTCCTCACTGTCTCCGCTCCCCGGGAGCGTGTCCTCACAGTCTCCGCTTCCCGGCAGCATGTCCCCACTGTCTCCAATCACCGGGAGAGTGTCCTCACTGTTCTCCGATCACCGGGAGCGTGTCCCCACTGTCTCCGCTTCCCGGCACCGGGAGAGTGTCCTCACTGTTCTCCGATCACCGGGAGTGTCCTCACCGTCTCCGATCACCGGGAGAGTGTCCTCACTGTCTTCGATCACCGGGAGCATGCCCTCACTGTCTCCGCTCCCCGGGAGCGTGTCCTCACAGTCTCCGCTTCCCGGCAGCATGTCCCCACTGTCTCCAATCACCGGGAGAGTGTCCTCACTGTTCTCCGATCACCGGGAGCGTGTCCCCACTGTCTCCGCTTCCTGGCACCGGGAGAGTGTCCTCACTGTTCTCCGATCACCGGGAGTGTCCTCACTGTTCTCCGATCACCGGGTGCGTGTCCTCACTGTCTCCGCTCCCCGGCACCGGGAGAGTGTCCTCACTGTTCTCTGATCACCGGGAGAATGTCCCCACTGTTCTCCGATCACCGGGAGAGTGTCCCCACTGCTCTCCGATCACCGGGAGAATGTCCCCACTGTCTCTAATCACAGTCAGAATGTCCACGCTGTCTCCGGTCGCCGAGAGAGGGTCCTCGCTGTCTCCGGTCGCCGGGAGAGCGACCTCACTGTTCTCCGATCACCGGGAGAGCGACCTCACTCTTCTCCGATCACCGGGAGAGTGTCCACACTGTCTCCGCTCCCCGGGAGCGAGTCCTCACTATCTCCGCTCCCGGCACCGGGAAAATGTCCTCACTGTCTCCGATCACTGGGAGAATGTCCTCATTGTTCTCCAATCACTGGGAGAGTGTCCTCACTGTCTCCAATCACCAGGAGAATGTCCTCATTGTCTCCGCTCCCCAGGAGCGTGTCTCCACTGTTCTCCGATCACCGGGAGCGTGTCTCCACTGTTCTCCGATCACCGGGAGAGTATCCTCACTGTTCTCCGATCACCGGAAGAGTGTCCCCACTGTCTCCGATCTCCGGGAGAATTTCCCCACTGACACCGATCACTGTCAGAATGTCCTTACTGATCGCTGGGGGAATGTCCTCACTGTCTCTGATCACCGTCAGAATTTCCCCACTGTCTCCGATCACAGAGAGAATTTCCTCACTGTCTCCGTTCAATGGGAGAGTGTCCTCACTGTTCTCCGATCACCGGGAGAGTGTCCCCAATGTTCTCCGATCACAAGGAGAGTGTCCTCACTGTTCTCCGATCACCGGGAGAGTGTCCTCACTGTTCTCCGATCACCGGGAGAATGTCCCCACTGTCTCTGATCACCGGGAGAGTGTCCTCATTGTCTCCGATCACCGGGAGAATGTCCTCACTGTTCTCCGATCACCGGGAGAGTGTCCTCACTGTTCTCCGATCACCGGGAGAATGTCCTCGCTGACTCCGATCGCCGGGAGAGGGTCCTCGCTGTCTCCGATCGCCGGGAGAGGGTCCTCGCTGTCTCCGGTCACCGGGAGAGGGTCCCCGCTGTCTCCGGTCGCCGGGAGAGCGTCCCCGCTGTCTCCAGTCGCCGGGAGAGCGTCCTCGCTGTCTCCGGTCACCGGGAGAGCGCCCCTGCAGTCTCCGATCACCGGGAGAGTGTCCTCACGGTGCTCCGATCACCGGGAGAGTGTCCACACTGTCTCCGCTCCCCGGGAGAGTGTCCTCACTGTTCTCCGATCACCAGGAGAATTTCCTCACTGTTCTCCGATGACCGGGAGAGTGTCCACACTGTCTCCGCTCCCCGGGAGAGTGTCCACACTGTCTCCGCTCCCCGGGAGAGTGTCCACACTGTCTCCGCTCCCCGGGAGAGTGTCCACACTGTCTCCGCTCCCCGGGAGAGTGTCCACACTGTCTCCGCTCCCCGGGAGAGTGTCCACACTGTCTCCGCTCCCCGGGAGAGTGTCCTCACTGTCTCCGATCAAGAGGAGAGTGTCCTCACTGTTCTCCGATCACCGAAGAGAGTGTCCTCACTCTCTCCAATCACCGGGAGAGCGTCCTCACTCTCTCCAATCACCGGGAGAATTTCCCCACTGACACCGACCACTGTCAGAATGTCCTTACGGATCGCTGGGTGAATGTCCTCACTGTCTCTGATCACCGTCAGAATTTCCCCACTGTCTCCGATCACAGAGAGAATTTCCTCACTGTCTCCGTTCAATGGGAGAGTGTCCCCACTGTTCTCCGATCACCGGGAGCGTGTCCCGACTGTTCTCCGATCACCGGGAGCGTGTCCCGACTGTTCTCCGATCACCGGGAGAATGTCCTCACTGTTCTCCGATCACCGGGAGCGTGTCCCCACTGTTCTCCGATCACCGGGAGCGTGTCGCCACTGTTCTCCGATCCCCGGGAGAGTGTCCCCACTGTTCTCCGATCACCGGGAGAGTGTCCCGACTGTTCTCCGATCACCGGGAGCGTGTCCCGACTGTTCTCCGATCACCGGGAGAATGTCCTCACTGTTCTCCGATCACCGGGAGCGTGTCCCCACTGTTCACCGATCACCGGGAGCGTGTCCCCACTGTTCTCCGATCACCGGGAGAGTGTCCCCACTGTTCTCCGATCACCGGGAGAGTGTCCCCACTGTTCTCCGATCACCGGGAGAGTGTCCCCACTGTTCTCCGATCACCGGGAGAGTGTCCCCACTGTTCTCCGATCACCGGGAGCGTGTTCCTATTGTCTCCGATCACAGGGAGAGTGTCCTCACTGTTCTCCGATCACCGGGAGAGTGTCCCCATTGCCTCCGATCACCGGGAGAGTGTCCTCACTATTCTCCGATGACAGGGAGAGCGTCCTCACTGTTCTCCGATCACTGTCAGAATGTCCTCACTGTCTCTGCTCCCCGGGAGCGTGTCTCCACTGTTCTCCGATCACCGGAAGAATGTCCTCACTGTCACCGATCACCGGGAGAATGTCCCCACTGTCTCTGATCACCGGGAGAGTGTCCTCATTGTCTCCGATCACCGGGAGATTGTCCCCACTGTCTCTGATCACAGTCAGAATGTCCACGCTGTCTCCGGTCGCCGAGAGAGGGCCCTCGCTGTCTCCGGTCGCCGGGAGAGCGACCTCACTGTTTTCCGATCACCGGGAGAGCGACCTCACTCTTCTCCGATCACCGGGAGAGTGTCCACACTGTCTCCGCTCCCCGGGAGCGAGTCCTCACTATCTCCGCTCCCCGGCACCGGGAGAGTGTCCTCACTGACTCCGATCACCATCAGAATGTCCTTACTGATCGCTGGGGGAATGTCCTCACTGTCTCTGATCACCGTCAGAATTTCCCCACTGTCTCCGATCACAGAGAGAATTTCCTCACTATCTCCGATCAAAGGGAGAGTGTCCCCACTGTTCTCCGATCACCGGGAGCGTGTCCTCACTGTTCTCCGATCACCGGGAGAGTGTCCCCCCTTTCTCTGATCACTGGGAGAGTGTCCCCCCTTTCTCTGATCACTGGGAGAGTGTACTCACTGTTCTCCGAACACCGGGAGAGCGTCCCCACTGTTCACGACCACCGGGAGAGCGTCCCCACTGTTCTCCGACCACCGGGAGAGCGTCCCCACTGTTCTCCGACCACCGGGAGAGCGTCCCCACTGTTCTCCGACCACCGGGAGAGCGTCCCCACTGTTCTCCGACCACCGGGAGAGCGTCCCCACTGTTCTCCGACCACCGGGAGAATGTCCCCACTGTCTCCGATCAAGAGGAGAGTGTCCTCACTGTTCTCCGATCACCGAAGAGAGCGTCCTCACTCTCTCCAATCACCGGGAGAGCGTCCTCACTCTCTCCAATCACCGGGAGAATTTCCCCACTGACACCGATCACTGTCAGAATGTCCTTACTGATCGTTGGGGGAATGTCCTCACTGTCTCTGATCACCGTTAGAATTTCCCCACTGTCTCCGATCACAGAGGGAATTTCCTCACTGTCTCCGTTCAATGGGAGAGTGTCCTCACTGTTCTCCGATCACCGGGAGCGTGTCCCCACTGTTCTCCGATCACCGGGAGCGTGTCCTCACTGTTCTCCAATCACCGGGAGCGTGTCCTCACTGTTCTCCGATCACCGGGAGAGTGTCCCCCCTGTCTCTGATCACTGGGAGAGTGTACTCACTGTTCTCCAATCACTGGGAGCGAGTCCTCACTATCTACGATCACTGTCAGAATGTCCTCACTGTCTCCGATCACCGGGAGAGTGTCCTCACTGTCTCCGCTCCCCGGTAGAGTGTCCTCACTGTCTCCGATCACCGGGAGAATGTCCCCACTGTCTCTGATCACAGTCAGAATGTCCACGCTGTCTCTGGTCGCCGAGAGAGTGTCCTCACTGTTCTCCGATCACCGGGAGAGCGACCTCACTCTTCTCCGATCACCGGGAGAGTGTCCTCACTGTCTCCGGTCACTGGGAGAGTGTCCTCACTGTTCTCCGATCACCAGGAGAGTGTCCCCCCTGTCTCTGATCACTGGGAGAGTGTACTCACTGTTCTCCAATCACTGGGAGCGAGTCCTCACTATCTACGATCACTGTCAGAATGTCCTCACTGTCTCCGATCACCGGGAGCGTGTCCCCACTGTCTCCGCTCCCCGGGTGCGTGCCCTCACTGTCTCCGCTCCCCGGGTGCGTGCCCTCACTGTCTCCGCTCCCCGGGAGAGTGTCCTCACTGTCACCGATCACCGGGAGAATGTCCCCACTGTCTCTGATCACAGTCAGAATGTCCACGCTGTCTCTGGTCGCCGAGAGAGTGTCCTCACTGTTCTCCGATCACCGGGAGAGCGACCTCACTCTTCTCCGATCACCGGGAGAGTGTCCTCACTGTCTCCGGTCACTGGGAGAGTGTCCTCACTGTTCTCCGATCACCGGGAGAGTGTCCACACTGTCTCCGCTCCCCAGGAGCGAGTCCTCACTGTCTCCGCTCCCCGGCACCGGGAGAGTGTCCCCACTGTTCTCCGATCACCGGGAGCGTGTCCTCACTGTTCTCCAATCACCGGGAGCGTGTCCTCACTGTCTCCAGTCACTGGGAGAGCGACATCACTGTTCTCCGATCACTGTCGGAATGTCCTTACTGATCGCTGGGGGAATGTCCTCACTGTCTCTGATCACCGTCAGAATTTCCCCACTGTCTCCGTTCAATGGGAGAGTGTCCTCACTGTTCTCCGATCACCAGGAGAGTGTTCCCCCTGTCTCTGATCACTGGGAGAGTGTACTCATTGTTCTCCAATCACTGGGAGCGAGTCCTCACTGTCTCCGATCACTGTCAGAATGTCCTCACTGTCTCCGATCACCGGGAGCGTGCCCTCACTATCTCCGATCACCGGGAGCGTGTCCTCACTGTCTCCGATCACCGGGAGAGTGTCCCCACTGTTCTCCAATCACCACGAGAGTGTCCCCACTGTTCTCCGATCACCGGGAGAGTGTCTTCACTGCCTCCGATCACCGGGAGAGTGTCCTCACTATTCTCCGATGACAGGGAGAGCGTCCTCACTGTCAGAATGTCCTCATCGTCTCCGATCACCGGGAGAATGTCCTCACTGTTCTCCAATCACCAGGAGAATGTCCTCACTGTCTCCGCTCCCCGGGAGTGTGTCTCCACTGTTCTCCGATCACCGGGAGCGTGTCCTCACTGTTCTCCGATCACCGGGAGAGTATCCTCACTGTTCTCCGATTACCGGAAGAGTGTCCCCACTCTCTCCGATCACCGGGAGAATTTCCCCACTGACACCGATCACTGTCAGAATGTCCTTACTGATCGCTGGGGGAATGTCCTCGCTGTCTCTGATCACCGTCAGAATTTCCCGACTGTCTCCAATCACAGAGAGAATTTCCTCACTGTTCTCCGCTCAAAGGGAGAGTGTCCCCACTGTTCTCCGATCACCGGGAGCGTGTCCTCACTGTTCTCCGATCACCGGGAGAGTGTCCCCCCTTTCTCTGATCACTGGGAGAGTGTCCCCCCTTTCTCTGATCACTGGGAGAGTGTACTCACTGTTCTCCGATCACCGGGAGAGTGTCCTCACTGTTCACGACCACCGGGAGAGCGTCCCCACTGTTCTCCGACCACCGGGAGAGCGTCCCCACTGTTCTCCGATCACCGGGAGAGCGTCCCCACTGTTCTCCGATCACCGGGTGAGTGTCCCCGCTGCCTCCGATCACCGGGAGAGCGTCCTCACTGTTCGCCGATCACCGGGAGAGTGTCCTCACTGATCTCCGATCACCGGGAGAGTGTCCTCACTGTTCTCCGATCACCGGGAGAGTGTTCCTAACGTCTCCGATCACCGGGAGAGCGTCCTTACTGTTTCCGAACACCGGGAGAGTGTCCTCACTATTCTCCGATGACCGGGAGAGCGGCCTCACTGTTCTCCGATCACCGGGAGAGTGTCCTAACTGTTCCCGATCACCGGGAGAGTGTCCTCACTGTTCTCCGATCACCGGGAGAGTGTCCTCATTGTTCTCCGATCACCGGGAGTGTGTCCTCACTATTCTCCGATCACCGGGAGAATGTCCTCACTGTCTCCGATCACTGGGAGAATGTCCTCACTGTCTCCGCTCCCCGGGAGCGTGTCTCCACTGTTCTCCGCTCCCCGGGAGCGTGTCTCCACTGTTCTCCGATCACCGGGAGCGTGTCTCCACTCTCCGCACTGTTCTCCGATCACAAGGAGAGTGTCCTCACTGAATCCGATCACTGGGAGAGTGTCCTCACTGTTCTCCGATCACCGGGAGCGTGTCCTCACTGTTCTCCGATCACCGGGAGAGTGTCCTCACTATTCTCCGATCACCGGGAGAGCGTCCTCACTGTTCTCCGATCACCGGGAGCGTGTCCTCACTGTTCTCCGATCACCGGGAGAGTGTCCTCACTATTCTCCGATCACCGGGAGAGTGTCCTCATTGTTCTCCGATCCCGGGAGTGTGTCCTCACTATTCTCCGATGACAGCGAGAGCGTCATCACTGTTCTCCGATCACTGTCAGAATGTCCTCATCGTCTCCGATCACCGGGAGAATGTCCTCACTGTTCTCCAATCACCGGGGGAATGTCCTCACTGTTCTCCAATCACCAGGAGAATGTCCTCACTGTTCTCCGATCACCGGGAGAGTGTCCTCACTGTTCTCCGATCACCGGGAGAGTGTCCTCACTGTTCTCCAATCACTGGGAGAATGTCCTCACTGTTCTCCGATCACCGGGAGAATGTCCTCACTGTTCTCCGATCACCGGGAGAGTGTCCTTACTGTTCTCCGATCACCGGGAGCGTGTCTTCACTGTTCTCCGATCACCGGGAGAGTGTCCACACTGTTCTCCGATCACCGGGAGAGTGTCCTCACTGTTCTCCAATCACTGTCAGAATGTCCTCACAGTCTACAATCACCGGGAGAGTGTCCTCACGGTCTCCGACACCGGGATAATGCCCTCACTGTTCTCCGATCATCGGGAGAGCGTCCTCACCGTCTCCAATTGCCGGGTGAGCTTCCTCGCTGTTCTCCGATCAACCGGTGAGTGTCCTCACTGTTTCCGATCACAGGGAGAATGTCCTCACTGTATCTGTTCAACGGGAGCGTGTCCTCACCGTCTCCGATCACCGGGAGAGTGTCCTCACTGTCTTCGATCACCGGGAGCATGCCCTCACTGTCTCCGCTCCCCGGGAGCGTGTCCTCACAGTCTCCGCTTCCCGGCAGCATGTCCCCACTGTCTCCAATCACCGGGAGAGTGTCCTCACTGTTCTCCGATCACCGGGAGCGTGTCCCCACTGTCTCCGCTTCCCGGCACCGGGAGAGTGTCCTCACTGTTCTCCGATCACCGGGAGTGTCCTCACTGTTCTCCGATCACCGGGTGCGTGTCCTCACTGTCTCCGCTCCCCGGCACCGGGAGAGTGTCCTCACTGTTCTCTGATCACCGGGAGAATGTCCCCACTGTTCTCCGATCACCGGGAGAGTGTCCCCACTGCTCTCCGATCACCGGGAGAGTGTCCCCACTGTTCTCCGATCACCGGGAGAGTGTCCCCACTGTTCTCCGATCACCGGGAGAGTGTCCCCACTGTTCTCCGATCACCGGGAGAGTGTCCCCACTGTCTCCGATCATCGGCAGAGTGTCCTCACGGTTCTCCGATGACAGGGAGATCGTCCTCACTGTTCTCCGATCACTGTCAAAATGTCCTCATCGTCTCCAATCACCGGGAGAATGTCCTCACTGTCTCCGCTCCCCGGGAGAGTGTCCTCACTGTCACCGATCACCGGGAGAATGTCCCCACTGTCTCCGATCAAGAGGAGAGTGTCCTCACTGTTCTCCGATCACCGAAGAGAGCGTCCTCACTCTCTCCAATCACCGGGAGAGCGTCCTCACTCTCTCCAATCACCGGGAGAATTTCCCCACTGACACCGATCACTGTCAGAATGTCCTTACTGATCGCTGGGGGAATGTCCTCACTGTCTCTGATCACCGTTAGAATTTCCCCACTGTCTCCGATCACAGAGGGAATTTCCTCACTGTCTCCGTTCAATGGGAGAGTGTCCTCACTGTTCTCCGATCACCGGGAGCGTGTCCCCACTGTTCTCCGATCACCGGGAGCGTGTCCTCACTGTTCTCCAATCACCGGGAGCGTGTCCTCACTGTTCTCCGATCACCGGGAGAGTGTCCCCCCTGTCTCTGATCACTGGGAGAGTGTACTCACTGTTCTCCAATCACTGGGAGCGAGTCCTCACTATCTACGATCACTGTCAGAATGTCCTCACTGTCTCCGATCACCGGGAGCGTGTCCCCACTGTCTCCGCTCCCCGGGTGCGTGCCCTCACTGTCTCCGCTCCCCGGGAGAGTGTCCTCACTGTCTCCGCTCCCCGGTAGAGTGTCCTCACTGTCACCGATCACCGGGAGAATGTCCCCACTGTCTCTGATCACAGTCAGAATGTCCACGCTGTCTCTGGTCGCCGAGAGAGTGTCCTCACTGTTCTCCGATCACCGGGAGAGCGGCCTCACTCTTCTCCGATCACCGGGAGAGTGTCCTCACTGTCTCCGGTCACTGGGAGAGTGTCCTCACTGTTCTCCGATCACCGGGAGAGTGTCCCCCCTGTGTCTGATCACTGGGAGAGTGTACTCACTGTTCTCCAATCACTGGGAGCGAGTCCTCACTATCTACGATCACTGTCAGAATGTCCTCACTGTCTCCGATCACCGGGAGAGTGTCCCCACTGTTCTCCGATCACCGGGAGCGTGTCCCCACTGTCTCCGATCACCGGGAGCGTGTCCCCACTGTCTCCGCTCCCCGGGTGCGTGCCCTCACTGTCTCCGCTCCCCGGGTGCGTGCCCTCACTGTCTCCGCTCCCCGGGTGCGTGCCCTCACTGTCTCCGCTCCCCGGGAGAGTGTCCTCACTGTCTCCGCTCCCCGGGAGAGTGTCCTCACTGTCACCGATCACCGGGAGAATGTCCCCACTGTCTCTGATCACAGTCAGAATGTCCACGCTGTCTCTGGTCGCCGAGAGAGTGTCCTCACTGTTCTCCGATCACCGGGAGAGCGACCTCACTCTTCTCCGATCACCGGGAGAGTGTCCTCACTGTCTCCGGTCACTGGGAGAGTGTCCTCACTGTTCTCCGATCACCGGGAGAGTGTCCACACTGTCTCCGCTCCCCAGGAGCGAGTCCTCACTGTCTCCGCTCCCCGGCACCGGGAGAGTGTCCCCACTGTTCTCCGATCACCGGGAGCGTGTCCTCACTGTTCTCCAATCACCGGGAGCGTGTCCTCACTGTCTCCAGTCACTGGGAGAGCGACATCACTGTTCTCCGATCACTGTCGGAATGTCCTTACTGATCGCTGGGGGAATGTCCTCACTGTCTCTGATCACCGTCAGAATTTCCCCACTGTCTCCGTTCAATGGGAGAGTGTCCTCACTGTTCTCCGTTCAATGGGAGAGTGTCCTCACTGTTCTCCGATCACCGGGAGCGTGTCCTCACTGTTCTCCGATCACCGGGAGCGTGTCCTCACTGTTCTCCGATCACCGGGAGAGTGTCCCCCCTGTCTCTGATCACTGGGAGAGTGTACTCACTGTTCTCCAATCACTGGGAGCGAGTCCTCACTGTCTCCGATCACTGTCAGAATGTCCTCACTGTCTCCGATCACCGGGAGCGTGCCCTCACTATCTCCGATCACCGGGAGCGTGTCCTCACTGTCTCCGATCACCGGGAGAGTGTCCCCACTGTTCTCCAATCACCACGAGAGTGTCCCCACTGTTCTCCGATCACCGGGAGAGTGTCTTCACTGCCTCCGATCACCGGGAGAGTGTCCTCACTATTCTCCGATGACAGGGAGAGCGTCCTCACTGTCAGAATGTCCTCATCGTCTCCGATCACCGGGAGAATGTCCTCACTGTTCTCCAATCACCAGGAGAATGTCCTCACTGTCTCCGCTCCCCGGGAGCGTGTCTCCACTGTTCTCCGATCACCGGGAGCGTGTCCTCACTGTTCTCCGATCACCGGGAGAGTATCCTCACTGTTCTCCGATTACCGGAAGAGTGTCCCCACTCTCTCCGATCACCGGGAGAATTTCCCCACTGACACCGATCACTGTCAGAATGTCCTTACTGATCGCTGGGGGAATGTCCTCGCTGTCTCTGATCACCATCAGAATTTCCCGACTGTCTCCAATCACAGAGAGAATTTCCTCACTGTCTCCGTTCAATGGGAGAGTGTCCTCACTGTTCTCCGATCACTGGGAGAGTGTCCCCCCTTTCTCTGATCACTGGGAGAGTGTCCCCCCTTTCTCTGATCACTGGGAGAGTGTACTCACTGTTCTCCGATCACCGGGAGAGTGTCCTCACTGTTCACGACCACCGGGAGAGCGTCCCCACTGTTCTCCGACCACCGGGAGAGCGTCCCCACTGTTCTCCGATCACCGGGAGAGCGTCCCCACTGTTCTCCGATCACCGGGTGAGTGTCCCCACTGCCTCCGATCACCGGGAGAGCGTCCTCACTGTTCGCCGATCACCGGGAGAGTGTCCTCACTGATCTCCGATCACCGGGAGAGTGTCCTCACTGTTCTCCGATCACCGGGAGAGTGTTCCTAACGTCTCCGATCACCGGGAGAGCGTCCTCACTGTTTCCGAACACCGGGAGAGTGTCCTCACTATTCTCCGATGACCGGGAGAGCGGCCTCACTGTTCTCCGATCACCGGGAGAGTGTCCTAACTGTTCCCGATCACCGGGAGAGTGTCCTCACTGTTCTCCGATCACCGGGAGAGTGTCCTCATTGTTCTCCGATCACCGGGAGTGTGTCCTCACTATTCTCCGATCACCGGGAGAGTGTCCTCACTGTCTCCGATCACTGGGAGAATGTCCTCACTGTCTCCGCTCCCCGGGAGCGTGTCTCCACTGTTCTCCGATCACCGGGAGCGTGTCCTCCCTATTCTCCGATCACCGGGAGCGTGTCTCCACTCTCCGCACTGTTCTACGATCACAAGGAGAGTGTCCTCACTGAATCCGATCACTGGGAGCGTGTCCTCACTGTTCTCCGATCACCGGGAGAGTGTCCTCACTGTTCTCCGATCACCGGGAGAGTGTCCTCACTATTCTCCGATGACCGGGAGAGCGTCCTCACTGTTCTCCGATCACCGGGAGAGTGTCCTAACTGTTCCCGATCACCGGGAGAGTGTCCTCACTGTTCTCCGATCACCGGGAAAGTGTCCTCATTGTTCTCCGATCACCGGGAGTGTGTCCTCACTATTCTCCGATGACAGCGAGAGCGTCATCACTGTTCTCCGATCACTGTCAGAATGTCCTCATCGTCTCCGATCACCGGGAGAATGTCCTCACTGTTCTCCAATCACCGGGGGAATGTCCTCACTGTTCTCCAATCACCAGGAGAATGTCCTCACTGTTCTCCGATCACCGGGAGAGTGTCCACACTGTTCTCCGATCACCGGGAGAGTGTCCTCACTGTTCTCCAATCACTGTCAGAATGTCCTCACAGTCTACAATCACCGGGAGAGTGTCCTCACGGTCTCCGACACCGGGATAATGCCCTCACTGTTCTCCGATCATCGGGAGAGCGTCCTCACCGTCTCCAATTGCCGGGTGAGCTTCCTCGCTGTTCTCCGATCAACCGGTGAGTGTCCTCACTGTTTCCGATCACAGGGAGAATGTCCTCACTGTATCTGTTCAACGGGAGCGTGTCCTCACCGTCTCCGATCACCGGGAGAGTGTCCTCACTGTCTTCGATCACCGGGAGCATGCCCTCACTGTCTCCGCTCCCCGGGAGCGTGTCCTCACAGTCTCCGCTTCCCGGCAGCATGTCCCCACTGTCTCCAATCACCGGGAGAGTGTCCTCACTGTTCTCCGATCACCGGGAGCGTGTCCCCACTGTCTCCGCTTCCCGGCACCGGGAGAGTGTCCTCACTGTTCTCTGATCACCGGGAGAATGTCCCCACTGTTCTCCGATCACCGGGAGAGTGTCCCCACTGCTCTCCGATCACCGGGAGAGTCTCCCCACTGTTCTCCGATCACCGGGAGAGTGTCCTCACGGTTCTCCGATGACAGGGAGATCATCCTCACTGTTCTCCGATCACTGTCAGAATGTCCTCATCGTCTCCTATCACCGGGAGAATGTCCTCACTGTCTCCGCTCCCCGGGAGAGTGTCCTCACTGTCACCGATCACCGGGAGAATGTCCCCACTGTCTCCGATCAAGAGGAGAGTGTCCTCACTGTTCTCCGATCACCGAAGAGAGCGTCCTCACTCTCTCCAATCACCGGGAGAGCGTCCTCACTCTCTCCAATCACCGGGAGAATTTCCCCACTGACACCGATCACTGTCAGAATGTCCTTACGGATCGCTGGGGGAATGTCCTCACTGTCTCTGATCACCGTCAGAATTTCCCGACTGTCTCCGATCACAGAGAGAATTTCCACACTGTCTCCGTTCAATGGGAGAGTGTCCTCACTGTTCTCCGATCACCGGGAGCGTGTCCCCACTGTTCTCCGATCACCGGGAGCATGTCCTCACTGTTCTCCAATCACCGGGAGCGTGTCCTCACTGTTCTCCGATCACCGGGAGAGTGTCCCCCCTGTCTCTGATCACTGGGAGAGTGTACTCACTGTTCTCCAATCACTGGGAGCGAGTCCTCACTATCTACGATCACTGTCAGAATGTCCTCACTGTCTCCGATCACCGGGAGCGTGTCCCCACTGTCTCCGCTCACCGGGTGCGTGCCCTCACTGTCTCCGCTCCCCGGGAGAGTGTCCTCACTGTCACCGATCACCGGGAGAATGTCCCCACTGTCTCTGTTCACAGTCAGAATGTCCACGCTGTCTCTGGTCACCGAGAGAGTGTCCTCACTGTTCTCCGATCACCGGGAGAGCGACCTCACTCTTCTCCGATCACCGGGAGAGTGTCCTCACTGTCTCCGGTCACTGGGAGAGTGTCCTCACTGTTCTCCGATCACCGGGAGAGTGTCCACACTGTCTCCGCTCCCCAGGAGCGAGTCCTCACTGTCTCCGCTCCCCGGCACCGGGAGAGTGTCCCCACTGTTCTCCGATCACCGGGAGAGCGACCTCACTCTTCTCCGATCACCGGGAGCGTGTCCTCACTGTCTCCAGTCACTGGGAGAGCGACATCACTGTTCTCCGATCACCGTCAGAATGTCCTTACTGATCGCTGGGGGAATGTCCTCACTGTCTCTGATCACCATCAGAATTTCCCCACTGTCTCCGATCACAGAGAGGATTTCCTCACTGTCTCCGTTCAATGGGAGAGTGTCCTCACTGTTCTCCGATCACCGGGAGAGTGTCCCCACAGTTCTCCGATCACCGGGAGAGTGTCCCCACTGTTCTCCGATCACCGGGAGAGTGTCCCCACTGTTCTCCGATCACCGGGAGCGTGTCCTCACTGTTCTCCGATCACCAGGAGAGTGTCCCCCCTGTCTCTGATCACTGGGAGAGTGTCCTCACTATCTCCGATCACTGTCAGAATGTCCTCACGGTCTCCGATCACCGGGAGAGTGTCCGCACTGTTCTCCAATCACCACGAGAGTGTCCCCACTGTTCTCCGATCACCGGGAGAGTGTCTTCACTGCCTCCGATCACCGGGAGAGTGTCCTAACTGTTCTCCGATCATCGGGAGAGTGTCCTCACTGTTCTCCGATCATCGGGAGAGTGTCCTCACTGTTCTCCGATCATCGGGAGAGTGTCCTCACTATTCTCCGATGACAGGGAGAGCGTCCTCACTGTTCTCCGATCACTGTCAGAATGTCCTCATCGTCTCCGATCACCGGGAAAATGTCCTCACTGTCTCCGATCACCGGGAAAATGTCCTCACTGTCTCCGATCACAGGGAGAATGTCCTCACTGTTCTCCAATCACCAGGAGAATGTCCTCACTGTTCTCCGATCACCGGGAGCGTGTCTCCACTGTTCTCCGATCACCGGGAGCGTGTCCTCACTGTTCTCCGATCACCGGGAGAGTATCCTCACTGTTCTCCGATCACCGGAAGAGTGTCCCCACTCTCTCCGATCACCGGGAGAATTTCCCCACTGACACCGATCACTGTCGGAATGTCCTTACTGATCGCTGGGGGAATGTCCTCGCTGTCTCTGATCACCGTCAGAATTTCCCGACTGTCTCCAATCACAGAGAGAATTTCCTCACTGTTCTCCGCTCAAAGGGAGAGTGTCCTCACTGTTCTCCGATCACCGGGAGCGTGTCCCCACTGTTCTCCGATCACCGGGAGCGTGTCCTCACTGTTCTCCAATCACCGGGAGCGTGTCCTCACTGTTCTCCGATCACCGGGAGAGTGTCCCCCCTGTCTCTGATCACTGGGAGAGTGTACTCACTGTTCTCCAATCACTGGGAGCGAGTCCTCACTATCTACGATCACTGTCAGAATGTCCTCACTGTCTCCGATCACCGGGAGCGTGTCCCCACTGTCTCCGCTCACCGGGTGCGTGCCCTCACTGTCTCCGCTCCCCGGGAGAGTGTCCTCACTGTCACCGATCACCGGGAGAATGTCCCCACTGTCTCTGTTCACAGTCAGAATGTCCACGCTGTCTCTGGTCACCGAGAGAGTGTCCTCACTGTTCTCCGATCACCGGGAGAGCGACCTCACTCTTCTCCGATCACCGGGAGAGTGTCCTCACTGTCTCCGGTCACTGGGAGAGTGTCCTCACTGTTCTCCGATCACCGGGAGAGTGTCCACACTGTCTCCGCTCCCCAGGAGCGAGTCCTCACTGTCTCCGCTCCCCGGCACCGGGAGAGTGTCCCCACTGTTCTCCGATCACCGGGAGAGCGACCTCACTCTTCTCCGATCACCGGGAGCGTGTCCTCACTGTCTCCAGTCACTGGGAGAGCGACATCACTGTTCTCCGATCACCGTCAGAATGTCCTTACTGATCGCTGGGGGAATGTCCTCACTGTCTCTGATCACCGTCAGAATTTACCCACTGTCTCCGATCACAGAGAGAATTTCCTCACTGTCTCCGTTCAATGGGAGAGTGTCCCCACAGTTCTCCGATCACCGGGAGAGTGTCCCCACAGTTCTCCGATCACCGGGAGAGTGTCCCCACTGTTCTCCGATCACCGGGAGAGTGTCCCCACTGTTCTCCGATCACCGGGAGCGTGTCCTCACTGTTCTCCGATCACCAGGAGAGTGTCCCCCCTGTCTCTGATCACTGGGAGAGTGTCCTCACTATCTCCGATCACTGTCAGAATGTCCTCACTGTCTCCGATCACCGGGAGAGTGTCCGCACTGTTCTCCAATCACCACGAGAGTGTCCCCACTGTTCTCCGATCACCGGGAGAGTGTCTTCACTGCCTCCGATCACCGGGAGAGTGTCCTAACTGTTCACGATCACCGGGAGTGTGTCCTCACTGTTCTCCGATCTTCGGGAGAGTGTCCTCACTGTTCTCCGATCATCGGGAGAGTGTCCTCACTATTCTCCGATGACAGGGAGAGCGTCCTCACTGTTCTCCGATCACTGTCAGAATGTCCTCATCGTCTCCGATCACCGGGAAAATGTCCTCACTGTCTCCGATCACCGGGAAAATGTCCTCACTGTCTCCGATCACCGGGAGAATGTCCTCACTGTTCTCCAATCACCAGGAGAATGTCCTCACTGTTCTCCGATCACCGGGAGCGTGTCTCCACTGTTCTCCGATCACCGGGAGCGTGTCCTCACTGTTCTCCGATCACCGGGAGAGTATCCTCACTGTTCTCCGATCACCGGGAGAGTGTCCCCACTCTCTCCGATCACCGGGAGAATTTCCCCACTGACACCGATCACTGTCAGAATGTCCTTACTGATCGCTGGGGGAATGTCCTCGCTGTCTCTGATCACCGTCAGAATTTCCCGACTGTCTCCAATCACAGAGAGAATTTCCTCACTGTCTCCATTCAATGGGAGAGTGTCCTCACTGTTCTCCAATCACCGGGAGAATGTCCTCACTGTTCTCCAATCACCAGGAGAATGTCCTCACTGTTCTCCGATCACCGGGAGAGTGTCCTCACTGTTCTCCGATCACCAGGAGAGTGTCCTCACTGTTCTCCGATCACCGGGAGCATGTCTTCACTGTTCTCCGATCACCGGGAGAGTGTCCTCACTGTTCTCCGATCACCGGGAGAGTGTCCTCACTGTTCTCCGATCACCGGGAGCATGTCTTCACTGTTCTCCGATCACCGGGAGAGTGTCCTCACTGTTCTCCGATCACCGGGAGAGTGTCCTCACTGTTCTCCGATCACCGGGAGCGAGTCTTCACTGTTCTCTGATCACCGGGAGCGTGTCCTCACTGTTCTCCGATCACCGGGAGAGTGTCCTCACTGTTCTCCAATCACTGTCAGAATGTCCTCACAGTCTACAATCACCGGGAGAGTGTCCTCACGGTCTCCGACACCGGGATAATACCCTTACTGTTCTCCGATCATCGGGAGAGCGTCCTCACCGTCTCCAATTGCCGGGTGAGCTTCCTCGCTGTTCTCCGATCAACCGGTGAGTGTCCTCACTGTTTCCGATCACAGGGAGAATGTCCTCACTGTATCTGTTCAACGGGAGCATGTCCTCACCCTCTCCGAGCACCGGGAGAGTGTCCTCACTGTCTTCGATCACTGGAAGCATGCCCTCACTGTCTCCGCTCCCCGGGAGCGTGTCCTCACAGTCTCCGCTTCCCGGCAGCATGTCCCCACTGTCTCCAATCACCGGTAGAGTGTCCTCACTGTTCTCCGATCACCGGGAGCGTGTCCCCACTGTCTCCGCTTCCCGGCACCGGGAGAGTGTCCTCACTGTTCTCCGATCACCGGGAGTGTCCTCACTGTTCTCCGATCACCGGGTGCGTGTCCTCACTGTCTCTGCTCCCCGGCACCGGGAGAGTGTCCTCACTGTTCTCTGATCACCGGGAGAATGTCCCCACTGTTGTCCGATCACCGGGAGAGTGTCCCCACTGCTCTCCGATCACCGGGAGAGTGTCCCCACTGTTCTCCGATCACCGGGAGAGTGTCCCCACTGTTCTCCGATCACCGGGAGAGTGTCCCCACTGTTCTCCGATCACCAGGAGAGTGTCCCCACTGTTCTCCGATCACCGGGAGAGTGTCCCCACTGTCTCCGATCACCGGCAGAGTGTCCTCACGGTTCTCCGATGGCAGGGAGATCGTCCTCACTGTTCTCCGATCACTGTCAGAATGTCCTCATCGTCTCCAATCACCGGGAGAATGTCCTCACTGTCTCCGCTCCCCGGGAGAGTGTCCTCACTGTCTCCGATCACCGGGAGAATGTCCCCACTGTCTCCGATCAAGAGGAGAGTGTCCTCACTGTTCTCCGATCACCGAAGAGAGCGTCCTCACTCTCTCCGATCACCGGGAGAATTTCCCCACTGACACCGATCACTGTCTGAATGTCCTTACTGATCGCTGGGGGAATGTCCTCACTGTCTCTGATCACCGTCAGAATTTCCCCACTGTCTCCGATCACAGAGAGAATTTCCACACTGTCTCCGATCACAGAGAGAATTTCCTCACTGTCTCCGTTCAATGGGAGAGTGTCCTCACTGTTCTCCAATCACCGGGAGCGTGTCCTCACTGTTCTCCGATCACCGGGAGAGTGTCCCCCCTGTCTCTGATCACTGGGAGAGTGTACTCACTGTTCTCCAATCACTGGGAGCGAGTCCTCACTATCTACGATCACTGTCAGAATGTCCTCACTGTCTCCGATCACCGGCAGCGTGTCCCCACTGTCTCCGCTCCCCGGGTGCGTGCCCTCACTGTCTCCGCTCCCCGGGAGCGTGTCCCCACTGTCTCCACTTCCCGGCACCGGGAGAGTGTCCCCACTGTTCTCCGATCACCGGGAGAGTGTCCCGACTGTTCTCCGATCACCGGGAGAGTGTCTCCACTGTTCTCCGATCACCGGGAGAGTGTCCCCACTGTTCTCCGATCACCGGGAGAGTGTCCCCACTGTTCTCCGATCACCGGGAGAGTGTCCTCACTGTTCTCCGATCACCGGGAGAGTGTCCCCACTGTTCTCCGATCACCGGGAGAGTGTTCCTAATGTCTCCAATCACCGGGAGAGTGTCCTCACTGTTCCCGATCACCGGGAGAGCGTCCTCACTATTCTCCGATCACCGGAGGAGAGCGTCCTCACTATTCTCCGATCACCGGGAGAGCGTCCCCACTGTCTCCGATGACGGGGAGAGTGTCCTCACTGTTCCCGATCACTGGGAGAGTGTCCTCACTGTTCTCCGATCACCGGGAGAGTGTCCTCATTGTTCTCCGATCACCGGGAGAGTGTCCTCACTATTCTCCGATCACCGGGAGAGTGTTCCTAATGTCTCCGATCACCGGTAGAGTGTCCTCACTGTTCCCGATCACCGGGAGAGTGTCCTCACTATTCTCCGATGACCGGGAGAGCGTCCTCACTGTTCTCCGATCACCGGGAGAGTGTCCCCACTGTCTCCGATCACCGGGAGAGTGTCCTCACTGTTCTCCGATCACCGGGAGAGCGTCCTCACTGTTCTCCGATCACCGGGAGAGTGTCCCCACTGCCTGCGATCACCGGGAGAGTGTTCTAACTGTTCCCGATCACCGGGAGAGTGTCCTCACTGTTCTCCGATCACTGGGAGAGTGTCCTCACTATTTTCCGATCACCGGGAGAATGTTCCTAACGTCTCCGATCACCGGGAGAGTGTCCTCATTGTTCTCCGATCACCGGGAGAGTGTCCCCACTGTTCTCCGATCACCGGGAGAGTGTCCTAACTGTTCCCAATCACTGGGAGAGTGTCCTCACTGTTCACTGATCACCGGGAGAGTGTCCTCATTGTTCTACGATCACCGGGAGAGTGTCCTCACTATTCTCCGATCACCGGGAGAGTGTTCCTAATGTCTCCGATCACCGGGAGAGTGTCCTCACTGTTCCTGATCACCGGGAGATAGTCCCCACTGCCTCCGATCACCGGGAGAGTGTCCTCACTGTTCTCCGATCACCGGGAGAGTATCCTCACTGTTCTCCGATCACCGGGAGAGTGTTCCTAACATCTCCGATCACCGGGAGAGTGTCCTCACTGTTTCCGAACACAGGGAGAGTGTCCTCACTATTCTCCGATGACCGGAAGAGCGTCCTCACTGTTCTCCGATCACCGGGAGAGTGTCCCCACTGTTCTCCTATCACCGGGAGAGTGTCCTCACTGTTCTCCGATCACCGGGAGAGTGTCCTCACTGTTCTCCGATCACCGGGAGAGTGTCCCCACTGCCTCCAATCACCGGGAGAGTGTCCTAACTGTTGCCGATCACTGGGAGAGCGTCCTCACTATTCTCCGATCACCGGAGGAGAGCGTCCTCACTATTCTTCGATCACCGGGAGAGTGTTCCTAATGTCTCCGAACACCGGTAGAGTGTCCTCACTGTTCCCGATCACTGGGAGAGTGTCCCCACTGTTCTCCGATCACCGGGAGAGTGTCCTCACTGTTCTCCGATCACCGGGAGAGTGTCCCCACTGCCTCCAATCACCGGGAGAGTGTCCTAACTGTTCCCGATCACCGGGAGAGTGTCCTCTCTGTTCTCCGATCACCGGGAGATTGTCCTCATTGTTCTCCGATCACCGGGAGAGTGTCCTCACTATTCTCCGATGACCGGGAGAGCGTCCTCACTGTTCTCCGATCACCGGGAGCGTGTCCTCACTGTTCTCCAATCACCGGGAGCGTGTCCTCACGGTTCTCCGATCACCGGGAGAGTGTCCCCCCTGTCTCTGATCACTGGGAGAGTGTACTCACTGTTCTCCAATCACTGGGAGTGAGTCCTCACTATCTCCGATCACTGTCACAATGTCCTCACTGTCTCCGATCACCGGGAGTGTGTCCCCACTGTCTCCGCTCCCCGGGTGCGTGCCCTCACTGTCTCCGCTCCCCGGAACGTGTCCCCACTGTCTCCGCTTCCCGGCACCGGGAGAGTGTCCCCACTGTTCTCCGATCACCGGGAGAGTGTCCCCACTGTTCTCCGATCACCGGGAGAGTGTCCCGACTGTTCTCCGATCACCGGGAGAGTGTCCCCACTGTTCTCCGATCACCGGGAGAGTGTCCCCACTGTTCTCCTATCACCGGGAGAGTGTCCTCACTGTTCTCCGATCATCGGGAGAGTGTCCTCACTGTTCTCCGATCACCGGGAGAGTGTCCTCACTGTTCTCCGATCACCGGGAGAGTGTCCCCACTGCCTCCAATCACCGGGAGAGTGTCCTACCTGTTCCCGATCACCGGGAGAGCGTCCTCACTATTCTCCGATCACCGGAGGAGAGCGTCCTCACTATTCTCCGATCACCGGGAGAGTGTTCCTAATGTCTCCGAACACCGGTAGAGTGTCCTCACTGTTCCCGATCACTGGGAGAGTGTCCCCACTGTTCTCCGATCACCGGGAGAGTGTCCTCACTGTTCTCCGATCACCGGGAGAGTGTCCTCACTGTCTCCGATCACCGGGAAAATGTCCTCACTGTCTCCGATCACCGGGAGAATGTCCTCACTGTTCTCCAATCACCAGGAGAATGTCCTCACTGTTCTCCGATCACCGGGAGCGTGTCTCCACTGTTCTCCGATCACCGGGAGCGTGTCCTCACTGTTCTCCGATCACCGGGAGAGTATCCTCACTGTTCTCCGATCACCGGAAGAGTGTCCCCACTCTCTCCGATCACCGGGAGAATTTCCCCACTGACACCGATCACTGTCAGAATGTCCTTACTGATCGCTGGGGGAATGTCCTCGCTATCTCTGATCACCGTCAGAATTTCCCGACTGTCTCCAATCACAGAGAGAATTTCCTCACTGTCTCCGTTCAATGGGAGAGTGTCCTCACTGTTCTCCAATCACCGGGAGAATGTCCTCACTGTTCTCCAATCACCAGGAGAATGTCCTCATTGTTCTCCGATCACCGGGAGAGTGTCCTCACTGTTCTCCGATCACCGGGAGAGTGTCCTCACTGTTCTCCGATCACCGGGAGCATGTCTTCACTGTTCTCCGATCACCGGGAGAGTGTCCTCACTGTTCTCCGATCACCGGGAGAGTGTCCTCACTGTTCTCCGATCACCGGGAGCGAGTCTTCACTGTTCTCCGATCACCGGGAGAGTGTCCTCACTGTTCTCCGATCACCGGGAGAGTGTCCTCACTGTTCTCCAATCACTGTCAGAATGTCCTCACAGTCTACAATCACCGGGAGAGTGTCCTCACGGTCTCCGACACCGGGATAATACCCTTACTGTTCTCCGATCATCGGGAGAGCGTCCTCACCGTCTCCAATTGCCGGGTGAGCTTCCTCGCTGTTCTCCGATCAACCGGTGAGTGTCCTCACTGTTTCCGATCACAGGGAGAATGTCCTCACTGTATCTGTTCAACGGGAGCGTGTCCTCACCGTCTCCGAGCACCGGGAGAGTGTCCTCACTGTCTTCGATCACCGGAAGCATGCCCTCACTGTCTCCGCTCCCCGGGAGCGTGTCCTCACAGTCTCCGCTTCCCGGCAGCATGTCCCCACTGTCTCCAATCACCGGTAGAGTGTCCTCACTGTTCTCCGATCACCGGGAGCGTGTCCCCACTGTCTCCGCTTCCCGGCACCGGGAGAGTGTCCTCACTGTTCTCCGATCACCGGGAGTGTCCTCACTGTTCTCCGATCACCGGGTGCGTGTCCCCACTGTCTCTGCTCCCCGGCACCGGGAGAGTGTCCTCACTGTTCTCTGATCACCGGGAGAATGTCCCCACTGTTGTCCGATCACCGGGAGAGTGTCCCCACTGCTCTCCGATCACCGGGAGAGTGTCCCCACTGTTCTCCGATCACCGGGAGAGTGTCCCCACTGTTCTCCGATCACCGGGAGAGTGTCCCCACTGTTCTCCGATCACCAGGAGAGTGTCCCCACTGTTCTCCGATCACCGGGAGAATGTCCTCACTGTCTCCGCTTCCCGGCACCGGGAGAGTGTCCCCACTGTTCTCCGATCACCGCGAGAGTGTCCCGACTGTTCTCCGATCACCGGGAGAGTGTCCCTATTGTTCTCCGATCACCGGGAGAGTGTCCTCACTGTTCTCCGATCACCGGGAGAGTGTCCCCAATGCCTCCAATCACCGGGAGTGTGTCCTAACTGTTCCCGATCACCGGGAGAGTGTCCTCACTGTTCTCCGATCACCGGGAGATTGTCCTCATTGTTCTCTGATCACCGGGAGAGTGTCGTCACTTACTCTGATCACCGGGAGAGTGTTCCTAATGTCTCCGACCACCGGGATAATGACCTCACTGTTCTCCGATCATCGGGTGAGCGTCCTCACCATCTCCAATTGCCGGGTGAGCGTCCTCGCTCTTCTCCGATCAACCGGTGAGTGTCCTCACTGTTTCCGATCACCGGGTGAATATACTCACTGTTTTCTGATCAAGGGGAGAGCGTCCTCACCGTCTCCGATCACTGGGAGTGCGTCCTCACCGTCTCCAATCACTGGGAGTGCGCCCTCACCGTCTCCGATCACCGGGAGAGCATCCTCACTGTCTCCGATCATCGGGAGAGCGTCCTCACCGTCTCCGATCACTGGGAGAGCGTCCTCACCGTCTCCGATCACCGGGAGAGTGTCCCCACTGTTCTCCGATCACCGGGAGAGCGACCTCACTCTTCTCCGATCACCGGGAGCGTGTCCTCACTGTCTCCAGTCACTGGGAGAGCGACATCACTGTTCTCCGATCACCGTCAGAATGTCCTTACTGATCGCTGGGGGAATGTCCTCACTGTCTCTGATCACCGTCAGAATTTCCCCACTGTCTCCGATCACAGAGAGAATTTCCTCACTGTCTCCGTTCAATGGGAGAGTGTCCTCACTGTTCTCCGATCACCGGGAGAGTGTCCCCACTGTTCTCCGATCACCGGGAGAGTGTCCCCAATGTTCTCCGATCACCGGGAGAGTGTCCCCACTGTTCTCCGATCACCGGGAGCGTGTCCTCACTGTTCTCCGATCACCAGGAGAGTGTCCCCCCTGTCTCTGATCACTGGGAGAGTGTCCTCACTATCTCCGATCACTGTCAGAATGTCCTCACTGTCTCCGATCACCGGGAGAGTGTCCGCACTGTTCTCCAATCACCACGAGCGTGTCCCCACTGTTCTCCGATCACCGGGAGAGTGTCTTCACTGCCTCCGATCACCGGGAGAGTGTCCTAACTGTTCACGATCACCGGGAGAGTGTCCTCACTGTTCTCCGATCATCGGGAGAGTGTCCTCACTGTTCTCCGATCATCGGGAGAGTGTCCTCACTATTCTCCGATGACAGGGAGAACGTCCTCACTGTTCTCCGATCACTGTCAGAATGTCCTCATCGTCTCCGATCACCGGGAAAATGTCCTCACTGTCTCCGATCACCGGGAAAATGTCCTCACTGTCTCCGATCACAGGGAGAATGTCCTCACTGTTCTCCAATCACCAGGAGAATGTCCTCACTGTTCTCCGATCACCGGGAGCGTGTCTCCACTGTTCTCCGATCACCGGGAGCGTGTCCCGACTGTTCTCCGATCACCGGGAGAGTGTCCCCACTGTTCTCCGATCACCGGGAGAGTGTCTCCACTGTTCTCCGATCACCGGGAGAGTGTCCTCACTGTTCCCGATCACCGGGAGAGTGTCCTCACTGTTCTCCGATCACCGGGAGAGTGTCCTCACTATTCTCCGATGACAGGGAGAGTGTCCTCACTGTTCTCCGATCACTGGGAGAATGTCCTCACTGTCTCCGCTCCCCGGGAGCGTGACTCCACTGTTCTCCGATCACCGGGAGCGTGTCCTCCCTATTCTCCGATCACCGGGAGCGTGTCTCCACTCTCCGCACTGTTCTCCGATCACAAGGAGAGTGTCCTCACTGAATCCGATCACCGGGAGAGTGTCCTCACTGTTCTCCGATCACCGGGAGAGTGTCCTCACTATTCTCCGATGACCGGGAGAGCGTCCTCACTGTTCTCCGATCACCGGGAGAGTGTCCTAACTGTTCCCGATCACCAGGAGAGTGTCCTCACTGTTCTCCGATCACCGGGAGAGTGTCCTCATTGTTCTCCGATCACCGGGAGTGTGTCCTCACTATTCTCCGATGACAGCGAGAGCGTCATCACTGTTCTCCGATCACTGTCAGAATGTCCTCATCGTCTCCGATCACCGGGAGAATGTCCTCACTGTCTCCGCTCCCCGGGAGCGTGTCTCCACTGTACTCCGAACACCGGGAGAGTGTCCTCACTGTCTCTGTTCCCCGGGAGCGTGTACTCACTGTCTCTGCTCCCCGGGAGCGTGTCGTCACTGTTCTCCGATCACCGGGGAGAGTGTCCTCACTGTCTCCGCTTCCCGGCAGCATGTCCCCATTGTCTCCGATCACTGGGAGAGTGTCCTCACTGTTCTCCAATCACCAGGAGTGTGTCCTCACTGTCTCCGCTTCCCGGGAGCGTGTCCTCACTGTCTCCGCTCCCCGGCACCGGGAGAGTGTCCTCACTGTTCTCTGATCACCGGGAGAATGTCCCCACTGTTGTCCGATCACCGGGAGAGTGTCCCCACTGCTCTCCGATCACCGGGAGAGTGTCCCCACTGTTCTCCGATCACCGGGAGAGTGTCCCCACTGTTCTCCGATCACCGGGAGAATGTCCTCACTGTCTCCGCTTCCCGGCACCGGGAGAGTGTCCCCACTGTTCTCCGATCACCGGGAGAGTGTCCCGACTGTTCTCCGATCACCGGGAGAGTGTCCCTATTGTTCTCCGATCACCGGGAGAGTGTCCTCACTGTTCTCCGATCACCGGGAGAGTGTCCCCAATGCCTCCAATCACCGGGAGAGTGTCCTAACTGTTCCCGATCACCGGGAGAGTGTCCTCACTGTTCTCCGATCACCGGGAGATTGTCCTCATTGTTCTCTGATCACCGGGAGAGTGTCGTCACTTACTCCGATCACCGGGAGAGTGTTCCTAATGTCTCCGACCACCGGGATAATGACCTCACTGTTCTCCGATCATCGGGTGAGCGTCCTCACCATCTCCAATTGCCGGGTGAGCGTCCTCGCTCTTCTCCGATCAACCGGTGAGTGTCCTCACTGTTTCCGATCACCGGGTGAATATACTCACTGTTTTCTGATCAAGGGGAGAGCGTCCTCACCGTCTCCGATCACTGGGAGTGCGTCCTCACCGTCTCCAATCACTGGGAGTGCGCCCTCACCGTCTCCGATCACCGGGAGAGCATCCTCACTGTCTCCGATCATCGGGAGAGCGTCCTCACCGTCTCCGATCACTGGGAGAGCGTCCTCACCGTCTCCGATCACCGGGAGAGTGTCCCCACTGTTCTCCGATCACCGGGAGAGCGACCTCACTCTTCTCCGATCACCGGGAGCGTGTCCTCACTGTCTCCAGTCACTGGGAGAGCGACATCACTGTTCTCCGATCACCGTCAGAATGTCCTTACTGATCGCTGGGGGAATGTCCTCACTGTCTCTGATCACCGTCAGAATTTCCCCACTGTCTCCGATCACAGAGAGAATTTCCTCACTGTCTCCGTTCAATGGGAGAGTGTCCTCACTGTTCTACGATCACCGGGAGAGTGTCCTCACTGTTCCCGATCACCGGGAGAGTGTCCTCACTGTTCTCCGATCACCGGGAGAGTGTCCTCACTATTCTCCGATGACAGGGAGAGTGTCCTCACTGTTCTCCGATCACTGGGAGAATGTCCTCACTGTCTCCGCTCCCCGGGAGCGTGACTCCACTGTTCTCCGATCACCGGGAGCGTGTCCTCCCTATTCTCCGATCACCGGGAGCGTGTCTCCACTCTCCGCACTGTTCTCCGATCACAAGGAGAGTGTCCTCACTGAATCCGATCACCGGGAGAGTGTCCTCACTGTTCTCCGATCACCGGGAGAGTGTCCTCACTATTCTCCGATGACCGGGAGAGCGTCCTCACTGTTCTCCGATCACCGGGAGAGTGTCCTAACTGTTCCCGATCACCAGGAGAGTGTCCTCACTGTTCTCCGATCACCGGGAGAGTGTCCTCATTGTTCTCCGATCACCGGGAGTGTGTCCTCACTATTCTCCGATGACAGCGAGAGCGTCATCACTGTTCTCCGATCACTGTCAGAATGTCCTCATCGTCTCCGATCACCGGGAGAGTGTCCTCACTGTCTCTGTTCCCCGGGAGCGTGTACTCACTGTCTCTGCTCCCCGGGAGCGTGTCGTCACTGTTCTCCGATCACCGGGGAGAGTGTCCTCACTGTCTCCGCTTCCCGGCAGCATGTCCCCATTGTCTCCGATCACTGGGAGAGTGTCCTCACTGTTCTCCAATCACCAGGAGTGTGTCCTCACTGTCTCCGCTTCCCGGCACCGGGGGAGAGTCCTCACAGTCTCCAACCACTGGGATAATGTCCCCGACTGTTCTCCGATCACCGGGAGAGTGTCCCCACTGTTCTCCGATCACCGCGAGAGTGTCCCCACTGTTCTCCGATCACCGCGAGGGTGTCCTCACTGTTCTCCGATCACCGGGAGCGTGTCCTCACTGTTCTCCAATCACCGGGAGTGTGTCCTCACTATTCTCCGATGACAGCGAGAGCGTCATCACTGTTCTCCGATCACTGTCAGAATGTCCTCATCGTCTCCGATCACCGGGAGAATGTCCTCACTGTCTCCGCTTCCCGGCACCGGGAGAGTGTCCCCACTGTTCTCCGATCACCGGGAGAGTGTCCCTATTGTTCTCCGATCACCGGGAGAGTGTCCCTATTGTTCTCCGATCACCGGGAGAGTGTCTCCACTGTTCTCCGATCACCGGGAGAGTGTCCCCACTGTTCTCCGATCACCGGGAGAGTGTCCCCACTGTCTCCGCTTCCCGGCACCGGGAGAGTGTCCTCACTGTTCTCTGATCACCGGGAGAATGTCCCCACTGTTGTCCGATCACCGGGAGAGTGTCCCCACTGCTCTCCGATCACCGGGAGAGTGTCCCCACTGTTCTCCGATCACCGGGAGAGTGTCCCCACTGTTCTCCGATCACCAGGAGAGTGTCCCCACTGTTCTCCGATCACCGGGAGAATGTCCTCACTGTCTCCGCTTCCCGGCACCGGGAGAGTGTCCCCACTGTTCTCCGATCACCGGGAGAGTGTCCCGACTGTTCTCCGATCACCGGGAGAGTGTCCCTATTGTTCTCCGATCACCGGGAGAGTGTCCTCACTGTTCTCCGATCACCGGGAGAGTGTCCCCAATGCCTCCAATCACCGGGAGAGTGTCCTAACTGTTCCCGATCACCGGGAGAGTGTCCTCACTGTTCTCCGATCACCGGGAGATTGTCCTCATTGTTCTCTGATCACCGGGAGAGTGTCGTCACTTACTCCGATCACCGGGAGAGTGTTCCTAATGTCTCCGACCACCGGGATAATGACCTCACTGTTCTCCGATCATCGGGTGAGCGTCCTCACCATCTCCAATTGCCGGGTGAGCGTCCTCGCTCTTCTCCGATCAACCGGTGAGTGTCCTCACTGTTTCCGATCACCGGGTGAATATACTCACTGTTTTCTGATCAAGGGGAGAGCGTCCTCACCGTCTCCGATCACTGGGAGTGCGTCCTCACCGTCTCCAATCACTGGGAGTGCGCCCTCACCGTCTCCGATCACCGGGAGAGCATCCTCACTGTCTCCGATCATCGGGAGAGCGTCCTCACCGTCTCCGATCACTGGGAGAGCGTCCTCACCGTCTCCGATCACCGGGAGAGTGTCCCCACTGTTCTCCGATCACCGGGAGAGCGACCTCACTCTTCTCCGATCACCGGGAGCGTGTCCTCACTGTCTCCAGTCACTGGGAGAGCGACATCACTGTTCTCCGATCACCGTCAGAATGTCCTTACTGATCGCTGGGGGAATGTCCTCACTGTCTCTGATCACCGTCAGAATTTCCCCACTGTCTCCGATCACAGAGAGAATTTCCTCACTGTCTCCGTTCAATGGGAGAGTGTCCTCACTGTTCTCCGATCACCGGGAGCGTGTCCCCACTGTTCTCCGATCACCGGGAGAGTGTCCCCAATGTTCTCCGATCACCGGGAGAGTGTCCCCACTGTTCTCCGATCACCGGGAGCGTGTCCTCACTGTTCTCCGATCACCAGGAGAGTGTCCCCCCTGTCTCTGATCACTGGGAGAGTGTCCTCACTATCTCCGATCACTGTCAGAATGTCCTCACTGTCTCCGATCACCGGGAGAGTGTCCGCACTGTTCTCCAATCACCACGAGAGTGTCCCCACTGTTCTCCGATCACCGGGAGAGTGTCTTCACTGCCTCCGATCACCGGGAGAGTGTCCTAACTGTTCACGATCACCGGGAGAGTGTCCTCACTGTTCTCCGATCATCGGGAGAGTGTCCTCACTGTTCTCCGATCATCGGGAGAGTGTCCTCACTATTCTCCGATGACAGAGCGTCCTCACTGTTCTCCGATCACTGTCAGAATGTCCTCATCGTCTCCGATCACCGGGAAAATGTCCTCACTGTCTCCGATCACCGGGAAAATGTCCTCACTGTCTCCGATCACAGGGAGAATGTCCTCACTGTTCTCCAATCACCAGGAGAATGTCCTCACTGTTCTCCGATCACCGGGAGCGTGTCTCCACTGTTCTCCGATCACCGGGAGCGTGTCCCGACTGTTCTCCGATCACCGGGAGAGTGTCCCCACTGTTCTCCGATCACCGGGAGAGTGTCCCCACTGTTCTCCGATCACCGGGAGAGTGTCTCCACTGTTCTCCGATCACCGGGAGAGTGTCCTCACTGTTCCCGATCACCGGGAGAGTGTCCTCACTGTTCTCCGATCACCGGGAGAGTGTCCTCACTATTCTCCGATGACAGGGAGAGTGTCCTCACTGTTCTCCGATCACTGGGAGAATGTCCTCACTGTCTCCGCTCCCCGGGAGCGTGACTCCACTGTTCTCCGATCACCGGGAGCGTGTCCTCCCTATTCTCCGATCACCGGGAGCGTGTCTCCACTCTCCGCACTGTTCTCCGATCACAAGGAGAGTGTCCTCACTGAATCCGATCACCGGGAGAGTGTCCTCACTGTTCTCCGATCACCGGGAGAGTGTCCTCACTATTCTCCGATGACCGGGAGAGCGTCCTCACTGTTCTCCGATCACCGGGAGAGTGTCCTAACTGTTCCCGATCACCAGGAGAGTGTCCTCACTGTTCTCCGATCACCGGGAGAGTGTCCTCATTGTTCTCCGATCACCGGGAGTGTGTCCTCACTATTCTCCGATGACAGCGAGAGCGTCATCACTGTTCTCCGATCACTGTCAGAATGTCCTCATCGTCTCCGATCACCGGGAGAATGTCCTCACTGTCTCCGCTCCCCGGGAGCGTGTCTCCACTGTACTCCGAACACCGGGAGAGTGTCCTCACTGTCTCTGTTCCCCGGGAGCGTGTACTCACTGTCTCTGCTCCCCGGGAGCGTGTCGTCACTGTTCTCCGATCACCGGGGAGAGTGTCCTCACTGTCTCCGCTTCCCGGCAGCATGTCCCCATTGTCTCCGATCACTGGGAGAGTGTCCTCACTGTTCTCCAATCACCAGGAGTGTGTCCTCTCTGTCTCCGCTTCCCGGGAGCGTGTCCTCACTGTCTCCGCTTCCCGGCACCGGGGGAGAGTCCTCACAGTCTCCAACCACTGGGATAATGTCCCCGACTGTTCTCCGATCACCGGGAGAGTGTCCCCACTGTTCTCCGATCACCGCGAGAGTGTCCCCACTGTTCTCCGATCACCGCGAGAGTGTCCTCACTGTTCTCCGATCACCGGGAGCGTGTCCTCACTGTTCTCCAATCACCGGGAGTGTGTCCTCACTATTCTCCGATGACAGCGAGAGCGTCATCACTGTTCTCCGATCACTGTCAGAATGTCCTCATCGTCTCCGATCACCGGGAGAATGTCCTCACTGTCTCCGCTTCCCGGCACCGGGAGAGTGTCCCCACTGTTCTCCGATCACCGGGAGAGTGTCCCGACTGTTCTCCGATCACCGGGAGAGTGTCCCTATTGTTCTCCGATCACCGGGAGAGTGTCCCCACTGTTCTCCGATCACCGGGAGAGTGTCCCCACTGTTCTCCGATCACCGGGAGAGTGTCCCCACTGTTCTCCTATCACCGGGAGAGTGTCCTCACTGTTCTCCGATCACCGGGAGAGTGTCCCCACTGTTCTCCGATAACCGGGAGAGTGTCCTCACTGTTCTCCGATCACCGGGAGAGTGTCCTCACTGTTCTCCGATCACCGGGAGAGTGTCCCCACTGCCTCCAATCACCGGGAGAGTGTCCTAACTGTTCCCGATCACCGGGAGAGTGTCCTCACTGTTCTCCGATCACCGGGAGATTGTCCTCATTGTTCTCCGATCACAGGGAGAGTGTCCTCACTGTTCTCCGATCACTGTCAGAATGTCCTCATCGTCTCCGATCACCGGGAAAATGTCCTCACTGTCTCCGATCACTGGGAGAATGTCCTCACTGTCTCCGCTCCCCGGGAGCGTGTCTCCACTGTTCTCCGATCACCGGGAGCGTGTCCTCACTGTTCTCCGATCAGCGGGAGAATGTCCTCACAGTCTACAATCACCGGGAGAGTGTCCTCACGGTCTCCGACCACCGGGATAATGACCTCACTGTTCTCCGATCATCGGGAGAGTGTCCTCACCATCTCCAATTGCCGGGTGAGCGTCCTCGCTCTTCTCCGATCAACCGGTGAGTGTCCTCACTGTTTCCGATCACCGGGTGAATATACTCACTGTTTTCTGATCAAGGGGAGAGCGTCCTCACCGTCTCCGATCACTGGGAGTGCGTCCTCACCGTCTCCGATCACTGGGAGGGAGCCCTCACCGTCTCCGATCACCGGGAGAGCATCCTCACTGTCTCCGATCATCGGGAGAGCGTCCTCACCGTCTCCGATCACTGGGAGAGCGTCCTCACCGTCTCCGATCACTGGGAGAGCGTCCTCACCGTCTCCGATCACCGGGAGAGTGTCCTCACTGTCTCTGATCACCGGGAGAGCGTACTCATTGCCTCCAATCCCCGGGAGAATATCCCCACTGACACCGATCACTGTCAGAATGTCCTTACGGATCGCTGGGGGAATGTCCTCACTGTCTCTGATCACCGTCAGAATTTCCCCACTGTCTCCGATCACAGAGAGAATTTCCTCACTGTCTCCGCTCCCCGTTAGCATGTCCTCACTGTCTCCGATTCACCGGGAGAGTGTCTTCACTGTCTCCGATCACCGGGAGAGTGTCCCCACTGTTCTCCGATCACCGGGAGAGTGTCCCCACTGTTCTCCGATCAACAGGAGAGTGTCCCCACTGTCTCCGATCACCGGGAGAGTGTCCCCACTGTCTCCGATCACCGGGAGAGTGTCCTCACTGTTCTCCGATCACCGGGAGAGTGTCCTCACTATTCTCCGATCAACGGGATAGTGTCCCCACTGTTCTCCGATCACCGGGAGAGTGTCCCCACTGTTCTCCGATCACCGGGAGAGTGTCCTCACTGTTCCCGATCACCGGGAGAGTGTCCTCACTGTTCTCCGATCACCGGGAGAGTGTCCTCATTGTTCTCCGATCACCGGGAGTGTGTCCTCACTGTTCTCTGATCACCGGGAGAGTGTCCTCACTGTCTCCGCTCCCCGGGAGCATGTCTCCACTGTTCTCCGATCACCGGGAGCGTGTCCTCCCTATTCTCCGATCACCGGGAGCGTGTCTCCACTCTCCGCACTGTTCTCCGATCACAAGGAGAGTGTCCTCACTGAATCCGATCACCGGGAGAGTGTCCTCACTGTTCTCCGATCACCGGGAGAGTGTCCTCACTATTCTCCGATGACAGCGAGAGCGTCATCACTGTTCTCCGATCACTGTCAGAATGTCCTCATCGTCTCCGATCACCGGGAGAATGTCCTCACTGTCTCTGTTCCCCGGGAGCGTGTACTCACTGTCTCTGCTCCCTGGGAGCGTGTCTTCACTGTTCTCCGATCACCGGGAGAGTGTCCTCACTGTCTCCGCTTCCCGGCAGCATGTCCCCATTGTCTCCGATCACTGGGAGAGTGTCCTCACTGTTCTCCAATCACCAGGAGAGTGTCCTCACTGTCTCCGCTTCCCGGGAGCGTGTCCTCACTGTCTCCGCTTCCCGGCACCGGGGGAGAGTCCTCACGGTCTCCAAACACTGGGATAATGTCCCCGACTGTTCTCCGATCACCGGGAGAGTGTCCCCACTGTTCTCCGATCACCGGGAGCGTGTCCTCACGGTTCTCCGATCACCGGGAGAGTGTCCCCCCTGTCTCTGATCACTGGGAGAGTGTCCTCACTGTTCTCCAATCACTGGGAGTGAGTCCTCACTATCTCCGATCACTGTCAGAATGTCCTCACTGTCTCCGATCACCGGGAGTGTGTCCCCACTGTCTCCGCTCCCCGGGTGCGTGCCCTCACTGTCTCCGCTCCCCGGGAGCGTGTCCCCACTGTCTCCGCTTCCCGGCACCGGGAGAGTGTCCCCACTGTTCTCCGATCACCGGGAGAGTGTCCCCACTGTTCTCCGATCACCGGGAGAGTGTCCCCACTGTTCTCCGATCACCGGGAGAGTGTCCCCACTGTTCTCCGATCACCGGGAGAGTGTCCCCACTGTTCTCCGATCACCGGGAGAGTGTCCCCACTGTTCTCCTATCACCGGGAGAGTGTCCTCACTGTTCTCCGATCACCGGGAGAGTGTCCTCACTGTTCTCCGATCACCGGGAGAGTGTCCCCACTGCCTCCAATCACCGGGAGAGTGTCCTAACTGTTCCCGATCACCGGGAGAGCGTCCTCACTATTCTCCGATCACCGGAGGAGAGCGTCCTCACTATTCTTCGATCACCGGGAGAGTGTTCCTAATGTCTCCGAACACCGGTAGAGTGTCCTCACTGTTCCCGATCACTGGGAGAGTGTCCCCACTGTTCTCCGATCACCGGGAGAGTGTCCTCACTGTTCTCCGATCACCGGGAGAGTGTCCCCACTGCCTCCAATCACCGGGAGAGTGTCCTAACTGTTCCCGATCACCGGGAGAGTGTCCTCTCTGTTCTCCGATCACCGGGAGATTGTCCTCATTGTTCTCCGATCACCGGGAGAGTGTCCTCACTATTCTCCGATGACCGGGAGAGCGTCCTCACTGTTCTCCGATCACCGGGAGCGTGTCCTCACTGTTCTCCAATCACCGGGAGCGTGTCCTCACGGTTCTCCGATCACCGGGAGAGTGTCCCCCCTGTCTCTGATCACTGGGAGAGTGTACTCACTGTTCTCCAATCACTGGGAGTGAGTCCTCACTATCTCCGATCACTGTCACAATGTCCTCACTGTCTCCGATCACCGGGAGTGTGTCCCCACTGTCTCCGCTCCCCGGGTGCGTGCCCTCACTGTCTCCGCTCCCCGGAACGTGTCCCCACTGTCTCCGCTTCCCGGCACCGGGAGAGTGTCCCCACTGTTCTCCGATCACCGGGAGAGTGTCCCCACTGTTCTCCGATCACCGGGAGAGTGTCCCGACTGTTCTCCGATCACCGGGAGAGTGTACCCACTGTTCTCCGATCACCGGGAGAGTGTCCCCACTGTTCTCCTATCACCGGGAGAGTGTCCTCACTGTTCTCCGATCATCGGGAGAGTGTCCTCACTGTTCTCCTATCACCGGGAGAGTGTCCTCACTGTTCTCCTATCACCGGGAGAGTGTACCCACTGTTCTCCGATCACCGGGAGAGTGTCCCCACTGTTCTCCTATCACCGGGAGAGTGTCCTCACTGTTCTCCGATCATCGGGAGAGTGTCCTCACTGTTCTCCGATCACCGGGAGAGTGTCCCCACTGTTCTCCTATCACCGGGAGAGTGTCCTCACTGTTCTCCGATCACCGGGAGAGTGTCCCCACTGCCTCCAATCACCGGGAGAGTGTCCTAACTGTTCCCGATCACCGGGAGAGCGTCCTCACTATTCTCCGATCACCGGAGGAGAGCGTCCTCACTATTCTCCGATCACCGGGAGAGTGTTCCTAATGTCTCCGAACACCGGTAGAGTGTCCTCACTGTTCCCGATCACCGGGAGAGTGTCCCCACTGTTCTCCGATCACCGGGAGAGTGTCCTCACTGTTCTCCGATCACCGGGAGAGTGTCCCCACTGCCTCCAATCACCGGGAGAGTGTCCTAACTGTTCCCGATCACCGGGAGAGTGTCCTCTCTGTTCTCCGATCACCGGGAGATTGTCCTCATTGTTCTCCGATCACCGGGAGAGTGTCCTCACTATTCTCCGATGACAGGGAGAGCGTCCTCACTGTTCTCCGATCACTGTCAGAATGTCCTCACTCTCTCCGATCACTGGGAGAATGTCCTCACTGTCTCCGCTCCCCGGGAGTGTGTCTCTACTGTTCTCCGATCACCGGGAGCGTGTCCTCACTGTTCTCCGATCAGCGGGAGAATGTCCTCACAGTCTACAATCACCGGGAGAGTGTCCTCACGGTCTCCGACCACAGGGATAATGACCTCACTGTTCTCCGATCATCGGGAGAGCGTCCTCACCGTCTCCAATTGCCGGGTGAGCATCCTCGCTCTTCTCCGATCAACCGGTGAGTGTCCTCACTGTTTCCGATCACCGGGTGAATATACTCACTGTTTTCTGATCAAGGGGAGAGCGTCCTCACCGTCTCCGATCACTGGGAGTGCGTCCTCACCGTCTCCGATCACTGGGAGGGAGCCCTCACCGTCTCCGATCACCGGGAGAGCATCCTCACTGTCTCCGATCATCGGGAGAGCGTCCTCACCGTCTCCGATCACTGGGAGAGCGTCCTCACCGTCTCCGATCACTGGGAGAGCGTCCTCACCGTCTCCGATCACCGGGAGAGCGTCCTCATTGCCTCCAATCCCCGGGAGAATTTCTCCACTGACACCGATCACTGTCGGAATGTCCTTACGGATCGCTGGGGGAATGTCCTCACTGTCTCTGATCACCGTCAGAATTTCCCCACTGTCTCCGATCACAGAGAGAATTTCCTCACTGTCTCCGTTCAATGGGAGAGTATCCTCACTGTCTCCGATCACCGGGAGAATGTCCTCACTGTCTCCGCTCCCCGTGAGCAGGTCCTCACTGTCTCCGATCTCCGGGAGAGTGTCTTCACTGTCTCCGATCACCGGGAGAGTGTCCCCACTGTTCTCCGATCACCGGGAGAGTGTCCCCACTGTTCTCCAATCAACAGGAGAGTGTCCCCACTGTCTCCGATCACCGGGAGAGTGTTCCTAATGTCTCTGAACACCGGGAGAGTGTCCTCACTGTTCTCCGATCACCGGGAGAGTGTCCTCACTGTTCTCCAATCACCAGGAGAATGTCCTCACTGTCTCCGCTCCCCGGGAGCGTGTCCTCACTGTCTCCACTCCCCGGGAGAATGTCCTCACTGTCTCCGATCACCGGGAGAGTGTCCTCACTGTTCTCCGATCACCGGGAGAGTGTCCTCACTGTTCTCCGATCAATGTCAAAACGTCCTCACTGTCTCCGATCACCGGGAGAGTGTCCTCACTGTCTGCGATCACCGGGAGAATGTGCTCACTGTTCTCCGATCACCGGGAGAATGTCCTCACTGTTCTCCGATCACCGGGATAGTGTCCTCACTGTCTCCGATCACCGGGAGCGTGTCCTCACTGTCTCCGATCACCGGGAGCGTGTCCTCACTGTCTCCGCTCACCGGGAGCGTGTCCTCACTGTCTCCGCCTCCTGGGAGTGTGTCCCCACTGTTCTCCGATCACCGCGAGAGTGTCCCCACTGTTCTCCGATCACCGGGATGGTGTCCTCACTGTCTCCGCTCCCCGGGACCGTGTCCCCACTGTTCTCCGATCACCGCGAGAGTGTCCCCACTGTTCTCCGATCACTGGGAGAGTGTCCTCACTGTCTCCACTCCCCGGGAGTGCGTCCCCACTGTCTCCGATCACCGGGAGAGTGTCCTCACTGTCCCCGGGAGAGTGTCCTCACTGTCTCCGCTCCCCGGGAGTGCGTCCCCACTGTCTCCGATCACCGGGAGAGTGTCCTCACTGTTCTCCAATCACCGGGAGAGTGTCCTCACTTTCTGCGATCACCGGGAGAATGTCCTCACTGTTCTCTGATCACCAGGAGAGTGTCCCCACTGTCTCCGATTTCCGGGAGAGTGTCCTCACTGTTCTCCGATCACCGGGAGAGTGTCCTCATTGTCTCTGCTACCCGCGAACGTGTACCCACTGCTCTCCAATCACCAGGAGAGAGTTCTCACTTTCTCCGATCACCAGGAGAATGTTCTCACTGTCTCCGATCACCGGGAGAACGTCCTCACAGTCTCCGATCAACGGGAGAAATTCCCCACTGACTCCGATCACCGTGAAAATGTCCTAACTGTTCTCTGATCACCGGGAGCGTGTCCTCACCGTCTCCGATCGCCGGGAGAGTGTCCTCACTGATCGTTGGGGGAATGTCCTCACTGTTCTCCGATCACCGGGAGAGTGACCTCACCGTCTCCAATCGCTGGGAGAGTGTCCTCACCGTCTCCGATCACCGGGAGAGGGTCCTCACCATCTCCGATCACCGGGAGAGCGTCCTCACCATCTCCAAACGCCAGGAGAGCATCCTCACTGCCTCTGGTCACCGGGAGAGCATCCTCCCTATCTCTGATCACCAGGAGAGTGTTCTCACTGTTCTCCGATCACCGGGAGAGTGTCCTCACTGTTCTCCAATCACCGGGAGAGTGTCCTCACTGTCTCCGATCAACGGGAGAGATTCCTCACTGTCTCCGATCACCGGGAGAGTGTCCTCACTGTTCTCCGATCACCGGGAGAATGTCCTCACTGTTCTCCAATCACCGGGAGAGTGTCCTCACTGTCTCCGATCAACGGGAGAGATTCCTCACTGTCTCCGATCACCGGGAGAGTGTCCTCACTGTCTCCTATCAGCGGGAGAATGTCCTCACTGTCTCCGCTCCCCGTGAGCAGGTCCTCACTGTCTCCGATCTCCGGGAGAGTGTCTTCACTGTCTCCGATCACCGGGAGAGTGTCCCCACTGTTCTCCGATCACCGGGAGAGTGTCCCCACTGTTCTCCAATCAACAGGAGAGTGTCCCCACTGTCTCCGATCACCGGGAGAGTGTTCCTAATGTCTCTGAACACCGGGAGAGTGTCCTCACTGTTCTCCGATCACCGGGAGAGTGTCCTCACTGTTCTCCAATCACCAGGAGAATGTCCTCACTGTCTCCGCTCCCCGGGAGCGTGTCCTCACTGTCTCCACTCCCCGGGAGAATGTCCTCACTGTCTCCGATCACCGGGAGAGTGTCCTCACTGTTCTCCGATCACCGGGAGAGTGTCCTCACTGTTCTCCGATCAATGTCAAAACGTCCTCACTGTCTCCGATCACCGGGAGAGTGTCCTCACTGTCTGCGATCACCGGGAGAATGTGCTCACTGTTCTCCGATCACCGGGAGAATGTCCTCACTGTTCTCCGATCACCGGGATAGTGTCCTCACTGTCTCCGATCACCGGGAGCGTGTCCTCACTGTCTCCGATCACCGGGAGCGTGTCCTCACTGTCTCCGCTCACCGGGAGCGTGTCCTCACTGTCTCCGCCTCCTGGGAGTGTGTCCCCACTGTTCTCCGATCACCGCGAGAGTGTCCCCACTGTTCTCCGATCACCGGGATGGTGTCCTCACTGTCTCCGCTCCCCGGGACCGTGTCCCCACTGTTCTCCGATCACCGCGAGAGTGTCCCCACTGTTCTCCGATCACTGGGAGAGTGTCCTCACTGTCTCCGCTCCCCGGGAGTGCGTCCCCACTGTCTCCGATCACCGGGAGAGTGTCCTCACTGTCCCCGGGAGAGTGTCCTCACTGTCTCCGCTCCCCGGGAGTGCGTCCCCACTGTCTCCGATCACCGGGAGAGTGTCCTCACTGTTCTCCAATCACCGGGAGAGTGTCCTCACTTTCTGCGATCACCGGGAGAATGTCCTCACTGTTCTCTGATCACCAGGAGAGTGTCCCCACTGTCTCCGATTTCCGGGAGAGTGTCCTCACTGTTCTCCGATCACCGGGAGAGTGTCCTCATTGTCTCTGCTACCCGCGAACGTGTACCCACTGCTCTCCAATCACCAGGAGAGAGTTCTCACTTTCTCCGATCACCAGGAGAATGTTCTCACTGTCTCCGATCACCGGGAGAACGTCCTCACAGTCTCCGATCAACGGGAGAAATTCCCCACTGACTCCGATCACCGTGAAAATGTCCTAACTGTTCTCTGATCACCGGGAGCGTGTCCTCACCGTCTCCGATCGCCGGGAGAGTGTCCTCACTGATCGTTGGGGGAATGTCCTCACTGTTCTCCGATCACCGGGAGAGTGACCTCACCGTCTCCAATCGCTGGGAGAGTGTCCTCACCGTCTCCGATCACCGGGAGAGGGTCCTCACCATCTCCGATCACCGGGAGAGCGTCCTCACCATCTCCAAACGCCAGGAGAGCATCCTCACTGCCTCTGGTCACCGGGAGAGCATCCTCCCTATCTCTGATCACCAGGAGAGTGTTCTCACTGTTCTCCGATCACCGGGAGAGTGTCCTCACTGTTCTCCAATCACCGGGAGAGTGTCCTCACTGTCTCCGATCAACGGGAGAGATTCCTCACTGTCTCCGATCACCGGGAGAGTGTCCTCACTGTCTCCTATCAGCGGGAGAATGTCCTCACTGTTCTCCGATCAGCGGGAGAGTGTCCTCACTGTTCTCCGGTCATCGGGAGAGTGTCCTCACTGTCTCCAATCACCTGAAGAGCGTCCTCACCTTCTCCGCTGACCGGGAGAGTGTCCTCACTGTTTCTGTTCACCGGGAAACCTTCCTCACTGTCTCCAATCACCGAGAGAGTGTCCTCACTGTCTCCGATCACCGGGAGAGTGTCCTCACTGTTCTCCGATCACCGGGAGAGTGTTGTCACGGTTCTCCGATCAATTGGAGAGTGTCCTCACGGTTCTCCGATCAACTGGAGAGTGGCCTCACTGTTTCCGATGACCGGGAGAATGTCCTCACTGTCTCCAATCACTGGGAGAGTGTCCCCACTGTTCTCCGATCACCGGGAGAGTGTCCCCACTGTCTCCGATCACCGCGAGAGTGTCCCCACTGTTCTCCGATCACTGGGAGAGTGTCCCCACTGTCTCCGCTCCCGGGGAGAGTGTCCCCACTGTTCTCCGATCACCGGGAGAGTGTCCCCACTGTCTCCGATCGCCGGGAGAGTGTCCTCACTTTCTGCGATCACCGGGAGAATGTCCTCACTGTTCTCTGATCACCAGGAGAGTGTCCCCACTGTCTCCGATTTCCAGGAGAGTGTCCTCACTGTTCTCCGATCACCGGGAGAGTGTCCTCACTGTCTCTGCTACCCGCGAGTGTGTACCCACTGTTCTCCAATCACCAGGAGAATGTTCTCACTGTCTCCGATCACCGGGAGAACGTCCTCACAGTCTCCGATCAACGGGAGAAATTCCCCACTGACTCCGATCACCGTCAAAATGTCCTAACTGTTCTCCGATCGCCAGGAGCGCGTCCTCACCGTCTCCGATCACCGGGAGAGGATCCTCACCATCTCCGATCGCCGGGAGAGTGTCCTCACTGATCGTTGGGGGAATGTCCTCACTGTTCTCCGATCACCGGGAGAGTGACCTCACCGTCTCCAATCGCTGGGAGAGTGTCCTCACCGTCTCCGATCACCGGGAGAGGGTCCTCACCATCTCCGAACACCGGGAGAGCGTCCTCACCATCTCCAACCGCTAGGAGAGCATCCTCACTGCCTCCGGTCACCGGGAGAGCATCCTCCCTATCTCTGATCACCAGGAGAGTGTTCTCACTGTTCTCCGATCACCAGGAGAGTGTCCTCACTGTTCTCCAATCACTGTCAGAATGTCCTCACAGTCTACAATCACCGGGAGAGTGTCCTCACGGTCTCCGACCACCGGGATAATGACCTCACTGTTCTCCGATCACCGGGAGAGTGTCCTCACTGTCTCCGATCAACGGGAGAGTGTCCTCACTGTCTCCGATCATCGGGAGAGTGTCCTCACTGTTCTCCAATCACCCGGAGAGTGTCCTCACTGTCTCCGATCAACGGGAGAGATTCCTCACTGTCTATGATCACCGGGAGAGTGTCCTCACTGTCTCCGATCAGCAGGAGAATGTCCTCACTGTTCTCCGATCAGCGGGAGAGTGTCCTCACTGTTCTCCGATCATCGGGAGAGTTTCCTCACTGTCTCCAATCACCTGGAGAGCGTCCTCTTTTTCTCCGCTGACCGGGAGAGTGTCCTCACTGTTTCCGTTCACCGGGAAACCTTCCTGACTGTCTCCGATCACCGAGAGAGTGTCCTCACTGTCTCCGATCACCGGGAGAGTGTCCTCACTGTTCTCCGATCACCGGGAGAGTGTTGTCACGATTCTCCGATCAATTGGAGAGTGTCCTCACGGTTCTCCGATCAACTGGAGAGTGTCCTCACTGTTTCCGATGACCGGGAGAATGTCCTCACTGTCTCCAATCACCGGGAGAGTGTCCCCACTGTTATCCGATCACCGGGAGAGTGTCCCCACTGTCTCCGATCGCCGGGAGAGTGTCCTCACTGTTCTCCGATCACCGGGAGAGTGTCCCCACTGTCTCCGATCGCCGGGAGAGTGTCCCCACTGTCTCCGATCACCGGGAGAGTGTCCTCACTGTTCTCCGAGCACCAGGAGAGTGTCCTCACTGTCTCCGCTCCCCGGGAGCGTGCCGCCACTGTCTCCGCTCCCCGGGAGCGTGTCCCCACTGTCTCCGCTCCTCAGGAGCATGTCCCCACTGTTCTCCGATCACCGGGAGAGTGTCCTCACTGTTCTCCAATCACCAGGAGAATGTCCTCACTGTCTCTGATCACTCTCAGAATGTCCTCACTGTCTCCGATCACTGGGAGAGTGTCCTCACTGTCTCCGATCACTCTCAGAATGTCCTCACTGTCTCCGATCATTGTCAGAACGTCCTCACTGTTCTCCGATCACCGGGAGAGTGTCCCCACTGTTCTCCTATCACCGGGAGAGTGTCCCCACTGTCTCCAATCACCGGGAGAGTGTCCTCACTGTCTCCAATCACCGGGAGAGTGTCCCCTCTGTTCTCCAATCACTGGGAGAGTGTCCTCACTCTCTCCAATCACCGGGAGAAAGTCCTCACTGTTCTCCGATCACTGGGAGAATGTCCTCACTGTGTCCAATCACCGGGAGAGCGTCCTCACTGTCTCCGATAACCGGGAGAGCGTCCTCACCGGCTCCGATCACCGGGAGAGCGTCTTCACCGATCGCTGGGAGAATGTCCTCACTGTTCTCCGATCACCGGGAGAGTGTCCCCACCGTCTCCAAACACCGGGAGAGTGTCCCCACTGTCTCCAATCACCGGGAGAGTGTCCTCACAGTTCTCCGATCACCGGGAGCGTGTTCTCACTGTCTCCAATCACCGGGAAAGTGTTCTCACTGTTCTCCGATCACCGGGAGCGTGTCCTCACTGTCTCCGATCACCGGGAGAGTGTCCTCACAGTTCTCCCATCACCAGGAGAATGTCGTCACTGTTCTCCGATCACCGGGAGAGCATCCTCACTGTCTCCGATCACTCTCAGAATGTCCTCACTGTTCTCTGATCACCGGGAGAATGTGGTCACTGTTCTCCGATCACCGGGAGAATGTCCTCACTGTTCTCCGATCACCGGGAGAGTGTCCTCACTGTCTCCGCTCCCCGGGAGAGTGTCCTCACTGTTTTCCGATCACCGGGAGAGTGTCCTCACTGTCTCCGCTCCCCGAGAGAGTGTCCTCACTGTTCTCCGATCACCGGGAGAGTGTCCTCACTGTCTCCAATCACCGGGAGAATGTCGTCACTATTTCCGATCATTGTCAGAACGTCCTCACTGTCTCCGATCACCGGGAGAGTGTCGTCACTGTTTCCGATCATTGTCAGAACGTCCTCACTGTCTCCGATAACCGGGAGCGTGCCCCCACTGTTCTCCTATCACCGGGAGGGTGTCCTCTCTATCTCCAATCACTGGGAGAGGGTCTCCACTGTTCTCCAATCACCAGGAGATGTCCCCACTGTCTCCAATCACCGGGAGAGTGTCCCCTCTGTTCTCCGATCACTGGGAGAGTGTCCTCACTGTCTCTGATCACTGTCAGAACGTCCTCACTGTCTCCGATCACCGGGAGAATGTCCTCACTGTGTCCGATCACTGTCAGAACGTCCTCACTGTCTCCAATCACCGGGAGAGTGTCCTCACTGTCTCTGATCACCGGGAGACTGTCCCCACTGTCTCCGATCACCGGGAGAGCGTCCTCCCTGTCTCTGATCACCAGGAGAATGTCCTCACTGACTCTGATTAACGATCACCGGGAGCGCGTCCTCACTGTCTCCGATCACCAGGAGAGTGTCCTCACTAATCTCTGATCACCAGGATAATGTGGTCACTGTTCTCCGATCACCGGGAGAATGTCCTCACTGTCTCCGATCAGGGGGAGAATGTCCTCACTGTTCTCCGATCACTGGGAGAGTGTCCTCACTGTTCTCCGATCACTGGGAGAGTGTCCCCACTGTGCTCCGATCACTGGGAGAGTGTCCTCACTGTCTCCGATCACTCTCAGAATGTCCTCACTGTTCTCCGATCACTGGGAGAGTGTCCTCACTGTTCTCCGATCACTGGGAGAGTGTCCCCACTGTGCTCCGATCACTGGGAGAGTGTCCTCACTGTCTCCGATCACTCTCAGAATGTCCTCACTGTTCTCCGATCACCGGGAGAATGTCCTCACTGTCTCCGATCGGGGGAGAATGTCCTCACTGTTCTCCGATCACTGGGAGAGTGTCCTCACTGTTCTCCGATCACTGGGAGAGTGTCCTCACTGTCTCTGATCACTCTCAGAATGTCCTCACTGTCTCCGATCACCGGGAGACTGTCCCCACTGTCTCCGATCACCGGGAGAGCGTCCTCCCTGTCTCTGATCACCAGGAGAATGTCCTCACTGACTCTGATTAACGATCACCGGGAGCGCGTCCTCACTGTCTCCGATCACCAGGAGAGTGTCCTCACTAATCTCTGATCACCAGGATAATGTGGTCACTGTTCTCCGATCACCGGGAGAATGTCCTCACTGTCTCCGATCAGGGGGAGAATGTCCTCACGGTTCTCCGATCACCGGGAGAGTGTCCTCACTGTTCTCCGATCACTGGGAGAGTGTCCTCACTGTCTCCGATCACTCTCAGAATGTCCTCACTGTCTCCGATCATTGTCAGAACGTCCTCACTGTTCTCCGATCACCGGGAGAGTGTCCCCACTGTTCTCCTATCACCGGGAGAGTGTCCCCACTGTCTCCAATCACCGGGAGAGTGTCCTCACTGTCTCCAATCACCGGGAGAGTGTCCCCTCTGTTCTCCAATCACTGGGAGAGTGTCCTCACTCTCTCCAATCACCGGGAGAAAGTCCTCACTGTTCTCCGATCACTGGGAGAATGTCCTCACTGTGTCCAATCACCGGGAGAGCGTCCTCACTGTCTCCGATCACCGGGAGAGCGTCCTCACCGGCTCCGATCGCCGGGAGAGCGTCTTCACCGATCGCTGGGAGAATGTCCTCACTGTACTCTGATCACCGGGAGAATGTCCTCACTGTCTCCGGTCACCAGGAGAGCGTCCTCACCGTCTCCAATCGCCGGGAGAGCGTCCTCACTGTCTCCGATCGCTGCGAGAGCATCCTCACTGTCTCCGATCACCAGGAGAGCGTCCTCCCTGTCGCCAATCGCCAGGAGAATTTTCTCACTGTCTCTGATTACCGATCACCTGGAGTGCGTCCTCACTGTCTCCGATCACCGGGAGCGCGTCCTCACTGTCTCCGATCACCGGGAGAGCGTCCTCACTGTTCTCCGATCACCGGGAGCGTGTCCTCACTGTCGCCGATCACCAGGAGAGTGTCCTCACAGTTCTCCGATCACCGGGAGCGTGTCCTCACTGTCTCCGATCACCAGGAGAGTGTCCTCACTCTTCTGCGATCACCGGGAGAGTGTCCTCACTCTTCTGCGATCACCGGGAGAGTGTCCTCACTGTTCTCCGATCACCGGGAGAGTGTCCTCACTGTCTCCGATCACCGGGAGAGTGTCCTCACTGTCTCCGATCACCGGGAGCGCGTCCTCACTGTCTCCGATCACCGGGAGAGTGTCCTCACTGTTCTCCGATCACCGGGAGCGTGTCCTCACTGTCGCCGATCACCAGGAGAGTGTCCTCACAGTTCTCCGATAACCGGGAGCGTGTCCAAAATTTCTCCGATCACCAGGAGAGTGTCCTCACTCTTCTGCGATCACCGGGAGAGTGTCCTCACTCTTCTGCGATCACCGGGAGAGTGTCCTCACTGTTCTCCGATCACCGGGAGAGTGTCCTCACTGTCTCCGATCACCGGGAGAGTGTCCTCACTGTCTCCGATCACTGGGAGAGTGTCCTCACTGTCTCCGATCACTCTCAGAATGTCCTCACTGTCTCCGATCATTGTCAGAACGTCCTCACTGTTCTCCGATCACCGGGAGAGTGTCCCCACTGTTCTCCTATCACCGGGAGAGTGTCCCCACTGTCTCCAATCACCGGGAGAGTGTCCTCACTGTCTCCAATCACCGGGAGAGTGTCCCCTCTGTTCTCCAATCACTGGGAGAGTGTCCTCACTCTCTCCAATCACCGGGAGAAAGTCCTCACTGTTCTCCGATCACTGGGAGAATGTCCTCACTGTGTCCAATCACCGGGAGAGCGTCCTCACTGTCTCCGATCACCGGGAGAGCGTCCTCACCGGCTCCGATCGCCGGGAGAGCGTCTTCACCGATCGCTGGGAGAATGTCCTCACTGTACTCTGATCACCGGGAGAATGTCCTCACTGTCTCCGGTCACCAGGAGAGCGTCCTCACCGTCTCCAATCGCCGGGAGAGCGTCCTCACTGTCTCCGATCGCTGCGAGAGCATCCTCACTGTCTCCGATCACCAGGAGAGCGTCCTCCCTGTCGCCGATCGCCAGGAGAATTTTCTCACTGTCTCTGATTACCGATCACCGGGAGTGCGTCCTCACTGTCTCCGATCACCGGGAGCGCGTCCTCACTGTCTCCGATCACCGGGAGAGTGTCCTCACTGTTCTCCGATCACCGGGAGCGTGTCCTCACTGTCGCCGATCACCAGGAGAGTGTCCTCACAGTTCTCCGATCACCGGGAGCGTGTCCTCACTGTCTCCGATCACCAGGAGAGTGTCCTCACTCTTCTGCGATCACCGGGAGAGTGTCCTCACTCTTCTGCGATCACCGGGAGAGTGTCCTCACTGTTCTCCGATCACCGGGAGAGTGTCCTCACTGTCTCCAATCACCGGGAGAGTGTCCTCACTGTCTGCGATCACTGGGAGAATGTCCTCACTATTCTCCAATCACCGGGAGAATGTCCTCACGGTTCTCCGATCACCGGGAGAATGTCCTCACTGTCTCCGATCACCGAGAGAGTGTCCTCACTGTCTCCGATCACCAGGAGAGTGTCCTCACTCTTCTTCGATCACCGGGAGAGTGTCCTCACTCTTCTTCGATCACCGGGAGAGTGTTCTCACTGTTCTCCGATCACCGAAGAGAGCATCCTCACTCGCTCCAATCACCGGGAGAATTTCCCCACTGACACCTATCACTGTCAGAATGTCCTTACGGATCGCTGGGGGAATGTCCTCACTGTCTCTGATCACCGATAGAATTTCCCCACTGTTTCCGATCACAGAGAGAATTTCCACACTGTCTCCGATCACCGTGATAGTGTCCTCACTGTTCTCCGATCACGGGGAGAGTGTCCCCACCGTCTCCGAACACCGGGAGAGTGTCCCCACTGTCTCCAATCACCGGGAGAGTGTCCTCACAGTTCTCCGATCACCGGGAGCGCGTCCTCACTGTCTCCGATCACCAAGAGAGTGTCCTCACTGTTCTCCGATCACCGGGAGCGTGTCCTCACTGTCTCCGATCACCAGGAGAGTGTCCTCACAGTTCTCCGATCACCGGTAGCGTGTCCTCACTGTCTCCGATCACCGGGAGAGTGTCCTCACTCTTCTGCGATCACCGGGAGAGTGTCCTCACTCTTCTGCGATCACCGGGAGAGCGTCCTCACTGTTCTCCCATCACCGAGAGAATGTCCTCACTGTTCTCTGATCACCGAAGAGAGCATCCTCACTGTCTCCACTCACCGGGAAGCGTCCTCACTCTCTTCGATCACCGGGAGAATTTCCCCACTGACACCGATCACTGTCAGAATGTCCTTACGGATCGCTGGGGGAATGTCCTCACTGTCTCTGATCACCGTTAGAATTTCCCCACTGTCTCCGATTACAGAGAGAATTTCCCCACTGTCTCCGATCACAGAGGGAATTTCCACACTGTCTCCGATCACAGAGGGAATTTCCACACTGTCTCCGATCACCGGGAGAGTGTCCTCACTGTTCTCCGATCACCGGGAGAATGTCCCCACCGTCTCCAAACGCCGGGAGAGTGTCCCCACTGTCTCCAATCACCGGGAGAGTGTCCTCACAGTTCTCCGATCACCGGGAGTGTGTCCTCACTGTCTCCAATCACCGGGAAAGTGTCCTCACTGGTCTCCGATCACCGGGAGCGTGTCCTCACTGTCTCCGATCACTCTCAGAATGTCCTCACTGTTCTCCGATCACTGGGAGAGTGTCCTCACTGTCTCTGATCACTCTCAGAATGTCCTCACTGTCTCCGATCACTGGGAGAGTGTCCTCACTGTCTCCGATCACTCTCAGAATGTCCTCACTGTCTCCGATCATTGTCAGAACGTCCTCACTGTTCTCCGATCACCGGGAGAGTGTCCTCACTGCTCTCCGATCACCGGGAGAGTGTCCTCACTGTTCTCCGATCACCGGGAGAGTGTCCCCACTGTTCTCCTATCACCGGGAGAGTGTCCCCACTGTCTCCAATCACCGGGAGAGTGTCCTCACTGTCTCCAATCACCGGGAGAGTGTCCCCTCTGTTCTCCAATCACTGGGAGAGTGTCCTCACTCTCTCCAATCACCGGGAGAAAGTCCTCACTGTTCTCCGATCACTGGGAGAATGTCCTCACTGTGTCCAATCACCGGGAGAGCGTCCTCACTGTCTCCGATCACCGGGAGAGCGTCCTCACCGGCTCCGATCGCCGGGAGAGCGTCTTCACCGATCGCTGGGAGAATGTCCTCACTGTTCTCCGATCACCGGGAGAGTGTCCCCACCGTCTCCAAACACCGGGAGAGTGTCCCCACTGTCTCCAATCACCGGGAGAGTGTCCTCACTGTCTGCGATCACTGGGAGAATGTCCTCACTATTCTCCAATCACCGGGAGAATGTCCCCACCGTCTCCAAAGACCGGGAGAGTGTCTCCACTGTCTCCGATCACCAGGAGAGTGTCCTCACTGGTCTCCGATCACCGGGAGAGTGTCCTCACTGTCCCTGATCACTCTCAGAATGTCCTCACTGTCTCCGATCACTGGGAGAGTGTCCCCACCGTCTCCAAACACCGGGAGAGTGTCCCCACTGTCTCCAATCACCGGGAGAGTGTCCTCACAGTTCTCCGATCAGAGGGAGCGTGTCCTCACTGTCTCCAATCACCGGGAAAGTGTCCTCACTGGTCTCCGATCACCGGGAGAGTGTCCTCACAGTTCTCCGATCACCGGGAGCGTGTTCTCACTGTCTCCAATCACCGGGAAAGTGTTCTCACTGGTCTCCGATCACCGGGAGCGTGTCCTCACTGTCTCCGATCACCGGGAGAGTGTCCTCACAGTTCTCCCATCACCAGGAGAGTGTCGTCACTGTTCTCCGATCACCGGGAGAGCATCCTCACTGTCTCCGATCACTCTCAGAATGTCCTCACTGTTCTCTGATCACCGGGAGAATGTGGTCACTGTTCTCCGATCACCGGGAGAATGTCCTCACTGTTCTCCGATCACCGGGAGAGTGTCCTCACTGTCTCCGCTCCCCGGGAGCGTGTCCTCACTGTTTTCCGATCACCGGGAGAGTGTCCTCACTGTCTCCGCTCCCCGAGAGAGTGTCCTCACTGTTCTCCGATCACCGGGAGAGTGTCCTCACTGTCTCCAATCACCGGGAGAATGTCGTCACTATTTCCGATCATTGTCAGAACATCCTCACTGTCTCCGATCACCGGGAGAGTGTCGTCACTGTTTCCGATCATTGTCAGAACGTCCTCACTGTCTCCGATAACCGGGAGCGTGCCCCCACTGTTCTCCTATCACCGGGAGGGTGTCCTCTCTATCTCCAATCACTGGGAGAGGGTCTCCACTGTTCTCCGATCACCAGGAGATGTCCCCACTGTCTCCAATCACCGGGAGAGTGTCCCCTCTGTTCTCCGATCACTGGGAGAGTGTCCTCACTGTCTCTGATCACTGTCAGAACGTCCTCACTGTCTCCGATCACCGGGAGAATGTCATCACTGTGTCCGATCACTGTCAGAACGTCCTCACTGTCTCCGATCACCGGGAGAGTGTCCTCACTGACACCGATCACTGTCAGAATGTCCTTACGGATCGCTGGGGGAATGTCCTCACTGTCTCTGATCACCGTTAGAATTTCCCCACTGTCTTCGATCACAGAGAGAATTTCCACACTGTCTCCGATCACCGTGATAGTGTCCTCACTGTTCTCCGATCACGGGGAGAGTGTCCCCACCGTCTCCGAACACCGGGAGAGTGTCCCCACTGTCTCCAATCACCGGGAGAGTGTCCTCACAGTTCTCCGATCACCGGGAGCGCGTCCTCACTGTCTCCGATCACCGGGAGAGTGTCCTCACTGTTCTCCGATCACCGGGAGCGTGTCCTCACTGTCTCCGATCACCAGGAGAGTGTCCTCACAGTTCTCCGATCACCGGGAGCGTGTCCTCACTGTCTCCGATCACCGGGAGAGTGTCCTCACTCTTCTGCGATCACCGGGAGAGTGTCCTCACTCTTCTGCGATCACCGGGAGAGCGTCCTCACTCTTCTCCCATCACCGAGAGAATGTCCTCACTGTTCTCTGATCACCGAAGAGAGGATCCTCACTGTCTCCACTCACTGGGAAGCGTCCTCACTCTCTTCGATCACCGGGAGAATTTCCCCACTGACACCGATCACTGTCAGAATGTCCTTACTGATCGCTGGGGGAATGTCCTCACTGTCTCTGATCACCGTCAGAATTTTCCCACTGTCTCCGATCACAGAGGGAATTTCCACACTGTCTCCGATCACCGGGAGAGTGTCCTCACTGTTCTCCGATCACCGGGAGAGTGTCCCCACCGTCTCCAAACACCGGGAGAGTGTCCCCACTGTCTCCAATCACCGGGAGAGTGTCCTCACAGTTCTCCGATCACCGGGAGCGTGTCCTCACTGTCTCCAATCACCGGGAAAGTGTCCTCACTGGTCTCCGATCACCGGGAGCGTGTCCTCACTGTCTCCGATCACTCTCAGAATGTCCTCACTGTTCTCCGATCACCGGGAGAGTGTCCTCACTGTCTCTGATCACTCTCAGAATGTCCTCACTGTCTCCGATCACTGGGAGAGTGTCCTCACTGTCTCCGATCACTCTCAGAATGTCCTCACTGTCTCCGATCATTGTCAGAACGTCCTCACTGTTCTCCGATCACCGGGAGAGTGTCCCCACTGTCTCCGCTCCCCGAGAGAGTGTCCTCACTGTTCTCCGATCACCGGGAGAGTGTCCTCACTGTCTCCAATCACCGGGAGAATGTCGTCACTATTTCCGATCATTGTCAGAACGTCCTCACTGTCTCCGATCACCGGGAGAGTGTCGTCACTGTTTCCGATCGTTGTCAGAACGTCCTCACTGTCTCCGATAACCGGGAGCGTGCCCCCACTGTTCTCCTATCACCGGAAGGGTGTCCTCTCTATCTCCAATCACTGGGAGAGGGTCTCCACTGTTCTCCGATCACCAGGAGATGTCCCCACTGTCTCCAATCACCGGGAGAGTGTCCCCTCTGTTCTCCGATCACTGGGAGAGTGTCCTCACTGTCTCTGATCACTGTCAGAACGTCCTCACTGTCTCCGATCACCGGGAGAATGTCCTCACTGTGTCCGATCACTGTCAGAACGTCCTCACTGTCTCCAATCACCGGGAGAGTGTCCTCACTGTCTCTGATCACTGGGAGACTGTCCCCACTGTCTCCGATCACCGGGAGAGCGTCCTCCCTGTCTCTGATCACCAGGAGAATGTCCTCACTGACTCTGATTAACGATCACCGGGAGCGCGTCCTCACTGTCTCCGATCACCAGGAGAGTGTCCTCACTAATCTCTGATCACCAGGATAATGTGGTCACTGTTCTCCGATCACCGGGAGAATGTCCTCACTGTCTCCGATCAGGGGGAGAATGTCCTCACTGTTCTCCGATCACTGGGAGAGTGTCCTCACTGTCTCTGATCACTCTCAGAATGTCCTCACTGTCTCCGATCACTGGGAGAGTGTCCTCACTGTCTCCGATCACTCTCAGAATGTCCTCACTGTCTCCGATCATTGTCAGAACGTCCTCACTGTTCTCCGATCACCGGGAGAGTGTCCCCACTGTTCTCCTATCACCGGGAGAGTGTCCCCACTGTCTCCAATCACCGGGAGAATGTCCTCACTGTGTCCAATCACCGTGAGAGCGTCCTCACTGTCTCCGATCACCGGGAGAGCGTCCTCACCGGCTCCGATCGCCAGGAGAGCGTCTTCACCGATCGCTGGGAGAATGTCCTCACTGTTCTCCGATCACCGGGAGAGTGTCCCCACCGTCTCCAAACACCGGGAGAGTGTCCCCACTGTCTCCAATCACCGGGAGAGTGTCCTCACAGTTCTCCGATCACCGGGAGCGTGTCCTCACTGTCTCCAATCACCGGGAAAGTGTCCTCACTGGTCTCCGATCACCGGGAGCGTGTCCTCACTGTCTCCGATCACCGGGAGAGTGTCCTCACAGTTCTCCCATCACCAGGAGAGTGTCGTCACTGTTCTCCGATCACCGGGAGAGCGTCCTCACTGTCTCCGATCACTCTCAGAATGTCCTCACTGTTCTCTGATCACCGGGAGAATGTGGTCACTGTTCTCCGATCACCGGGAGAATGTCCTCACTGTTCTCCGATCACCGGGAGCGTGTCCTCACTGTCTCCGCTCCCCGGGAGAGTGTCCTCAATGTTTTCCGATCACCGGGAGAGTGTCCTCACTGTCTCCGCTCCCCGAGAGAGTGTCCTCACTGTTCTCCGATCACCGGGAGAGTGTCCTCACTGTCTCTGATCACTCTCAGAATGTCCTCACTGTCTCCGATCACTGGGAGAGTGTCCTCACTGTCTCCGATCACTCTCAGAATGTCCTCACTGTCTCCGATCATTGTCAGAACGTCCTCACTGTTCTCCGATCACCGGGAGAGTGTCCCCACTGTTCTCCTATCACCGGGAGAGTGTCCCCACTGTCTCCAATCACCGGGAGAGTGTCCTCACTGTCTCCAATCACCGGGAGAGTGTCCCCTCTGTTCTCCAATCACTGGGAGAGTGTCCTCACTCTCTCCAATCACCGGGAGAAAGTCCTCACTGTTCTCCGATCACTGGGAGAATGTCCTCACTGTGTCCAATCACCGGGAGAGCGTCCTCACTGTCTCCGATCACCGGGAGCGTGCCCCCACTGTTCTCCTATCACCGGAAGGGTGTCCTCTCTATCTCCAATCACTGGGAGAGGGTCTCCACTGTTCTCCGATCACCAGGAGATGTCCCCACTGTCTCCAATCACCGGGAGAGTGTCCCCTCTGTTCTCCGATCACTGGGAGAGTGTCCTCACTGTCTCTGATCACTGTCAGAACGTCCTCACTGTCTCCGATCACCGGGAGAATGTCCTCACTGTGTCCGATCACTGTCAGAACGTCCTCACTGTCTCCAATCACCGGGAGAGTGTCCTCACTGTCTCTGATCACTGGGAGACTGTCCCCACTGTCTCCGATCACCGGGAGAGCGTCCTCCCTGTCTCTGATCACCAGGAGAATGTCCTCACTGACTCTGATTAACGATCACCGGGAGCGCGTCCTCACTGTCTCCGATCACCAGGAGAGTGTCCTCACTAATCTCTGATCACCAGGATAATGTGGTCACTGTTCTCCGATCACCGGGAGAATGTCCTCACTGTCTCCGATCAGGGGGAGAATGTCCTCACTGTTCTCCGATCACTGGGAGAGTGTCCTCACTGTTCTCCGATCACTGGGAGAGTGTCCTCACTGTCTCTGATCACTCTCAGAATGTCCTCACTGTCTCCGATACACTGGGAGAGTGTCCTCACTGTCTCCGATCACTCTCAGAATGTCCTCACTGTCTCCGATCATTGTCAGAACGTCCTCACTGTTCTCCGATCACCGGGAGAGTGTCCCCACTGTTCTCCTATCACCGGGAGAGTGTCCCCACTGTCTCCAATCACCGGGAGAGTGTCCTCACTGTCTCCAATCACCGGGAGAGTGTCCCCTCTGTTCTCCAATCACTGGGAGAGTGTCCTCACTCTCTCCAATCACCGGGAGAAAGTCCTCACTGTTCTCCGATCACTGGGAGAATGTCCTCACTGTGTCCAATCACCGGGAGAGCGTCCTCACTGTCTCCGATCACCGGGAGAGCGTCCTCACCGGCTCCGATCGCCGGGAGAGCGTCTTCACCGATCGCTGGGAGAATGTCCTCACTGTTCTCCGATCACCGGGAGAGTGTCCCCACCGTCTCCAAACACCGGGAGAGTGTCCCCACTGTCTCCAATCACCGGGAGAGTGTCCTCACAGTTCTCCGATCACCGGGAGCGTATTCTCACTGTCTCCAATCACCGGGAAAGTGTTCTCACTGGTCTCCGATCACCGGGAGCGTGTCCTCACTGTCTCCGATCACCGGGAGAGTGTCCTCACAGTTCTCCCATCACCAGGAGAATGTCGTCACTGTTCTCCGATCACCGGGAGAGCATCCTCACTGTCTCCGATCACTCTCAGAATGTCCTCACTGTTCTCTGATCACCGGGAGAATGTGGTCACTGTTCTCCGATCACCGGGAGAATGTCCTCACTGTTCTCCGATCACCGGGAGAGTGTCCTCACTGTCTCCGCTCCCCGGGAGAGTGTCCTCACTGTTTTCCGTTCACCGGGAGAGTGTCCTCACTGTCTCCGCTCCCCGAGAGAGTGTCCTCACTGTTCTCCGATCACCGGGAGAGTGTCCTCACTGTCTCCAATCACCGGGAGAATGTCGTCACTATTTCCGATCATTGTCAGAACGTCCTCACTGTGTCCGATCACTGTCAGAACGTCCTCACTGTCTCCAATCACCGGGAGAGTGTCCTCACTGTCTCTGATCACCGGGAGACTGTCCCCACTGTCTCCGATCACCGGGAGAGCGTCCTCCCTGTCTCTGATCACCAGGAGAATGTCCTCACTGACTCTGATTAACGATCACCGGGAGCGCGTCCTCACTGTCTCCGATCACCAGGAGAGTGTCCTCACTAATCTCTGATCACCAGGATAATGTGGTCACTGTTCTCCGATCACCGGGAGAATGTCCTCACTGTCTCCGATCAGGGGGAGAATGTCCTCACTGTTCTCCGATCACTGGGAGAGTGTCCTCACTGTTCTCCGATCACTGGGAGAGTGTCCCCACTGTGCTCCGATCACTGGGAGAGTGTCCTCACTGTCTCCGATCACTCTCAGAATGTCCTCACTGTTCTCCGATCACTGGGAGAGTGTCCTCACTGTTCTCCGATCACTGGGAGAGTGTCCCCACTGTGCTCCGATCACTGGGAGAGTGTCCTCACTGTCTCCGATCACTCTCAGAATGTCCTCACTGTTCTCCGATCACCGGGAGAATGTCCTCACTGTCTCCGATCGGGGGAGAATGTCCTCACTGTTCTCCGATCACTGGGAGAGTGTCCTCACTGTTCTCCAATCACTGGGAGAGTGTCCTCACTGTCTCTGATCACTCTCAGAATGTCCTCACTGTCTCCGATCACCGGGAGACTGTCCCCACTGTCTCCGATCACCGGGAGAGCGTCCTCCCTGTCTCTGATCACCAGGAGAATGTCCTCACTGACTCTGATTAACGATCACCGGGAGCGCGTCCTCACTGTCTCCGATCACCAGGAGAGTGTCCTCACTAATCTCTGATCACCAGGATAATGTGGTCACTGTTCTCCGATCACCGGGAGAATGTCCTCACTGTCTCCGATCAGGGGGAGAATGTCCTCACTGTTCTCCGATCACCGGGAGAGTGTCCTCACTGTTCTCCGATCACTGGGAGAGTGTCCTCACTGTCTCCGATCACTCTCAGAATGTCCTCACTGTCTCCGATCATTGTCAGAACGTCCTCACTGTTCTCCGATCACCGGGAGAGTGTCCCCACTGTTCTCCTATCACCGGGAGAGTGTCCCCACTGTCTCCAATCACCGGGAGAGTGTCCTCACTGTCTCCAATCACCGGGAGAGTGTCCCCTCTGTTCTCCAATCACTGGGAGAGTGTCCTCACTCTCTCCAATCACCGGGAGAAAGTCCTCACTGTTCTCCGATCACTGGGAGAATGTCCTCACTGTGTCCAATCACCGGGAGAGCGTCCTCACTGTCTCCGATCACCGGGAGAGCGTCCTCACCGGCTCCGATCGCCGGGAGAGCGTCTTCACCGATCGCTGGGAGAATGTCCTCACTGTACTCTGATCACCGGGAGAATGTCCTCACTGTCTCCGGTCACCAGGAGAGCGTCCTCACCGTCTCCAATCGCCGGGAGAGCGTCCTCACTGTCTCCGATCGCTGCGAGAGCATCCTCACTGTCTCCGATCACCAGGAGAGCGTCCTCCCTGTCGCCGATCGCCAGGAGAATTTTCTCACTGTCTCTGATTACCGATCACCGGGAGTGCGTCCTCACTGTCTCCAATCACCGGGAGCGCGTCCTCACTGTCTCCGATCACCGGGAGAGTGTCCGCACTGTTCTCTGATCACCGGGAGCGTGTCCTCACTGTCGCCGATCACCAGGAGAGTGTCCTCACAGTTCTCCGATCACCGGGAGCGTGTCCTCACTGTCTCCGATCACCAGGAGAGTGTCCTCACTCTTCTGCGATCACCGGGAGAGTGTCCTCACTCTTCTGCGATCACCGGGAGAGTGTCCTCACTGTTCTCCGATCACCGGGAGAGTGTCCTCACTGTCTCCAATCACCGGGAGAATGTCGTCACTATTTCCGATCATTGTCAGAACGTCCTCACTGTCTCCGATCACCGGGAGAGTGTCGTCACTGTTTCCGATCATTGTCAGAACGTCCTCACTGTCTCCGATAACCGGGAGCGTGCCCCCACTGTTCTCCTATCACCGGGAGGGTGTCCTCTCTATCTCCAATCACTGGGAGAGGGTCTCCACTGTTCTCCGATCACCAGGAGATGTCCCCACTGTCTCCAATCACCGGGAGAGTGTCCCCTCTGTTCTCCGATCACTGGGAGAGTGTCCTCACTGTCTCTGATCACTGTCAGAACGTCCTCACTGTCTCCGATCACCGGGAGAATGTCCTCACTGTGTCCGATCACTGTCAGAACGTCCTCACTGTCTCCAATCACCGGGAGAGTGTCCTCACTGTCTCTGATCACCGGGAGACTGTCCCCACTGTCTCCGATCACCGGGAGAGCGTCCTCCCTGTCTCTGATCACCAGGAGAATGTCCTCACTGACTCTGATTAACGATCACCGGGAGCGCGTCCTCACTGTCTCCGATCACCAGGAGAGTGTCCTCACTAATCTCTGATCACCAGGATAATGTGGTCACTGTTCTCCGATCACCGGGAGAATGTCCTCACTGTCTCCGATCAGGGGGAGAATGTCCTCACTGTTCTCCGATCACTGGGAGAGTGTCCTCACTGTTCTCCGATCACTGGGAGAGTGTCCTCACTGTCTCTGATCACTCTCAGAATGTCCTCACTGTCTCCGATCACTGGGAGAGTGTCCCCTCTGTTCTCCGATCAACGGGAGAATGTCCTCACTTTCTCTGATCACCGGGAGAGCGTCCTCACTGTTCTCCAATCACCGGGAGAGTGTCCTCACTGACTCCGATCACCGTCAGAATGTCCTTACTGATCGCTGGGGGAATGTCCTCACTGTCTCTGATTACCGTCAGAATTTCCCCACTGTCTCCGATCACAGAGAGAATTTCCTCACTGTCTCCATTCAATGGGAGAGTGTCCTCACTGTTCTCCAATCACCGGGAGATTGTCCTCACTGTTCTCCGATCAATGGGAGAGTGTCCTCACTGTTCTCAGATCACCGGGAGAATGTCCGCACTGTCTCCGCTTCCCGGCAGCGTGTCCCCTCCGTTCTCCGATCACCGGGCGAGTGTCCTCACTTTCTCCGATCACTGTCAGAACGTCCTCACTGTCTCCGATCATCGGGAGTGTGTCCTCACTGTTCTCCGATCACCGGGAGAGTGTCCTCACTGTCTCCGATCACAGGGAGAGTGTCCCCACTGTCTCCGATCACCGGGAGAGTGTCCTCACTGTCTCCGATCACCGGGAGAGTGTCCCCACTGTCTCCGATCACCGGGAGAGCATCCTCACTGATCGCTGGGGGAATGTCCTCACTGTTCTCCTATCACCAGGAGAGTGTCCTCACTGTCTCCGATCACCGGGAGAGCATCCTCGCTGTTCTCCGATCGCCGGAAGAGCGTCCTCGCTGTTCTCCGATCGCCGGGAGAGTGTCCTCACCATCTCTGATCACCGGGAGAGCGTCCTCACCATCTCCGATCGCTGGGAGAGCGTCCTCACCGTCTCCGATCGCCGGGAGAGTGTCCTCCTGTTCTCCGATCACCGGGAGAATGTCCTCACTGTTCTCCGATCACCGGGAGAATGTCCCCACTGTTCTCCGATCACCGGGAGAATGTCCTCACTGTTCTCCGATCACCGGGAGAATGTCCCCACTGTTCTCCGATCACCGGGAGAATGTCCCCACTGTTCTCCGATCACCGGGAGACTGTCCCGACTGTCTCCGATCAACGGGAGAGCGTCCTCACTGTTCTCCGATCACCAGGAGAGTGTCCTCACTGTTCTCCGATCGCCGGGAGAGTGTCCTCACTGTCTCCAATCGCCGTCAGAATTTCCCCACTGTTCTCCGATCACCGGGAGAGTGGCCTCCCTGTCTCCGATGACCGGACCGTGTCCTCACTGTCTCCGCTCACCGGGACCGTGCCCTCACGGTCTCCGATCGCTGGGAGAGCATCCTCCTTTAGTCTAATTGCTGGGAGACTGTCCTCACTCTCTCAGGTCACTCAGACAGGCCCCATCTGCCACTCTGTGTGCAAGACCATCTCCCCCCTCGCCCACCCCACCCCCAGCTGCTGCACTGTTGCTACCGACCAATCCCTCACCGAGAAGATGACAGAAAATGACAAAAACCCACGGAAATCAAAGTAAATGACCAGAGGAGAAGGAATGCAGGTGCGCCCTGGACAAGATCCCACACACTGTCCTGTTACTCCGTCACCATCTTGCCTGGGAGCTCCTCCCAGCGTGTTTTAGCACCAGGTCAATGTCCTCCAACTCTGCCTTAGATGCGGACAAGAGTGTACCTCACAGCAGCTCGCCTCCTGTGCCCGGAATGTCTCGGGAGAAGTTCATTCTCCTCTTCAGGCAGCAAAGGCATCGAGACATCGACATCCACAATGTCCATCTCAGATCCTGCGATATCTTCAATAGGTTGTGGAACAGTTGGAATGGTTGTTGAGGGGCAGGACATGATACTCCCCCAAAATGTTTGCGAGTTTTCAGCTTTCGTGTGGTCCATGTGCTCACTCAGGACCATCGCTCTTGCCTGGACCTCATACGTCACGGGACCTGACCTCACGTCAACCTTACCTCTTACCCATGCAGGGCCCTTCCCATGGTTCCTTCACCAAACTTTGTCTCCTGAAGTAAACTGTCTTTCTTACTTCGCAGAGTCTTGCGTCCAGTACTGGCGTTCCTGATGCCATTTCAGCCTCCACCCCCCCCCAGGTCCAGGAAGTTCAGATTTGAGCTGGTGCACAGCCTTCTCCCCATTCGCAACCTTTCTGGAGCTATGGCATGAGGCCTGGTCTAATAATCAACAGGAACTGGGACAGTTTGGTATCTACTGAAGCAGTGGGTTGCTTGTTGAAGCCTGTCTTCAAAGTTTGGACTGCTCTTTCTGCCAGATCATTGGATAATGGATGGTATGGAGCGCTGTTTGTATGACAAACACCATTCAATTTTGGAAAATACTTAAATTCCTTGCTGGTAAACAATGGTCCATTTTCTATGACCAATACTTCCAGCAGTCAGTGAAATGCAAAAAATGTGTACAGTTTTTCTATCATCACCCCAGTGTTTGACAAATGAATTCTATGCACATCCAGTCACTTTGGGTGGGGTCCATGAGAGGAGCCCATGAAAGGACTGACATAGTTGTAGTGTAACCGAGTCCAGGGTTTACCCAGCCATTCCCACAAACGTGAGGGAGGTGCGGGCAGTAATTTTTGTCCTTGTTGGTACTCTGGGCTCAGCCTCACCAATACAGCCGTGTTTGCATCCAATCCTGGCCACCAGACGTAATGTCACACCAACATCTTCATTTTGGAAACCTGTGGAGTTCAGCCAGTATCTGGTGGTAACCTTTGCTCAGGACAATCACTCATGCTCCCCATAATAATATACCGTCCTCTACTGTGACTTGATCTTTCCATCTCCGAAAAGGTTTCAGTTCTGGTTGTGATAGTCCTTTTGTCTCCCCCGTCACCGCCAGCAGTTTTGGTTTTGCTAGGGCCAGATCTTTCTGTGTCCAAAGTCTGAGAGTGTCAGCTGTGACTGGAAGTGTATCCATAAAATTTAAAACCATTCTGGGCCCTTCCACGGGCGGGAATGTCAGTGATGTATATGCCACCTAGAGGTGGGGCAGTGCATCTGCATTCACTACTTGGCCTACCCAGACAGTTTTCCAACTTGTAATGACGTACACTTAGTATTAGAGCCCACTGCTGAGTGCAGCCTGAAGCTATTGGCAACACTGTCTTGTCCTCTTCAAGTTGACCTATCAGGGGTTTATGGTCTGTTATTATTACAACTTCGCAAGCATAAAGGTAATGGTGGAACTTCCTGACTCCAAACATAACTACCAAACCTTCCTCCTCTCTGTAGACATATTTACCGACTGCATTAGCTCAAGTCCTGGATGCATTGGGTGTTCCTCTCTGTTGGTCCACCTATGAGTTAATTCTACCCCGATGCCATATGGGGAAGCATCGCATGTTGATACCAGATCTCACTTGGAGTCACAGTGTGCCAATACCTTGGAGGATGATAACGTTTCTTTACTTCCCTGAAAGCTACGGCTGGGCTACACAACCATATTCAAGTCTGACCCTTTTTTAAAGAGTTGATTGCAAAGGTGCAAAGATGGAGGCCAGGTTATCTATGAACTCTCTGTAGTAGTTCACCAGCCTAAGGAAAGACCTTAGCTCTGATACAGACATGGGAGCCAGGGCACCTTTGATCATTCTTTATCTTCCAATGGGTGTAACCCGGTCTTGTTGACTTGTTGGGCCAAAGGGCCTGTTTCCACACTGTAAGTAATCTAATCTAGTCTAATCTATGAGTAAGCCAAGTTGGTCACTTGGAGTGCTTGCAACACACATTTCTTTTCCCTCCTTATGCATGCACCTGCCTGGGAGAAATGTCTAAGGGCTATGTGTAAGCTCTCTAAGTGCTCCACATTGATATTAGCACAGCATATAGACAAATGGCTACTTGGGTGAACCTTGAAAAATGTTCTCCATCGTCTGTTGAAAAATTGCACAGGCTGATGATACCTCAAAAGGCGGTCTCATATAATGATACAAATCGTTACGGGTATTCATTGTAGCACACACTGGGAATCCTCATCTAACTGCAATTGCAAGTACACAAGGCTCATGCGCAGCTTTGTGAGGGACAACCTTCCTCCTCCTCCCAAAATTGTGTATAACTCGTCTGTGTGAAGGGTTGGGTATCTATCCAGCTGTGAGAAGCAGTTTACCATTTGTTTAAAATCCCCACAAAGGTGAACCGAACCATCAGGCTTCACAATCAGTGCGGCCAGTGCTGCCCCTTCTACAAACTGGATTGGGTTTGATGATGCCTTCTCTCTCCAGCCTCCTGATTTCTGCCTTGACTTTTGCCCGTAAGGCAAATGGCACTGGGCGGGCCTTGCAGAATCATGGCATTGCTTTGTGGTCACAGTGAAAGGGTGGCTTTGGCTCCTTTGATAGTCCCTGGATCTTGCTGAAAAACCTCTGAGTATTTAATTAGAATTACAATCAGGCAGCCATTTTCTAATTGAAAAATGTTGAGCCCATCAAAATGAAATCTTCTCAACCAATTTTGTCCCATTGAGCTTGGGCCCAGGCCTTTGACTACAATCAGTGGGAACTGAAGCAGTTGTTTCTCATAAGGGGAGCAGAACTGAAGTTGTCCCCTTAGTCTGTAAAGGTTCCCCGGTATCGGTTCTCAGTCTAGCCGAGGTCTCGCACAAACTTAAGGGTTGGAGTCCAGAATGAACTATATTAAAGACTGGTTCTGTGATCACAAATAGAGCCTCACCGGTATTGACCTCCATTAGAAACAGGTGACCATTTAACCAGATGTTTATTTGGTGAAGCAATTCAACTGTTCCACAGCAGATGTAGATGGACTTTCCAGGGTGTGCACTCTTCTGGATTTCGGCCTAGGAGGTCTTTAATTTAGATCGAAAGGAACCCTTTGCTGTATCAAGTCCACATCCCAGCAGCAACTACAACGGCCGTCCAACCTGGATCCTGAAGAAACTTTTAACCGTTTGGCCGAGGCTGGGCTTTGTTTTGGGATTTTGCTGTGGGCTGACCTAGAGTCCCTCTCTTCAGGATATATCCTGAGTGAGCCTCTGCAATTGCTTTCATTCAACTGGTGTTTCCTAAGCTCAGTTGGTCTGGTAAGAGTATCTGCTTCCATCAGAATGCCCTGCTACTCTAATGGTTTCACCTGCCAGCCTGAGTAATGGTAATGTCATTGTAGTGCCTGGTTGAAGTTCAGTATCATTATTAATCCCACATACTATAATGTCTCTCAGCATCACTTTAAGGGTTAAACCAAGGTTGCATGCCTCTTGAACAGATTCCCCGGTTCTCAAATTGCCAAGTAAAACCGATAGTGTCTCAGAATTAGAGGAGGCTTGGGGTCACAATATTCCTTACTTAAATCCTTCACCTCTTGAAAGGTTCAGTATCTGCTGCTTTAGGGAAAGCTAGGTCTCTAATAAACAAAAAAGCAGCAGATCCACAAGCTGTCAAGAGAATTACTCATTGTTTTTCATCTG